>NC_092520.1:74746666-75382500 GCF_037038585.1 Patagioenas fasciata | reverse complement strand
AAACAAATGATGATGCAGATGCTAAAGATGGCAAGACATTACAGTGTAAAGAAAGGCTCTTACAGGATCCTGACAGCTCCACCACTCAGATCACCGCACACTGAAAGCAAGAGTGAGATCAGAATGCCTCTGTCCCCATCCCACTTGGACTTCCAGGTATGCTGGTTCATGTGTACATGAGATCTGTACGGCACATCAAAGCCTTTCCTCTGAGTATCCAGCAATGGCACAGAGACCAAAAAGCTGGGAGAACTCAAGGCTCTGCAGTCTTGATAGCATTACCAGTATTCACATAGAAATCTGAGCATCACTACCTGCAGCAAAAGTGAACCATGTTAGACCATGAGGCAGGGGGTTTCTCAAAGAGCATGTCTGTCCAGTTCCCTGTACATTCTCCAGGACAGGGAGAAAATCAGAAACCAGACAATCAACAGCACGGTGGAGCAGTGTACACACGCCCTACTCCTCTTCCCAAGGCGGTAAGCAAAGGAGGGTAAATGCTAGGAAGAAGGCAGGCTAGCTCCCCAATGTGAGAGCCTTGCTCATAAAACTCAATTAAGTGGATTACAGATGAGCTCATTCCCAGCAGCGGGTCACATTCCATTAGAGGCAGGCTCGATGCCAGGCAGACTCAGCACTGCTTGGACGGCAGCATGGTCCATCCCACCACTTACTTTCACTGCTTCTGATCTCACCACACCTTGTAAGATCTCCTGCCTCGTGCCTCACCACTGTATGGCAGGGTCATTGCTCATCCCTGCTCACTCTCCCAGTGAGATAATCAGGGTGAGCATTAGGTCATGGAGAGAGACAGGGCTGACCAATCTCTCCGAAACACCATGGTCTTGGGCAGCAATGTGGGATAGGAAAAGCATAGGGAGAAAGAGTCAAGGGGGCAAGTGGATGATGAGCACACAGTGAGGTTCTGTGGAAAACAATGACAGAGTTCAGGATGAGGCAAGGAAGGATGGAAATAACTGGCCCTGCAAACTGGATCAGTGGTACTTTACGCGAAAGTGAGAGCAATCAGAGCTCTCAGCTCACTAATCCCAAAGGCTTTTTCACAGAATAGGTATAAGATTACAGCATCGCCTGCTATATGAATGTATACATGCCACCTACAGATAGTGCACTCAGCACTCAAAGATGTGTGTGTGTGTGCTTGTATATGGGGAACAAAGAGCGTGTCTGAGGTGGATTTGTATGGAGGAATGACTGTGTTCAGAAGAGAAAGTGGGGAGGGAGAAGAGAAGGTGAATGAAATCTGTGAAGGGTGAGCATGTGTGGGTGTGAGGGCAAGAGAAAGCTGGATGAATGAATGTGTGGGTGTGTAATATATGGGCTAGAGTAAGTCAGATGTTATAAGCACCTGCAGGCATTTTGCCAGATTTGAGACCTATTTTGACTTGCTTTGTGCATCCCACTTTGTTTTTCACTGTTTGCAAATGTTCCTGGCAGCTCAGCTTAATTCGTACAAATAGCAACCAACTGAGAGCGAGCCAAATATGTTGTGAAATAGGTTGAGGAAGACGCAGTTTTTTGTGCAGATCCAAGCAGCAGGGGCTTTGTACCATCTGGAACTTGCGGACCAAGTCCCAGGCAAAGGCATACAAGGGAGATCAGTCTAGTTACCCTCCCTCCTCCCTCCCCATTTGCCATCCCACGTGAGGAACAAATACTTCAGGCCAGTTGCAGAATGAGACATGCTGTCTGGACAATGATCCTCATAGAGCATGGGACCCACACAGCGCAGGCATCTGCTATCCTGGCACAGGAGACCTCAGTATCCACAACCTCAGAGAGAGTTCTCTGCTTTACCTCAGGACTGAGAGGAAGACAGCAGGCTTATGTTTCAACCCCCTGTGTGTGACAAGTGAACTGTTTGGCAATGTGAGGCAGCAGGTTTCCTATTTGTTTTACCACCAGTTTACGAGGCAATTTTTTGGACAACTTCACGTGCCTTCTCTGCACCTCTGTTTCCTAAGATACAAAAACTAACAGTGTTGACACAGACGTGAGATCTCTTGATGAAAAGTACTATGTAGAACTCAGGTGACATTATTCTCCAACTCTAGCTCAGGGTGATTGTCAAATCTCTTCTGCATTCCTTGACAGCAGTAACCAACCCTTAAGCTCTGAGGAAGTCCAAGCCTGAAGTGCAGGAGCTCCAACTCTAAGCCCTCCAGTTCTGCTGGTCCCTTCAGCAGGTCATGACCCAGGTTCTGGCTGTCCATCTCAGGACCTCCAGCATAACACATAGAGCCCATCCTAGGTGGCAAGTGATCTCACAGTCCCTTTGGCGTGTCCCAAGATTGTACTTGCTACTCTGCCCTTGGCAATGTCACCACCTGCCTGTATGCTGAGTGCATTAGAGTCTAGAATAGCTGTGACACAAAAGTATTGTGGCCATACCTGTTCTCTCCCCACCATGGGGACAGAAGAGTTTAAGGTCATGTATAGCAGTCAAAAAATATGACCACCTGCCCTTAATTCTGCTTTTCCCTTCCTTTCTGACTACCTTTTCTTTATCATCATTCCTTCTGCTACCCTTTACAGAAAAGTTCACTCCATCAAGTGTGCACTGTGCTGAGCTGCCTTACCTTGTCTTACTGACGGTTCCTGTAATGGCTGACAGTACAGTGCTATATTCTCTTGTCTGTGTGCATGAATTAGCCAGTCCTTCTATTTCACCTTCAACGGAAATGAAGTGACCTGTCTATGCAAATAGCCTCCTCTCCCTTTAACTAGAGGGAAGACAATATATTGCCTCTCTAGGGAACTCAAGATAGAAAGAGAGAAAAAAACAGAGATGCTATCAGGGTGCCAAAGCACTGGGTA
This sequence comes from Patagioenas fasciata, assembly GCF_037038585.1. NCBI lineage: Eukaryota > Metazoa > Chordata > Aves > Columbiformes > Columbidae > Patagioenas > Patagioenas fasciata. The sequence goes on along the minus strand of NC_092520.1, from coordinate 75,379,662 downwards.
TAAAAAGCCTTTTACACCCTAATAGTATATCAGGTGCTGCCCCAAGAGCAGTTATTGAACCACGGCCAGAAATGGTGTGGTTCTATGCAGTGTGTTTTTCTCCTGTCCTCTCTCCCCCCACTGGCACTCTTCACTCCACGAGTGTATTTCATTCAATGAAATAGTTTAAGGCACTGCCTGCAAGGAGGATCTTTTGTGAAATACCACAGCTCTGCCTTCTAAACCTTCCAGCTGAATGAGAATAACTGCTGCAGTTGCCACAGCACAGGCTACACAAAAATGATGTTTGTGTTTAATTACACTAAGTGGTTGAGGCCACTGCCTTATTTTGCTCTGGGATATGTTCTTCTGAAAAGCAGCCAGATAATTCTGCTGCTGCTGCCATTCCCACAGTGTCCAGGGAAGGGAGGAGGGGTGACAGTGAGGGGGCTTTCTGTCAGGTATAGCATACATATCTGAGCTGGGGGAATCTCAAAGGATGTGGCTACACCAAGCAGAGATTCCTCCAAGGCAGTGCCAGAGGTGGCTGGTGTATTGTCAAGAGTGTAGGTAAAAGTCAGATTTGATGTGGGAATTTCAGCTGGGCTACTCCTGTGCAAGAAGAGGAGAAAGAAAAAGGACTGGGAAGGGAAAGAAGGCAGAAAGGAACTGGAATAGGGACCCTTCAGGACTCCAGGAGAAATAGAACAGAGGTAACCAGGATGTTTCTGAGAGGCCAGAACCTTCAGCTGAAAGTGTTGTTTGAAACTACTGAGTCTTTTATTGCGTGACGTTGCAAGCCTGGCTTTGGTAAAGCAAACAGCAGGGTTGGAGGCATTTCAGTAGGTACGGCCTACTTTTCCTGGAGCTGGTCATGGGTAGTTCTGTCCCAAGTAACTCCAGAGCTGGAAGCAATATACCCACATGTGCTTTGAGATGCAAGCAGGTCTGTTAGAAACAGGGGAGATTAACCTCAGTGTCACACTATGCTAATCTGGCTAATTTCCTTCTAGGGCTCATGTCTCTGCATGGATAAGCAAAAATATACCCGTTCATCTTGTGCATGCTCAAGTACTCACAGTACAGCACTGCCTTACCCATCAGAACATGCTTTGGGTGTCGTTTTCACCTGCCTCATGGACACTGCCTTTTGTAGTACAAGCAGTTCTTGGACTCAAAGCCCATCTCATCTTCAACTAAATCCTCTCAAAACACTTCAGGAATCTGCCACTGGGATACATCAGCCAAGCTCCATTCATGGTGACCCTAAGGAGACCTGGATAAGGGAGAATCCCCTGATTTTCTTTCTTTTTTCCCCCAATCCCTTGGTTCAGAGCCCTTGAGTTCCCAGGTATGAGAACCAGCGAATGACAAGCCTCTTAGACTGTGCTTAGAGTTACTCTTTTCTTAGCTAGATAAGCAGTAACAGAGAAATTTGCTGGTGGATCCAGGAGGTTTGTTGTCAGCCTTCTTGGGAGCCACCAATGGCTGGGGTTTTTAAAGAGCTTTTTTCCAGGGTTCTAGGCTGAATGCTTAGGACTTCCTGAAGAGGATGAAAGTTCATATGGAGCAGTAATAACTTTTATCAGATTAAGATATGCTGCTGGGTTAAAAAAGCACACAAAAAAAAAAAAAACAAAAAAACAACACACACCACAAAAACAACGCACCAAAGAGAGTGGAAAGCTCTTGATACAACTGGAGATGGATAGCAAGGAGTTCTATCTGAATGCCTCATGAACAAATGAAACAACAAAAAAGTTTCATCAGATACTTTTGGGCTTAACATTCAACATATTTATCTGAAATTTATACATAGAGTGTTATAATTACCTAAAACATAAATTTGAACATTTGGTAGGCATCGAGCCTCTCAACTAGAGCTTTGTGAATACCAGCCACTGCTGCCTTTGTCTTTGCAAGGCTCTTTTTTGAAGACATTGCCTCTGATAGACACCAATGCACACTCATGGTGTCCTTCCTATATACATATAGCCATCAGATGAGCACCAGGGTCATTCCAACCAGTCCAATCCAGGAATATGCATACAATTGTAACACAAATTGTGAACCCTGGCTTCCAAAGGTAAAGCCAGGTGCACTTAACGCACTGGACTCGTGGACTGGTACTTTCCACTCCCAGAAAGATGCAGCATTGCTCAGTCACCATGGTGACAAGCACTTTTCTATACAGTAACCACCATCCTGAACTCTGCAACTCACTCCTGTGCAAAGACCAAGTCAGTATATTCACACACAGTTTGTTTTGCCCTTGCAGCTCCAAGCTCTGCTCTTCACCAAGCACCTTCATACACCCCATAACCCAGCTCTGGAGCATTTCCGAGGTGACCACGGGTGCCACTGGGGCTCTCACCAGAAGATGCAGCTGAGCTGACCTGCTAAATGTTTTACAGACAGAGTGGCTAGTGCTCTTCCCAAGCCTGCTCCAGGAGAACTCCACGGAAGATGCAGCCGCAGAGCTGCTATCGAGCAGTCACCCGGCCAGACCTCCGTGAAATCGAGCGCTGCCGCAGTGGCATCCCCACCCCCTGCAGCCCTCTGTTCCTCCCCTGCGCACCCTGCCACCCTCCTGAATTAGCGGTGTGGGCCAGCTCATCTTTTCCCCGACGGAGGCAGGGCCAGGGTGGTGTGTGGAGAGGGCAGCGGGCGAGGGCAGCCGCAGCGCTGCCTCACCTCGGGGCTGGGGCGGAATGGCGTCTCGCCTCAGAGCGGGCAGCCGCCCTACCTGCGGGGACCGAGGCCTGCGGAGGACCCAGCGAGCCCAGGGCTCCCCCCTGCCGCCCTCTTGGGCCTGCGGGAAAACCTCTTCCTCCCGAGCGAAGGGTTAACGCCGCCGTCCCCTCCCGCTCCCTCCCGCCATCTCTCCCCGCCCCCACTTCCCCCATCACGTCCCTACACACAACTCCCCTCCGCCAGGGCCTCCCCTGCCCCCCCGCCGGAGTCACCATGGAAACCGGCCCGAGCAGCTGCCGCCTGCGCCCCGGCGTCGCCGGGAAAGGCGGTGGTGGCCGGCAGGAGCGGCCGCTGCGGCGGTGCGACCTGGCCCCGGGAGGCCTTTTTCCGCCCTGCCGCAGGGACCCTCCGTGGCTGCGGGCGCCGGGCGGCCCGACCCCTCCTCGGGGAGAGGGGGCAGCCCGGTGCGTCCCGCTGCGGCGCTGCCGGGGGGTGGCTGGGGCAAGCAGGGCGGTAGGGCTCATGCTTGGCTGCTAAATGGGCCGAGTCGTGCTCAGCAGCGATCAGTGGGGTTGCCTTGGTGGGGCTGGGAAGCCCTGAAAACAGAGGTTTAGGTGAGGTGGGTGCACCTGAGGCAGGCTGCACTTCTGCTGGCCCTGAAGTGGGATGTGGATCCGAGCTCAGGGCTTCGTTCTTTCTGCTCACCTCCCACAGGGAGACTTGGGGATGAGAAAGCTCCCCAGAAGCCTCACACGTTGCCACCAGTACCCCCTGTGACAAATACATGGCAGTAATTGCCAACCTTTGCAGCTCCCTCTTCTCCTCTGAACTACGGAGGTTACTGTTCTGGCATGAGCTTTCCTTCCCTGGGGAGATAAATGGGGCCTTTTGTCAGGTGTGGCAACTATCCTCCATCCACAGAAAAAAACATCGTCTGGCAAACAAATATCTTTTTTTCCAATGTGTGGAACTGACCTAAGTAACAAGCCGTAACGTGGAAGTTGGTTTTACTTTGCGGTTGTAACACCCTCTGGCAAAAGTTGTCACTAGCCCACACAAGCCCCTTTGGACCCTGTCTCCTTTCATACAGTTCCCATGTGCGCCTGCATGGGCAAATTTGCTCACAGCTCCCTGGAGAAGGGTTATGCCGTGCAGCATAAGAGAGAGATGGCACCAGAAGCCCGCCCAAAATGCACAGGTGACAGCAGATCCTGTGGGAACAGGTCAGGCTTTGCTTTCATCTGCCTGCCAGCCTGGAGAATCAGCCTGGTGGTGGAAACATATGCCAAAGGATGTCCTGGAAGGAGCTTGAAATAAAATAGGAAATTCAGCTTTGCTGTCTTACTATCCATAGTGAATCATGTCTTTTTTACCACCCTTATCTCAAATGCTTGCACCTTCCTGGCTAGCGAAATACCATCTCCAGTTCCAGCTCTGAGACTCATTACACCTATCCTGCCTGTAAGGTCAAAGTAGGGCCCCAGTTTTGGACTTGACCGTAACTCCATCAGGTTCTAGTCCCAAACCTGTCTCCTGCCTTCATCTTAACTGTCCCAGATCTCATCCTGTTCTCAGTTATGTCCCTAATTATATGGCTCCTCGAATCTTTCTGCCCAGTTTCTCGGTAATATTTCATTGTGTCCTTGACCATCAATTATATATCAGAGATCAAAAAGAGCATTTCTCCATACCCATAAACTGCTTCTGAGACTAAGATTTTGCCTATGTACGCAAGACCAACCCTTTGCCTCTGCTCTTCTAAATCAAACTGATGCCTGTTGGCCCCCAGCTTTCCCTCACTGTGTTTTCTTTCTAAGCATCTCTGCCTCTTACTCCTCTCCTCTGTAGACTGAATGATTTGCATTGCAGGATCTCCTTCTTTGATATCGTCCCACATTGCTCCCCAAAATGATGCGGCACAGACACTGCAGCTGCTGTTTGGCTTCACCCAGGGAATGTCTCTCCCCCACTGCTGCTAGTTAATTATAAGATCTGATGTGGTCTAATAGGCAGGGCTGTTAGATGCAAACCCTCTCAGCTGCAAAATGCTGGATATGGTTGCTGGTATCTCTCTATTTTCTGCTCCTCTCATGTTTTCTTATTATACCAAGTAAATATGACCCTTCCTTCTTCCTTACTAGAACAACCTATTTACCAGACATTCAAATATGTAAGTAGTGAAGGCAATACAAATGCACATTAATGGAGCATTGAGGTTGTAATTTAAATACACATAGAGCCTAGGCTATTCAATCCTTGTTATGTGATGTTGGGACAGGTCTGTAGCTCCATGGTTCAGAGGAAAGGTTTAGATCAGATGAAGATGAATGCCAAGAATTACACTGGACTCCTCCAGTCTGCTACTGAGGTATAGATAATTATTATTTAATTTTGTCTAAACACATGACTGCACCATTTTCTTTAGAATGACCTCTTAGACAAGACATTTGTGTTTTTATGACTCTTGCAGCTGACCACACTCTTGAGATTGCTGTGGCCAGAAGCAGCTCCAATTGGTCCAGCAAGGGTCTAGAAGCCACCAAGCTGTTTAGCAGCCAGCCATGTAACTAGCTAAGTAACTCACTGCCTCAAGACATTAGACCTCAGGTCTCACTATCACCAGAACCTACTCAGCTGATCAACTAGTAGAAGAAAGAAATGCAACATGAAAAGCAAGATGAGGAATTAGATTGCTGGGGTGGTGTGATGAAATCAGGTTTTGTTTGGAGCTCAGAAACCACAGTGGTGAGGATGGTACAGGCAGAGAAAAATTTAATTGATGTTAGATCTAGAATAAGAAAGTGTAAATGAAAGAGGGCCTGTTCTCCATTTCAGCATGCACTTTCTGTAAGTGTGTATGCTAGACCATCTCAGTTCCAGATAAATCTGACATGTAACATACACCATTCCTAAATTTGTACTTCCCAGAGGCTTCAGCTGGCTATAATTCATTGCAAATTCAGAGAAAACAGGGTTCAAAGGGATACCAATACACCTTGTTGTCTGCCTTCCCTGCCACAAGCCAGTATCAGATACCAAGGAACAGCCATACTGACAACCAGTATTGTTTCCATCAGTGTAAATTTAGTGCAATAGTGGGATATTAAGCCATCTGCCAGTCTGGGTGATGGGACAAAAACTTAAGAGGTGTTTTGTACGTGTAATGATGTACCTTCTTCAGGGACTTGGAACCTTGCCAGTTTTCAGGCTGTTTGCCTTCAACTTTATGTAGAGAAGGGAAAGGGGAAGGTTTTAGCTTTCTGGATCCTCATTCAAAGAGCTTAGCTGTGTTAGCCTGTTACTTATGAGTTAGGAATCCTTCTTCCTTTCTGTCTGAAGATTAAATTTACCATAAAACAATGCCATTTTTGCTTTGTACAGAATAAATCTGAAGAGGTAAGGTCAGGAAAAGCAATACCTAAAGCCACCTACCATAACGTTTATCTGGCCTGCATGTATTCTAAATAGAGGAAAGTATGAAGGCCTCCTTCCATTGCTACGCTTGATAGGATAAGCAGGGAGAACAGGAAGGAGGCCTTCCAGAAGCATGAAGATGATTTCTTGGCATAGTTCAGAATCAGCAGGAACAAAAGTTAGCTTAAGCCATCTTTAATTAAAGCTGTGCTGGATCCTGTCTCTTTTACAGCAAGCACATTCTCAGCCATAAACAGCTTTACACTGCAAACATAACACACGGAGACCAGGAACAGAATATACTACAGAGACCAAATCTCACTTTCAGTGGTGATTCACAGGGGCAAATGAGGACAAAATTAATATATGTAGGGGAGAAAAACTGACATTGCTGTGGAAACCATTTCACTTCATGACATTTTAAGTCTAAACTGTAAATTCCTGACAATGAATCAATGTAGTTTTGTGTTATTCTACTATTGCAGCCAGCCCAGAGTGGGCCATGATGACGAATACCTTCCAGGCTATCTCCCTGCAACAGAAGCCCCTACCGTTTCAGCCAAAATGCCTGCAGTGACAGTATATGCTTTATGTGGTTCAGCTCTGACTGGGAAACTTGATCTCATAAACATCGTCAGCGTGAATTATGTTTTTATTATATGAAATTGTGTCCTGGCGTTTGCCCATATACCACATCACAGCCTGAGCGAACACATCGTACAAGTGCCTCTGCCAGAGCATGCAGGCATGGGGGCAAAGTTATGGTTGTTGCGAGGCCTCTCATCTCTGAGCCTGTCCAATTTGGTCATGATTGACATCTCAGCTGTCATGTTTCATCGGTGTGAGTTCCCCCTCCCCTGCGTCATTCGTCAGCTTTTAGAAGGAAGGTGCTTGGTTCTGTGTCTATTCAGAGGCAGCACCATGACCTACACATCTGTCCCTGACCTTTAGCCTGATCAATAAAACTACAAATTGGTCTTTTCTTATCCTCGGCACTTTAGTCATAAAATCCCTATTGAGATGGAATGAAACACTGAACTTTATGTCTAGGCGTCATGAACATATTTTGAGGCGGGGGAGAGAGACTGGCAGTATTTCAGCCATCAAATATACAACCCTCTTTCTCTCGCTCACTCTCAGTGCAGCAATCCTGTGTCTTATATTTGAAACCTGTAGAACATCCCTCTTGCTTCTATATCCACACATTTTCCTAAATATTCGAGAAGGCAGAGAAACTCAAGTTGCCCTTAACAATGCTTGTTTTCCACAGCACATCCTTCCGCCCTTTGGTGACTCTCCTTTTTCTACTTTACTGTGTAGAGATGATTGGCTCCGCATCTCTGGGAAGCCAGTGGCCAGATCCAGCTGCCTCCTGAACATATTCTCTGAGCTACAGACAAAGGAAAAACCACTGACCCAAACTCCTAGAAAAAGGATCTTTCTACCTTTGCACACCAGCAACTGTGAATACGAGGTGCAAGTAAAATGCAAATATATTCATGACTGTTTTTCTGTTAAGAAGGACTTGTTTTTAAAACCCAGGCTAGCCTAACACAGTGGAAGATGCAGAAATTACTCTGTACCCAATGCAGACAAGAGCAGTTTTTCATCCAGGTTTGCTAAAGTAGTTTGAGACGGTCTCACATGGCAGAGACTGTGTTCAGGCAAGAAACAGCTCACACTGTCATATTCTTGTAAGCTCACCCATAAGCCAGAGACAAGCCTTTCGCCTGCCACATCCAGCTTGTGCTAGCACCAGTCAATGCAGCAGACATGACACAGGTAATGCTGCACCTGTGCTGCTTCAGGGATTTGCGTGCAGAGGACATGTTAGGGAGGCAGCAGAAGAAACAGCCCATTCCCACAAGGGAAGGGAGGACAGGAGACACCAAGGGTAAGGCACAAGAACAGCCCTTCCTGCTGTAGGATGTTGGAGCTTCAAGAGGCAGAGGGGAGAGAGAGAAGCAACAGGGACAGACTACTCCACTGCATGGAGTGTTATATTCAGGAGGAAGAGGGGAGAGCCATAACCATAATTCCTTTGAGAGAGGAACAGAGAACATTTTGGGAGAGGACAAAAAAAAAAAAAAAGGCAGTAAGAGTTTAATGCTAGATGGATGATCTGTTGTTGCAAGTATTTCTGCTTCCAGGTGTTTTGTTGTGGTCACTGCAGAGGCCTGTCAGGCAGCATGAGCCACATGGGAGGCACAACCCCATGCGCTTGTCTCATTAAGCCCTGCAGCAGTGTCGGCAGACCTGAGCTTGCATTTGCACCTGTGCAATGAACAGTACTCAGGTCTGAAAAAGCATGTAAGGGTGTTTTGGTTTTTTTATACCAACAGCCTTTAACATAAAATCAGAAGGGCCTTAACGTGGCTATAAAGGTGCTTATGTGTTAGTTTACACCCATTGCAGAGTGATGCAGGGGGAGGAAGGAAGCTGTACTGCACAGTTCTGTGCACAGCTTGGAAGATCTTTTCCATCCTCTTTACACTGAAAAAGCCGGTGGAGCCACATGACTTCTTCATGCTGGCAAGATAGTTGTGTATTTAGCATGCTCAGCTGCTAGTAAGGTTGGAAACCACAGCTTTTACTCAGCTGCACTGCCACGGAGTGGCCCTGAATAACCTCCTGTGTCACTTCAGGGCTTTTAGCTGGTGAAATGAAACATGACTGTGAAGCAGAGGAAGGAAGAAAATCATAGCAGACTGCCTTCGAATTATTTTTTGATAGTCAGACCACTCCTTATGCCAGGAAGGCTTGCCATTGTGTCCATCCACCCGTAAACAAACAGAAAGACAGATCCGGTCAATAAGGTGGACTAGAAGACTAGGAGTCTTCATTCTTTAAAACCCAAGAAGAGTGGTATGAAAATAACACCAACTCCTATGTGTCTCTCTGATGCTACTGTATGCTACATAACACTGCTGAGTCTGCAAACATTATTTCCTACACCTCAGCGTGGAGGAGAGGCCAGATATACTGTGTTGGAATCGCAGTACAGCATATGTTCAAGGCAGGCAGGTGGCAGGTTCAAAGTGGAGCAAATAAACAGCTCCTTTATGTAATGCACATTTTAGCTATGGAGTACCTTTTCTCAGGATTTTATGGATGCTGAAAGTTCATATGAGTTTCAAAAGTAAAAAAATACAATCCTGGAAGAAACAAGCGTCAGAAGCTACCTGATGCAGGTCTGCTGCTGTATTATAAAGGCAAAACTTGCTGGAGACTGCAAGAGTATACAGGGCAAGGGTTGATACGTGCTGGCCCTGATCCGTAGTCTTACCAGAGTACCACTGTTGGCCACTATCAGAGGCAGAACTCTAGACTACACAGAATGGTTTCATCTGTAGCTGTTTTTATATATTCCTACATAAGGCAGGCTGAGACTAGAATCTTCTGAGTTTACACACTTGGCAGGGAAATCCCACCTTTGCAAAACAAAGGCTTTTTCTAAACAGACTTTTAGTGACATCACCTTTTAATGACAATGGATCTCTATATCTTATTGCAGAGATGGCATTGCCATCTTTACCCATTTACCCTTTATTTCATTTGCCATATGATCTTATCATTGTAAAAGAAATCAGGTCTTTATTGTAATGTGCACTGCAGTACCCTGTAAGAAGAGAGAGGAGCTGTTCTTCAGAAGAACCTGATGCCAAAAAAAGAAGATAAATAGAACAGCAGAACACAGAGGGAACACAAGCTGGGGAGAAGTTGGTCCTGTTGGAACTTCTGCAAAAGCAGTTCATGTCTCTTAACTCCCAAATGAAACTCACAAACCTCACAAGCTATGTCATCCAGTCGGGTCCCAGGCTCATTTTAAGTTCTACCTCAGAATGCTATTTTTTGCTATTTTCTTCAGTGCTTCCTGATTTCATGGCTGAGTGCACTTTCCTCTAGAGAAAAGCACCATTCTCCGATAATGGACAACAGCTCAGCTTTTGATTATAGTTATAGCTCTATCACTGTGTCCATCTTCTTCCCTATTGCAATGCCATTAGGAACCAAAAGAGCTAAATAGTTAGAGGATAATACACCGTTAGGAACCAGTCCTAGCTGCACAATACATTTCAAGCACACCAACGTTCACCCACTGGTCTCATGTGTAATCCATGCCCTGAAAAAGGATTCCAGCACTGATAGTATTAGGGCTTGCCCAGAGACATTCTACTGGAAGCAGTGGCATGACTAGAACATGATTTTAGCAGAACCAGGTTTTCATACTCCCAGTTCCCACTTTGTTGGCTGGTGTCATATTTGAGCATGTAACTCGAAGTACTCCAAATGACATAAAATACACTGCATACCAACAGATTTGTGTTGGACTTGATCTAGTCATTCTGAATTCTTCATTCAGATTGGTTGAGCTGTGCAGCGAATAAACATTTCTGGTACCAAATCTAGAAAGAGTATATTTTATTGTAGATGAGAAGATATTATCTCCTCTGGTGGCAGTACTGGGGATTGATGGCAGCTTACAAAACGCAGAAACCGTGTGTGTGTCTTAATCTCTGATAGGCTTATCGCTGTACTAAGCCACTTCTATAAATCGCAGGCCTAATGCTGCTTTCTGTTACACCAACACACACCCAGTAACTCCCACAGGATTTTAAGATACATATATTACAGCAGAATTTGATCCCCTGTAGTGTCAGTATTTTTTAACACTCATTTTTTCAATATGTGGAACACATAAACACTCCAGATTGTTACTTAGTTCACCAAGTTCAGTCTCACTGGAAGACAACTGATGATACCCACTGAGTATAGCCAGGAGTGGCAAATTCCATAGACCCATTATGTGGGGTGATTTATGTGGCATTCATTGTGACTGGGCTTGGGGTGTTCGTTTGTCTTGTTTTTACAGTATATTGGTGGTCAGCTTTTAATGTATGTTAGACCTATGGATAAAATACCAGGTTCACAGAGGAAAAAGAAGAGCAGAATTTACATTTCATTCATTTTTTGTTTGTCTCTGCTGTTCTTACACACTCGAATGTCTAAATGCATTTGTTGTTTCCTGATCTACATGAAACTGTCCTGCAGGAACATTCATTATTCTTTTATTGCCAGCAAAACACATTGAAAGAGGGGTATTAAACATCTGGCCAACATACATTTATGTGGCCCAAATGGCATATTCAAGTTCGAAGTATATAAGAATTCCTTTGAAAACAAAGGAAGTCTTTCCTCTGATTTGGGAGAGAACCTATCAAATACGAGCTGGTATAACGAAAGGAGTGGTCTCTGCCTGAGACAATGGATGGTTTAAAGCAGTGCCTGAGAAGTGCAAACTCCTGTATTCTACCATTAATCTCGTTTTAAGTCTAATGAGGGCACTTAGTCAGAATTAACTAGTTTGCTGCTAAGACCCAGTGATTGACAAAGAGACAAGCTTAGGGCTGGAGGTGAGGCAAAAACCGAATATTGCCAAAAAGAAGGAAATGTATAAAGAGCGAAAGAAGCAGAGACATACAGAAGAGCAGGGACCAGCAAAAAATGGAGGTTTAGAATTGATGCAGAAGATAAAAATGTGTGGCTGTAGGAAGTGGGCATGTTTTCACCCCAGGAGAAAGACCTTTCAGCTAGGGGTGGAGGTAGGACCAAATCAGGAGATCCTATTTACAGCTCTCAGAGATGTGAGACCAGGTGCAGCACAGCTCCGCTGAGGCTGCCTGAGACGTAAATTCCGGGGTATTGGGTCACAGCCCCAACAGCTCAAGGGTTTTTGATTTCGGAGAATTTTCCTGCCACCAGCATGTTTAGGAGAAGAAAAGTGAGTTCTGCAACAGTGCAAAATGGCAAAGAAGGAGGTTCCAAAGGCTGGAAAGAGGAGGAGCAGGGGAAGGATCAGTGGTACTTTGGGTGGCATCAGTGTGATGGAAAGCATAGTAGATGTCAGGAGGAATGCGTGCAGGAGATGATAGAAGTGGGCTTTTCAGTTCTGTTAATATAAGATCCCATAGATAGGCGATGGGGTCTGTTTCCTCTGCTCCAGTTCTCTCATCACCTCTTCTGGTGCTCTTTACTCCTTCCTTACTCCTTGGGCCTTCTGCCTATGCGTCCTTCCTCCATCCCATCAGTCATCCATCTGCATCCTATCCAGCTGTGCACAACAGCTCCTCCAGGCAGCAGAGATGGCTGTCATAGGGATGGAGGCACAGGGGGCAGAGCTAGGAAGGTGGAAGTGGTAGCAGAAGGAGAAGAGAATACAAGTGCAAATGATCGTTGCTGTTGATGCAGAAGACAGCAAAGGCAGGGTACAGATACAGCCTCTTCAGGCTTAGGACACCCAAGGCACCTAGTTGTCCTTCATGAGGCTTCACCCTAGTACTACTCTACCTTACAGCATTCTGAAATTACTGTAATGTGGCAAGTCACATGGGAATTGGCAGGGAAAGGTCTGCTACAGAAAATAGGTGTCCATGGGACACGTGTGTGAGGTTCCCTTAGAAGACACATACTCTGTAGCAGCTTTGCAGGGCTGCAGCCTCTCTCCTGCTGAGGGTCCCCCAGCCCTGGACACAGCTGGCTGGCAGACACACAGGGTGCCAGAGGGGGACGCTGCCAGGGGTGCTGAACAGGCAAGGCAGGAGATGCAGACACTGTGCCAAGTGGCAGGAGGGAGGTGGGGTGGAGCAGTGGGTAACTGATGTTCCTCATGCACAAGGTGCACCAGCTGGCCCCTGTCCATACAAGAATGAGCAAAGCATAGTCAAAACCACCACTCTGAAAAGAGACAAGAATGAAAGTGAGGTCAGATTCACAACATATCCAGACATATAATTTCCACCATGCAAGACAGCTTTGCACATTTATTCAGCACGATAGTTAAGAAACTTGGAAATAAACAGGAGGAAAAAAAAATATGATCAAGGCACTATCACAGAATTCAAATATCAGTGTATGCCTGATAAAAAACATTGCCCACTTGTTTTGTTGGGTAATGGAGAAAACCTCGTATTTTTTTTATTTGGTTTTAAACTGGAATAACTATACTGGAGGGTCTTGTCAGATGCTTCAATAACTTGGCATTATAGCTTTATGTAAGTATGTGCTCATTTTACACATGTAGGTAGCCTAATAGACTAGTACTAGTCTATTCTAGAGTAACTAAATTATTGCAGTGTGATGTCTTGGGGTCCAATTTTCAAAAGCCCAACCAAATGGCTTGAAAACTTGCATCATATTTTCCAGAGTAACGTCAGTGCTTATGATGGGAGATGTTTGTGGGTGGTGAGGAAATGGCTGCTATATAAAGTAACAAAGATTTGGTTTCTTTTGGGTCAAATTATAAGGGGAAATATAATGATAACAATAATAATAGTAACAAGAACATCAACAGTAATGATAGGTTAGCACTCTTTTTGCTGAAGTCTGGTAACTGTACTACAGTGATACTGCTGCCCTCAGCTGCCCATCCTCCCCTCTGCCAAAGCATCGCTGCTGCAGAAGCAGAGCTGGAGGAAGGGGACATGTGCTTGGGTCCTCAGCTGTCCCCACACACAGCTTGTGATGGCTCCGGCTGACATGTGCCGCTGTGAAGCGCAGCAGTGGAGCTGTGAATGCACGTTTTCCCCATTCTGCTCCAGAGATAACAGCCTCCAGCAGTGAGGTGGGATGGATAGCAAGGGGGTCAGGACAGTGCCCCACCCATGTAAACCAGAGCTTTTATTTTTAGCCAAAAGAATGGAGATCGTTGTGCCATGTCTGAATATCTATGTCCCTCCCATGGGATTGTCCCACTGATGGGTGTCTGAGAGGCGCCCAGCGTTTGGTCAGGGGAAACAAGCATTTCCAATGAAGCAGAATGACTAATCTTTTGTTAACCAACAAGAACAGCAGCGGAAGCATAAGAGCTAGGTGCAGCCCCACTCTCTCAGGTCATAACCAGGGACTGATGCAGAAGTTGTTGCCCTGGAGCCTGTCCTGGACCAGCCATCACCCCTGAGCTGAGGCCAAGCCCTGCCCACTGCAAAATGCCTGCAAAATGTCCACGGCTCTTCCTCTCAGCTGAAAACAGCTGTTGCTAGGGAACTGCTTAAAGTCAAAAAGACAGCATAGGATGAGAGGAGGGCAGCAGCTGAAGGATGGAGGGCCAGAGGCTGCCAGATGGGAAGATGAAATGGGGGAGGGAGGCAAGATGGTCAAGAGAAAGGAAGGATGGAAGAGTGTAGGGTGGGAATTTTTCCCCATCTTGCCACAGAGCAAGAATTCCCTGACTTTGTCAGGACAGCGTTTTCTTAAAACAGCTTCCCTTTTTTATATATATATTTATTTATGTTGCTGAGGTGGGGCCAGTGAGCAGGATCTCTCTCTTCTCATGTAGTGTGCTTTCACATGATACTTTCTACCTAATAATTTAATTATCACTCCTCCCTCCCTCTCCTAATGAAAATTACAACTCTTATTTTTGCTCTATCTTGCTCGTAGGGATTGTTATTCTTTTCCGCTGTATTATTGAAATTGTGGATGCACCTCATTTTATAAATTCAGGTGGCACTAAAACAACTGGTTGTTTTGTTTTCTTTTCTTTTTTGCTCTAAATTTTCCTTCTTCCTGAAGTAAATGGAGTGCTGACGGGTGATCTCTCTCTGGAAAACGTCAGGGTTGTACAGTTATTCAACATACAGAGCTACCTGTGCTCCAGTCAAGATCTGCCTTGTTCACCTAAGGGTCTTTTTCAAAGACAGCTGAACCCAGCGGCAGGTTGTCCTCACATGAAACTAACTTTGAATTAGGCCATATCAGTACAAATCACTGTTAGCCCATAGCTCATATGTAAGAGATGTGGCTTACATGTGCATCTGGTGACATTTGACTGCCCGCCAAAGTGACTAGACACCATTAGAGTTGGTACAGCTCTCTGCATGGGTCCAAATGATGGTTCAGACCCTGGTATTAGGTTCTGTAAAAAGATGCTTCAATGTGTCTGTCGCTGCACTGTCTGTTTGCATGGGCTGAAATGTGGTAGGTGATTAGAGTGAATTTTAATTATGGGCAGTACTAATTCTGTCTGAATAGTGAACAAATACATCTAGATAAAGGACAAGATTATATAGTTCATTGCGGAACAGAAGTAGAAGGAAACCAAACATTCATTGCAATTTAAAAAAATAATAACATCATGTGGATAAAAGGGTTGGTAATAAGGTATATATACATGAAGTCATTAAAGAAAATAAAATACGCTACGTGTGAAGTTTCCAAACTCAACTGTGGTTGCAATACCTTCCAAAGAAAGCCACGGCATATAATAAAATGCTCTGTTTTATTGGTTTCAAATACTACGATATGTAATTGACTTATGGCGGGGGTGGGTGGTGGGATAGGTAGTATTTCACTTTCAAGCATCTGGTCCAAAATCAGCCTCGGTTAGCAGTGATTGAATGTTATTAGTGTTTGATGGGTCTCTGGAAGAAGCTATGAAATGCGTTGGGGGTTTCAGTGCACTTCCTAGTGGACAGGTGCCCAAACCACTGAAACCACAACTCTTTTGGAGCTGGTTGCATTTGTTCTCATTGGCAGTCACAGTGGAGAGGCTTACGGCTGAATGAAGCATGAAGCAGGCTCCGTGCTGATATTTCTTCCTTCAGAGAAGCTCCACTGTGCTGAGGCACAGTAAGGCAAATATAGGCGTTGGTGGCCTGATGTCCCTATCTTGAGGTCAGAGCAAGAAAGTATCTTTCAGCTTTTGGACCAAAGGGGATAGAGGAAGATTACTGAGCTTGCAAAAGCCCATTCTCCCAGAAGAGAAACTAGAGAGTATTTAAGCCCTACATTAATGCCTGGTCTCTTGTTCCCAAGTTGTCAGGCTTCAGAAAGGAAAATTCTGTTTGTTTTGATCTCCAGCAGTCTCCTCTGTAGGACCAAAGGAGTTGTTATCTTGACTAGGCTCTTCTGTAATGCTTACAGTTCTTTGTGGCCAGAGATACGGTCATCAAGAGGTATGAGTCATGCTAAGGATGCACAGAATAAAATGGCTGGATAGGAACCATGTCATTTTCTGGACTTGGAAAGCTCACTCCACCCTCCCTATCCAGTGACAGGCAAGAGGACTGACCTCCCGGAAATAAAGGCTCTTTGGCATATCAGACTTGGTCTTTAGAGGCTATTCACAGAGCTCCATAGCTCATGCTTCTTACTAACATTTACATTTTACGTATTGCTTTTACCACATTGCCCTCATCCTATCTCTTCTTGGCAGGCTAATAAATCCACCTGGCTTTTGAGGGCTGTCTGTCAGGCTGCTTCCCCCAGCCATCTTCAGGCCCTGTTCATTTCCTTCCACAAGTAGGCATGTCTTCTGCTTTGCTCCTGTATTCATTTGCACTTGGCCTTGCAGTATCTGCCAGGTAGTTCAACATCTGAGTCTGTTGTTATCCCAGGCAGACTGTATTAGGTGGCTTTTTCATTAACCTCTTCACTGCTGTAGGAGAAATGCACTGTAGAATGGCCTTGCAAAACCAGAGAGTGAGCCATGGACAGCAGGTTGAGAAGGAAGAATTGTCCAGCAGCTACTGTGTAAGAAGCTCAGGAATTCCCTTATTGCCATGAAAATCCTCAATAACTCATGCACCAGATGCTGGATGACAATAAAAAGACACTGCCCTTCTGATGCTCAATTCAATGGCATCTTTTAGTAAGAGAAACATTTGCACAGAAAGCTAGCTGCGTGCCAGACCTTTGACTGCAGACTGGCCTTCTTGGTGCATTCTCCAGTTTCTTCTTGCATCTCAAAGCAGCAATATATAGCTTTGGATCACCCCTCTGAAGGAGCCCTCCATCTCATTAGTGATATAGGCCACATAGACAAACCAGTTTCCTAACCTAGGCAGCATTTATCTCACCCTGAGAGGTGTCTCTAACAGATAGGAGCAACATCATGTGTAGCCACTTGTGTCTCCCAACTGATTACAGAGGGACCCTGAACTCAAGCTTTTATACCCCTTTTTCAGATGACTAAACTCAGCTGAAACAAACCCCATGCTTAACAGTCTCAAGATGACAACCAAGTGATTTATGTTGTACAAGTGTAAGTCTACTGAAGTTACAGTTGCCTTCTTGCAGCTTTAATGTTTCCTGAAAGTAATGAATATATCTCAATATTATCCAGCAGGTCAAATTTGTCAAGTAAGAGAAGAGTTAAACCAGAATATTACTTTTTTTGTCCAGAAACAGTTCCCTGGGACCACAGAGTTTGAGCAAGCTTTGAACTGGAATGGAATTGATGATTTGATATTAATTGACTAGTTGCCTTTGGCCTGAGAAGATAGAAAAGTTCAGCTGTAGTTGCTGTCATGAGGCGACAACAGCATGGTCAGTAAATGATGAAAGGTTTATTCATGCTGCCTAATAGGCTGAATAATAAAAGGGTGATGGTTTGATCAGATGTGGTTGAGGGAAGAGGTCATGCATCAAGAACAGCATAGTCCTAGCCAAAGCGATGGGGACTGGAACAGGAAGGGGACAGGTCCTGGAGAGTGGCAGTGCTGGCAAAGCAAGATTTTGTAACGGAGATGCTCAGTGAGGCAGAGCCTCAGCACCGAAGTCAAAACAATTGAGCATGATTCACGGAGACTAAAGTTGTCTTAATTGCCTTCCATGTGCAGAGGCTGATGTCAGTGGATATATGAAGAAGTTGTCAGAGTGGCCTGATGAATTCCAAGCAGAAATGCCATTTCTTGACACATGGGAAGAGAAACTGTGTGTTTGCAGAGCCCTCTTCACCCCACAACAGTTTCCTCTGTGGCTTTCGAAGAATTTCTTTCCCCACATCCGGAAGTTTGCAGGTGTTGTTTCCTTTTCCTGTTCTATAGAGCCTTCCTTCCATTATCTGTTCTCCCTCACCTATCCCATCCAGCATGGTCTCTTCTAACAAGCATGTTCATGTCATCTAAATAGCAGTTTCCCTCCTGAGATGAGGAGATGAGCAGCTTTACACAAGCAGTATCAGAAACAGCAGTTTTGACTCCTTTATTATCTCGGAGCAATTTACTCCAGTTCTGGGGGGTCCTGCTTTTGGTAATCTTCATGTTCTAGTGTCCATAAAAGATCTTGGGGAAGAAAACACTGGAAATACAGTCAATAGGAATTTCAAACATTAGGTATTTTTGTTTGGTCGTGATTTTTAAAATACAGAATCAAGACAGGAAAATGCAGTTAGGATGCAGTAGCGTCAAAAGCTTTTGTGGTAATGTGGCTTGCCACGTTAGCAAATGTTATGAGGTAATAAGTCTGGATCTCTAAAACAAAACATCTCATACAGAGGAGCTGATGTCCACATTACATTTACATGTCTTGGGGGGGTTCAAGTTGGTCTAGCTGTTGTCTGGCTCCATGGGCTGAATGCCCATTAGCAGGTATATTTAACAAGTGTTTCCATTTTAATAGGAAAATAAACTAAATGGTGACAATCGGGAGATTTACTTCAGAAGGGCACCTTTGCACCAAAATAAAATGCTAACTAAGACATATGATAAGTGTGCCTTAAGTGTACCTCCCCTTTCATATAATAGAAGAAATTTTGTTCATTTGCTCAAAGAAAAGGTTATTATTAGCCACAGTCCATTTATCTGTTCAAGTGCAATGCACTAGCAAGTGAAGTTGAGTACTGCGTATTTAGAAACATTAACACTTGGAAAGCATATAGGAATGCCCTAAAAAGAAACATACCCTATGTTAACTATACTCCCTGTGCTTTAATGATCCACCCACGTCCAAAATGTTGCCTCCCTCTTTTTTAATCCTTCCTTGGCCTCGTGCCACATTGATTTGAATAAAGTAGTTTTTCCTTTGCGTTATTTGTGGTTGAGAGCCCCTTGCTAAATGCTGAGAACCCTCAACGCCTGCTGACTCTGTTGAAAACTGATGGCACTCAACACTCTGTAAAAGAGCACGCAGTCCCCTGCCTGTTAGCAAAGGATGTGGAGGGCAAATGGCTGTGTGGGTGTGAGCACGTCTGCAGGGAAAAGAGGAGGCAGCTGTGTGTGAGAAAAAAAAAGACTGACCAAGGAAAAGAGTTGTGTGTATGTGATAGGGGGAGACTAATACAGTTAAAATTGAAGTGATAAATCATACCTGAGATCCCTCTTGAGACCTATAAATAGGAAACTGAAAAGCATTTCCTTCTATTTATTTTATAAGTGCTATAAACTTTATCAGCTTTTAGTATTGGAGACTCGTGCAATATTTATGGGCTGTTTACTTTAGAAGTTATTCAGAGGTTAGCATCAGGAGGCTAATGAAAAAGAAAATTGGGATGGATAAAGGAAAGAGGGCTTTTCCTATGGCCCCATAGTAACAAATGCATCACATCTGAGTTGCTTGGCCTTCTTCCCTATGTCCTTTACTCCAGGGATGCCTGAATTTCTCTAGCAGGTACTTACCCTGAGCTTCACAGTTCCATGGGGGATCACAAAGAGCATCTCTTATCAGTGAAAACAAAGACAAACTTCTTCAGAAATTCCTGTGAGGAGATTCACAGAGTGAAGAAGGAGATTGCACAATAGGGCTTGCAAAGAGGAGGTGCCTTAGAGGCTGTTTCAGAGATTTGGACAGGTGAAGGTATGAAAAGGTCCTCTAAATGGACCAGAATCTAAGATGAGCCTCAGGTGGTCTTCATTTGCAATAGAGAGCAAGGGTACTATGGGAATGTCCTCTTACACTGGATAAGCCAGTGGCAGTATTTTTGGACTGATTAGTAGGTTTGAACAAAGTAACAATCATCTCCTCATCCCTCACAGAACTTCACACCAGACACAACTCAAATGTCTAATTTATTTCTTAATGTCTGGAAATATTATTTCAACTTTCCACACTTACGCAGTTTCATAGATGGCTTATCTGTGCTCTTTTCTTTCACATGGAGACAACAGCTGTTTTCAAAGGTTTTTTTGGTTGCTTTGTTTTGTTTTTTTTTTTTTTTTTTCCAGAGGAAGATAAAATCTCTTCAAATTTATGGCTGGGTTAAAGAGTTTTCCAGAACATGCTGCCATGTAGAATCCTTCTCTTGGAAGAAGTTGCAAATTGTTCACATAAGGAAATATGAACATAAAGAGACAACTGGGCTCAGTTGTATGAAGGAATTCCCCCCAAAAAAGCTGTGAATACAAGCTAAAATTAAACAGCTCTAGAGTGCACATCTCATGGGTAGGACAGAAGGTCTGAGCCCAGCTGGACAAGGCACAGACATCAGAGATGGCATCAGCAAAGCGTAGGGACTTTGCTGCCTGGTTGTTTCTGTGCGCAGCCGTGGGATGAAAACTAGACAAAGAAGAGAACGTGACACAAGCAGTTCACACATCTCAAAGGTAGGGAGACAAACATATTGATACATCAGTCCCTTCATTATATCAAAGGTGAAGAGGATTGGGCACCTCTCCTATGAGGACAGGCTGAGAGAGTTGGGGTTGTTCACAGGGCCTGTTTCTATAGGACAAGGAGTAATAGTTTTAAGCTAAAGGAGGGGAGATTCAGGCTAGACATGAGGAAGAAATATTTTATGATGAAGGTGGTGAAACACTGGCACAGGTTTCCCACAGAGGTGGTAGATGCCCTGTCCCTCGAGACGTTAAAGGCCAGGCTGGACAAGACTCTGTGCAACCTGATCTGGTTGAAGATGTCCCTGCTCATTGCAGGGGGGTTGGACTAGATGATCTCTGAAGGTCCCTTCTGACACAAACCAGTCTATGATTCTGTGATTCTATGAAAGAGGATACCAAGAGGTGTCTAACCTACCATTTTTAAATACCATCTTTGTTATGGCAAAGAAAAACAGGCCAACAACTTACAATGGGAAGCTAGACGTAGACGAATTCAAACAAGAAATGAGACCTGTTTTTTTAACAAATATAAGAATGAAGTTAAAAAATATGCTGTCTTTGGCACATTTTTAAAATCCTCAAATCAAGATCAGATGCCTTACTGGATGACACATTATTTTAACTACACACAGTGTATTGGACTTATTACTGAAACAACTGTATAAATGTCTCTGGCATGTGTCAGATTAGATGACAGTGTATCAGTCCCTTCTGTCCCTAAAACTGTAAGTTTATGAGCAAATAAATTACTCCTGTAGAGGTAAACCACTGTCTTTATTATTTGACTATAAAGACCTTATTTAAAAAACAAATAAACAAAAGAAACCAAACCCCACAAAAAACAAACAAAAAAAACCCCCACCACAAACACAAAGCCAAACAACCCTTCTATGCAGTGATGTCTTAGGGAGTATGGTGTTTTGTGTATGGCCTGCCTCTGTACCATGAGTAAAATTTTGGCCAACAGGAATTATGCCTTGAGTCTCAATAAGGGTGAGCCAGCAGCTGTCCATTAACTTCTGAGAAACTTCCAACTATTCTTCAAAGAAATTCAGCAGTGCACTGCCTGCGTTTCACCTAGTGTCAGATGGACTGGCGGCAAGTTTTGTTCAAGTCCTTCAAAAAGCCCTGGAACAAACATTCAAGGATAGTCTTACAGTAACGTGTTTTAAGTGTACTACCTTACAAGTTGCTGCTGCTGTTGACCCTGCAGAAAACTCTGACTACATTATTTTTAAACTACCATTTTACAGATTAATTTTTATTTACTTGGATGGGATTTATCAAAAGAGCTGGAAGAAAAAAATCTTTAGAGTAAATAAACCAACATGTCTCCTAGGATTTTATGTCTAGACTGGAAAGTTACGGAATAACAAAAGAGAGAAAGAGATGGAAAAGAAGGTGTCGTCAAAGGGTATAGAGCCAGTGTTATACCTAGAAAAGGCTGAAAGAAAAATAATGATGATCCATGGTTCAGCTTCTGTAAGACAAAGGTTCAGAGAGGGGAAAAGGCCTGAGTTACTGGAAGGAAAATGATTAAATGATTCTGCTCTTTACTGGCCTAAGGAAGATGTAAGTGAATACGTTTACTGTGGAAGCCAGATTCAGGATAGAGATGAAGAACAGTCCTTTCTGGCAGACAGTTTTAGCCACAACATAAATACTGATCTGCCAGAAGATTAAATCAATAAAAGACTACGTTTTCATAAGCATAGTATATGCATGTTATTAACTGAAACAAGATGAAGCAACCTTCTTGCATATCATGCCTTTAAATTCTTAGGAAACTTCTCACCTTTGATGCAAGGAGTGATCTGAAGGAGTAAAGATTTTTTGAATTTCAGATCCTGAGTGAACTAGACAGCCCTCTGCATCTCTAGACTTAGGAGTTTTTCTTGCTGTTCATTTTCATACTCAAAAATAAACCGTCAGAAGAGAACATACAGGAGTTGTACTTTGTCCACATGTAAACACAATACCAGAGAGGTCCAGCTGGCAGCCTGAAGACCAGAACCAATCTTCCTTCCAGCCCACCATGTCTCCTCTGAGGAGGTGGGAAACAGCTGCCTGGGCAGCACGCTTGGACCTAGGAATCAAACACTTTCGCCTATGGTTGTGAAAAATGTGATGGCTAGAGCTGCACATGCAGGAGGGGATGGTACTGGCATCAAGCCTTTTTCTTTGCTCATAGACTCCTACCAACAACCTGGGAGAGACCATAAAAGATTTCTGTGATCTCACCTTCCCAGCTGTGAAAGTAGGTGCCCAGTTATGCTAAGGGGTTTAACAATGTTGAAGAAATCCTGAAAAAAAAATTAAAGACACCACAGACAACTAAACAAAGACTAATTATTTACCTCTTCACCTCTTCAATGGTAGGTGATACGGGTTGATTTTTTTTTTTTTTTAAATAAAAGCCCTGAGTCCATATCTGACTAAGGCACATTACAAATTAATGTGTAGCTGTTTGTCAGTACATGCGGAGCAGCCATGTACCTTCAGTGTAAAACAACTATTATTTTCTAATAAAGCAAGTAGCTCCATATCAAAGCACAGTTACCCATCTGGGTCTTGTAACTGAGTGGAAACTGCAAAGCTTTTTCTGCATCTGGGCTTACCTTCAAAGATTCTCTATAGTGTAGAGTTTCTTACACCTAGTAAAAGTTGAGCTCACATCACTATCCTGTCTTTGTTGGAATATTGAGATGTTTGTTCTCATCTCTCTGGTGAGTGTACAAACCTTGTCTTTGACACTTGCACTCCTCACAAAAACAGCCAATGAGATCAAGAGCTATCTGGAAGAAAAAGCAGGAAAAAGACAGTGGTGAGTGAGAGCAAAAGTAAGTCACGAGAAAGCAGGGAGTATTTGGATTTTTTACAACAGGCTACAGCACAGAAGGGAACAAAATGGCCACTACCCATGAACACAACCTCCCTGAGTGTCCGTAGGATGGTGCAGGTGCAGTTCACAGAAAGCAACGCCATAGAGGACCACTCTGCTGCATTCTCAAGGTAGTATTTTCCAGCTCAAAGGGCAAGAAAATCCATCCAGTAAAGGTTTGTCCATTTAAAAAGAAGATGACAATGACTTTCAAGTGCTAGAGTGGGACCCGCTGTGATGGGAGAGGTGGCAGTGGGGGGGTGACGACGGCTTTCTCACCAGGTGACAAGACCATAAATGTCAATGAGCATTTCATTAGAGAGAAGGAAAGATGGTACAGACTAATAAAAGGCATGATGCTGACTGCACCTTCTCCTCAGCAAACATTTCCGGCCCACTCCTCTGTCATACAAGCAAAATTTATTGACACTATGCAGTGCATTAACCCTTAATGCATTGGCTAGGATCCAGGGAATATTTCTATGGGAGTTATGTCCAGCAATAGGAAGACAAGATTTGGCTGCAGGGAGGCTAGTTGTATCCCACCCATTCTGCCAGATTTCCCTCTGCCTGCCCATGCATCATGATTTGGTTTCTCCTTCCCACACCTATGGTTGTATCCTGCAAGCTCAGAACCAGTCTGTCCTCAGAAATCGTGGTCCTAATCCTCCCTGCCAATCTCTCATTGCACGCTCTGATAATATGCCGCTTCCCCACATCCCAGCCCTATTTTTCACCTCAGCCTGTTACTGGCGGTGTGGCAGTGTGGCACTGGAACAATTCTCTGACACTACACTGCAAATTAAGATGCAGAGAGAGGTAATCCATAGGTAACCCACAACAGACCTCATAGCCTAAAGGCAACCATGCTTTAAGCATGCAGTGATACACAGACTTGGGAACTCTTGATATTTGGAACAAGAAAATCTTTCCTCACCAGCTTTCCTTTGCATTAATCACAACAACTCCTGTTTTTCTCAATGTCTTTCTGGAAGATCTCCAGGTGTGAGGTATCTGTGGATGTAGCAAGTATACCTCCTTTAGAAAATCTACTTCAGTTTGTGTTCTTTGCTCCTTTTTTTTGTTTGTTTCCACCTTCCCCCTCCTCTCCTGGGCATTCTTGTCTCCCCCTCTCCCTCTGGGGAAATATTAAAACTAGCTCCTAATTAAAGTGGTTGCAATTCCCCACTGGAGCTGTGGCGCCAGGGCCTGAACCCATCCTGTGTCTGAGTCCCCTAGAGACAACCCAGCCATGCTCAGACACCTTGCTGCTGGCCCCTCCTGTCACAGGCTTTCCCATATTGGCTCCAGCAGTTTTCTCATCTGTGCTAATCTCTCTCCAGAGCTGCAGTCAGGGCGTGATGGGGAGGTCACTCAGCAAATGAAATTAAGATCTCCCTGCTCTGAAAAAAAAAACAAAATGGGAAGAGCTGTGGAGGGAAGCGGGAAGGACCAAAGCAAAGATACAGCTCTGCCTTGTGCTGTGTTCACAGCGACAGCATTTCCATTTGACTTGCTGTTGTCCTTTGCTGAGACCCAACATGCTTCACAATGCCTGCCACCCCAATGACACTGAGCACGTAATCCTCTTACTGCCCAGATTAGCGCCACGCTCACACTGTCAGCACGCACACAACGTATGGTGCACCCCATAAAGCAGCACAAATAAAAAGCTGGACCATGCCTCTCCCCACACATATTCTGCCCACCACGTCCGTGCTCATGACCCCCCACCAGGGCAGCTCAGAGGTGCAATGGCATCTCTTGTGCAGCACTGAAACCCTGACACTGAACTGCAGCATCACTTGTTGTTCACAGGTACCGCACCAAATGGGGCCCATGTTGTGTAACTACACACACGCCTGCTGCAGCCACTGCCTACCACGCAGATGACACAAGTAATAACACCCTGGCTAGGAACATCTGCCTCAAATGTCTCTTAAAACAGGGAGATCTCTTCTGGAGAAGACTCCATAGCTGCCTTGTATACCAACATCATCTTCATTATGTGCAGCCCAAGAAATGTGCCAAGGGTACTGCAGAGTTTAACCACTGTGGGCCCCTCTTCATCTGGCGTGTGGTGCCTTACAGTTCCTCTTGGGAATTAGAGCTGCTCCTCCATTTAGTGGGAAGAGGCAATACAGGCTGCCGAATCCAGAGTCATTTGCACTGCAGTTCTCTGACCTAAGCAAAACTCAGCTACAGAGAGACCTTTCCCAATACATTTCAGGATATAAACTCAGCATATATGTTTTCAACCTTCTGTGTAAACCCTCACCAGATGTGAATAAACAAACACACACTTCATCAAAATCATGCTCACACACAAATGCATGTGTGAAAGATGTATTCCCCCCATCAGCCACACACACACAAATGTACACGTGGGTTCAAGTGGAAAAATGTGTTGAGACAAAGAGAGGTTCTCTCAAGGTACGAAGGTCAGATAGTGAAAAAGAAGTCGTGCCTCACAAGCATTCAAATGACGTGGAATTACGGAATATCCAGTGGTGGGAATATTCTCTCTGTACTAATGTTTTCCAAATAGAAGTGACTAAAGAACCTAAGTCTCATTTGTAAAAATAAAGCAGGCCTTACATGACTGAACCTCCTGCGGAGCCAGCTCAAAGCCCTTTGTTGGTGCAGATGAAGTTCAATTTTCCCACCTCACTGAGAAGTAACAAAGATGGGTGCTCACTGCCCAGAGATGGCAAGCAGAGGGCAGAACTGGAGCTGGGATTGCTGCCATCCTCAGGGGTGCCTGATGATGCCAGAGGAATGGGAGGAGGATGGGCAACGATTGATGCTCCTAGGGAGCCAGTGCACACCCAGGCATAGACCCTGGCTCATACACCTTGGCCCACATGCTTGGCAATAGCAGGCAGCTTGGTCTCCATGGCTCTGACACAGAAAGTCGGCAGAGGAACTGTGGCTGCTTTGCTGCCACCAGCAGTCTGCTGCCCTAGGCAACTGCGCTTAAAGCTGGTACTAATCACACTGGCCTTGAATAAAGCTTAGGCTCAGGGGACTTGGCTGCTTTGGAAGTTGTTAGCCTATATTTTTCTTTCAGCTGTGATAGACAGGGAGACAGTGGGGCAAGGAAGCGAGGAAAACCAATGTAACTGAAGTTGCCCAAAAGTTTCAGTTCAATATACAAGAAATTGCTATGGGAAAGTAGAAACACTTGCTTAGAGATTCAACCTAGCTACATCAGGGACTTGCTGTCAGGTGTTTTAATAGAAAACCTGAATGAAATGAGAAAAATGGAAAAATCATTTGATCAAAATTTTCAGGGAAACCAGTTGAGTTTTCCCTATCAACTATTGCAAACCAAACTGTTTTATCCCAGAACCCAAATGGTCTAGCTGACAATAAAATAAAAAAATTGAGTTTGAAGTGCTATTATGGTGCCTTACAGGAATGACAGTATGAAATGTCTGGTGCTCCTATTCCACATTACCTCCCGGGATCTTCAGGTGGACTGCCTGTCCCATGGGACACACTGGTGTCAGTCAGAGAGATTCCATCACATTGCAGCTGTGTGTCACAGCCATCACGAGCAATGATGTCTGGCAAGGGTGCTTGGCTCTTAAGGGGAATGAGACAACCTTCTGCTTCTTCACAAAAAGAAAAGCAAATGGAAAAGACAGGTGCAGAGATACTCTGGTAGCAACAGGCATGTGAAGATCCCTGCAGTTAAGATCTTGAGTGCTGGAGGCTTACACACTGTTCATTCCACTGACGAGTGAGTTTGCAGCCAAATACTGATCCCACTAAGCTGGGACCATCAACAAGTCCATGAAAATAGCACAGTGTTAACCAAAAGCCTAAACAGTAGCTTATGGTTGAAGTCATTAAAGATACATCAGCATGACTATCAACAAACCTTACAAGCCAGGGGTATGTAAGGAACAATTAGTTGTTGTTTCACCCTGTAAAGAATAATCAGAATCAACAGGGTTAGATAGAAGTAGTTCTTTCATATGGTATTTAAATACATTTGTATCTTCTTCTGATAAGAAGTTGTTCAGGTCAGGAGTAGAAATGGATTCAGAAAGGGAACAGACAGTTTCACCACTGGTGATGATGCAACATTATAGTCTATCTGTGATTTTGAATTTCCTTATCTGCTAATGGTTTGGATTTGGGAAGGTGGGCTTAGAAAAGATTGCTTGCTACTTGCTCTCTTCCCTGTACTCTTCCCTCAGTATTTACAACTGGCCATGCTGAAAATATAAAAATGAACAAGGCAATATTACTATCAGTGCCAAAGTGTCAGTTTTTAGGTTATGTCCCACCACACAGCAGGACACCAGCACGCAATCACATGTGCTGTCTTAACTGGAATGAAAATGTCAGCCAGCATCAGCTCAGCCAAATGCATTCAACTGCTGGTAAGAAATACAGTGATGTTCCCAATAATTCCTGTCTCAACTCTCGTCAGGGAATAACTATAATCTCCCCACAAATCATAACATAATCTGCTCAACAGGGAGCTAATAAAAGAAATCCAATTCTGAGGGGAAATTTTTAGGCACATAAATTATTAATATAAAAAGATGACGTTGTTCAAAAATAGCCCAAGCTGCTAATACATAGTTTGGAGTTACTTTCTGGACAACAACCAAAGCAGCCTGTCTAGGAAGGGATTGAAAGACTCATAGTTTCAGTAAAGTCATGAATAAGAAAGACTTATGCAGAAACTGCAGTAGTCTTGTTACCTCTTTCTGTGTGAAGTTGTGCAAGAAAGAAATATCCACTTAGATACTGAATAAGCAGTCAAACTAGAACCTGAATTCTTCTCAAAAAACAGTTTTCTTCCTATGTATGGAATCACTCATCTCAACAACCTACAATCAGAGAATAAGACAGATTACATCTGGTATACTAAAATATCTCCAAATAAGCAATTCCTGCTGTTACTGCTCCTCAAAAAAACACACAGATGATTTGTTGCTGGCTGCCTGTTATTGGAGCTACTTCGATTTGCAGATGTCCAAGGCAGAGACATATCTAATGAAAACAGACTGACATTTCCAACCTGATGCCTCTATCTCAAGTTTCTGTTTAGTATCATGCAAAACCCTACATGAACTAAGAGGATTAAATTCCCAGTCCCTGTATCAAAGCATACGGGACCAAATAATCCCAAAACTTCTTTTCCCACATTCCTATGCTGAGAGTCATGACCAGCCTATAAAGAGAGGACAGAGAGGAGCTGCCATGACTCAAGGACTAGCTCTACCCTGTTCTCGTTAAGAATGCACAACCCTCACCACTAAATTTACCACTGTTTCTTTTTCCCAGCAATATTGACCGAGTCGGTCAGTGCTGTGGCATTTTTTGAATGTAAAGCCCCAAGAAGCTGCAGAGTCAACTTCTGTTTCACAGCTAAGCAAAGGGACTCAGAAACTATGGTGCTGTGCTATCAGACTGTCATGGGCACCAGTGCCCTTGCTGGCATCTGATTTGGCCTTAGACAGTCCATCTTAATCTATTGCTGCAGAAACCACCACATTCCTGGTCACAAGGCCACCTTTTCCTGGGACAGTTTGTGGGTTTTTTCCAGCTACATTAGAAGTTATTATTCCTGCAATAAAAGCACGTAATAGTGGTGAAACACTGGCACAGGTTACCCAGAGAGGTGCTAGAAGTCCCATCCCTGGAAATATTCAAGGTCAGGTTGAAGAGGACTCTGAGCAACCTGGTCTAGTTGAAGATGTCCCTGCTCATTGTAGGGGTGTTGGATTACATGACCTTTAAACGTCACTTCTAACCCAAACTATTCTGTGATTCTATCATTCTCTGACTATTCTAAGTATCAACATACAGACTATAAACAGATTGCTCTCTCCTGTATATCAAGGAAGCCTTTTGAGGTTTATTGGTCATTGTCAAGACAAAAAAAAAGAGTGGGCTTGCTGAGACATTGATGTCTTGTAGGACTATTGACCTTACTATTTCTCAGCAGATGTGGGACAGAAGGGATATTACAGATGATAACTTCTAATAGTAGCTACAGTGAAATGTACAACAGGATAAAGAGCACCCTGTACAGTAATACGCTCCATCGCCATTTGTTGGCAAGGCTGAGTTTGTCAATATAACAACTGCCTTGCTCACACAGAGATATGCCATATGTTTTTTACAACCAATTATCTTCTCCACAGCTAGAACATGTTCCCCTACTAAGCCAAAACCTGCAACTCCTGGTCCCAATCAAAGTCTCCAAATGTGCAGCACTGACAATTTTGTCCCACAGGGCCAGACGTCCTTGCCTGAAGGACTGGAAAACCCCTAAACAGCATCTGTGAAGCGCACCAAATCAAACACACCTGAAAGGAAGGAAGGGAAGAAAGAACAAGATCATAGATCTTTTCAGCCTTCAGAACTGAATCTTCCACAGGCCCATTTCTTTCTCATTCCTTATTCATATATATATATATATATATATATAAAATTTTTTTTTTCTCTGACTGGACTTCTACAGAAAGAAGCACTAAGAGAAGCAAAGCGAGGTAGCACATTCCTGTCCCTCAGCTTCCAGACAGAGCGTGCCATGAGTGCCATGACAAGGGAGCAGCCACCCACATGAAGGAGTGGGCTGAGAGTCAAACTCTGCAATACCTGGCACTCCCATGCCAGTCCCACTGGTCAGCTGGAGACAAAAGCACTCTCTGTCAACAAATAGCCAGAAGGCTCTTTTGGATTCTCTATTTTGGAATCAAACCTAATTTTAAAGAGTTTAAATCTACTGCAAAATTGAACTATTGCTTTCAAGACAGCCACAATTAGAGCTGTGGGCGTGGGACAGAAGTACCCAAGATTGAAAGTATTCTGCTTTAGAGAAAAACCTTCCAAAAAAACCCCAAAAACATAAAAAAGACCCCTAATTTTGAAATAGGATTGCAGATCCATTTGCTATCATCACAGAAAGAAGGAGAAGCATAAACACATATCCGCACACCAAGGCTGAGACACAGAGTGAGGGAGTAAGTCCTTTTCCCTGTGTTCTGCACATCTAGTCCCTGAGGGTCAGTCGCAAGCACCCTTGGGACAGCAGTGACGTGAAACAAGATGGTCTCAAGGAACTCTATAACCACAGTGCACTGAAGGGGGCATTGGTGGCTCATGTAAGATGGGCGCAGGTTGCTGAGCAGACCACACAAGGGCTGATGTGCCACCCAGCACACCACAGAGGAGAGCTTTGTCTGCACTACCCACTGTAATGACATGTTGCAATTTACTGTAAGTCTTGCATGTCTTAAAAAGGCCAGGAGCTTTGTCACTGAAGTCAATGGGAGTGGGAGCAGCTCCAGGGAGACACAGCAGTTGAATCCTGTTGTCACAGGGTCACCACAGAGACATGTCAAGCATAAACATTGCGAGTGTGGCTGCCGTCTTCTGAACTGCTCTTCTGCAGGTGCTCAGAGAAAAGCAGTTTGCTCCAAAGGGCAAGCAAGGCTGGAGCTAAAAAAAGATAGATCCAACTGCTAATATAAACCAAGCTGAAAGGCCAAGGGTTTGTTTTTTATTTGTATTCTCTTCCTTGATCCGTGACCCACTCTGACCTCTCCCTCAGACCCCTCACCTCTGGCAGTCAGGCGAAGAATTAGTCACTCTAAGTAACGACACAGACCCTGTGGTTGTGGTCCGTGCTGGCTTCCTTAGGATCAGGGCACTGTAATTCCCTGCAGCTTGTGCTGCAGGTCATGGTGCTTCTCCCATTGGTCATCCATCTTCTATGATTCTTCAGCAGAAAGGCAATTTGCTGAAGGGTGCTCATGTCAGAAGTGTTCATGTCATATGGTAGGTAGGTCGCTTGTCCTAGGTTGGCTGCCTGCTATTGCTTTGTGTTTCCTAATGGGCAGCAGAGATGGCAAGTCAAGCTTTGCAAGTCTCCTTCTCCAGTAGCACTGCCAAAAGGGTGAGACACTGTCCATGAGTTGCTTAGGGTATGCAGAGCTCCAGAAGTTTTGTTCTCTTTTATGACTGAGCTTTGGCTGAACCAAACACAACTGGGACCATATGACTGGCTTCTTACTAGACCAGAAGTTAGTTTCATCAGAGGGCTCAGCCAGCAAATGCTGATTGCATTTCCTCGAGGTCTGTGATGGTCCCATGGGAGAGACAACAGGGACACAGAATTGAAATGGATGGCTTGCTCCCACTGCAGCCTCTTCAGATTTGCAATTCAATTCAATAAAAGATGGAGCAGGCTGCTGAGATGCCTTTGAAAGGGTCAGAGGGTTCAGAAGCAGCAGGAGGGAAATGGAGGCAGGGTACAAGCAGGAGAAGAGTGAACATTGTTCTTCTTCATTCCAGAATGAACACTCTGCTTCTGGGGCAGGAGAAGGAACATCCCTCTGACTGAATTACCAGCAGGGCCTGAAGAATAAGCAAGCGCTGGATGGCTGATGCCCATACCATTTAGCAGGCATACATGTGACTCAAAGCAGGGGGAGCAGCAGCTTGTAGTCAGAAAACCTTTGCCTGGGGTACTGAAAACATTTTTTCTTCACTTGTGTGCATATCTTTGTTCTACCACCTTCAAAACAACAGCTCTCCATGTTATAGCCAAAGACAGAACCAGTGTGTTACACCAAAGCGTGAGAAACAGTTTTTGTATGAGTTGCAAGGGGCTACAGAGATCCAGAAATACATACTGAAGTGTGCAAAGAGATCACAGTGACATAATCTTTGCTTCTAATCCCTCAAGAAGGTGGGGTATTGCTGTAGGCAGCTCTACCTGATTTCTGAGTGGCTAGCATGAATTACAACACTATGACGATGAAAGCAATCTAGTCAGATAGGAGAGGACAGAATCACAGAATCACAGAATGTTCTGGATTGGAAGGGACCTCGAAAGATCATCTAGTCCAGTCCCCCTGACAGAGCAGGAACACTTAGATGAGGTTACCCAGGAATGTGTCCAGGCGGGTTTTGAATGTCTCCAGAGAAGAAGACTCCACAACCCCCCTGGGCAGCCTGTTCCAGTGCTCTGGCACCCTCACTGAGAAGAAGTTTCTTCTCAAATATAAGTGGAACCTCTTGTGTTCCAGTTTGAACCCATTAGCCCTTGTCCTACCGTTGGTTGTCACCAAGAAGATCCTGGCTCTATCCTCGTGACACTCACCCTTTATATATTTGTAAATTAATGAGGTCACCCCTCAGTCTCCTCTTCTCCAGACTAAAGAGACTCAGCTCCCTCAGCCTTTCCTCTTCAGGGAGATGCTCCACTCCCTTAATGATCTTTGTTACCCTACGCTGGACTGTCTCCAGCAGTTCCCTGTCCTTCTTGAACTGAGGGACCCAGAACTGGACACAGTATTCCAGATGCTGTCTCACCAGGGCAGAGTAGAGGGGGAGGAGAACCTCTCTCGACCTACTAACCACCCCCTTTCTAATACACCCAGGATACCATTGGCCTTCCTGGCCACAAAGGCACAGTGCTGGCTCATGGTCATCCTGCTGTCCACCAGGAACCCCAGGTCCCTTTCCGCTACACTGCTCTGCAACAGGTCATTCCCCAACTTATCCTGGAACCTGGGGTTGTTCCTGCCCAGATGCAAGACTCTGCACTTTCTCTTGTTATATTTCATTAAATTTTTCCCTGCCCAACTCTCCAGCCTGTCCAGGTCTCGCTGGATGGTGAGACCTGAAAAGCTTGTAGAGAAAACATCCTGATTTAACCACCAAGATGTACAAAATCATTAATAAGCAAGCTCTCTTCCTTAAAGTTTGAATTTGTCTTTCTTGCTGAAGTTCAGTTGATAAATGTCGGAAGATGTCAGTTATCTAATAGTGTGCCACATTAGCTTTGTAGTACAGTCCTGTCCCATAACCATGATGACAGAGCCAGAGCTATAGGTTGTCAGCATCAAGCCTGCACTGAACTGTATGATGAGGACTTTTAAAATCTTACACTTCAGTTCAACTATGTATCCCTGGATCAAGCAGGGCAGTTGCTGGATGTGACTCCTTGCCACTGTTGGAAAAGACATCAAACAAGATGATATACATGGAAAGCCCCTAAACAGCATCTGATTTGGTGAAGCCCACCAAATCAAACACACCTGAAAGGAGGGAAGGAGAGAAAGAGCAAGATGATAGACATGGATCTTTCCGGTCTTGAGAACTGAATCTCTTCCACAGGTCCATTTCTTTGTCAATCCTTATTCCTCTTGTGTTTGTTGGGATTTTTTTTCTTTTTTTTTTCTTTTTTCTTTCTTTTTTGACAGGACTTGCTACTGTCCAGTATCTTTGTGCGGCATGCATCTCTTTCCTATGAGTCTTTCTTAGAACAAACTGATGGTGACAAGAAGCAGACATATCCATGCCATTATGTCCCAGCTCCCATTTTCCAGTACCAGTCCATTCCAGGAAAATACACAGGAGCTAAATACTGGAGCTTCACACTGAACTTTGGCATAAGAGAAGGAGCTGCAGAATCTGCAGAATGCAACACTGAAGTGTCCATAGCAAATGCTTTGTGCTAGAGCGGGTATGAACACAAAACATTTTCAGAAAAGGAGGAAAGGAAACAAAAGACTTGTCCTTCTCCAGACATTTTTATAATTCCCTTAAAAGGAAACAGACTTGCACCTGAACACATGCCTGTTTTACCCACTCCCACTAGCTAAAGTAGTGCATATTTTCTGCTTTTATCTGCAGAGCTTAGCAAGGCAATTTATTAATTTCTTTATCTCTCCATCATGTGAGAGTGAAAGCTTCATACAGCAGATTGCAAACAGTATTGCTTAGACTTTTGCTGAGATGACATGTCCTGACTAAACTAGTAATTCCATGGAGCTAGACCTCTCCTAGCCCTAACATACTTCTCCTAAAAGGCCAAGCAGGCACGGCATTATTTCTCCTCTCTGATTCACTGATTTACCTATTTCTAGTGTATTTCATGGCAGTCTCTGCCCAAGTATTTAGTGGATTGGAATAATCTGTATTGCAAAACCATTCAAAACAGTCAGCCATCTTTGCAAAAGATCAAGGCCAAAGCCAGGGCCTCTTCTATTCTTCTTTATTCATCAGGATTTAAGTCTCATATTTTCAGAACATTTTGGCTCAGGCAGCTTCAGCAAAGTGCAAATTCCAACTGCTCTGATCGCATGGATTCAAAACTCAACTATTTCCATTTTTGTGGCTACATGCTTCCTGTACTTTGAACTTGCTTTGAACTTTGCGTTTGAACAAACTTAGGAGCTTCCAGTCATAATCAGTGAGAATTCATCTAGGTAAAAAAAAAAAAGAAAAGAAAAAACGAAATGAAAATAAAAAAGATGTTCTCTATGGATCAGACGTACAACCAGCTTTGGGTTCAGTCAGAAAGGTCAAATGAACTTCCTAATGAGCCCTACCTGAGTTTTAAGCTTGTACCGACAGCTGAAACTAGTCAAATTTCACTCTGTTGCAGGTTTCATTTCACATGTTTCATGCACTTCTAGACCTCATCATTTTCAGCATATGTAATTTGGGTATTCCTTCTGATTTTAAGAGTAGATATAAATCATATCAGAAAAGAAGAAGGTGGCCAGACTGTTAAATCTTTCCTTCATTACTGGACTTCAACAGGGTCATTTTTTTTCCATAGTATACTGGGGTTATTTCAGTTGAATGTAAAGTGTAAGTCACACCTGTCCATATGGTAAAGCTGTCTCAGCTGGGCCTTGATCTTGAAGGCTCCACCAGATGGAGGGCCCATGGCTTGATGGAAGTTGCTATAGGTGCCCGCAAGTGCTGGGACCACCTACAGGGCGAGACCTCTGGCGTCACTCTCTTCTACCCCATGCAGCAAAACACACTGCTTTTTGGGCAGAAGCACATCCATCCATGGAGCTACAGAGCTCTGCATGAGCACCAATGCATGACATCTGTCTGACCTTATTTTCATGTGGCCACCTGCACAGGAAACAGCACAGAGGCTTGAACTTGCAAGGTGAGAGGGCCGTGGCTGTCTGGTGCCAGCAGCATCCCAAATATCCACCTTTCTTGGGTGCTGCCATTCTTCCCAGCCCACAAAACCAGGAAAAGGCCCAAAGCTCTTTCCTGCCACTATATATACTTTGCCTTATGCCACTTTCTAGTATTAAGGCAGGGTGTGAGGTCTCATAGCCTAGTATAGTCCATCTGACTGGTTCAACGAGAGTTATTTCTCCTTCTTTCTGAAGACTGTTGCACATGATCATCTGAGCTACATGTTTAATTTAAACCTGAATGACACACAATGAAAAGAAACTGTTTCTCTGCTTTGCTTCAAGCTGAGAGATGGAGAAAGGATGAGCACGACACAACAACATGAGAGGCTGACGCTTAGCCCAACGTAGCTTCGGTCCTCCTGTCCAGACCACATTTGAAAACCAAGCTGTCCTCTGCTTTGTCCCAACAGATTTTTGCATGTGGACAAAGAGAAGGGTGTCGTCTGTGCCCACAGAGATACTCACAGCTTGCTTGAATGAGGTCCTGAGCAACTTGATCTAACTGGTCCTGCTTTGAACAGGAGATGGAACTAGAGACCTCCAGAGGTCTTTTCCCACCTCCTTTATTCTCCGATTCTGTCATCTTCCAAGTTGTTTCACCAATACATTTCTGGGCAAGAAAAGAAGTGGAATGCAAAGTCCTCATTATAAACATAAATATATTAAAAAGAGATATATTCTCCCATATAACAAACTCTAGCCCTTATTAGAGAAGAGAAATGTGAACTCTATTTTAACTGAAGCTGTTGCATTTTCTTTCCACTTATACAAATCAGGTAAAAATATTCAATGTCGTCTCATGTCTATCTTTTTTCTTTCTAATAATTTTTAGCTAGCTCAAAACAACTCAGATATACCATGGGTCTAAAGTTCAGCTGCAACTCAGATATTATTAGGATCATCTACTACCTAGGATTTGCAATACAGAAAAGGTAAAGGAATTGTGAAGAAGAAAATTCCAATTAAAAATAGGAAGTGTAGAGTACAAAGAGAGATTGTGAAATGATGATGAGTGAGTACAGGAAATACAAGCAGAGACTGTCAAATAAGCAGCAGGAATGCGAAGAGATGGAGATTTTAATAAAAAAATACATGATAACTAAAGCTAGTCAGAAACAATTATTTTTTCCCTGGAAACACTTTTAAAAACCCTTTTGCTAGGGTTGTTTTTTTGTGTTTTTTCTTTGTTTGTGTTTGGTTTTGGTTTTGTTTTCCTAAGGACTCACTGTAAAAAATGAGCTTTCATCAAACACAAAAACAATTTCAGTACAAACAGGAAAATACCTTTTTGAGTTTTTTTTTTTTTTTTTAAAGGAAAGTACAGAAGAAAAGATTAATTATATCATTATAATTACACCTTCCAGTGAAAAAAAGTTTCAGACACCTTATGGAGTAATGTGCAAGGCAGTGATGGCAATGGAAGCCTGGGGCAGCTTGGCTGTTGTCAAACCATTATCTTTCCAGAACTGCTATTTCACATTTGATTGTAGGAATGTTACACGTGCTTAATATTCCTTGGGAGAAAAAACACACCACAAACAGATTATTAGGGGGAAATAACTTCATATCTAAAAAGGTAATTGCAGAGATCTACAAAGCTACAAATATGATATTAACCTCCTTCCGCTCTTTTCCCACACCCAAATAATTCTCAGCTTTCACTTGTGTTTTCTGCAGCCATTAATGAAATCTTTCTTCCTACAGTACTGCCAAATGAGCTCTTTTATACACATCAGCAAGGACAAATAATCCATCACCTGGCCCCTCTGAAATTCATGAAATACTCACCACCAGACAGTCGTCAATACAAAATGCTGACTTTAATTTTTTTCCTAACATAAGGCTATAGATGTAGATAATGATACAAAGATTGAAATAATTCCTGTGGAACATTTACTAAAGAGCTATTCTGTGAAAGGGAAAATCTCAGGAAATCCCAGGTCCCAAAACACGGGTTTATCAAAAGCCGCAGCTTGTAATGGTTACCAGTCAAGCAAACTGGAGCAGGAGGGGATACATGAAATCAGGATACATCTTCAGCTTGAGTTTCATGCCTGCACTCTGTACTTGCTGTTCTTCTTCTAGCATGAGCTTGCTTTAAGATTGTGCCATTAAAACACAGCAGCCCAAGGGAATGCCCAGAGCCAATATACAGATTCTTCTTACAATTTTGGAGGATCATACAGCATACATCTTTGCCTATAGGACCATTTATAAAATTGGTTGCCAGGATTATTCCTGTGCTTTTTTTTCCTGGGAGTTTATTCTCCTCACGTGGAGGAAGTGAGCTGGAGAAGCCAGCCTCATGCAGTTCTTAAAATATTTGTGTTTCTAGAAGG
Organism: Patagioenas fasciata; assembly: GCF_037038585.1. Classification (NCBI taxonomy): domain Eukaryota; kingdom Metazoa; phylum Chordata; class Aves; order Columbiformes; family Columbidae; genus Patagioenas; species Patagioenas fasciata. Next base: position 75,342,035 of record NC_092520.1, on the reverse strand, counting down.
GAGTGTGGCAGGGGTTACAAGTAATGACTCTGGGGAGGAGGAGGGAGAGGAGGGGATTTGCTCATACACATTATTTCCACACAACTCAACCTCACTCTCTGCAGCTGAAGTGGCATCACTGTGCCATGGGCACACCAGATCTGAATAGCCAGAATTGTCCAATCATGCAACTGCACCCTCCCTTATCCAGTCATTTGGTACCCTGAGCTGAGGCATCTCATTTCCAGCAGGCCTGCGTAAAGAACTATTGTAGAGATCTGTTGTTGGTGTTTGACAGATGAATGTGAAAAAAAAAAAAGACAAAACATTGTAGTAGTTCTGATCTGAGCCAAAATCCAAATGCTTAGGGGACTTTCCTTGCCAAATCAATGAAAAAACAAATAAACAAACTCTATTTTTTCCTTATTTTGGCTCAAAGACAACATCTCATTCAATTCAAAAGGAAATGTTCCCTTTTCATTTTCAGTAAGTTTAACAGAAACAAATGATGGGAATTAAAGACTAGAGGCAGACATTGTTTTATTCAGCAGTGCAGTGTTAAAATACACAAAGTGCAGAGGGGCAGCTTTCTCCATCTGATGGACTTTGAAATATTCAGGTTTCTCCATTTTAGATCTACCCCCCTTCTATAGGAGGTTCTTATGTAAGTTAAGGTCAATCTTCACATTGCTCTGCTTCATACTACACATGCAATGCATGTAGCCAAGCTCTTTATAAACCCTGTACAAAAAGGATTTAAATATGTTTTAGAAAATGGAACAGCTCCAGTAGGAGGGAATAAAAGAGGTTTACCGCAGAAAATCTGGGGTAGGAATATAATTTCAAGCCTGGAGTTGACAGCTGGGTTAACATGGGTCTTACTTCATCATCTTCCAGTCTAGGAATGTAGCTTCTTACTCCTTTAAAACAAAACAAAACAAAACATCCCCTAAAACCTAACCCAGACCCCTTTTTGCCTAGCCAGCAGCGAGCTTCAAGCTGTGCGAGAATCAGTGCTTCCCAAATCTAATTTCAAGCAGAGAATTCCTTAGAAAGGAAAAGAGAATTTCATTTTGCAGGACATGGCTTTCTTCATGGTTATCAAGAAATAGTTTATTTACCAAAAACATTTCATTGAGCCTCATTCTGGATTACATGCTAAGGTCTTTGATTTGGTGATGGCACTTTGAAGTGCCAGTACAGTCACCGCACAGTGCTACACTAAAACCCCAAAGTTCATCAGAGCCTCTTGACAGTATGCTGACACATGAAACAGTAGAAAAGCCTTTAAAAAAAAAGAAAATAACACCCCCTCAAACCGCAGATTAGCCAGTTAATAATTATAAGACTATACCAAATTCTTCCCAGTCTGTTTATCCCAAGATTTTTCATTATGCTTGAAAGAGTTATTAGTCTAAATGATACATTTGATAAATGTGGGTTAACTCATGTTCTAAAACTCCAGCGAAAATCTCAGCCTTAGGGAAAGGGAACAGCAAAAAAGCCTACCTTGGGAGCCTTCAATAATATTAAGACTGGTACCTTGAGGGATTGAAAATGTTGGGGGAGCCATGCAGTAGGAAGAGCAGCATCTCAGCCGCAGCTCACCGGCATCAAAAGGCAAATTCCAAAAAAGTGAAGTAAACACTGCTCAGTGTAGCAAGACTGCAAGGCTGGCTGGGAGCTGCTTTGTGGGGCCTCCAAGCCAGTCACCACAGACCCCAATGTATATAAGCTTCCTCCATTTACACTTCCTGTGCCAGGACGGGAACTGTCTGGGAGTGCCAGCTATATGAAAGGCAACTTGGCAGCACCAGGTGTGTGTCCCCCCAGCTCAGCACAGATCATCCTCTGCCCCTGCACATCTAGAGCAGGTAGAAGCTCTTTGCCCATTCTTTACATTGGTCTTCGGTAAACAATGAAATCCATTTCTGTTTTGCTTATAACTGTTTCATTTCCACATGCACCTTGAATACTGTGTTTGGTTTTCAGCTCCTCGCTATAAGAAAGACATTGAGGTGCTAGAGAGAGTGCAGAGAAGGGCAATGAAGGTGGTGAGGGTCCTGGAGCACAAGTCTGATGAGGAGCAGCTGAGGGAGCTGGGGCTGTTTAGCCTGGAGAAAAGGAGGCTGAGGGGAGACCTGCTCGCTGTCTACAACTACCTGAAAGAAGGCTATAGCATGGAGGGGGTTTGTCTCTTCTCCCAAGTAGCAAGTGATAAGATGAGAGGAAATGGCCTCAAGTTGCGCCAGGGAAGGTTTAGATTGGATACGAGGAAAAATTTTTTCACAGAAAAGGTTGTCAGGTGTTGGAACAGGCTGCCCAGGGAAGTGGTTGAGTCGCCATCCCTGAAGGTGTTTAAAAGATGCATACATGAGGTGCTTATGGACATGGCTTAATGCCAGAGTTAGGTTATGGTTGGACTCAATGATCTTGAGAGTCTCTTCCGATTAAAATGATTCTATGATTGTCACTGTTCCCTGGGAATGTGGCTCTCATCATGGCACTTTGTTCTCTAGTGACTTTTTTTTCTGGAACTGAAAAAATAGTAATAATTACAGAAAAGGGTCTGCTACGCTATTGTGAATAAACGAAGCCCCTTTCAAAAGACCTGTTGCCAAAAATGAAATAAAGGTTGTCCACACCCCACGCTCTCCAAATGTGTTGTATCCAATCTACAGTATGAACTTTCTGCAAAAGAGAGAGTTTACCATGACCAGATCTGGGCATGTTAAATAATGTAATTCTTAAAATTTGGTTTCAGCAGTCTGCATCTTTAAATCTCTAGGGCTATGACAAAAGAAGATATGCATGGGGAACTTCAATGAAAACCTGAATGTTCTTTTTTTGTTTTTCCCATACGAATTAAATTAAAAGTCATTAAGCATGGGTTTTGCATACACAGATATACAGCAAGATGCTGAGCTGTGTTGTAAGTGCGTACACAATTGCTGTATGGGGAGTAATTGGATCAATGAAAGCAGTTTGCAGTACCCAGCCAGCATATGCAACAACACTGGCTGAATTTTGAGAATGAAAGGTGAATGACCGGGAATGCCAGTCCCATGACCCACGTAGGTGGAGCAGCATGAGCTTCAAGCCGTGCGAGAATCAGTGCTTCCCAAATCTAATTTCAAGCAGAGAATTCCTTAGAAAGGAAAAGAGAATTTCATTTTGCAGGACTCAAGTAGTCCCTCAGCTCCTTACTGATACTGGCAAGAAGGCTGAAATATTGCCAGTAAATTTTTAGCTTGGTTTCTAAGGAAACAAGGCCTTTGTAAGCGCACAGGAGTGCCTGTGCCCATGTGTGTGCATATGTTAGCCTCTCAGATGCCCTTCACCTCCAACAGTTTTTGAGCTCACTGGCTGATTTCAAACCAACTTTGCTGAACGTTGTGAAGGTACATTATTCTTACAAGTGTTGTGAAAACAGGTGATCTCACAAAAGCTGTGATGTTCATTCTGCCACTGACAGAAAGGCTAACAAACCCACTCTTTTCAGACTTTAAGGAATCCAGGATACTGGATGCTGTATTTCATTATTTCCACAGACCACAGATCTGGTTGTTTCACCTTGTAGAAGCATTGCCCAACAACCACTAGAGTAAACCCCATCAAAAGCAGGTGACCCTTCCAACAGCCACTGAACACAGACCCATACTGGATGCAAAGTGGTTGTGGCAAAAGGATTGCAGACATGAACCCAGCCTTGCCTAATGCATCTGGTTTCACAAGGATCAGAGAGGGCTGAGCATGCATTTGAGTCTCAGCTGAGTGGGCTTTGGGCTGTTGGATTCCCTCATCTGGGAACACGTGGATTATTTGGCCAAAGCACCCAAAGTCCCCTGACTTGGTTGCTTTTATTGTTGCTTTTCATCTCCATGCTGACTCTGCTCTCTAAATGTATCCAGAGAGTGTTTCTGGGAGGGAGGGAATCGAGGGCACCAATGAAGCGGAGATGTGCTTAATGCAGACACCATTAATAAATCACTGATAGTTAAGATATAGATTGGGTGATGGGTGGCAGATGGGAAGGAGGAATGTCAAATTGCTTTTCTCATATAGATTATTGGATTAACAAGGAAGCAGCGGGCATGTGGCAAACCAGTGTAACAAATTACTATCATAAAAAAAAAAATTGAGCTCATCACAGGCTGGTAATAATGCCATGTCGACCATTAGCTCTCTGGAGAGGTACTTAGAGCACAACATCCGTCTTCTGGAAAAGAGACGGCCACTGGAACACCAGAGTGAAGGAGGCCCTCATTTACTTCTCCTTCCCCCTCCTCCTGCCTCTGACTTCAGGGCTCATGCTGTTGGAGCAGGGTGGTCAACAGCAGCTGTAATGAATTATAGCCATAGTTTTAATAAGTGCTGCTAATTATTCCCCCCTGCGTCTGACCAGGCTTCTGCTCTCCTCTGCACCAGCACAGACAATACTGGTGAGCAACAGACTGGCAGACGGACTCTGCTGTTGGGTCCCAATCCTGCTCCATCTGAAGTTGGTGGCAAAAATCCCATTTGCTTTAAACAGAATAAGATCAAGTCTTAATTCTCCTGCTGTTCCAGCTGTCAAATTCATCTGCCTACCTACATTGCAAGAGTTACATACTACTGTTGTGCTGCAAATAATGCCTCCTGATACATGCTTAGTGCATCAAAATAAGCCTCAGGTTGGCTTTAGTCCCTCTGTCAGAGTCCCCATTGCCTCCTACCAGGAACTAACTATGCCTATATGCAGGGAGCCAACACAACAGGGGAACAGCAGACTACAGGTGTTATGGGGAAAATATGTATATCTTCTAAAATGAATATATTAAGTGACAGTGCAGTTGTGAAAATACTATGCAGAGAAAAGAATGAATGAATGAATGAATAGCATAGTATAACATAGGATAGCATAGCCCAGTTACCTAGTTTGGTCACTGGTTCGTTATTTATGTGTTCAGTCACTTGGTCCCACAAATCATGTCTTTCTTCTATCCCCTGAGCACGTTTTTTAGTCACCCTGCCTTGATGTGAAGGAGGCTCACATTAAAACCCCGGAGTTGCCCCAGCTCAGCAGAGCTTTTGAGCCCCTGGCTCCTCATGCAGGCTCCCTCCAAATAGTGCAGTCAGTGCTCGTGGGAAAAAGAAAAAACAATCAAAACACAACAACAAACAAAAACCAGAAGTCGATGTCCAAACACTGAGTTATTTTTCTTAGCCTTAAAACATGCTAGAAGTACAGAGCTGGCACAGTAAGGCAGGTAAGCGCCTTTCTTGTGCGAGCAGGGAAGGCTGTTGCAGCAGAAGCCAGATGCTGACCCATGCTGAGCGCTCGCTGTCCATGAGGCTGGAAAGCTTTTCTGAGAGAGGGCAGCTGCCCAGAGCACAGGCAGCAAGGTGTGCCTGGGCTGCTGCAAAGCAGAGCCCACCTTGTGCACGAAGCCATAGGTAAGCATGTGATCAAACATGGTATTTTTGTATCTATGTGCTACAAAGCCTAGCGAAGGTTGCACTGGTAATATTTAAGTTGGAGGTGCTTCTCTCTTAACCCTTTGCTCCTTTCAATTCATGTGTCCGACAAACCAGAGTGTTAGAAGAGCAGATCCCCTCCTGTGGCATCCTCTGATGCCTCAGTCCCCACACCCAGCTCCTGCATTAGCCTCTCTCCACTCCCATCCCTGGGTCTCCATCTTCACCTCCTTCGTCCTGATCTGATCTCAGCCTCCCCTTCCCGTCCTCTCCCCCATGCAGATCCCTGCAAGGTCCTTGTCCCTTGGTCTCCACCCCATTTGCTCCACTTCTCCTGTGAGCCAGGCCCTTTCCTCGGCCAGTCAGGCTCTCTAAAAGCCTTGTAATTTCATTCAGCTGCTAAACCTTCAGCTGCAGGCTGATTTTGGCCAGAAGCCTTGAGGAGTAGGATGCAGAAGGGCCAGAGAAAGAAACCCCAGGATGTATGAAGAGGGTGTTTTTCTGGTTTCAGTGGTCAACCTCCACATCAGAAAAACCACTGGCGCTCTTGGTCCTCAAAGATCATTTTATTGAAGAGGTCAATGACAAACCAAGCTGTGGAGACTGGGACGTCACAGGCAGACCAGCAAAGGCACCAAGCGCCTTGATTGTGCCCCCACAAATCCCCCACCAGACCTGTGATCAATCAACTTCTGCTTCCAGTGTTGTTATCTGGTGCTTCCCGCATGCACAAAATTAAAACCCCACTGAAGATGAGGTGTGTGTGTGCATGTGTGTTCCTCTGTGTGCACATTTGTCAGTGCACTAACGTCTCAGGGCTGGGCTAGGGCTGTCATTCCAGCCATGCCACAACCTACCACAGGCGCCAAGGGCTACAGCTTTCCATGGAAACTCAAATCACTGTGAAATGGGATCTTAGTTTGTTTTTGTTTTTCAAGAAAGAGACAAAAAAAAAAAAAGCTGAGAGATCGTAAAGCTACATAAAAGGCTTTAAGATGGCAAGAACACCAACATCTAGTCACACAGACTGCCCCTATCTTTACTCCCCAAAACAGTCAAGCTGGATTTGTTTGCTTCTGAAGACACAAGTTATTTACGTCTTTCACCCACTCTGTGTCCATACATACGTTGTCTGTTGTCTCTCCTTTGTCAGTTTAAAAAAAAAAAAAGATAAAAATGGACAGCAATTTAATCACCTACACATCTTTCCCAATATAGTTTATCCTGGACAGATGAACAGCAATGTTCAAAGTGATTGAAATGTACACTGGAGAAGCTGTGTGTCCATTATATACTTAAGGGAAAAAATAGCAACAACACCCACTGATTATGAAGACAGTATTATAACTCTACATATACTTCTATGTAGAATGGATTCAGGAATGACAGTATCATGATATACCAGTTGAGTATTCATTTCCTGGCCAATCTATAGCTTAGATCGTTGCTCACTAGGCTTACAAAGCACAGCTCTGGTCTGGCTCTCTGTGCTGTAATAACCAAGTTAGAGAGCGCTAAATCTAACCCATTTCCACACAGCATTTCACTGCCTTTACTGTGGTATTGGAGCCACAACCTCATGGAGGGCTGGAATAACAAACCCTTGATTTCCATTTTCCTGTCCAGTGCATCCGGGTAGAGCTTCACATCCAGTCCATCCACTAGCTGCACATCTGCAATGGACTGGGCACTTTCAGTTCCCTGTCCTGAGGGACAGACGTGCCACCACTGTGATGTCACCAGCTGTTACCCAGCACAGTGATGACATCACGCAGCTAGGTGCTTTCATCAACAAACATGAGGCTGTGGCATGAGCTGATCAAACGCTGAAGTGCTAAACTGGGCCTGATTTAAAGGAAAAAACCAAAACAAACCTACACAAGAAAAAAAAAAAACAACAAACCAACCAACCAATCAAAAAACCCCCTCAAACTACCAGACCCAGAATATACCCCCTTTTTGTCATCCACAGGAAACATGGTTATTTCAGCAGATTATTTCATTTCCTGAGATGCAAAGAGAGCACAACACACAGTGTGCAAATGATAGGAGGAGAAAGGAATGAGAAGAAGATGAGCATGGGTGCAGACTTGGGAACAAGAGGCTGGGGAGCAACCCCACAGAAAGAGATCTGGGGGCTTGGGTTGATGGCAAGTTGAGCCAACAGTGTCCCTGGCAGCCAAGAGGGCCAGCCATGTCCTGGGGTGCACCAAGCAGAGCATTGCCAGCTGGGCAAGGGAGATGATTGTCCCACTCTGCTCTGCGCTGGTGCAGCCTCACCTGGAGCACTGTGTGCAGTTCTGGGTGCCACAGGATAAAAAGGGTATAAAGCTGCTGGAGAGTGTCCAGAAAAGGGCTATGAAAATAGCGAAAGGCATAAAGGGCAAGACTTTGGAGATGCAGCTGAGGTGACTTGGCTTGTTCAGGTTGGAGAAGAGAAAGCTGAGGGGTGATCTCATCCCAGTCTACAACTTCCTTATGGGAGACAAGGGAAGGGGAGTCCCTGATCTCCTTTCTCTGGTGACCAGCAACAGGACATGAGTAAATGGAATGAAGCTGTGTCAGAGCAAGTTCAGATTGGACATTAGGAAAAGGTTCTTCACTGAGAGAGTGGTTGGTAACTGGAACAGGCTCCTGAGGGAAGTGGTCAGGGGACCAAGCCTGTCAGAGTTCACGGAGCATCTGGACAACGCTCTTAGCCATATAGTTTAATTTTAAGTAGTCCTGAAAGTAGAACAGAGTTAGACTTAATGATCCTTATGGGTCTCTTCTAATTTGAAATATTCTATGATTCCGATTTGTGTTTCCCATGAGATACTGATCCTGCGCAGGGGGACACATGGAACAAAGCTGATGAAGTTAAAGCTGTGGCCTGGAGGGAAGCGGACTTGACCCAGGCTTTTCTGCTTTTTTTTTTTTTTTTTTTCAAGACAAAATGAAGCCTTTTGCTGCTGAAAATCCTCACTGTAGTAAACTCCCATTTTTTGACTGAAGAATATTTTTATCCGGGCTATAAGAGTGTATTTACTCTAAGGCCACCTTGTCAATGAGGAAATGCTCTTGTTTCAATGCCTTAAATCTTAAGACAAAAAGTGTCTGCATAGCATATGGACTCCTGAGTTACAGACTAGTACAAAATGGTCCATTTATGACACAGAGCAGCAGACATTAAATGGGTGACTGCAAACATTTGATTAGTGAGATTGAATAAAATGTATCTATCAGGCCACTGAGGTCCATATAAAAATATGAAATTGTGCCAAGTGTATAAGGAGTCTGTCTTCTAATATACTGGTAAGGTTCAAATAAAGATTTTAACAGCAGCATCCAGAAAAAAAGAAGAAAAAGAAAGAAAAAAAAAATAATCCCAACTTCTCTAAGCATCCTTTGGAGGCTGTTTGTCCCTCTATGGACCATGGGCTGTCCTTGCCCTCTCAGGCCACTGGGTCAGGTGGCTTCAGACCAGAGCGTCTTCTCCACACCTGTTAAAAGTCTGTATCTGTGCTGGGTGCACCCGCAGGATTTAAAGCATATAGGTCTTTGTGCAGACAGCTAATCTCTTGAATTCTATCCCTTAATTAACTAGATGCCAACTGTAGAGTACAGGTGTTTGGCAGTTTCATGAGACACACACCACAGAGTCGGCAGCTGCCATTATATTACCTGAAAGTGCCAAATGTTCCTCACTTGTAGCGCAGCACAGAGGATTGTACTGGGGATGACTCAAATGCTGTGACTGTCTGTGCTGTGATGAGGTTTTGCTCAGCCTTAGCAGTGGAGGAGGCCTCCACAGCTCAGACTGATGAGCCCCAGCAGATCTAACCATTGGGTTTAGGACTTTGCAGTCCCAGCTTTGTTTCTGCCTGAGGTCTGATATGGCAGCAGGGATGCCCCACAACACTTGCGCCAGTGTCTCTGCTTCAATGCTGCTGGTGAGCCCAGGGAAAAGCAATCAGGAAAGCAGGCTGACTGGCAACATGTGGAAGCAGCAGAGGTCACAGCCCCCAACTGCCACTATCCCAAAGTTCAGGGACACATTACATGGTTTGTGATACGGTGGGGAGAAAGAGGAGGAAGATCATTCATTCTCCGTGGACTAATGCAAAGGCCTTCAAAACAACACAGCATCCCCACACCTCATCCCCCAGCCCTGCCAGGCCACACATTCAAAGCAGGTTTTTGGCAGCCCATGAAAATGGGACAGATGAGAATGGATCTGAATGATACAGCTCTGGTAGCTTCATGTCCGGAAATTGGGCAGCCGGGATTGGCTTCATGATAAAAAAAATACACAAGTTTTAACAGAAGAAGCCTCCATTCTCTGAGCGCAGCTCCCCCTTTCTCCATCTGTCTCACCTACCTTGGTTTTGTCTATGGTGGGGGTTCTGGTCTGCAGGCAGGAGGTGGCTGCTTGGGACTGCAGACTGGATGTAGTTCTGGATCCATTTCCACTGCTGTGCCCCAGGCCACCACTTATCTCCTAGTCACAGCTTTAAGAGGAATGATCTTAAACATGGTGTAACAGAGATTATTGGAGATGCCCATTGCCGTGCTTTGAGCATAGGACAACTATGGCCACAGCTGAGAAGAGGCAATGGTGAGACCCTCAGAGGATACTCAGTGGGCATCCAGGCTTGATCTTTCAAGAGAGGCTTAAGAAAATAATGCATCCAGCTCCCATAAAGCTCCTCTGAAAACCCATACCTCCTGTCAATGATAAGATCTAGCATGCACCCACCGAGTTTGTCTGCAGGAGGCTACGAAGTGCCTGCTGCAGGCACAGTGCTGACAGAACAGCAGGGTTCCCTGGCGAGGCCACTAGAACTGTGAACAGACAGCAAGGTCTCCTTCCTCCTTACCCCCCCAACTGATTAGCGTGCTCAAGAAAGATCTTGCATGTGCAAGATATCTGTAAGGCCTGCTGCCAACTTTTTGCCAAAGCACTGATTTTTCATGATGTGACTTACTGCTTTCTTCTAGTAATTATTGATAATGCTCTTGGATGAATTACAGACATTTAAAAATGAATCAGATTGTATGTGTTTCTGTCTCTCCTGTCCCATTTCTGTTTCTCCACCACAGGATCTATGGCTTTGAAATGTTGATACATATTCATTACAGCTTCTACAACTTGAAAGGCATAGCTAAAGGGAGAGCTCAGATCAACAAGAATGTGAAAGCAGCAATGAAAAGATACGTGGCTCTAAACACAGTGAGTAAGCAGCATTTGAGCAGTTAGCGCAGGGAACGAGGTACCAGGAGATCTGAATCCTGGTCCTGGTTCTGCCGATATCTTTGATGGCTGTGGACAAGACTTCGTGGTTCAGCTCCCTCAGCCAAGGCATTGACGCAGCAATGCTTACCAACACTCTGAAGCATCATGCTACATAAATGCAATCTCAAACTGATGGCAGGTGACTCCAGCTATTACCTTTCTGTCATTTGCAGTTATCAAAATGATGAATTCTTTGGGAAAAAAAAAAGCCCTAACCAGGTACCAAAACCATAGGTGAAAGCATCCTCTGCTCATAGCGCTCAGTGGCATGTGATGCACCTGGGCTTTTACACAGTCTTGTGTGCACATGCATACACTTGCACACATGCTGTGTGCTGACATGGAGACAAGTTTTATTCTGTCTTGAGGAATTTCCAATCCAAAAGTTAAAACAATGCAGAAAGAAACTGTGGAGGGATCTTCCATATCTGTTCCGGTAGGCAGGAATGTGATGAGAAAATGCAGATGAAAGATGAGCTTGTGTTTCTCAGGGCCATTGCAACAGTGCAGGTGTGAAGAGAGAAGCAAACTGTCATTGTGCCAGTGGGGTGGCACAGTGTCAACATTCTCATCTGGCTTTTTTCTCCTTTTGCGCTGCAGCTCCTTCTATGCTTTTTTTTCGATGTGAAGTTGTGTCTAGCACCAGAAGGCATTTGGCTAGTGATCTCCATTTAGGGCAAGACAGAAAATCACATTGGGTAGAAATTCAATCATTAACCTTGGAAAATCCTTCCTAACCGAATTTTAATCAGAACTACTGAGAAATTTTGGTTTTAGCAAGCTGGCATTTTTTCAATAAAATCAATGCAGCTGAAAATTCCCAGGCAGGCCTGGCTGTGGCATCTGAGCAGTTCTGCCTCTCCCTGGCACAGCTTCAGAATGCAAAACTGTTGCATTTGGGACATCTTCAAGCTTTTACGTGAAAGCACATTCACCTGTTAAAACCCTGCCTAGACTAGTCATTTAGTGCCTTTGCAATCAAGATACCACCTGCAATTTCTCTCTTTCTTCCTGAGAATCTCTTTATGCTTGTGCTAAACATGAGGCTAGTGAAATTTTCAAATTAACAGCAACAAGCTCAACACAGAGCAGGCCGAGTACTAGCAATCCTCGAGTAAGCTTTTTTCTTACAGGTCCTGACGCTAATACGTTTCAGATATTATCCCCAGAGATGAGAGAATAGCTTGCAGCCTGTTCACTTGCTAGCCTCTCTGCCAGGCTTGCTAGAGAAAGAGGGAGGCAGTTTCCAGAAGTGGTGGTATTTCTGACCTTCACTGATCGAGTAGGAACTGGACTGGGACTAAGTTCATTTCCTATCGGCTGACAGCCAGTCAGCACATGATAGAAACTTGCAGTCCCTGCTGGTGTGAGCTGGATTCATATTGGCAAACTCCACATGAAAAGGCTGTCTAACCCATTACTAAACTGTTGATGCCAAGACATTTCCCTGTCTCCTGTGAGGATTCATTTTATAGTCTTTATGATGAACAGCCCTTGATATAAAATAGTCAGGGATAAAAAGCTACAAAAAAGAAAAAAGCATATACAGGACGAAAGTATAGCTCTTTGTTTCTTGATGCACAAAGATTCATCTCTGAACTCTGGAAATATGCAGGCTGGATAATGGATGCCATTAAATTTACAAAGGAGTCCTTCTTTTGACACCTACACATAGGTCACATCTGGAACATAGGCTCTAACCATCACGTGTAAAGAGGGATGTGAAGCAGTTTTCCAGGAACCCTGACCAGCAGCAGTTCTCAGGGGTGCTCTGTGAAGAAGAGTGGAGTTGGGACTTGTTCTAGTCAAAGCAAGAGCCCCTCCTTCCCCTAGTGCACCAAGAAGGGAGGTCATGTAAGGAACAATTCTCAGACAAGCAAACTATCTTACATAATAGCACCTGGGCTGAGCACTTTGCTGATCTGATCCGTGGTAAAGCACAGGGTATGAAATAATACTCTTACTCACCTTACGATAAGTCCCCAGCAAGCCTGAGGGAGGACATTGTGGGAAACTCAATAAACCCATCACACAGCAGAAATTATGTGTCAACCCCCAGGTCTGCTTTTTTCTAGGTTTCTTTTAGGGGTTTTTCCTTTGCTCTTGTCCTGCAGATCCTTCTTCCCAGGGCAGAAATTGCAAGGTCTGCTCACTAATGCAAACCAGGCAGAAGGCATAGGCCAGACACTCGGCAGCATAAGCCACCTTAGTACCACAGGCCAATGGCTCTGCCCCGGTTTTACACTGGAAGAGAGCATGACCCAAGTGCCGTGTTAGGTAAACGGTGAAATTTGCTGCTTAATTTACTCATACTCGACCCTGCAGTGAGCATTTAAGGGCTAGTCCTGAAGCTGTTCAGGCAGCAGCAGCTAGAGTAAAGGAACAGTGGCTTGGAGAATCAACTCTGCTACCTGACTGATGAGATGCCACAGGGCAACACCACCTTGGTTTCCCTGACACCAGGCACAGGACATGTATTTAGGCATCCTTTCCTGACTAACCATGCCCCAAGTGTTATTACAAGACCCTCCTTATTGAGGTCATGCCTGTGGCAGCTGGTGCTTCTTCATAAACCTTCACAAGTAAATCAGTTGCTTTGACTTCCAGTGGCAAGATAGTTCTGTTTGATGACAGACTGCTTTAATGTGGCTTTTATCAGCGCCTTTCTCCCAAGATAAGGAGACTGTCAGAAAGATATCAGCAGTGGTTTAAGGTGAGCTGGATGCTGCTGTTCTAAATTAATAGCCGGACAGTCTCCATTCACATCTCCTGGTGCGAGGCACCAGAGGAGGCGTAGCCATAAGGCCTGTAGTGCTCATGACACCAGTGTGTATGCTTCTTACTATCCACTCTATTGTGTCCACCAAGTTATTTTCTAAGGGTAGGTTTGACTCCAAGTGGGCTGCATATTTCCTTCTGATAACAGGCTACCTGATCTCATAATGCCTGTGTCTATCATCTCCCAGGCCCACACCACTTGGGAAAACAAATCGCAACCTGGAACATGAAGAGTAGAAAGGAGCATAACGCTGGAATTTGTTTCAACCAACGAGACAAGAAACGACTGAAGTTTGAGAATAGCTGTGTCTCTAAAAAGACAAGAAGAGACTCCTGTGGATTCGCACAGAAGATCACAACTGAGTGACGTGCCGAGCACTGGAGCTGCAGTAGACCATTGCTGTAGACAATGAGTTTCCAGGTCCTGACAGACCAGTGTGGTACAGACCAAGGCAGATCCAGACCCCCACAGAGGGCAAGGTGGGGTACCAAAAGATTTAATTCAGACTTAAAAACCTGTGTGGGTCCTTGCTGATATTGGAGGAGGTGGGAACAGTAAGGATGGGGGAGTGAACTCCAGGCCACTAGGAACAGGGTTAGTAAGTACAAGCTAGTGGTTAAAGGAGCTAGTTATTATGGGTGCTGTGATAACGTGTTGCTGTGGGCAATGGGAAGCAGTGAAATAAATCTATCTGAAAGGAGTTCATTGCCCATGCTAGAGTGCATGAAATATGCCAAATCCTGGGTCTGTGCTGCTGGCTGCCTTCCCAAACCAGTGCACAACAAGGCAAGAGGGAAATTACAAATCTATTTCCCTGAGATTCTGGCAAGGGGAGACAAAATGGACTCCTATTTTTCCTCAGAAGGGAGAGTCCAACATGTTTTTTTTTAACTCGTTCAATAAGCCACAGCACCAGAAAAGATAGCTCTCTTCTCCCTTGGACAATATATCTTCTTTCTTGCATTGCCTGCGTCTGGCAGGCTGGCTCAGACTCAAACCTGAGCTGAGGGACCAAATCATCCACTGCTTCTTCTTGATATCACCTCATTTCAGCTGTGGGAGAGGCAGACAGGAGGTATCTGATCTTGAGCTGCCTTCAGCTAAAGAAGATGGGTGATGTCCTTCAGTTCATGGTCAGGTACCCACACACTGTCACCACCCCCAGCTTCAGGCAGCAAGGGCTGTACTCCCAAAGTGCTAAAAGATGACTCCAGAGTCTTCTGCAGGTCCATCGTCTCTGCAATCACAGCTACCTGAGGGAGGTGAGTCTTCCTGGCTGTTTCAAACTTCAGTGTGATGTATGAGGGTGCCTTTAACCTGTGCCCACAGCTCTTCATCTTCATAATCCAAGATGGATCCCCTTCCTTTTCTTTTCTGGGCAGCATCAGAAAGCTAAGATGTTATCACTATCTTTAATTCGTCCATACATGTAATAGCTGTTTCTCTGAATTGCTAACACAATATCAACTCTCATTATACTGAAGAGAAAGTAGAGGGATTCATTCCTATTCTCAATTTTAAAATCAGATGCAATGAATTCTTATATTGACTGGCTTTGGGTGAGAAAGTCATTGACAAAGAAGCAGAAGAGTATGACTGTATCTATTTATCTATCTATCCGCCTATCTGTCTATGTATCTGTCTGTCTGTCTATCTATCTGTCTATCTATCTATCTATCTATCTATCTATCTATCTATCTATCTATCTAATGTGTGTGTGTACACACGTAGATTGCCTCTGCAAAATAAAATCCTTCTGTATGCTAATTTTTCTTTTTGAGTTTCCAAGACAACAGTGGTTTCACTCAGTGCTGTCCCCATATAACTCCCTGGTCCCCTTCTCTTCAGAGACAGCTTCATGGTTTGTAAGTGCACTATTTTTCCTCAGTTTTTCTAGATTTTCCGTATGCTTCTAATCACCGACACTGAACAGTCCTACCCCAGGAATCAGTGAATACCAGCACACAGAGAAGTTAGCCCAGAACAACCTGTGGTATGACCTTGCAGAAACCATCAGCAGCTCTGGCGTAATGACCCCACAGGTACATTCTTTCTCCATGTTGCATGTGGAGCCACTTATCCCATCTACTTTGTCAAATAAACTACCTCACTTGGCTGTGGGGTAAAAGTCTGTCCATGGGCAGGTACTGTGCTGTCATGCTGTAAACATCACACCTTAACCTGGGATGCCTTTTATCTGGGATAACTTGTACTGCATCTGTATCCAAAAGCATTGAAGAGGCGTGAACTCTCCTCATTAAATTTGTGCTGGAAGGTGTCTCAATAACAGATAGAAACAGTTGTGCCCACAGCACATAGTAGGGTTTAACAGAATTTTTCCTAGGCTGGCACAATTGCTTAGTAGATGTCATTTTTGCATAGGAAGCTACCAGCAGACATCTGACTTCATTTGGCCACTGCAGTTTGCCATTTCCTGGTAATACAGCTGTGCAAGGAAAGTCTGCAAAAGCCATACAGCAGTGCCTACATCCTTCCCCACTTTCCACTGGGTACAGGTCCTTCTGGTGTCTGAAGTGCTCACCTGTTGTGAAACAGAAGCCCAAGGGCTTGTTTGGTTACCCGTTTCTCGGGAAGGTTGTTCTCCTGCTGCTGGGATCTCACCTGTGGGAACACTTTCCTAATTTTCAAATTATGCTCTTCACTATTGTTCCCTTAATTTCCACTGTGAGCATCAGTCCAGCTCCTTTCTTTCTCAGCTGAAAATGCAGATGATTTACCAGTTGCACCACCATCTTCTCCCATATATCTCCTTTTCTCTCCTGCAGCAAATGTTGCCATGGAAAATCTTGATCCATAGAATTCAGGAAACTGCAGCAGGATACACCAGGAAATCAGGGACAAAACGTCTCTAAATACAGGTAAGAAGTTGTGGCTCAGATTATTATTTGAAGGAGGCTTTTTCTTCACCTTTACTAGAAGCTCTCATTCCTCATCAGTCCAGAAGATCAAACTCACTCCCTATCCAATGGGACATATGAGTGCTGGTGGGTTATAAGCAAGTGCTTTTGAAAGCATCCAAGTTCCTGGGGTGTTACAAGAAAGTAAAAGAACGGAATTGAATAGCTGCATGTTCTGTGAAGAAGCTGTTAATCAGACATTCCTGCTTATCTATTTTTTAGGCTTTATTTTCCTGCTCTTTAAAAGAAGCTTATATTAAGCAGAAAAACAGACCCCAGGCCCTACCCAGGTTTAGAGCAGCTTTGATTTTGTGCATTCAGAAAACTGTTGAAGTTTTATAGGGGTGTGTGCAGCTCTGAGAAATCCCCTTCGAAATGGAGTCTTCCCCCCCAGAAAGTTGGACAAAATGTTCATATTTAGTATTGAGGAAAGTGGAACAAACATAGAGGTGTTCCAAAACGTTGTTTAAAGGATATGTACAGCTGCAGAGGTGGAAGTGTGGTATGCCACATTGCTAGACATTGCTCTGCTCATTGACTTGCTGTGGGATATAGGGCAAAGTGTCTCAGTGTCCCCATCCATAAAATGTACACAACAAGTCCCAGGAAACCTGGCAACTTTTATTCATATTTTTAAAATCCATTGAGATCTTCTGCAGGAATTGTTACAGAATCACAGAATCTCAGATTCTGTGACTCATATTTTTAAAATCCATTGAGATCTTCTGCAGGAATTGTTACAAATGGACAAAATATTTTTATCTATTTCATACTGTTTCAGGGGAGTAGAAATACTGAGAAAGTGAAGAGGACACATCTATTGAGATGTCTGGATTTTAATCCAATCTTGAACTTGGTACACATAGCTTTGATTTTACAGTCATTGACTTGTGAATTTAAGAATTATTTGGCAATGTGTGTTGCCTTTAGGGTTCAGGGACAACAGGGTTCTGGAACACAACACATGCACACAAAGATGCCTCTTTCAGTCAGGCACCTCAATTATGTCAGAGAATTTTATTCCAGATTTTTATTCTACAGAAAACCACTCTGGAAACCTCCATCACCTAGAGAGTTCCTTAATCTTTTAGTACAATAAGCAGGTTATTACAGCTATCCGCTCTTCCTGCAGAACAGCAAACAATCAGAGCAGCCAAGAAGCACGTGTGTACCCCTTCAGTTCCCAGAAGTGTTGTATGCAAAACTAACACCAAAATAGCTTTGTCTACAGGAGCATGCCTTAGAATCACACATCACAAATGTGTGCCCTAAGTCTGACTGTATGTATTTATTAAGTATAGGTGATCAAATACAAATAAAAAGCTAAATAATAGCATATAAAAGTGAAATAAATAATGAAAATTCTATTACTAGTAGAGGAAAAAAACCCTTAATCTGCAGCAGTGTTGCACAGCATAGACCAACTGAAGCAAAACTGCTGTGTGGGAGCAGTTCTCACCTTGAAGGGGGGGTAGCAGAGGAAACCAGAAGGGGACAGCTTGATTCTTACCTTCTGACAAACAGCATGACAATAGCTATTTGCCTGAAATACAAAGCTGTGTATGAAAAGTTCCTTTCCAAAGAGGGCAAAACCCAATCTGAAGACACTCTTCCTTATGAACACAAGTTCTGATGGCTTTCTGTGGCCACATGACTTTATGGGGAGCATCAAGATTTATGCAGCTTTGGCCTTATGTGAACAAAGAATCAGTTGTCAAGTGTCAGGCTCAAATTATAAGAGAGCTAGAGATTTTTATGTGGTGCTGTAAGGCACTTTTTAGAGATCAATAGCAGATTAAACTGCCCTATAGATATCAACAGTGACACATTTTAGCTGGATTTTGTCTAATCACACTTCAGAAGAGGGTCAGGCACAACCTAAGTCTTCCCTCAGTTCTGTTCACACCTGACTGTCACTAACAAGTGCAAAGGTCTTTACTGACACTATCAGCCAAGGGAAGAAACAATGCAAAGTGCCAAATGGCTCACGGTGAGTCATTTGCAGCTCCATGTGCAACTGGCAGCCTCAAGAAGGAAGCATGTGCTTGTTGTGTGATCCTGAATTTACTACTATGAATTAACATCTTTTTTCCCTGTTCTTGCAATAGCCCTCAAAGGGATTTACAATGTCATGTGAAGACCCCTTTTATAAACTGCTGCCTGTAATAGCAGAAACAATGAAAATTACAAAAGACTAGCTATGTTCTGGCTCAGAATTTTAATGCTTTTTAAATGCAGGATTTTGTTTGGGAGCAGACTTTTGCAGTCCCTGTTTAGAAATCTGAGTTGGAGCTTTCACCCAAATAAACCAAACAACGTCAACTTTTATGCTAAGCATAAGATTGTGCCAGCATTTTGAACTGAAGGTCAGCTATCCTGGGCTACATCAAAGGTCCGTCTAGGACCAGGAGTCTGTCCAGCAGTGACTGGAAGAAAATACTTGGAGAGTGTTTGTTCTTAAGAGACCAAATATCAAATGTATATCTGGAACACACAGAAAACCCTGATAACAACCTCTAGCAGACTCCAACTGGAATTTCCTGAGCCATTGATGATATCTTTATAATCCTCGGTAGGTTCACATTCATTAAACTAGTCCAGACCCCTCTGAAGCACATGTAAGCAAGCATATGGCATCCACAACATCTGCAGTAAAGATCTCCACACCTGAACAACATGTTTGAAGAGCTACATCCTTTTAATGGCTCTGTTTCAGCTGCTAGTTGAATTCAGTGTCCTCTGCTTCTCCAACCAGTGGGCAACCATTCTCCATACCACTTGTGAGAAAACAGAAGGGGTCCTGACTCACCCCTGGGCACAGCTCTCCCAGGAGGTGCAGAAAGTCCCTAAACAGCCCACACTCTTCCCAAACTCAAGGGTTCACTTAAGCTGTGAATCAAATCCAGGTCCAAGAGGTGTGGATGTTATGAAATGGTAGAGTCAGGATACACTTCAGGATATCTGGGTCCTCATTGCTGGATTAGCTCATTGCAATTATTGACTGTTCTTGTGGTTTGACTGTGGGGGACTACGGGGGGTCCATGGATTCCCTGACGGAGGGCATGGGAAGAGAAATTAGCCTTGAAGATATGAAGGCCTACCCATGAGAAAGATGGGAGTAAAGGAGTATCCGGAGATGTTAAGGGTGTACCCGTGAGAGAGAAGGGAGTAGAAGAGTAACATTGATGATAGCAATATTAACCAATGAGATGTTACTGCTGTAACTTGTAACCAATAGTGAAGAGACACATGAATTGGTAAAACTGTATAAAAATGCACTTGTGGCAATAAATGGCATCTACTACTTTCATCCTGGAAGAACTTGGTTTATGTCGTTTGTCCGTCTCAACCACGACAATTGACACCTGGTTTTTTTTAACCCACTTTGGCACCCTACCCAACTCCCTTTGCCCTGTGCTTGCTTTCAGCTCCAGCATGCTCTTCATTTGTGCTAAGGGGTGTCCACACAGAGCCAAGGAGGGAGGGTGTACCAGGGAGGGATGTTACTGAACTAGAAAAGACAGGGCAAGCAGGACACACCTCATGTCAGTAAATAACTAGAAGAAAGGTGCAAATGCTTCAGCCAGCTCCAAGGCCAAGTAAGCTGAGCAAAGGGCTGAGCAGTGAGCATCTTTCTTCACCTCTATTCACAGAGCAGCCCAACAGGATCCAGTACCTACTGTTCTGGCATAATCCTAAACCTAATTTCAGGTGCAGTGGAGGAAGGGGTTATGATCAGATGTACTGAACGAACAATGCAAACTTTAGCCTGTGGAGCTCAGCTCATTCCCCTTCTCACCTCTCCCCCATTAACCTAAGGTTAAAATAAAGTCAGGATAAGACAAATGTTTGTTGGAAAAGGGAAAAAGAAAATCTCTAAGTGTTATCTGTCAGCTTCTCTCACACAAACACGAGCAGCATCCACACACACTCACAGATACACACAGCTTCTACTCAAAAGGAGGGAGCACTGTGAAAAGTCACCAATCATCTGTACTCATTTTCTGCCCTCAGGACCACAGAACATACAGTTTATCAATTCCATATCCTGCCCCAGAGCAGGATCAATATTTGTATAAACTTTCCCTAACAGAGGAGTGTCTTACCTGTTCTGAAAAACCTCCAGTGCAAGCAATTCCTGCAGTGTCCCCAGGCCATTGATTCCTGACCTCACTTATATTTTCTTTAGCCTAAAACCTTTTCCTAGTGTTTAGCCAAAGTCTTCTTCACTGCAGCTTAAGATCAATAGCCCTTCTCATACCCTCAGTTGAAAAGAAAACTAGTTTATTCCCTTTCTCTTAGTAGCAATTTCCTTATATATTTGAAAACTTAAGTTTTCCTACTCCTTCCCTTGAGAGTCAGTCTTTTCCTCTTTAGCCAAAATAATCACAAATCTGTCAGTCTTCCCTCACAGGTCCTGTTTTATAGACCTCAGGTAATTTTTATTCCTGTTCTCTGCTGTCCTCACCAAATAGCCTGCATCTTTCTTTGCTTGCAGCATGCAACTGGCTGCAGTGCTTCAGCAAGGCTCTGCCACCACAGAGCAGACCATGGCCTCTTATGTTACATGCCTCTTTTCTGTAGTCCGATATGATATCTGATGTTTGCTGGGTTTTTTTTTTGGCGGTGTGGTATTTGCAGAGTATGCATAGGGACCTTCAGGTCTTCCTAAAGGGACAAATAGTTCATACTTTAAAAGGAAGAGGTAACAAAGTACAAAGACCGAGTAGAACAAAAGGCAGAGCTTACAGACTTAGGTCTTGATGTGGGGAAATAATTGTTTCCTTTTACTATCCTCTGGAACAACTAGAACATTGTATTGTATTTTCAGCACTGCTGTATTTTGAATGCTGAAAGCCAGGGAGAGATCAACAGTTTTAAAGAGAAACTCATTGAAGGACAACAAAAATGGTTAAGAAGTAAGAGAAAGAAAAATTTTTAAAAAGTCATCTTCTATAATTTAATCAAGCAATAATTTTAGTAAAATATTATAGGCTTAAGCAAGCCTCGAAGATAGAAACATAAACAATGCAATGATTTAGAGTATTAAACAACAGCAGATGGCCAGAAGCAAATGCACTGACATAAAATTAATGAAAATACCATTTCAGTGTAACCTGGGAGAGAATGGGATTTATTAGGCAGTGGAATAATTTCCACAAAAAGTGATGGAAGCCACACTGCTTGCAGCATTTGAAGCCAAACAAGGCACAAGAAATAGTCAGTGGACACCAAGAGAAAGGTCACTGGACAAATTAGGACTGGATTATTTTCTCTAGGGCTTACCATTCCTGTTTTCAAATAAGAAAATGTGTAGATTATGTATATATCAAGGGAAATACCCCCAACTATGTCTTCAGGCCAATGGAAAGTTCATGTGAGAGATTTTGCAAGTATCTTGATAGGCCAGGAGACTAATCTGTAGCTCACTGAGATCAGTGAGAATCCTTCTTCTAACTTTGCTGGAATTAGAGAACTCGAAAAGAATTACCTCAGGACTCCTAAGGCAGATGGCAGCTTTTGTGTTATGTCTAAGCTTGTCACACACAAGAAGAGTTTGTTACTGATACATCAGGAGCTGAGTAAAACTGGTGTGACAGCAGTGACGCAGCTGAATTTTTTTCTCTGTTTTTGCTGAATCATTTGTTTCTTGTGAGCCGCACTTTCTGGGACATCAAAACGAACAGTGTATTCAAACTCAATTTGCCAAATAATTTAATGTGGAATGAGACTAAGGTGGGGAAGGAGACCCTGTCAGTAGAGAGGTGATTTGAGGCACTTCCAGTTTTTATTTCCGAGCTCATCTCATAAACAGACAGGAAGGAAAGAGTGGATGCTCCGAAGTGTCACAGCAGGCGAAGCCAGTCACCCTCCGCCCCCAGCAGAAATAGCATCCTTTCGGTGCAGACAAAGCATCATTTTGAACCCAAAGAGAAGGGCTTAGTCACTAGACCAAGATACTCTGAACTAGGCTACTGCCAGTATTTCTGGCTGCAGTTGTCCCATTTCATACTGACACGTGGAGAAGGAGAAAAATAAACATCTTTGTCACTTGGCCCTCACGTGATAGAGTCCTCAGCAGCAATGAGAGCATTACTTATTCTTGCTTTCCCACAGCTTGCTCTTGCCTTTGCACCATCACATTGTCAACCAGGTCAGGGAAGTAGTATCTTGGCTTAAAAATAGCCTGGCAAAACAGAAGGTGTGCTTTTAAAGCCCCATAGATTTATTCATAAGTTTCATAACCCAACTGCCCAAGGGGAAAAAAAAGCCAGAAGCATCACAGAATCACAGAATCACAGAATGTTTGGGATTGGAAGGGACCTCAAAAGATCATCTAGCCCAATCCCCAAGCCGGAGCAGGAACACCTAGGTGAGGTTACACAGGAATGTGTCCAGGCGGGTTTTAAATGTCTCCAGAGAAGGAGACTCCACAACCTCCCTGGGCAGCCTGTTCCAGTGCTCTGGCACCCTCACTGAGAAGAAGTTTCTTCTCAAATTTAAGTGGAACCTCTTGTGTTCCAGTTTGAACCCATTACTCCTTGTCCTTCCATTGGTTATCACTGAGAAGAGCCTGGCTCCATCCTCCTGACACTCACCCTTTATATATTTGTAAACATTAATAAAGTCAGTCTCCTCCAAGCTGAAGAGACCCAGCTCCCTCAGCCTTTCCTCATAAGGGAGATGCTCCACTACCTTAATCATCTTTGCGGCTCTGCTCTGAACTCTCTCCGGCAGTTCCCTGTTCTTCTTGAACTGAGGGGCCCAGAACTGGACACAATATTCCAGATGTGGTCTCACCAGGGCAGAGTAGAAAGAGAAGGCTCTACCGAAGATGGAGAAAGACTGTCTCACCACTCAGGAAAAGATGTTTACCCATGGGAAAGAGGGAAAGTCAGACAAACCTGGAAAAGATAATGACAGAAAACTGTATGGTCCAGTGGCTAGATATGGAAAGAGACGATCTTGTCCTCTCACACCACAAGCCCTGATGGTAGGGGCTGGTGCTGGAGAAGGGTGCTGTACATCACAAGCAATTAGGTATCAAACACGTTATACTCCTCCTACAGCTGGGCAAATGGTCCAGTTTTCCTCCAGGTTTCAGAGTCTTCTACCAAAATCCCATGTGAGTCCCCAATCCAGGTAAAATGCTTTTTCAGTAAGAGTGATAAGGAAAATTAGAATTACCTGAGGAAACCCCCAATCCCTGCTACTTCGTGCTGTATTTATAGATATGCAGGCTCACATGCATACCCTTCATCTCCTGACCTGCAGTTAAGACTGAAGTACATGTCACAGGGTGGCAGCCCTTCAGAGACAGGCCAAGCCAATGCTGCATTAAACCAGAGTCCAGAGCACCCTGAGCCTGACCTGTCAAGAGATATCACACTCATCTTCCCAGAGAAAGGCAGGGCTTCATAACTCACATCAGGTGGCAACTCTCAGGTCCTGGACATTTATGCCCTGAGCAAGTGAGCTAGTTTAATTTTTGTCAGAGGTGTTTTATTTTTTTTTGGCAAGAACTGCTGGAATAAAATGCTGTTAGCACATCAGCAGGCTTGTCACTCCCTCCCTGTCACATCAATCAGAGTGTCTCCGTGGACACGGGCTGCCTTACTGTGTGTCTCGGCACAGGAACAGAGAATCCTTTCCCCTCGCATCGCTCATCCCCGTTGTGAATGAGCAGCCAGGTTGTTCTGCTATGCACCGCAGTGAGGCAGGGGACAGGAGCCGCCAAGCCTTACCATGTGGAGGAGAAGTCAAGACATTGCAGAATAAGGGCGTCAGTGAAGCCATGTCCTTCATTATGCCTGGATTTGTAATCAAGGCTGATTCCAGACAGTATAGTTAATCCATGCTCCCTGAATCTCAGCTGGAAGAAAATGGATTAGCTGTACTGACTTCACTGAAGCCAAAGCAATTTACCCTGGCTGAGGATCTGATTCTTATCGTGGACATCAGTTACTGCATGTGTTTTAGCATACAGCACAAAAGTACGATTTTTCGAGCTGACCGGGGGTCAAACATGGCTCTCTGGCTGATGGGAAGCAGTAGAGCCAAATCCAGTCAGTACAATTTCAATGTGCTGTGAGAAACAGCACCAGGGAGAAATGAAACCCCTGTGTTACCTCATGTGTAAAACATCCCCCCATCCCCACCACACCATCAGCAGCTGAGGCACTTTTCCTACCAGCACAGCTGGTGGCTCCCTCATTGAGGCCAAGCCAGTGTAGATCCTGGCCATGGTGGAGAGATGATAAGCAGCACTGCAGGGCATGCTGCAGGGAACATGGGAGGTTATAAATTAAGATCTTCCTGATTAGAAAGTGGTTAGAAGCACACACAGATTCCCGATCTGGGGTAAGCTGCTCTTCTGCATGTCAAGTTGATGTTGAAAAGCAAGCCGTAACACAGGAGATTGTGAAGGACACAACAATGGATGAAGCAGCAGGTGTGTGTATGACACTGCCAAATGCAGAAAGCTATGAGTAAGGGCCAAGGAGGAACCTGGAGTCAGAAGACAAACATATAATGGCAAAGGCTCATGAGACTATAGGGGAAATTCTGAACTCTAACCAAAGATGATGAGGAAGTGAGAGAAGTTGTCAAAATACAAGTAAAGTGTTAGTATGGTCTGTCTAGGAAGTCCACATAGCTGCGACTCCGTAAAAAAACATGTGCAATCATCAGGTCAGAAAATGTACAACCTCAAATGTCTGTGGGGTAAATCCTTGTAGCAAAGGACAAAGGAGCAGAATTATGGAGATCCTACAGTTTCTGGCAAATTAAACAACTTGGGGAGGGGGACACACATGCCTTTGTGGGATTTAAAAATTAGCTATTTCAGCTGCAAGGACAAGGATGTTTTGTAGGATATGCAGGTACTAGATGTTCTGGTGCAGAAAAAGAATATCCTCCCCAGACAGCCCT
Organism: Patagioenas fasciata; assembly: GCF_037038585.1. Classification (NCBI taxonomy): domain Eukaryota; kingdom Metazoa; phylum Chordata; class Aves; order Columbiformes; family Columbidae; genus Patagioenas; species Patagioenas fasciata. Next base: position 75,316,696 of record NC_092520.1, on the reverse strand, counting down.
TCTTGGGTATCGTGCAGCAAGCGAATGGCTATGATGCTGCACCCTCTCCATGTCACAGCCAGATCCAGCCCTCATGAGGACACAGAGGCAAAGGAGAGAGTAAAGGAAAATCTCTCAGGGAAAACGGGAGCGGATCCTGTGACACAAAACTGTCTTGGATGTAGTATTCAGAAGTGCTTGAGAGGAAAAGACCAAATAGGACCTAATATTCTCTTAATGAGGCAATTTAACTGCCTGTAATTCTGTGTCCTGTGCATTGTGCTCTCCCAGCACAGGAGTTCAAAGGGTTGTCACAACAGGCCCCCAAAGGAGGGTTTTTATAATGAGTGATACTTCTTAGGGACTCAGTATGGGGCAGATATACTGAGGAGAACAGGAAAAAAGAGAATGTTAGGATACATTGAAAAACTGGTCATCAAGCTGGATAGTCAGTGAGCCATATTGCTGCTTACTGTAAAGCAGCACTAAAGTCAGTGGTGCTCTCCCATAGACAGTGGTCAGTTCTGGTTTAAGAGCAGACGCACTCCAAATTTAGTTTGACATGTTTAGCAAAGGGCCTTCGGAGGGTTTCATCTGCTCAGTTTCCCTGTGAGCAACTATTTCCCCACTGTGAGAGAAAAATAAGGTTTTGCCTGCACAACTTGAAGGGAAGTCCTGGATTCAATTAACTGGCAGAGAAAATGATTTCTCTCTCTCTCTGTCTCTGTGTCTCTCCTTGTTCCTTACACATGTGGCTGTCCTTACACATGAAGGTCACTCACAGCATGGAAGTCAGGGGAAAGGTACAGAGCAGGGGAGGCTCAGGCTGCGACACCTGCCACCTCAGTAACCTCCACAAACGCAAACATCAATTGTGCAGAGAATGGTAACTGTTTTAAATAGGTTAAAAAATAAAGACTGGTTATTTAATTTAGCTTACATGGTAGGTGGGTCAATATCTATCACTTTCTCCCTATCCTTCTTCCCCACCCCTCGGGTCTCTAAGGGCAGAGGTTTAAGTCCCAGCTGAAGAAACAAGGCATGCTTCATTTAGTAACACCGCAGCAGGGTTGCTGGGGATGCCGTGCTTCTGATGAGACATTAAATCAAGGTAAACACTAATCTTGGAGGCATCACTGCTTAAGAAGCACACAAAGAAAAAAAATGACAAAACCTTTATGGCTTTTGTGCTTTGACCTCACACTACAGTGTGATTCCACAAAGTGAGAAAGCCCAAATGTATGTGGAACAGGAGGTATCAAGTTTTCTGAGTGCCTGCTGGTGATTTTTTTCTTTTGCTCTAGGGGAGATTTATTGTGAATAAAGGGGCTCTGTTAAACAAAATCTTTATCAAGAAGAGCAAGCAGATATCATCCCAAGACCCAATTAAGCATCCAGGTCGCAAGACTATCCTTTCTTCTTCCTTGCACCTGTCACTCCATTCCTCCTTGCCCTACAACCCTCCTCTTGCCTTCCACCACCCCAGCAAAGGTGTCCCTCCATCCACACGCTCCAGCCATCATGGGCCATTTTTCCTAGCTGAGGATTTCAAACCCTACTAGAAGGTCTGTAGCTCATGTCAGGCTGAACGTGCACAGCCATACAACAACTTATTTCTTTTACAGGTAAGAATCAACAAGGAAGACAGCTGCAGTATTTCAGCGTATTCTTCCCTCTTTCCCAGCCAGGCCCTAAACTGACTCCCTGCACAGGCATGATTTTCTCTTTGAAATAATCTTGATGCACCTGGTAATTGCTGGAATACCTGAGTGTAATGGTTCAACAATAATTATCTCTTTTTTTTCATGCCTTACACTAATTCTTTTTAATGAAATTGCTGCTCTGTGCGAGATACTGAGCTGTCCCGAAGACAAACAAAAAAGGAAAGTATTTATGCTAACAATGTCTTTACAGAGACTTCCTCACTTTATTTGGGTGTGAGCAAAAGGAGCAGGGGGTAGCAGTTTAGATCCTGTCCAGAAAAATAAACAATAAATTAACTGAGTTGCCCTCTCCAGTTCCCCTCATTTTCTGAAAGCTCCATTTTCATGTTTTATTACAGGTCTCGGGAAGAAATAACGACCAGTAAATTCTGTAACTGATCATGCCAAAACGCAGATGAAAACCTTGCAATATTTAGTCCTAGGCTCCATTTAGTCTTAGATCCAAGGGAAGCTTCCAGTAACCTTTGCTGCCCGTGGTGTGGTCCTCCTCTCACTTTGATACCAGCAGGTGTCATAGTCAGAATATGCTACATGGACCATGATCATTTAGGAGCCAGCATAGGTTGCACGGGGAAGGAGGGAGCTGCAATTTCACAGTGGGGTGAAGAACTCCACTCCAGCCCCAGTTTGTTCCTGGGGGAAGAGTGGTTGCGAGATGAAGGCAAGTTACCACACAGGGTCCTATCTCTGTAGCAGGTACAAATCAGTGACAGGACACAGGTACTGCTCTGCCCATCATCTGTGACAAAAGCCCATATGTGACAGCACAGGTCCAGTGCAGGCACAGCCATAGCCTGACACAAGTACCATCCCGGTGATGGGCAGAAGGGCCAGGGGAAGGAAGAGAAAATAATATTTTAATATTCTGGGTTATAATTTTTTATGGGTAAAAGAGAATTTGGAGACTTTTGGTAACCTCACTTTGTGAAAAACGAACCATACCCCTCAGTCTGCCTCTGTCATGCGGAGTCAACAGACAGAGCTAAATCCAAAGCTACTGATTTAATTAGGCTTGCACTTGGGGTTAATTCCTCTCTGCATAGCAAGCATGTCATTGGACATGCTTAACACTTTGTTTTGACCGAGTCTCTTCAATTACCTCCCACCTCCCCAGCTCCCTAAATTCCTTGGACAGGTTGCATTAACCTCTGAAGAGCCTTAGACTTGTTTCTGGAGCCCCTTCATCTGGCTTTCATCACCTTCCAGACTCATGAACTGCTTCTCCAGAAACCTGCACTGGATATTTCGTAAGTCTCAAGTTTCCTCTCCCTGAAACCTCACTGCTACTGCAGGTTCATTCATTTTCTGACAATCTCTCTCTGCTGCAGCCCTCACAGCCCATACCTTAATTGTTGCTCTTTCTTCCCCTTTTAACTTAATCTGCAGGGGACCTTCATGTGCACACATGACCCCATTACAGGGACTCTGAAATATCTTTCTCCATACTGGACCTCACCACAATCCTCATTCTCACATTTTGTCCCCCAACACCTCCTTAAGGTTGGCTTATATTAGTCAGGCTCCATGCACAAATCTTCTCCACTACTTCTATTACTTTCCTTTGCTAATAAAGCTTTTGTCCTCACATCATCTGAGCCTGACACACAGGAGTCATCCTGGACCCTCTCCCATTGCAGAATGTCTTTGACTCCTTTAACATCATCCTTAATTCATCTGCCACATTTACATCCCTTCCAGCCCCAATGATATTTTACCAGCAGTAAAATATCACTCTGATAGTGACTTTGTGTTTTTTTGCATCCTTCCAGTCATCCCAGTTTGTTTGAAGGTCTGCTCCAGGACATCCCAACATGGCCTGCCAGTGCAAGATGGTGGCTAGAAAAAACAGGATGTTAGGCAGGAGAGAGGTTGGTGTGGTTCTGTGCCAAGTTGGAGAAAACACAGGGAAAGTTTATGAAACCCCTGGGAAGTCTGAGTAGCTTCAAGCATCTCTCCCAGGACTCCGCCTGCCTGACTGAGTAGTCAGATGTTTGACTCAGGAAGCGCACTGATCAGTTCCCTTGGGGACCGTGCCCAAGCCTCTCAGGACAGGGAGTTTGGCTGAGATGTAGGTACAAGGGTGCACACGTGAAGAATTCAGATGCCCTCTCATTCCCACCTGTGTCTGCATGAGAAGGATATAATGAAATTATTTTTACCTGGATTATTTAGTGCTGCTAAAGTCTTTGCTGCTGGGTTTGCAACAGCAAACTTAACATACCCCCACTGTCCCTCAGCTTATCCACCCCACAAGGACTCAAGTGCCTTTCAGGTTTTACGTGTGTCAGTAGCTGTCTTTGTACTAGCCCAAGATGCAGAAGACTGGACTGAATCTGAGCGACAGTGTATTCACACAAATCTGCATGACGTGGACCTGTTCTCCCTGTGCCTGTGCACATGTGCTCTCACACACAAAAGCCCCCGTGCCTGCCGGTAAGTGTGCCCTCTCCCATTTTACACCAGGCACACCCACACTCTGCCTTCACATCTCTCCTGGCAGTTGCTCTCCCATTCACATTAGCAGCCGTGCCCAGGGACACAGTCTCTGCACACAGATCTGCTCTTTTTCTCACAGGCACACCCACTTCCTCCCATGTGCTCTCCCTTTGTCTCTCCTTTCACAGCCACAGACACTCTTCATCTTAAAACTACCTCCCCCACTACCCTCAGCTGGATCTGGCCTTGAGCTCTTCTGGTGAAAGAAGCTACCTAGGAAGAAATGTTTCTATTCCTTTCTAAAAATAAATATGTACTTTTTTTTTCTTTTCTCATGAGCCACTGAAAGATAGAGGCTGAGATCACCTTGCAGTGCAGACAATGTGCCCGAGGTAAAGTGGTTCAGAGCAGTTTTACCCTGCAGATCCTCTGGTGAAGGATCAGGACCATCACTTATTAGGAGAATAATAAAACAGCCCGAAAGCTTCGTCACTGCACTGCAGCAAGGAGTGAGCAAAATGGGGCTTCAGAGCCCCTTTCCTCTACAAGAGAAAAATTGTGCCGGCACTGCCTCCCAAGGGCTGCGGATGCCGTTGCCATAGCAACCCTGCATCTGAGTCAGAACTATTAAGGATCACCATGGCAACAAGTGTCTCACTTGCCATTTCCAGAGAGTTGATGAGGTTTGGACTCGAACCATCACATCACGGGACAGGGGCAGGGTGGGAACCATCACCCAGCAGGCTCCGGCCAGGGGCAACTGCCCCAAGGCCTTGGGACCAAACTCATCCCGGGGTGCCTCCCCACAGACTCTGAGCCCCCCACCCCAGCATCGGCGATTGGTGGATCCACAGCATTGGTGCCAAAGCCTCTGCGCTCAAATGCGAACATGCCAAGGGTGTCGTACCCCACACCAGCCCCCAAGATGGGGCAGAGGTAGGGTTCAGGGTGTTTAGGGTGAGCTGACCCTCCCTGTAAAGCCTCTCAAATAAGCAGATTTTTTAACCTGTAAGCTCCAGACAAAGGAGGAGACAAAGCTCCCTGCTGTCTGCCAGCTCTCACCCTCCCCTCCGTGCAGGAGCCTTCATGCTCCTGTGAATATTGAGCAGAGACAGAAGCCCGGAGGGATTTGCATTTCACACTTGCCAGCAAATGAGCAACAGGAAGATCACACTGAGACCTCGGCACGGTGCTATTACCAATATGTGCACTAGATATGCACTCACTGCAGAGTCTGAAATTGCTCCTTTTTTTTTCTCTCTCTGTGGAGAGGGACCAGGTGCTGCCTTTGTGGTCACAATGCCAGCACTGTCTGAAGGCAGGTGCCCTGGGTCCTGTACTTACAAGGACTGCTGAGATCGCGCATAGCAGGTTGATGGTGCAGCAGACCAGACCTTCTCTGTGCGTGCCATGCCATGAAATCAGACACATGTGTACGTGCAGAGAATGGCTCTGCGTTTTGCACAGCAAGGTGGGTGTCACTGTTGCACAGACTGACAGTTAAGGCTCATGCAGGCAACATATAGAGGAACTCTGCAAACGCACACAGAGCTTTTAGCAACACCATTATTTCCCAGTGGGAAGCTGGGCTTGAGGGGCACAGACACTGGCCTACAGAGAAGGAAAGAAAGCATCCCCAAGACATCCATGCTGCAATTCTCTTCCCTACCATGTCCAAAGTGATTCTCACCAATATCCTGCTGTAAGAATATCTGAGATGCTGGCAACACAACTCTGACAGAAAATACATGGGAATCTCAAGTTTCTCAGCCCATGCAAGGCGTTAAGTGCCTCTAGGCACTGGAACTTTGCCTCACCTACCTTTCTTTCTCAGCAGTCTCTGCCTTACCCTCCACACAAACTATGCACATGACACCTTTATACCAGAGAGTGCTTCTTCAAAAATGCACTGATACTGGAATAGATCGCCTACAAAACAGAGGAGGCATAGTTCTGTATGACAAGAGCTACCCAGATGTATGGGGTCTCCCACCACCTTGTTAAGCTGGTAGGAGTACCTGAATGTTCCTTCATCCCTCCGTCCCATGCTCAGGACATGCAACACTTACTGAAGAACCTATATCCTTCAGCTACTGCCACCTCCCTGGAAAGGAGAAACCATGTGATCCAGATGTGTCCGATCCAGATGTGTTGGTGGGTCCTTGATGACTGGACTGCACCAGGTCATCTCTCAGCCCATCCTGAGCTGGGGGACAGGTGCAGCCAAGGCTGTGCCGCCCATCAGGAGGCACACTGATTTTTACAGGACCAGGTTTTGTGATCCTGGAACCCCCGGTGTCACTTTTTTTTTTTTTTTTTTTTTTTTTTCCCCATGGCTCACAAAACTCTGGCAGATTCTATGATCTTCTGTTACCAGAAGAGATCAGTGATACTTTTCTTCTTCCTTCTCCTCCTCCTTGCACCATCCTACCTTCCCTGAGTTTTGGTGCACCACCCTGCCAGCAGCTACAGCACACCGTTGACCCCTAATAGGCCCCTAATAGGCCCCGGACAAACCTGCTCCACTAGACAGACTCTTCTTTTTTTAGTGAAAACGTTGTATTACAGGAAACACGAGGCACAGTGAGGTGCTTGTTGCTCCCTGTTTGTCACTACTGAACGCGCCTTTGCCTTTGAGCTCTTTCAAGCCCAGTTGTAATGCGGCTCCCTGCTGGCCACCCTCTTGCCTGGAGCTATTGCAATTTGAGTGAGCTGGTTTTTTGAGATATTTTTGTACTGTGTTAACTGAATTAAACAGGCACTGACAAAGCTGTAGCCATTGTGGATCAGAGCGCTGCTTTGGAAAGACCAGCAGAAAACACTCACCTGCAAGCTGGAAGACTCCCCTTCCACTTGAGACTTTGAAAATGGATGAGCAGGGAGCAGTTGTGCTCGCAGTTGCTACCTAAAACAGATATGAAGCAGATCTTTAAGGTCTTTGAAAGATGGCAGCCTGCTTTCCTCAAGACAAGCTTTAAGAAGAAGCAAGGTGGGGGTTGCAGCCGCCAGGGCACGGGGGGATTCCTATCTTCCACATCATTTCTCTGCATGTTTCCTCAGTGCCATGGGCCAACCCAAGCTGAGTGGAAACTGCCAGCTGTTTATGCCTGAAGTAATGGGTATTTCTGCTGGAAAAATAAAAAGAAAAAAGCCATAGAACCATGGTAAAGATTGCCCTACCCTCCTGTCTTGAAAAAGGTGTTTATCTCCTGGTTCTTTGTATTTCTGATTTTTCATAAACATTTTGTGTGTGTGTGTAACAAATATATTTGTTTTTTTCTTATTAAAAGGGGAGAGGTAGAATCCTGATGAAAAGATAACACCCAGTTCTTTCCCCCAGCAGCAGTGCCATCCTGCTCCCAGACAGTGAGCAAGCAACTGTGCCATCCCTTTTATTGTTGTAGTAATACTGATAGGGCTCGATCTAGGCTTGGTAAAGGAGTTTGCAGTCCTTCTCCATCCTGCTTCTTCACATAAATCCACTCATTTTGTCATTAATACATGGTGTACATGTCATTGACAGTAGAGCTGATGCTTTCCACGTATGTGCAGCTACTTGGGTTTAGTTCCAATTTAAACTGGCCTACACCAAAGTATTTGCATCAATAAGCCAGGAGCAAAAAGCCTTATAAGATTTTTCTAAGTAAATGGGTAAGCAAGTTTAAAAAATGGATCGCTTTGGAATTTTTTTTCACAAACCACCTTTTCTTCAGTGGAGCAGAGGTGGGAGATACTTTCTAGAGAAGGAAAATATTTTTTTCCTTTAAACGGTTGAGTTATCATTAGTCCTCAGAGTGAACACACCCATTAAGTTGATTCAAGGCCATTCACAGTTCACTCTTTCTCTGAGATTTAATTTCAGGTCATCTTTCTCCTGACAGCACTACATCCAGCAGTAGCCCAAGAGGCTGTTCACATCATTCTTTAGAGATCAGCACACATATGCTGCCATAACAGACCTATAAAACACCATCTTCTTTCTTTTTAGTAGGAGGAAGGAAAGCCCAAGCTCTACTCAAGGTCTCAAATCACTTCCTGACGGATTTAGGGCCCAGCAGCAGGATTCACCCTCTTCCACTCTTCAGACAAAAAGGAGAAATCAGGGCCAAGCAGCTGCTGACTGTGGATCCTGTCCTGCTCCCTTGTTGCAGGCAGCTGTAGCCGCACACCCAGCCCAAAGCGTGTGATGGGGCAGTGAAGCTTTGTGCAGACATATGTAATATTGATACAAATATGTGGCAAATTACCCTCTGCTAATGACAGACTGAGGCTATTCTCACTTATGAGTCACCTGTTTTTTCCGTATATATTCCTCATGTGTTTATTTTCTTGTATTAGAGGAATAACAGCATTCCTGCTGGCCAGAAAGCTCAGTGCCTCAAAATAGCTCTGAGATGGCTCTGGCTTGCACAGAGCCTGCTGCTCCTTCACTTGATCCCAGGTCCTTGTGACACTCTGGAAAATGTTGGGTTGTGTCTAGGAGAAGAAAGTTTGTCTCACATCAGGATCAATATCTGGAACCCAGACTATGAGGGCACAGTGGGCTGGGGGCAGTAGGAATGGGACTTTATCTTTCCTGCTTTCAGCTGTTTCTTCCCATAAATGTTTGGCTTGCTCAGCTCCTGACAAGAAATGAAATACCACAGGGACCAGCTGGCATTCTCCCACTCCTCCACGGACACAGCCACTAGACAAGCAATTTCATCTGCCTACACAGGGACTGATGGAGGCTGTACAGGGGCTCTGTGCCACGGCGTGGCCTTCTCCACATCTCTGAAACTCATCTTAGCTTCAAGTTGGCATTGTTCAGCCTGGAGAAGCGAAGGGTCCGGGGACACCTTATTGTGGCCTTTCAGTACTTAAAAGAGGCCTGTAAGAAAGATGGGAACAGACTTTTTAGCAGGACCTGTTATGATAGGACCAGGGGTAATGGTTTTAAACTAAAGGAGGGGACATTCAGGCTGGACATGAGGAAGAAATTTTTTACAATGAGGGTGGTGAAACACCGGCCCAGGTTGCCCAGACAGGTGGTGGATGCCCCATCCCTGAAGCACTCAAGGCCAGGCTGGATGGGGCTCTGAGCAACCTGATCTAGTTGAAGATGTCCCTCCTCATTGCAGGGGGTTGGACTAGATGACCTCTAAGGTCCTTTCCAACCCAAACTATTCCATGACTCTGTGATTCTACGACCCCTTCTCTGTCCCAGGACAACTTCAGAGGAACACAGAATAACTACAGCTCAGACCCAAGATGGCTGCGTAGACTTGATCCAGTTCTGTTCTCTTGTTTCTTCAGTTCCTGCTCAGCCCCATGGAAAACTGCTTTGACAGAGGTGGATGCTCCTGTCCCATGTTCAGACTCCTGGAAGGCTGTCAGCAGCTCCAGGATTCCTATGTACAGGGGGATTCCTGTCCATCAGTTTCACTAACTGACCCTGGGACAGCCAAGAATCATGACCCTTGTGTGTCAGGTTGTTTTCTATGAGGGAAGAGAAAGAGTGTGGCAAGGAAAATGTCCTGACTGGTGGATATTTTTCACTGCTGTGGCTGAATCCTTGTTAAGTACTGACTAAAGCAAGAGAGCTGGAGCACTTTAAAATTATTTTCCATTCAAAACAGTACACAAAAGCTTTATTACCAGTCCCAATGCTGGAAAATCACATGTCAGGCCCCATCAAAATCATGACAGTGGCTTAAATCATGAGTTTAAAAATAGATGTGTTAGCTTATTATTATTTGCTTTATGGTTTCTGAATCATTAGGTTAAACTGGCATCAAGTTCCAAGTGTTCCTGCATGCCAAAAGCTCTAAAAACTCATTCTAAAAATATTAATAAAACCCCTGAGATCCTCAACTAGTCTCATTCCTCTAGAATATGAATCTTCATGAAAAAAAAAAAACACACAACACACACTGTCATAAAATCACTGTGAAAACCATGAGAACTGCCAAGCCCTTTCTTCCCCTCAAAGATTTCGAATATATGTTTTATCTACTCATTTCTGCTAGCAACAAATACAATCAGTGACTAAGCAGCACAAAGGCCAGGTTTACTTTTAATAGAAAGTAACACTTGCAGTTATTTAAGCATTGGCAGAGAGCCCAAAGACACTGCTGATGACCTTGCTATCAACAAACTTCCAAGCTACCATATTGCCTGCACACTGCTTAGGTTCCCTCTTTTTAACAGACCCAGTATCTCCTGGCCTGGAGGTCTCTATACTCATAGAATCACGGAACAGTTTGGGTTGGAAGGGACTTTCAAAGGTGATCTAGTCCAACCCCCTGCAATGAACAGGGACATCTTCAACTAGATCAGGTTGCTCAGAGCCACATCCAGCCTGGCCTTTAATGTTTCCAGGGATGGGGCATCTACTACCTCTCTGAGCAGCCTGTGCCAGTGTTCCACTGACCTTATTGTAAAAAATTTCTTCATGTCTAACCTGATCCTGGATGAGCTGTCTCCAGACCCAGAAGAAGCATAGCTCCTCAGCACTACAGCCCTTACATTTTAGGGTCCCACACCAATGTACCCAGGGGGCTGCTGTGTTGTGTCCAGTGAATCCACTGGTCCCCTGGCACCATCTCAGGGATTGCTTGTCCTTGGGTGTATCACACTGTGCAAACCCTCAGCATTGCAGGGTGGAGGCTGTGCTGTGCGAGAGCGCCTCTACCTGTATTCAGAGGGTGAATAATGAGGGGATAATGCTGTTTTGGGGCAGGGGCCAGCCAGCCACAGCAACCACAGGGATTTGTTGAGCACTATCAGCACCCTATGCATGAGCTGCTGCTACCAAATACCTACTGAAGAGCAGCAATCCAGCAGGTTAAGGGAGGTTTTCCTCCCCCTCTCTTCTGCCCTGGTGAGACTGCACCTGGAGTACCATGTCCAGTTCTGGGCTCCCCAGTTTAAGGACAAGGAATTACTGGAGAGAGTCCAACAGAGAACCGCAAATATAATTAGGGATCTGGAGCATCTTTCTTGTGAGGAGAGACTGAGAGAGCTGGGTCTGTTCAGCCTGGAGAAGGCTGAGAGGGGATCTCATCAATGTTTATAAATATCTCAAGGGTGAGTGTCAAGTGGATGGGACCAGACTTCTTTCAGTGGTGCCCAATGATAGGATGAGGGGCAACGAACACAGACTGAAGCACAGGAGGTTCCATCTGAATATGAGGAGAAATGTCTTTACTTTGAGGGTGCCAGAGCACTGGAACAGGCTGCCCAGGGAGGTTGTGGAGTCCCCTTCTCTGGAGACATGCAAAACCGACCTGGACACATTCCTGTGTGATCTGCTCTGGGTGAACCTGCTTTAGCAGGTGGGTTGGACTAGACGATCTCCAGAGGTCCCTTCCAACACCAACCCCGTCCTCTTGATGCCCTTGAGATATCTACAAGTGTTGATAAGATTCCCTCTAAGTCTTCTCCAGGCTGAACAGACCCAGCTTTCTCAATCTCTCCTCATAAGAAAGATGCTCCAGACCCCTAAACACCTTCGTAGTCCACTGCTGGACTCCCTCCAGTAGTTTCTTGCCCTTATACTCTCCATCAATCCTTATGTGTCCTTGAGCCACTCTTATGTGATTTTCTTATAGTAATCTCTGGAAACTATCTTTTTCTGTAAGATCCAACCAGATACACCATAGCAGCAGGGAAGGAAGGGAGAAGGAAGCTGTGGATGAGGACAGAAAGGAGGTGCAGAGACACGTGGACAGTACGCATCAAGGAGTGATTGAGTTTCCTTCCTGTGCAGGTGAGTCTACCTGCAGCATTTCTAGCTGTAAAACCCAGAGGGCCAAATGAGACCCAGGCAAGACTAAAGTAACCAGCTGTGTCAGTGAAGCAGAAACATGGTAGTGGTGGATACCCCAAAAGGAAAGAGGACAAGCAAATTTCAGCTTGCTGTCAGGCATGCTCCAGTGCAGATGTGGAGCACCTCTCATGTGGCCATGGACACTCACACAGACATTGCAAACCTGGCTCCATGTGCTGACTGGCTGCTCTCTTGCATCTGGCCTGGCACTGGGACTGGAACTGGGACCGGGACTGGAACTGGGATCCTCCAGTGTAAACTGGGATTTGAGCCCTTACCTCCCACCAGGCTGCAGTTGTGTCACCCTGTCATTTGGCCACATTTTCTCCTCACAGGCTGGTTGTATCCCTTGTGGAGTCCCTTGGGAAGCAGCCTCCCTGCCACCACCCTTGCTGGCATGGAAGCTCTGGGGAAGGATGTCCTGGAGTGTTCTGTAGCAGTGGTGCAGTCCCCAGCAGATGTCAGGCTCACACCTCAGTCTTGAGGGGAAGTATCAGAGCTCAGACTGAACAACCAGGCTCATGGTTAACTAAAGTTCACCCAATTTTTCTGCAAAGTGTGGCAATATTAGTGCATCCAGAAATGCGGGGCACTTGCTGCTCCTTCATACCGCCCAACACTGATGCTCAGATGCTTATCTATTTTTAAGCTAGCCCTCTTTGCTATTTAAAGTGGAAGAGAGTCAGAGGGTAGGTTACCTTTCAAACACAGGTCCCCTGATCTAGGCTAAACCTTGCACCCTTTGCTGGTTACCCGGGACTTGCGTGGCCAGAAATCAGAGACGTGCCATCGGGCTTGGTAAATGCTGGTAGACTAGGCTAATGTGGAGAGTTGGATGGGTGCAGACAGCTGGTGTAGCTAAAGGAAGAACCCCGGGGAGTTTGGAGAGATGAGAAGGGCTGAGTTGAGCTGCTAGGGGATGCGAGCACTGGAAAATAAGAAATGCTGAGAGAGCCAGCTGGGGAGGCTAATAAAGCCTGCCTGTCAGGGAAACTATCTGACAGGCAGACAGCCAGAGGAGGGGAAAAAACAGCTCACTCAAGTCCACGGACCCATAACTGGGTTATAGAGCTATGTAATCCACTTAAGCTCTAAAACTGTCCTGCCTCCCTCCCCCAACCTTTACTCTCCTCTCCTGTACCTCTAATATGCAGAAATGTTTCCTCGAAGCTTCGCAGGAAGTCTTGACAGCGGTTCAATTTGATTAGCCCTGGCTGCAGAGTTTTCCCAGAGGATCTCGGGAAATACAGAGATACATGCCCCCTAGAAACCTGCAGGGTATTGACAAGTTCATACAGTGTCTGTAGTGCAGGAGAGACCTGCTCAGTAAGAGGGGCACACACACCAGCACAGAGACAGGAGTGGGTTTTTTTAACCTGCATTAGGAATTATATGTGGGCACTTAATGCAGTTTATTCAAAACCAGCTGTCTTTTCCATTATGTGTCATTTACCCTGAGAGAGATTGGAGAAGCACAAGATGCTAAAGGCCTCTTAGATCATCTAGCCCACCACCCCCCAAATGAAGAATTAGTCCCATTAAAGGCCACCGTTGCCTTTGGTGGCTGCAAGATTTGGTCCTAATCGCACAAACACAAAGCCATTACAAGACTGCAGTCTGACAGAGGAGCTTTCTTTTTTATATGGTATATAATTTCTTTAATTAAAGGATCTTATCTACATGCTAATAATTACAAAAATATGATCCACCTCTGTTCTTATTTCATTCTTATATCCTGGTGCACTGGATATAAGCAGGAGGTGAGAATGTGCAAACACGCATATGTACTGAGATCAACAATGCACAGGCATATCAAAAAGACAGGTCCTTGCCCATGAGGGGATTATAATCTAATTTAATATATGGATTGCAGCAGTGCACTGTAAGGAAAAAAAAAACAAAAAAAAAAAAGTTCATTTTATAGTAAGGATGAGGAATGTAGCAGCAAACCTTTATCAAAAAGGGAGGGGTCCGCACTGATTTTCACATGCTTTGCATCAGCAAGCCACAATAGCTGAACACATTGTTGGCTATGTACGCATTTTGTTTGCTCTCTAATTATTAATTTAGAAAGGACATTCAGTCAAGGAGGGGACTGGATGATAAATGTCCCTGAGAGCTGCCTGGAAAAAATGAACAGGAAGGGATTTATGGAATGAGAGAGACAGAGTCCAGAAGGTTGTCTCCTATGGACACGGTAGAGTGGGAGAAGGTAAGAGGGCAGTAGGAGAAAGAGGACAAGGCTGAATGCACTGGCAGCGTCAAGGACACAAAGAGTGATGGGCTATAAGGTGGGAAAATGTGCAAAGAAGCCCTTTAAGAGGAGGGTATGAAGATCAATACAGGAGGAAAATGCAAAACACAAAGAAGAAATGTATAACAGTGGAATCAAGCTGTTTCTTCTTCCTCCTGCATATTGCAGATGACAACTAAGGGCTCAAAATCTTTGCATATCAATCAAACCTATATAAAATGCTAGCAACAATAGCAAGAATAGCATCAAATTACCAAAATCAACTTCAAATTTTTGATCAACTTTGAATTTACATTTTTTGGTGGATAAATACTTTGGTCATCTCCCCTGGTAAAAATGTGTTCCGTCATTGATCAATGCTAATGGTTTTCAATAAAGGCTAATTAAGTAATGCTATAAGATTGGGCAGAGCATAAGCCAAGTCCCAAGCATGCCCTAAAGCCAATCTGAGGGGAAAAGAGAAAGGGATACTTGTGAAGCTACGGGGGCTTATTTCCTCTACTGCAATCTTTAATAAGACTATCAATCAGCCAGGAGGGATGTTTATCCCTGTCTCCCAACATATCATACAGAGACATTCACTCCCAAGACACAAGCAAATAATGAATTGTTCTTCAAAGCAAGAGGAAGATGAGGTCCATCTAGTCACCACCTCAATCAAAATGGAAAGCACCAAGTCAGAAATATAACTCAAAGCAAGCCAGAGGAGCAGAACAGATTAAATATATGTATAAATGTTTGTACACAATAAAGGTGGGATTGGAACAAAAGAACAAACCATAACAAATCTAAAGGATAACCTAAGAGATTTCTCAGAGTTGCTGATGGGACGGATACATAAATTATTACTGGCACCTTAACTTCTGTTGAATATCAGCATAGTGAGTAAAGCAAGGAGTGGGAGTCAAGACCACCGAAATCAGAGTTGTCTCTGCTGCCTCACACTACTTAAACTACTGAGAGATTAAAGGATGCCCTCAAAGTAAGTAATTTGCCTTCATGGTTGTAGATAAAAGCTTGGAAACAGAAAGCAATTGCACCCTACAGGCAAGTGAAATGAACTCAAACCTTATTATTTCAAAATACATGATTAGCTTAAACTCTCAGGACTGATCTTCGTGGGGACAGTCTCCTGTTTCGTGAATGCTTAGGACTGAGAAAGAGGTGCTTACAGGAAGGGAAAGGACAGCTTCTTTCTGCAGACCACCCAGACCATGTGAGAAGGAAGAAGAAGGAAGAAAAGATGGAGGTGACAGGCATAAGAAACAAACATCTGCCATGTTAAATAAGGGTGACTCTGTGGTATTTGCAACATCCTTAATCTTTGCCCTGTCTTTTTTCTGGGTTTTCTTGTCCTTTCTACACACCACTCTACACCCCCTAACTGAGATCATATCCCTCAAAAGATCTGGAATGGCTTGTACCTATGCAAGTGTGTTACAGTGCACTTTGTATCACTCTTCCAAAGTTTCTATATGCATTGCATTCAATACCATACTAATTCTACAGCAACGTTTGCAAAGATAGTATCTTGACTTTGCTGACAGTGAAATAATTGAAACTTTCATTTACAGAGCGCCATATGAAGAAGTAAAGGGTAGTATTTTTTAAGCAAAAATGTCTTGGAATGGATTAAAAGTGGTGCAGCTATTGAGCTTCTAATGCAAGCTCTCCTACTTCAGACTGCAGAGAACAGTGTCCATTAGCAACATATTCCATATTACACCAGGAAAATGTGTTTGAGACTCAGACTGTGCTATTTTACTGTTGAGTTTATTTTTGTTACTGATGTGTACCTTTTAGCAGTTCTGGTGCTAACATCTTTATGTATAAAGAGTCAAATCAGTGGTTCTAATTCTCAACTGACAAGTCATTATTTAAATCATCTTTACTCAAATGTTAGCAAATCTTGTTTATTCCCATAACCCTATGAACTCTGGTCGAACTGTACATGGGAAGTAAATAAAATCGCACATAGAGGTCAAATGGAGGTGTGCACTTAGTAGGAATGCAGTTCTTGGTCCATACAACCTTAACATAAAATCATCGCAATAACAGAAGAGGTAGTCATGACAGTCTAAGGAAATCAAGACAAGATGTTGGGAGAAGTAATGTATTTTGTTAGACCAGCTGATATATTTAGAAAAAATGGTAATGCTTTCAAGCACAGAAGCTCTTCTTGTCCTCTCCATCTCCCCCCACCAGTATATCAGCCAGTCTAATGTTGCAGCTCCTTAAAAAAATTGCTTCTTTTACAGAGAGATGAACTCGTGAAGAGGTGAGAAAATGCGACAAGCAGGACTGGCCATGCGTGCAAACTGGATCCTGAATTATTGAAAGGCAACCATGTGGCTGCCACCCCAGCAAAGAGAGGTGAACAATAAGAGAGGAAACCAGAGGAGCAGGGTCTGTGGTCATATGCCTTTCACCCCAAGTACGTATCTTTCATTTGTATCTGCATTTATTAATGGCTTAATGAGAAAGATTGTCTACATGCATAGTCTCACATGCCCTGCCTCTTTGTATGGACTCACTCCCCCTTACTTTCTGGTGCCATTTAACAGCTGAGGAAAACAAAATGGAGAATCGGTCAGGATTTGGCTTGCATTCCTAGCCATGTCTCTGGGTTAGACCTCAGGGCGATGGAAACTGCTGGAGACCCACTGAACTCATGTGGGTCTGCTAACTTATGCCAATAAAGTATCCAACTTGTTTACTTATCAGCTATTTATGTCTTACATGAGGAATTGTTCCTGTACTGACAGTTAATAAAAGATCTATTTATGTAAATGAGAGAGAGCGAGCACGTTCTTCAATGTTATGCCAGACTGGAGTTCATTTAGAAAAGATTGTTTTCTCCACAAAAAAGTATCAGTTGAAAGACAAACAAACAGATAGATGTCATGTTTGTTTTGAAATATTGGCACTTCAGTTAAATGAAAAAAATACAAAACTTGTTATAAAAACAGAATTTCCATTTGGCGACAAAAGTTGTTTTTTCAGATTCTGCTGGAAAGCATTCGGCATGGACAGTGTCTTGGATTCCCAAAGGTTTTTGTTTTTGTTTGGTTGGTTGGTTGATTGGGTTGGGGATGCAGTGTTTGTTTGGGTTAGGTTGGGTTTTTTTGTCTGGTTGGTTGGTTTGGATTGTTGTTGTTTCAATTTTTGTTTTTCTTCCAAATATGTCAGTTCATCTAATAAAAGATTTTTCAGCCTCTAAGTCTTGCCTCACACCTTGGAATGTTCATACCACTTCTACAACAGATTATATCAGCTATTAGCTAATGATGGTTTATTAGCAGCAAGCAGGGTCTAATATTCACCATCCTCAGATACATGAGAATTACATATATGCGTTGCAAATGCATGAGAACATGCATGACCAGCTTGTGTTCCTCCCCAAAAGGGAAACTATGGATCAGTCACAATATACAGCTGCAACATAACAATAGCTATTGTCCTTTCATTTTCTGTGACAACTGGAACACAGACTCTGAACAGCAGGACAATGGGGTTGTGTCAACATGCAGAAGGATTTCAGAGTGCTTACAGATATGAGTCATCCCAGTCTGTTATTGAACACTTAACCTTTGGCGTTATGAGACTTTCTCAGTGGTTTGATTCTCTTTGTTTTTGTCTTAATTAGTTCACCCCATCATTTCATTTGGTGTGAAAGGAATGCATTCAATGCTTGCAGAACTAAAAAGGGTTTTCTCAGGACCAGGAAGAATGTTCAGATTTCTTCAGGCATTCTCAAACAACAGGGTAACTCATCTAATAGACCAGGGAAAGGCTGTGGATATTGTGTACTTAGACTTCAGTCAAGCCTTTGACACCAAATCCCACAGCATTCTCCTGGAGAAGCTGGCAGCTCATGGCCTGGATGAGTGTGCTCTGTGATGGATAAAGAACTGGCTGGAGGGCTGGGCCCAAAACATTGTGGTGAACGAAGCCAAATCCAGTTGGCAACTGGTCATAGGTGGTGTTCCACAGGGCTAAATATTGAGACCAGTTCTGTTTCATCTCTTTATCAATGATCTGGATGAGGGGATTGAGTGCACTCTTAGTAAGTTTGCAGATGACACCAAGGTAGGTGGGAGTGTTGATCTGCTGGAGGGTAGAAAGGCTTTACAGAGGGATCTGGACTGGCTGGATCATTGCCCTGAGGCCAATTGTATGAGGTTTAACAAGGCCAAGTGCTGGGTCCTGCACTTGGGTCACAACAACCCCAGGCAACGCTTCAGGCTTGGGGAAGAGTGGCTGGAAAGCTGCCTGGCAGAGAGGGATCTGGGGGTGTTGATTGAGAGCAGCCGAATATGAGCCAGCAGTGTGTCCAGGTGGCCAAAAAGGCCAACAGCATCCTGGCTTGTATCAGGAATAGTGTGGCCAGCAGGACTAGGGAAGTGATCATGCCGCTGTACTCAGCACTCCTGAGGCCGCACTTTGAATCCTGTGTTCAGTTTTGGGCTCCACATCATAATAATCATAGAATCATAGAATGACCTGAGTTGGAAGGGACCCACAAGGATCATTGAGTCCAACTCCTGTTCCTGCATGTGACAATTTCACAGTTCATACCATGTGTCTGAAGGCCTTGTCCACCTCCCTGAGGAGCCTGTTCCAGTGCTCCACCACCCTCTGGGTGAAGAACCTTTTCCTAATGTCCAACCTGAACCTCCCCTGGCACATCTTCCTGACATTCCCTTGGGTTCTGTCATTGGTGACAAAAGAGAAGAGGTAGGCGCCTGCCCCTCCTCCTCCCCTTGTGAGGAAGCTGTAGCCACCATGAGGTGTCCCCTCTGTCTCCTCCAGGCTAAATAAATCAAGTGACTTCAGCCACTCCTCATATAGCTTCCTCTCCAAACCCTTCACCAACTTGGTAGCCCTCTTCTGAACACTGTCCAGTAGCTTTACATCTGTTTTATCCTGTGGCACCCAGAACTGCACACAGTGATCCAGGTGAGGCCGCACCAGTGCGGTGCAGAGTGGGACAATCACCACCCTCGCCCAGCTGGCAATGCTGTGCTGGATACATCCAGGACACAGGTGGCCCTCTTGGCTGCCAGGGACACTGTTGGCTCATGGTCAACTTGCCATCGACCAGAACCCCCAGATCCCTCTCTGCAGAGCTGCTCTCCAGCATCTCGTTCCCCAGTCTGTATGTACAGCCAGGGTTGCTGTAAGAAGGACACTGAGGTACTAGAGAGAGTTCAGAGAAGGGTGATGAAGCTGGTGAGGGGTCTGGAGCACAAGTCTGATGAGGAGCAGTTGAGGGAGCTAAGGCTGTTTATCCTGGAGAAAGGGAGGCTGAGGGAATACCTGATCGCTGTCTACAGCTACCTGAAAGGAGGTTGTAACATGGAGAGTGTTGGTCTCTTCTCCCAATAAGTGATAGGACAAGAGGAAATGGCCTCAGGTTGCACCAGGGGAGGTTTAGATTGGATATTAGGAAAAAATTCTTCACAGAAAGGGTTGTCAGGCATTGGAACAGGCTGCGCAGGAAAGTGGTTGAGTCATCATCGCTGGAGGTATTTAAAAGGTGTTTAGACGAGATTCTTAGGGACATGGTTTAGTGCTAGAGTTAGGTTATGATTGGACTCAATGATCCGGAGGTTCTCTTGCAAATGAAATGATTCTATGATTCTGTGACTCATTATTTCTTACTCCCTGCCATACATACACAAAAACCTGCACTTAAATATAAAATCTTCTACTAGCATTGCAGATGAGAAAAGTATTGTCAAGGTAGGAAAAGCCTTTGGGTTTTGTTATAGGTATATACAATAGCACAGGCATCTGCCCTGACTAATGTTTTCCAATGTGTTTAGAGTTTGACTCTGTGCTACTGGTTATTCTGTAGTTCCCCTTTCTTTCCTGTTAGGCACTTTTCCATTCTTGTCTTTAAGGGAACATTTTGTGTCTCTCCTCATCATTAAGAGAAATATGCATGGCCTTTTGGGACTTGAATGAGAAAGTGTCACCCTACTTCCTTTTCTCCATTGTTACTCCAGGTGCACAGTCACCATCTCTAAACAGTTCAAGATCACTGATTCTGTATTTGGTAACAATCTGGCAGAATTTGGCATACTACACAGGGGTGAAGTCATTTGATAGAGCAGGGACTCTGTGGGGATTTGTGACTGTCTTGTTTGTTATTAATCTCTTCCTCCCAAGAACTCTGCTGCTGTTTTAGCTTTTAATCTTACAAATATTTTGAGTGCCATGCCTTTTCTGGAGAGCATATTTGTTCCATTGCCCTAAATACTGGTGCTACAGCCTCAGAATGATTTGTAGGGCTGGCAAATAGGACCGTGCTTTCATTTGGAAGCCGTGTTTCACTGCCTGCTAGAGAAAGCACATCTAGCTCTTTGTGGGCTTAATGGTTGTGAGGAACATTCGCAACACGAGTCATTCTGCACTGGAGTGTCCTTTCCCCTGTGTTGATAGATTCTCGCTCCCACCCATTCACCTCATACACTGCTCTTTTATCTTACCCAGACAACAAACTCAAAGCACCTCCTGCCCTGATCATGACCTTTTATATTTAAGTCATTACAGTGAGACACGTGGAACACACTGGGGATATGGTGAAAGCTGATCATACAAGAAATACAGCGATCGTGCTGCAGCCAACTCTGTCTAGATACCCATCTCACTTTTAGTTGAGTCCCTGCCACGGGAAGTATTGAACTGGACTAATGCACAGCAGAAAGTAAATGCATATTGAAGAATTGCTCAAGTTTTATCTAGCCACATATTAAATGATCTTGAATTTGGGGCAGATCTGGGCAAGGGAATAAAACAAAGCAGCAAATGATCTGTCTGACAGGGCTTTAGAATCGAGTTGTAACAGCCAAATATCCATGCTTATGTATGCGTGTTGTGGAGGGAGAGGAGGATGCACAAAGGGAGGGGAAGCCAGGCAAGGGTAATGTATCTGTATGAGCTAATCTGTTTTTTGAGCTAATCTGTTTCTTGCTTTCCTCCTCCCCTCCCCATCTCCTTTTTTTCTGCCTGTCTCCCCTGGGAGATGACTCACACCTGCTCTGCCCTGATACTACCATTTCCCATCAGAACCACACAGTCACTCTGATGTCACCCAAGCTGTTTTGTGTTAGATCCCTGCATTGCTTACATCTGCTCTTTGGTGTGCCAGATTCAAATGCTGTGCTGGAGAGCATGCCCATAACTCAGCACAGACTCATGAAATCCAGCCACCCGTCCATGACATGCTGATGTCTTGATGGCATCATGGGTTTCTGAGTGCTTCAGCCTGCTGGGAACACCATTTTGGAGTGGGTCATTGAATTGTCTCTTTGTCAGAGAGATAGCCTTTATGCGAATCCCACGCAAAGCATTCACCAGTTGACATCAGGTCCTCAAACAGATAGACTAATGACTTTTCAATTCTAAAGGTCTGAGTCACTTCATCTGCATCTGACCTTATTCCACCTACATCTCCCACCTTAGCTAAAACATATTTTGTCACCTGTGTGTAAACAATCACAATGGCATTCTATAATGCTTTCTACACAGGATCCCAAAGTACTTTGAAAACATTAATGGATGAAGAATCAGGACCCCATCACAATGTCACTAAACATTATTTTAATTTCCAAGTTAGGCAACTAAGGCCATGGAGATAATCAGCATATTCCCCGAGGCTATATAAAAAGTTAGAAACAGAAAATTGGAAAAGAATGAGGCAACATGACTTCCAGTGCTGTATTTGAGAGCCAAGACTACTATCCAATTCAGCCAAAAGGATTTGCAGGTGTTTTACATCAGTTAGTTCTGCAAAGTTTAACATCTCCAAGTTGCTCTGTGTGTTTCAGGTTCAAGCGAGCCTGTACACTTTAGGGACATTCAATGATGAGAACTGAATTCGAGTACCTTTTTGGCTCAAAGCAAGTCTACGGACTGAACAAAAGCTCAGAAAATCTTGGAGACATCTGGGTCCTGATGTTCACCAAAATATCACATAGGACAAGTTCTACATTATTCTGAACGTCAATAAGAAGGTATTGTTCACCCAAACTATCCTGTCATTTATTTGTCTTCTCTGATGGGTACACCTAAAACACCTATCACTGTAGTATCCACAGCTCCTTACAGATATTATCAAAGACAGGAAAGATGGTTTGACTGTGAGCTGTCAGAACTAAGCTCTCTGTGTGCCTAGATACTGTACTTATCCAGCACATACCTCTACAGCAGACAGCTGGAATTATCTGAAGAATATGACAAACGAAGGCGTGACGACTTTCCCTGACTAGGAAGATGTTTTCCTTCAGACATGATCCCTGCACTGTGCTCTGACAGTTGCAAGCTTAAGGTTGATCTCCAGGAGATGCCACATCTCAGAGGTGAGCCTTTTGCAGTGGCAGCTAAAGCCCTTGGAAGAGGCTTTCTGACATCATGAGTATCCTCTTCAGCCACAGCTGTCACTCCAGCTCGCAGGAAAAGTGGTGGGCAAGCCAGCTGCCCATCACAGCATGTATGACCTAATTTTTGGAAGTGCTGCAGACCTTTACTGACATGAACTCAGACTTGCAAACAACCAGGAGAAAAAGGAATTTCCTTTCTCCTTAATGCGAGAGAGGCAGCTTTTTACAATTAAAATAATCACGAGCATATGTTTGACTGCTTGCATAAGGCATTAAAATCACATCCACAGTTTATTTCACTCTCATTTTCTTTGGGAAATGTGATACTGAAATAGTGCCTTGGCCTTTCACAGCAATAATTTCCCTGTTCTATTATAGGAGGGATAAAACAACAAAAAGAGTTCAGCACAGGTTTCCAAGAGGGCTTTTACATTTATATTGAAAGAAGGATGGATACTCTACTTTCTAGAGATTTTTATCTGTTTGGTTCAGACATTTGTTGTTCCAGATGTCACTGGAAGTCCCAAGAAAAAGCCTGGTTTATATATACTAGAGTTTTCTGAAATTTGCCAGTCCCTCACTGAGCCCCTGGATTTATGCTCTGCCTTCTTGTTTGCCTCTTCTGGATGTCTGTCTTCTTCTTATCACTTTGTTCAAGCTATCATGTACCTATTTCCACAGCTTTCTGCCCCCTACAATGTTGCATTGATTCATCTGTTTCTGCTTCAGCTTTCACTCTGGCATTGATCAGCAGAGGCATTTGGGAACTACAAAACCTGCCCCATCCCTCTAGTTTGATACTGATCACATTAAGTAGACAAGTCTTGCAGCCCCATTTACCCAACTGCCTCAAAACACAGTCGAGAAGCAGTCAGGCACTGACACTCAGTGAGCAGTAGGGAATATGGCAGACAGGAAAATAATCCTTTGTAGTCCTGGTATCCAACCCTCTTCCAGACACTTTAGTTCTGGATTAGCTTTTATCACACTCCTGGAGTCTACAGGCTGCATCTCAGTGAAGAGATATAAAGCCATAAATAAACATTTCAGGAACTACCTGTCCAGTGTTGGGATGGAAAAATACTAACTACATCTGCAGTTAGCTGGCACTCTGAGACTCTGAGGGGCTCCCAAAAGCCTTTCCACACAGCCTGGGACCTCTTTTTGATATTTTGCTGATGAGTAGCATGGCCTGGAGCTGCTCTTGTGTCTGTCCTTGCAGTCCATGATAACAGGGACCTGCTAGGAAGCATGCCAATCTTTCTCCACTTCAACATTCATCACTTCATAGAATTATAGAACAGTTGGGTTGAAAGGGACCTTCAAAGGTGATCTAGTCCACCCCCCTTGCAATAAGCTGGAACATCTTCAACTATATCAGGTTGCTCAGAGCCCCATCCAGCCTGGCCTGGAATGTTTCCAGAGATGGGGCATCTACCAACTCTCTGTGCAACCTGAGCCTGTGTTTCACCACCAGCTTTGTAAAAAAATTCTTCCTTATACATAGTCTAAATCTCCCCTCTCTTATTTTAAAACCATTACCCCTTGTCCTTTTGCAAAAGGGGTATTGCTCTGCTGGAAAGTCTGTTCCCATCTTTGACTTATTATCATCCAAGTCCCCTGGGATAGATGGATCCAGTGCAGGTCTGTATGACTGCAGTTGACTCATTGTGTGCTGAAATGTTCTTCAAGGCACAGGGCACCACCTGTGTATTCCCTTGCTTTAACTCTGACCCTTCTGCTACCAGCCAAGTCTAGTTAGTCCAAGGCATCTGTCAGGTAAGTAACATGGAGGTGCTCAGCACACAACCACAGGGCTTAAATGCATGGCTAGACACTGCTTGCTGGCTGTCCCATATGGCTCTGTTGCCACTGTCTTACATAAGTCTAGAAAACACCATTTTGCTTTGCTGTGGCACTAAAGGTCCACTGTACAGCAGCAAGATGGGATCCCCTCCCCACCCCCGCTGCCTGATCTGACATTGCCAGATTTTATTACCCATCTACTACACACACACACTGACACACACACATGCACAGTCCCTCTAAACTTCTAATAAAATGTGATTGATTATATTTAAATGCCAACACAAAAGCCTCTATTGACCTCCATTTACACTGATCAATGTTTTCAAGAAACCTAAAGCTCCAGCACACTGAAGATGGAGCCTGATCTCTGACAAGTGATTTCTGAGGCTGTACCATGTCTTCTTTGGATTAACACATTTGGATCGTGTCCCTGTGGCTCGGGTGGGCAGCAGCATGACACCTGCTTCCTCTTCAAGGAACCAGGAATGAAAGAGCTTGTTCAGACAGCACAGAGAGAAAAGTTGAGTCCTCCTAGATTTGTCAGCAATCGAAGAGAGAAATAACATATTTCAGGATGGCTGAAAAATAAGGGGTTTAACAATGGTAGGAAAAAAGTACTTAAGTGGCAAGTTTAGTCGTTTCTACTGAGTAATTATCTCTCTTTGGTGTTATGGGGCTGTCACAGAGACACCCCAAAGTCAGTTTTAGGTAGACAACAAATTCCAAAACAGACTTCATTCTAGCCAGAAAAGGATAGCAAATAATCCCACTAGAAACAGGGTTTATACAATTATTTAGCACTCCAACAACATAAAATACAGGTTTGGATATCAGTTGAGGAGATTATTGGGGTACAACAACATATGAATAATAAGGTTCCACAATGTGCATGTGTACACTCACAAGAAACGAAACCGGAGCCCTCTGACTCCAGGGTACCCACAAGAAATAATCACTTGCCTGGGTTAGGTGAGGGCTTACACTCATCTGGTTAGGCAAAGACTCACACTTGCCTGGGTTAGACAAGGACTCATTCAATAATATATCCAGTAAATAACCACTCACCAAAACAAGGAGTTGAGGTGCTCTCAATCCCAGGAAGTCACACAGAATCACAGAATATTAGTGACTGGAAGGGACCTCGAAAAATCATCTAGCCCAATCCCCCTGCCGGAGCAGGAACACCTCGGTGAGTTTACACAGAAATGTGTCCAGGCGGGTTTTGAATGTCTCCAGAGAAGGAGATTTCACAACCCCCCTGGGCAGCCTGTTCCAGTGTTCTGGCACCCTCACTGAGAAGAAGTTTCTTCTCATATTTAAGTGGAACCTCCTGTGTTCCAGTTTGTACCCATCACCCCTTGCCTTACAATTGGTTGTCACCGAGAGAAGCCTGGCTCCATCCTCGTAACACTCACCCTTTACATATTTATAAACGTGAACAAGGTCACCCCTCAGTCTCCTCCAAGCTGAAGAGACCCAGCTCCCTTAGCCTTTCCTCAGAAGGGAGATGCTCCACTCCCTTAATCATCTTTATTGCCCTGTGCTGGACTCTCTCCAGCAGTTCCCTATCCTTCTTGAACTGAAGGGCCCAGAACTGGACACAATATTCCAGATGTGGTCTCACCAGGGCAGAGTAGAAGGGAAGGAGAACCTTTCTCAACCTGCTAAGCACACCCCTTCTAATACGCCCCAGGATGCCATTGGCCTTAGACAATGTCCCAGTCTAAGGGGAGGACTCCAGTTCACAGACTCACTGCTCCGAGAAGACCACTCAAAGGGGGCCTTTGGCGGGGACCCCATTTTATAGTCTTGTCCAGATCAGGTTGTGGGCATTACAACATAGTCCAGAAGCTTTGCAGCTACTCTTGGCACCTCCTTTGTTTAAGACCCTGGCAATTGACAGAGGGTCCCACCCTTCCTGCCCCACCAGCTGGTGGAGGTGAAGTCATCTTGCCCTGGGGCAGGGGACATGTGACTATCAGCACCTTGGTACCACCCTGGGTGTGTATGTGGGGACAGGCACAGTGAGGCACAAAAGGTGCTAAAGAGCCATCAACACCCCCACTGAAGGCTCCAGATCTCAGAGGGATGTGCAACTGCCACATGGGCCAAGAGGGAGGGGAGCTCTGCTGCCTTGTGCATGGGATGTGTTGACATTGTCCGAAGACCCAGTGCTTTCTGGCCACTGGTGCCTGAGTCCTCCCCTAGCAAATCCATACATTTTTGGTATAGTTTTTTGTACCCATTATCCTTTCTAGATTGCCACTTCATCTCCATTTGTAGGCTGCTACTCTTGTCAGCT
Source organism: Patagioenas fasciata (assembly GCF_037038585.1). Taxonomy (NCBI): domain Eukaryota; kingdom Metazoa; phylum Chordata; class Aves; order Columbiformes; family Columbidae; genus Patagioenas; species Patagioenas fasciata. Next base: position 75,289,995 of record NC_092520.1, on the reverse strand, counting down.
AGCAGCTGCACTCAAGTGATCCTTCCAGTAAGACTCATGTGACCAAAGTAAGTGAAAAAATATATTGAATCAAATGTGCACATATGGCCCTTACCTTTCAAAATTGATTCATTAGTATACATTTCTTCTGGAAGTTTTCCTCCAATGACTGGCAGCCTTAAGTGGTTGAAAATGCTAGGACTTCCTAGGAGATGAACCAGGCAGAAAATAGACTATCCACAGACTATTGCGGAAACCCATAGTTTGCCCACATCTTGGAGATCTTTTGCAGCTCTGGCCACTCCATCTCAGGAGGGGATGTAATATAGCTGGTAGAAGTTCAGAGAAAGGCAACGAGGACGTATGGAAAAGCTTGCTTACAAGGGATGACTAAATCATCTAGGATTTTTCAGCTTAGAAATTAGACATCTGATAGGACTGTTAAGTAGCAAGTGCCTTGAAGATGTTGGACACCCACTGACTGACCTGTCTTTTCTGAAACAAGAACTTCAAGCACCAAATGGAATTAGTAAGTAGTTTGTTCAAAACAAATTGGGTAGTTTGTTTTCCAACACATAGCCAAACTGGAGAACTCCCTACCACAAGGCACACTATGAGACTAGGCACATTCATAGTGTCATTAGACGAGCTGATGGATAAAAAAATCAGATGTACAGAAATGAGTCCAGGTTCAGGATATCCCTGAGTTGGAAACAGAGCTGGAAGTATAGTCAGAGGAAGTATTGTATTTACTTTCCCTATTCTGACACACTTCTTTAGGCATCTGCTTTTGGCCAATATCAGAGACTGCCTACTGGGCCAGTTAAAACATTGCTTTAACCCAGTACTGTTGCTCTTTTATTCTTATGTCATGTATGGGCCTACTAAATGGAGACCAGCAGCTGCGACCCTACCTCACCCCCTTTCACTGCATTAGGCAACGTGAGAAAGAACCTGATAGACCTAAGAGCACCATTTTCAGAAGAGCATTTTAAAGAGAAGGCACTAAGGACCACACTTCATGTCTACATGGCACAATGCAAGGCAGTGTGGGGAAACCAAAAGTGTCATTTAAGATATGGCTCATGTATAAGAAGAGAGATAACTGAGCAGCATAGAGCCAGCCCTTACAGAGATCACTTTCCACCTCCATAAGCCTCAAAACAAACATACAAACAAACAAACAAACAACAAAAAACAAACCAGAACCAAAACCAAAAACAAACAAACAAAACAAAACAGAGACATAAAAAATAAGAGCTTGTTTTTGCTGGAAAGAGGATAAGCATCCATATCACAGAAAAGCACATGCTTTTAGTCAGAGCCACTTTAGTCACAGTTCCATGGGAGAAACCAAGACCTGGAAGCATATGGAAAGAAATCTACAGCTTGATAGAAGAAACCCTGCAGCTAGGAAAGTCAGCCGGTGATAAAACCCCTGGGTGTTCCATGTTTTGGTACTTTAGAGGGGCTGAAAGGAGACTGGATCAATAGTTTTTGCATCATATTTGCATTGTATTAATTTCATGCGTCTGTCTTCCTCTGGTGGCCTGTCTGGGCCAAATATGGGAATGCTCCCCCACTTTTGATACCTTAGTTGTCTGTAGGATGAGAGAAGAATTAATGCTGCCTGTACCTAGTGACTCAATGCAGGCAGGGCATGCTGGTGTTCCTACTGGCATTGAATTTTCTGTTACTTGGCTGGTGTATTTTCCACACATGCACTCAAGGTTAAGCTGATCTCTGGATTCAGGAACAGGGGATGTCTTCTGTGGGTCAGATTACCTGTAACAGGGGTGTCAAACTCATTTTCACCAGGGGCAACATCAGCCTTGCGGTTGCCTTCAAAGGGCCTAATGTAATTTTAGGAATATATAAATGTAACTACTCCTACATTTATACAGTACTAAAATTACATTCAGACCTTTGAAGGTAACCACAAGGCTAATGTTGCCCCTGGGGAAAATGAGTTTGACACCCCTGGCTAGAACCACCTGATGTTGGGGTTTGGGGTTTTCCCTATAAGTTTTCTTTTAGTGTTCTTGTTTTGGTTTAGTGTTTTAGTACTGCTTGGTTTGTTTTGTTTTATTTTGGTGTTGATGGTCACTTTTTTTAACAAATAACCTACTGTATCAGCAACCTAGCTAATGAATGGTGGTGACCTGTCTCCTCCTCCTCTTCCATGAAACATTTAGTAAGCTTTTGGTCTTACAATAGGTTTTAAGTTTATTGTAAGGATATAGGGATTTATAAGATTGTTGCAAGGAGAGCAGATGTTCTGTAAAATCTCTCAAACCAGATCGCTAAGGCATGGTGGTCCTTTCTTAGATGTGAAATCCTGCTCACATCCCAGCCTCTTTGTGTCACCATGGAGGCACAGTGATGGCACACAATGGAGAAGCTTGCTGTATGCTGCAGTATCTATGTTTTGGCGACTCATGGATTTATGCTGGCAGGGAAAAGATTCAGTTTCTGTAGGTGTCCTGAGATTGTTATTCAGAACAGGACAGAAAGGTTTTGGTTTGCATTCAGACTGTTCACAGGTTTCACACTCAGTTCCTTTATTGTGCCTGTCATCCAACATGCACACTTCTCCATCTCTTCCAAAGGTCTCAGCGTAACTCAACTCTTTTGTATGTACTTGCAAGGTTCAGAATGGAGAGATTAATTTGTGAAGCTTAGTGCTATCAAAGGTAAAGGTCTTTCCTTCAAGCTTTTGTCTCACAAACCCCTCTTATCCTCAGGGTCTACAGAGGTCCTGCCTGTGTGCTGGAGGTCAGCCCTGACTTGAGATAACCAGAATTGGAGACATCCTGATCCAAATTTGGCTGAAGCGGGCAGACTCTGCAGAGTGTGCCTGGGATGCAAGACTGTCCATTCATCACAGCTCTCAGGATCTGCTGTCAGCAGTGAGGACCACCCAGTATAAAATGCTCTGTGTTTCCACATCCTCTCATTTGTGACTCAAGTCTCAAAACCTTCTGTGTTGGCTAAGATGGCTACAACCAGAAATGGAGAAAAGAGAGGTCTTTTTAAAACTGCAAGGTCCAAGACTTCTTCCCCATTTGCTCAGAAGAGAGGCAGTGTACACTACCTTTGTCATTTCTTCTAAACAACTACAAATGCCATTCCCGGAGCTGTGTTGGGCACCCACCTCATGTTCCTTTTCAGCCTCTAGAATCCCCTCCTTTCCCTTTGATTTTTCTATTATGTCCCATGTATTCTACCTGCTCTGGCCAATCCTTCAACTGAAGGCTGTGACTTTGCTTCCCAAGAATCAAATAGGCTGCCAGCTTTCATCAATAACAATTTCCATTTTTTTTCCCTCCAGGAAGAAGTGCCTGTCTGGCAGACAAAGGAGAGCACCTCTCACATAAAAGTGGAGCAGAACTAATGTATTTACTGTATTTCCCTATTTTATTATTCCTTGGAGATGTATTAGTTTAACAGGTTTATTTATGGTACGTGAAAAGTTAAATATTCCTTTGTCCTTGGGATTTACATAAACTGGTGCAGTGTGAGATTCTGAGGGTTTTAATGAGGTATTTGTCAAAATACTCTCCCTGGTATATATTTTTTTAATACCTTTGAGACCATACAGGATCGTTATACTACAATACTTGGCTTCTATTGGAAGCTGTTTGAGTGGCTTGTAATATTCTGTGGATATATTCCCTCTAGATGTCTGACTTCCCTGGTGGATCTGTGAGAGATGAGAGGAGCAGAGCCTGGAGGATCTCTTGCAGACCCTCCTCTGAGCCAGGACAGAGTGGGGCAGCAGGAGCTTCATGCATCCTGCCTGGATCCTTGGGGTTGGATCCAGGATGCTGCAGAGCTCACCCCATGGTCACGGGCCCCCATGTCTGGGGTTAAGACACACAATAGGGTTCAGCCAAGCTGTTAGCGTAAAATCCTCCAAAGCAAGGCATCTCGTTCCCTCAGTTCTCCTCCTTAGCAGAGTGAGGAGAAGCAGCTTAACGTCAAAAAAGATCTGGGAGAAAATGGCAGTGTGTGGTGCTGCTCTGAGGAAAGAGCTGCCAACACACGAGGTCCAAAGCATCCAGGGCAGCCCTAATCTTAACAGTAAGGATACCAGCCATAAAAGCCAGGCTTTACCTTAAGGGATTTACTGCAGGAGCTGGGTCAGACCCACCACTTTTGTGGTTTTCAGTGTCAGCACCAAGAGGCATAGCACCCCTCCTGAACTAGCATGGCAATGTTGTCCTAGCCAGACAAGACATGGGCTCCATCATGGGGGCAGGGGGGATGTGGGGTGGGGGGTATGATCTGTTCCTGACCAGGTCCAGGAAGACGCACCCCCCTTGCCTGAGCAGGGACACCCTCAGTCTCCCTCAGCATCCACAGATGCAACCCAAAGCCAGGGTACCACCATGGAGTAGCCATTGGCAGGTCCCAAGGGGAAGGTTAGCTGCAGCTGGGACATTGCTGGGGATGGGGAAACAAGAAGGAAGATTGCTCTGGGTATAGGGAACAGGCTGTGTCCTGAGACTCCAGCCAGAAGGGACAGGAAAATGAGAGTGGGTTATGTAAGTGGTGCCGATCCCTCTGTTTAAGGACACAGATGGAGATGAGGGAAGGAGACAATTATGTAACAACATTATTTACAGGTCTGACAAAATCCTTCCCAGCTTCCACATGTCCTTTATTGTGCGAAGTAAGCCAGATGGGGAGTGAGAATTAGACCTAGTTAGGGATACCTTCATTAATTTATTTTTACTTCAGTAATTCTTCTGCAAATTAGAAAACAGGGAAAAAGCTGCACCAGAAGAGAAACTAATCCCTAATTATCAACTTAGTGGAGTGCATCAATATTTACCTCAAAACATGCTAACAATATATATAAACACATCCTCATTCTTTCTCGGTCTGTGTGAGTGTTGATCTCCGGCTATGGCTCACTAGGCACAACCTGGGTAGTACTTAGCTCCTGTTGATCCCAGGAAGAGATAATGCAGCCCTAGCTGGCACCAGAACTCAGTACTGAGTCATATCAAAACCTCATGCATCGGTGGCTAGTACAGAAGCATTAGGTACAAATGTGTTCCAGTATAAAGTACAATACCTCAAGACAAGCAGGAAAAGGTCACGTGGGCAAGAGACATGGTTGGGACAGCTAGGTCTTTTCCAGGGTTTTTTTTTTTTCATTTGCATGTAGTGAAATCATCACACAGGATGTGCCAAGGTTATGCTGAGGTCCTTTCTTCAGCGTGGTTTCTTCACCTTGTGGAGAGACTAAGGAGCATTAGGGAAAGTGAAGTGGAAATTGACTGGTGGAGTCAAACCCTCTTGGCTCCTAAGGGTGTGCAACCAGAGATGGTGAAGCCCCATCCTTCCTGCCATAAGGCGGATGGAGCAGAACTAGCTGATGAGGGGGAATGGAAACGGGTCCCTGATCGGAGAGGCAAAAGAGCACTCTCTCGAACACCATCACCACCCTTGGTGCCCTTAACAAATAGATACGAGGCCCTGGACCTAGAAAGTCCATCAGAGAACAGCCAAGAAGATCTGCCTGGAGAGCCTCCTAGACAGACCTCATTTACAAAAAGAATTACAACCGCAACTATAAGGAAAAAACAAAGAAGGGTGGTTGTAGTCGGCGACTCCCTTCTGAGGGGAACAGAGGGCCCTATATGTCGCCCAGACCCATCCCACAGGGAGGTCTGCTGCCTTCCTGGGGCCAGGGTGAGGGATATCAATAGAAGACTGCCGGAGCTAATTCAGCCCACAGATTATTATCCCCTGTTAGTAGTCCAAGCTGGCAGTGAGGACATTAACAGAAGAAGTATCAGGGCAATTAAAAAAGACTTTAAAGCACTGGGTCAGTCAGTTCATGGGACAGGAGCACAGGTGATATTTGCCTCAGTTCCTGTGCTATCCGGAATGGATGAGGAGGCAAATAAAGAGAGAAACAGAAAAGCCCATCTCATTAACAGATGGCTAAAGGATTGGTGCCACCATAAAAATTTTGGTTTTTTTGACCATGGGGCAAACTCCATGGTACCTAGTCTCATGAAATCAGATGGGCTTCATCCCTCTGGGAAGAGCAAGAGGACTATAGCCCATAAGTTGGCAGCACTGATCAAGAGGGCTTTAAACTAGGTTTGAAGGGGGAAGGGATTGAAACTGGGCTCTCCAAAGATCAGCCTAAGGACAAAAAGCCTGAATTAAGAGTGAAATCAGCAGCCCACTTGAAGTGCATGTACACTAATGCACGCAGTATGGGCAACAAACAAGAGGAGCTGGAAGCCATCGTGCAGCAGGAAAGCTATGACATAGTTGCCATCACAGAAACGTGGTGGGATGACTCGTATGACTGGAGTGCTGCTATGGGTGGCTACAGGCTCTTCAGAAAAGACAGGCAGGGCAGGAGAGGTGGAGGGGTGGCTTTATATGTTAGAGAGTCTCTTGACTCTGTTAAACTTGAGGTCAGTAGTGACAAGGTTGAGTGCCTGTGGACCAGAATCAGGGGCAAGTCCGACAAGGCTGATGTCCTTGTGGGTGTCTGTTATAGACCACCCGACCAGGATGATGAAGGAGATGAATTATTCTACAAGCAGCTGGCAGATGTCTCAAAATCGACAGCCCTTGTTCTTGTGGGGGACTTTAACCTGCCAGATATCTGCTGGGAGCTCAATACTGCACAGAAGAGGCAGTCTAGGAATTTCCTAGAGTGTATAGAGGACAATTTCCTTCATCAGCTGGTAAATGAGCCTACCCGGGGTAAGGCCTTGCTAGACCTACTGTTTACAAACAAAGAAGGGCTGGTGGGAGATGTAGTGGTTGGCGACCGCCTGGGGCATAGCGACCACGAAATAATAGAATTTTCAATAGTTAGAGATGCAAGGAGAGCCACCAATAAAACCTCTACACTGGACTTCCGGAGGGCAGATTTTTGCCTATTCAGAAGTCTAGTTCAGAGCATACCCTGGGAAACAATGCTTAAAAACAAGGGGGCCCAGGAGGGTTGGACATACTTCAAGCGGGAGGTTTTGAGGGCACAGGATCAGGCTATACCAGTGCGCCGAAAGGCTAGCCGACAGGGAAGACAACCGGCTTGGCTAAACAGGGAGATTTTGAAGGAAATCAGAAATAAAAAGAGAGTTTACAGACTGTGGAAAAAAGGGCTGGCTACCTATGAAGAATTTAGGAAAATAGCTAGATCGTGCAGGAAAAAAATCAGGGAAACAAAAGTGCAGTTTGAAGTTAATTTGGCCAATTCTGTTAGGGATAATAAAAAGTCCTTCTTTAAATATGTTAATAACAAAAGGAGGGGCAAGGAAAACCTCCATTCTCTACTGGACTTTGAGGGAAATATAGTTAACAAAGATGAGGAGAAAGCTGAGGTACTTAATACCTGCTTTGCCTCAATATTTACCAGTCAAACAGATGGCCCTCAGGATAACTGGCCTCTGGAGATGGTTGACAGGAATAGGAAGCCAAATAGTCCCCTTGTATTCCAAGAGGAAATAGTTGGTGGCTTACTGAGCCATCTGGATCCTCATAAGTCTATGGGACCAGACGGGATCCATCCTAGGGTGATGAGGGAGCTAGCAGAAGAGCTCGCCAAGCCGCTCTCCATCATCTTCCAACAGTCTTGGCTCACTGGGGAGGTCCCAAATGATTGGAAACTGGCAAATGTTACCCCAATCCACAAAAAGGGCTGCAAAGCTGACCCTGGCAACTACAGGCCTGTCAGCCTGACCTCGGTGCCTGGCAGGGTGATGGAGCAGATCATCCTGAATGCAATCACACAGCACCTCCAGGATGGACCAGGGATCAGACCCAGCCAGCATGGGTTTAGGAGGGGCAGGTCCTGTCTGACCAACCTGATTTCCTTTTATGATCAGGTGACCCACCTAGTGGATGAGGGGAAAGCTGTAGATGTGATCTATCTAGACTTCAGCAAAGCCTTTGACACTGTCTCCCATAATATACTCCTTCAAAAGCTGGTAGCCCATGGCTTGGACAAGTGCACTCTCTGCTGGGTTAAGAACTGGCTGGAGGGCCGGGCCCAGAGAGTGCTGGTAAATGGGGCTGCATCTAGCTGGCGGCCAGTCACTAGTGGTGTCCCCCAGGGGTCAGTGTTGGGTCCAGTCCTGTTTAACATCTTTATTGATGATTTAGATGAGGGGATTGAGACCACCATCAGCAAATTTGCTGATGACACCAAGTTGGGGGGCAGTGTTGACCTGCTGGAAGGCAGGAGGGCTCTGCAAAGAGATCTGGATAGACTGGAAAAATGGGCTGATTCCAATGGGATGAAGTTCAACAAGGCCAAGTGCCGGGTCCTGCACTTTGGCCACAACAACCCCCTTCAGCGCTACAGGCTGGGCACAGAGTGGCTGGAGAGCAGCCAGACAGAAAGGGACCTGGGGGTACTGATTGACAGCAAGCTCAACATGAGCCAACAGTGTGCCCAGGTGGCCAAGAAGGCCAATGGTATCCTGGCCTGTATCAAAAATAGTGTGGTCAGCAGGACAAGGGAAGTGATCCTTCCCCTGTACTCTGCATTGGTGAGGCCACACCTGGAGTATTGTGTTCAGTTCTGGGCCCCTCAGTTCAGGAGGGATATTGAGGTGCTGGAGCGGGTCCAGAGAAGAGCAACAAGACTGGTGAAGGGACTTGAGCACATGACCTATGGTGAGAGGCTGAGGGAGCTGGGGTTGTTCAGTCTGGAGAGGAGGAGGCTTAGAGGTGACCTCATTGCTCTCTATAACTACCTGAAGGGAAGTTATAGTCAGGTGGGAACTGGTCTCTTCTCCCAGGCAGTTAGCAATAGGACAAGGGGACATGGGCTTAAACTCTGCCAGGGGAAGTTTAGGCTGGATATTAGGAAGAAGTTCTTTACGGAAAGAGTGATCAGGCATTGGAATGGCCTGCCTAGGGAGGTGGTGGACTCACCGTCCCTGGAGGTTTTTAAACTGAGATTGGACATGGCTCTTAGTGCCATGATCTAGTAAATGGGCTGAAGTTGGACCAAGGGTTGGACTTGATGATCTCTGAGGTCTTTTCCAACCTAGCCAATTCTGTGATTCTGTGATTCTGTATCTATGGGTTCCTTTCAGCAAACTGATCAAGGACCCATTGAAGATGGTCAGTCTTTCCATCTTTAATGGGCTTTCGATCAAGACCCATAAGGTCAATTCTCTCAAATTTTAACAAATTTTGAGTACCCTCAATTCTCATTGAAATGCTAGTAGTCAGCATCTCCAGTGATGCCTTATAGATTGGGGCTCTAGATCCACTATGATGTGCAATGAGTAATTTATTTGTTTTTCAGGTGACTTTTCCAAGGTCATCTGAAGCATATGTCATTGGATGGAGAAGAGAGGCCATCTCTATGGACACAAATGCCTCCTTATCCTCATGTCAGCAAGAGAGGCAGGATCGATCAGCAATGTCACATGCAGTGATAGACAACAACAACAACAAAAAATTGGGTGCAATATTATAGAGTCAGGTTTCTATTTACTGTAGTGCTGTTACAGCTCCTAAAATGTTCATTCAATTTTTAATAGGTTATCTGTTAAGCTAAAAAAAAAAAAAAAAAAAAAAGAAAGAGTGCAGTTCTCCGAAACTGAATAAACATTCTTGCTGAATGGAAGCTTTAAATTTCAGAGTACATATCTAGCTCTAAAAGCTGAAGTGTACCCATTCATTATTTATAACCACTTATGAATCTTAAGTAATCTTCTAAGAGTTATTAGCTAACACTTGCTTTTCAGTGCCTAAAACATACCTGCTGCATGTACACAACTAGTCAGATCTTCAGTGAGGCAAAGGAATGAATCTGCCCTCCTGGTGGGCTGAGGTTTTTCAAGCATCAAGACTCCCACTGGCCATCTCTCTAACAGAGATACAGTGCTTCTTAAAACACTCGCACCCCTCCCATCTGAGAAAGCAAGACAGATCTAAGCTATCCCCCAGGTCTCTGTCATAACCAACAAAGATGAATAGAGCATCTTTTGAGAGCAATTTACTCTATCCTAGTAGAAATGGGGTGAATTAGTCAGGGGAGGGTCTCTCATCTCTTTATGTTGATTGTAGGGAAAGCCTAGACAGCTCATTTATTTTACCCTCAGCTTTTTAGGAAAGATTTGTCCATTTATAGTCCTGTCTAAATTCTTAGCAAAGACAAATGCAAAAGGACTACAGTACACAGGGCCTCCCAGAATCTACATGGTAGGGATGGGTACCTAGCATGGCATTTATCCACAGACACTAAAGCTCTCAGGCCTCCTTGCTCCACCCTGGTCAATGTGCAAGCTGCACTGATCGAAACAAAGGACTGCAGCACTGGACTTGGGCTTTTGCACATTCTTCCAGTCTTCTTCGCGTCTTAAAATGCTTTCTGTCAGTACTTGTCTAATCCTCTGGGCTGCCATTCGGTCTCTCAGGGAGTCTCCTGTGGAGCTGCGCTGTTTTTCTCGGCTGAAGGCCAGCATTGACGTGTCCAGCTATGCCTCCTTTGCTCAAGGGGGAAGATGGGAGCCATATCTCGTGCTAGGTGCAGTGAATAGATAACTTAGGGGATTCAAAACAGACATTGAGGGAAAAAGAAGTTATGATCCTACATATGCTTGCATCTTCCCAGCCGCATTTCTGCATATTTCCTGAAAGACTGAACAACTTGACTGTAAGAGAGCAGAGTTGTGTCCACATGAAAAACTGTATTGGATTAGAGAAAAGGTTCAACTGTAAGGCATTTAGCATGCAAGAAGGCAAAAGCAGCGCCTAGCAGATAGCTACTTCCATCCATTATCCTCTTTGGTTGTCCTTTCAATTCTCAGAAATATAAACAACGTATCTCCTAAACTAAATTTAAGAAATTAAGATAATCTCTCTCTCTCTCACTTGAGTCCTCCCTGGCATTTCTTTTTGCCTCAGTTGAAAATGTGAAAGCAAGCTTGAACTACTGAGGAGAGAAGCAGATGCACTGATGTCAGAGCTTCTCCGAGGACATTTCCCTACAGGCCCGGAAAAGGATTACACTGTAGCTGGTAGCAGTCGGGGATGTTGATTTTCAAATCCCTTTTATTCAGTATTTGTGTCAGCGTTTTCATGCATGTTACCTCTGGGCTGAGCCAAACATAAATCCGTTCCTACTGGTCTTCTCATTAGCATGCATGAAGCAAATATTAGCAGAGTGGGCATCCACACGGAATGATAGCAATCCATTTATATGGCTTTGGGAGGCAAACAGGAGGCAAGGAGCAGTGGAGTCTGACATAGAATCATGGATTCGTAGAATGTCCTGAGTTGGAAGGGACCCACAAGGATCATCAAGTCTAACCCCAAAATTCACACCATGTGTCTGAGGGTGTTGTCCAAACACTTCTTGAATATTGCCAAGGTTGGTAGTGTGAATACATGCCTGGGGAGCCTGTTCCAGTGGTCCACCACCCTCTGGGCGAAGAACCTTCTCCTAAAGTCCAACCTAAACCTCTCCTGGCACATCTTCCTGCCATTCCCTCGGGTTCTGTTGTTGGTCGCCAGCACCTGGCCCTCCTCCCCTTGTGAGGAAGCTGTAGCTGCCATGAGTTCTCCCCTCTGTCTCCTCTCATCCAGGCTGAACAAACCAAGTGACTTTAGCCACTCCTCATATGGCTTTCCCCTACAAACCCGTCACCAACTTGGTAGCCCTCTTCTGGATACTCTCCAGGAGCTTTACATCTTTTTTATCCTGTGGCGCCCAGAACTGCACACAGTGCTCCAGGTGAGGCTGCACCAGTGCAGAGCAGAGTGGGACAATCACCTCCCTCACCCGGCTGGCAAGGACACGGGTGGCCCTCTTGGCTGCCAGGGACACTGTTGGCTCAACTTGCCATCAATCCAAACCCCCAGATCTCTTTCCACAGGGCTGCTCTCCAGCCTCTTGTCCCCCAATTTGTACCCATGCCTGTCTTCTTCTCATTCCTTTCTCCTCCTATCATTTGCACACTGTGTGTTGTGCTCTCTTTGCATATCAAGAGATGAAATCATCTAGTAAAATACTCACGTTTCCTGTGGACCACAGAACTGGGGTATATTGTGGGTCTGGTAGTTGTTTTTTTTTTGTTGTTTTTTTTGTTTTTTTTTTTTGATTGGTTGTTTTTTTCCTTTAAATCAGGCCCAGTTTAGCACTTCAGCACTTGATCAGCTCATGCCACAGCCTCATGTTTGTTGATGAAAGCACCTAGCTGCGTGATGTCATCACTGTGCTGGGTAACAGCTGGTGACATCACAGTGGTGGCACGTCTGTCCCTTAGGACTTGCTGTTGACCAAAACTCCACAAGGCTGTTGCTGAAAGCTGTGCATGGTGCAGAGCACTGGGCTGCTGTCTAAGAGGAGGAGTGTGTGACAGCCAGTGGGCCAGAAGCAGGTATGTGTATTGGAGTGTCAGCCTTGGAAACCAGGGACATCCATTATCTGCTGGTGAAACAACTTTCTTTCATGACAGGTCTGTCACCTGTTTCTACATCCAAAGCTAGTGGAAAAGTGAGGTGGTCTTTTCACTATTCAGTCACTGTCTCAAACCAACCTCACAGGAAGAGGGTCTCTGATTTTTTTTTCCTATCACTTTGATGGTGACTGACTTCTGTATATAAAATATGTTTATGTCCTAGCTCCTCAAAAGCAGGAGAGATCACCAGCAAAGCAGGGAACATGGAAGAATCTAAGTTGCTCTGCTATACAAAATCCACTATGCTGAACCAACATTGTTTCATGGTGTATCTTTACTGTGAAAACTTAGGCACACATGAACACAAGCTCTGCATTATAAGTCATGTTAAAGAAAATACGTTTCATACGTGCCTATAACTGTGGTAGCTGGCCTTTCTCTTTTCATGCAGCAAAGCTACTGCAAACAAGGCATTGTACCAGATTCTGTATCACTAATGACACCGGAAGACTGAGAAACCCATGTCTATCAACAACATCCCTTGTGTTAAACTAATGACAAGCACCAGAAGCAATGCAGGATGATTGTTTTCTTGGTCCCATCTGGGTCTTCTGCTGGGGAAGCAGAAAATGATAGTGCTTTTCAGGAAGAAACATTTGGCTCTCCATCCAACCTTTTCTCTAAAAAAAAAAAAAAAGCCCCAGCATCAAGCCATGACTACTTTCTAATTCTCCAGTCTTTTGCAAAATGCTCTGTTGAAAAAGAAAAGTACATTGGAAAAAATATTGCCTTGACATGGAAAGGGCAGTGCTCTCCTCCACAGCCAATCTGATAATATTTCTATTCTTCAGTGAGGTAAGAGTTCTTATATCAGAGAAAATGCTTTAGATCCAGCATCTCAGTCCACAGATTTCCCTCATTTTGTCTGAAGGACCAACACAAAGCCTTCTACCTGAATCTCAGTGACTTTGTAACTCCACACACCTTGAAAAGAGATGGTATGACAGGATTCTAGCTCATCCCTACATATCCCTTCAAATGAAGTCCATTAAGCTGAGAGGTGGGACAAGCTGTCAAACAGCTGGCAGCTTCCTTGCTCAACCTCTGCCTGCAATGAGCACTGAGTGGTGACTGTCATTTTAACTTCATGCTTCTGATGTCAGCGTTTGAGGCTTTCTCCAGAGTAGTGCCACTCCCATGTGCCCAACAGTAAATAAGTATCTCATAATTCGGAGTGTGTTTTAAGAGCAAGCAGGTGTAACACTAGACATATCTCTCCCTTGGTGTTACTGGCTGCAGAAACTGGCCCATCTTAACTTCATTGGCTCACTGAGCCAACAGGTTCATATGTAATATGTTTTTATTATATTATTTAATTGATCTTATGTGGTGGGAATGCAGCACAATCTTCCCATGACTTATTTTCAGCCAAAACAGAATTTATCTCCCCTCTGTCCACAAGTTGAGCACATAGCCTTACCCTTCAACACCTGAACAGATTCTCAGTTACCTTATACTCAGAAAGATAAATCCTTCCAGCAGAGCTATGCTGTATTTTTGTGGGGACAAGCTTGCCTTATGACTCTCAAATGTCATAACTGGACAAATACAGGCCCTGAGGCTCTCTGTGCAGGTTGGCCAGCACCCTATCAGCATCACTCTTCTCAGAGAAAGGCATAAAAACTTCCACAAACACCTCTGAGTGGCTAATCCTCTTGTCCCACTACATGTCCTCTTACTGTGCTGTCATTAAGCCTGAGTTAAACACAGTCCCCAAGAATTATTATTTGGGGCCTGTCCTCTTTAGCATTCCCACCTTGGAGTCCCTGCAGTCAGACGCAGGAAAAAATTCCTACACTAATGCATGTGGCTGGCCCACCCTTGTTTCCATCCATCCATCCATCCATCCATCCATCCATCCATCCATCCATCCCTCTGGAGCAGGTGAGTTGGCCAATCCCGGGGAACAGCAAACAAAAACTATCTTACCCTGATCAAAGACAAACAGAAAGGACAGGAACTGGATTTCCCTTAACTTCTGATTTTGCTTTTTCTAAATCACGTGCAATGTTCCTGCTCTCCTCAGAGATTCAGCAGAAGGCCAGGGAACTGGGTGATCCTGGTGTGCAGTGCGATGGTCCTGCTCAGCTTCTCTCTAAGTCTGTGGATAGCACTGGGGGAAAACCCTGGGCACTGTATGTGTTCCCTTCCCTGTTGCCCCCTGGCTGAAAAAGCAAAACAGCACAACATCAGCCTGCTGGGATGTGTTTTAAGCTAGTTTTAGGATTTTTTCCCAGAAGACAGTAAAAGGGCCTCACAGTGTATTTCATGCCCTCCTGTGATATTCTAGTTAAGGGATTTCTTACTCTAGGCAATCACCCAACATCCCAAGCAAAGCTGTTTACTGCAGAGCTGTGCACGTCTGGATTTCAATAGTTAAATGTAACTGCTGCTGTATTGATAGTAGGAAACTTTAAACTCTCCTTTATTAAAAGTAAGTGCCTCTGATGTACATCATATGCCACAATTCTTATCATGCTTTTCTGTCTTCCTAACACTGAAGCATCATCAAACTGTTGAAACTGCCACTTTCTAGTAGCTTAATTGGTCAACAAGATCAGGTTGTATTTCTCTCACCTATGAATTATTCTCCTCTTTGCACAATAAATATATTCACTGTTTAGGACACATTACCACTGAGACTTCAAGATCAATTTGTTTTAAAGAACTGAGCTAGATGCTCAGAGTCTTCAGACTTGCCATGAGAAGGTGCTCCAGACCCTGCACCAGATGCCCTTCAGAAAAGGCAACGCAGCAATGCTGTAGTGCCGTAATCGGGTTTAGTTGTTCCACAGCAGGATGCTGACGAAAGAGGCACCCTTAGCCATTTTTTTCCCACACTATCACTTGTTCTGTCACAAGTATTTGTGGGACACAAGGAAGCTGAATCACAGAGTTGACGCAGCTGAAAATCAACCCAGGGCTGCATGAACATTTGCATGGCTGCATGGATGCTTGTACTGGCACAGAGCAGGGCTAGGAACATGTTGCTGGAGTGAAACAGAGGGAGGCCTTCCAGCCTCCACTTTGGTCAGCTTCACCAATTAGGAAACCACAGCTTGATGGGAAATCACCCAAAAGAACTAATGGGAAACGCAGCAGGAAATCACCCAAAGGAACTAATAGGAAATGCTGTGATTAAAGGCCTTTTACCAGGCTTTCGCACTGAAGTGGAAGGAGGAAAGGGGGACTTTTATTAAATGCTTAAAAGCATGTCTCAGAGTAGCCTCTGCTCCCCTGCCTGAGAGGGGAATCTGGGTACCTCATACCATAGTGAATATTCTAAGTATTGGGCACATTTGCCTATCAGAGCAATGGCACCAGCTCATTCATCTGCGCTGCATTAGCTCTCTGTGGTTCAGACACACCTGCCAGGTCAGAACCTACCAAGGAGGCAGCTTTTCTGCTTAATCATTTGCAATCTCAGTCAAGGGCCAAGGTTTAAAAGAGGCATTGAGTAGCTTAACATGTTTGAGTTTCGATAGTGAACAGCAGTGGTTTGGTGCTCTATTGGTAGCCTTTCTAACTAAGGTGAGTATGAGGTTAGCAAGAAACATCTGTGGGGTCTGATGAGGTCTAAAAGGTAAGTTTAGCCATGGCATGTCCACTTTCTGAATGTTGCTTGTGCTGCTTAGATTTTTTTTTTTTAACTCTACTTTGGGATATTAAAACTGGTAATGTTTGGCTACTATCTGTAGTATCTAGCAAGTGAAGATTCACATTATACCTGTCCAGCAAGACCTAAATTCTTCACCTTTTCCCTCTTACAATGCTGATGCTGGCACACATATATACATAGGCTTTTTTATCTGGGGAGAAAAAAAATCAATTCTTGATTAACCAAGAAACATAGCTAGCTTGGTCGGGTTTCTAAGCTTCCTTTTCTAGCTGACTCTATTTTCTGTTTCCTGTGTCCTAGAGAAATATCAATCTGCTTGCAATTGAATGTATGAGTCTTTCTTCAGTGAAAAACTAATAACCTTCTGTTAATCCAAACAGAAACAAAAATACCTCCTCTAATATTAATGTTTGTAATCTACCTTTAAAAATACATCCATGCCCTCCCACATGCCTCCTCCTGGTTCTAAATTAATTGCTGGTGCTAACAGTGCCATCTCTTGCATGAAACCTAAAATGGAGCTTCTGACCATTTATAGTCATTGATTCCTGTAGCACTCTCATAAAGCATTGGCACTACAAAATCTGATGTCTAGCTACGCTTTCCCTTCCACTTCTACCGGATATGAAGTTATTTGTCGGCTTTTATGTGAAGTCGTTAGCACTTTAGAGAGTGTTCTGTGCTGTAAGGTGAGCAACATGGCTTCCTTTAGTACTTCATGGAGAACTTACGGGGCAGGGGGAAGATGGCACTGTATGTACAACAATTATTTGCTACAAATATCTTCTGAAGAACAGAAGGGACATTGCTCCTTGAAACTGATGAACCTCCATAAAAGAGATCCTATTTTTGTGCAAGCTTGTGTAATTATAATGAAAGGTCAAAGTGAAAAAAAACATGTAAGGAAATGTTACTAAACAAGGGACTACATTGGGCTGATGTGTTACATGCTGGGAGTATGCACTGAGAGAATAGGCTTCTCTTTTAAGTGTGCTTAAGCAACAAGCTATTGATGTCCTTTTTGTCTGCGAGTATTAGCTAATAACACAAGATGTCAATATTGGAACTGGCAGTGGAAACCAATGCCCAAGTCTGTGCTTTAGTTACCAGACCATGTGGTTCTCCACTGTGCAGATGCATCCCATTGTGGATGTGGGTGCTGCAGTGCTTCGCTGTCACGGCCTTTAGAGCAGAGCCCAGGTTCCTGGCTCAGGTTTAGTTTCCCTGTGCAGTGTCTGAGGGGAGATAAATGGTACAGAAAGAGACCTACAGAAACCTGCTTATTAAGCAAGGACACAGCTCAGGATCAGTAGGCAACTACCAAAAGCTAGGCAACTGGGAAGCTCACACAAGTCAATACACATGATGAAGCCCATCTGCTTGTCCAGGACTTGCTGCTGTGAGAATGGGATTTGACTGTATGGGGATGACAGCAGGGATACCATTTTGTGGAGGCCCCACCCTGAGCAGCTTGTTGCTGCCTCTATACTGAGCATGTAGCTTATGCAGGTGTGTTAGCTTAAGGGCTGGGCTGGGCTGGTTTGTCTCCGGTCAGGAAACAATTCCCCCATGGCCCCACAGAAGACAGTCCCTCTATTACTACTGATAGACAAATACATTTTGGGCAGAGGGCAGGACCCATCTTACATGTGCATTGCTGTCCGATCCTCTGCTGATCACAGGCATGTGTTGCTGTGTCTGTCAGTGGAGTAAGCAAGGAATCATTCTTCTCCTTTAATGGATCTGAAGGGGATTATCTCTAGAATAATAGCCCTATAGTCACAGTAGTTGTGCATGATGTGGGGGAATCTGGGCTGGGAGAGTATGTACAAAGAAGAAAACCTACTGCTAGATCTCTGGTCAGGGTGAGGCAGGAGCTCAGGGCAGAGATGCTCCCATCTAGCACATAGAGAAGCAAAGCTAAGCTTGGAAATCTGCGATGTGCAAGTTTAAATGTCACTTATATAGGGGTGCCGTTGTGTGGTGTTATTATTCTTCACTCCTTCTGTGTGGGACTGACTTTTTCTCTGGGGTTTATTTTGCTTATAGCTTTGTACAAGCAGTACTGTGAATATCCCAGCTTTGGGAAACTGGGCTAAAGTCATCTATGCACTTCTGGAAGGAAGTGATGAGATCTACAGTCTTGATGACTGGGGGCTGGGTATGTGATGGGAAAGGAGATTAGGGGTATTGAACTTCTCGCTAACTGCCACTATAGGTGCTCTAGCCTATTACTGGATCTGCCTAGGTGCAAGTCTCTGCATTTCAGTCCTTTTGGCAAGTGTTTTACTGCCATTCTGTGTCCTGCCAAAAGCTTATTGGATATTAATGTGCCTTCCTGTGGCTTGAATGAACCATGTCTCTTTAGCACTTCTAAGAAATACAGGAAAACCACTGATTCCATTCTCTTTCAGCACAGCAAACATCTTTGCTTCCCACTGAAAGAAGTCTGAGAGCTGCAAACCCTCACATTTCTCTGTGCGTCACAGAAGACGAGTATATCAAATGACCTCTCTTCTGACAATTGCCACAATCGGTACAAAAGTTAATTATTGGGTGTGGTTCACCTCTTCCATCTTTCTGCTAAAATCAGTCAGGATCAGGGCTTTAGATAAAAACAAATAGCTGAGTTGGGGAGTCTTTTCTCCCCAGGGAGAGACAGCACATCCAGTGCTCATCCTGCCCCAACAGGCACAGGTTGCAGAAATAGCACTGTTCTGCTCATACTCAGCTTCTCATGAGACCAAGCTCTGAATGCTCCTCGCTCCTTTTCAGTCCATGGTTACTTTTTCAGTAGGCCCGGTCAACAGATCAAACCAGGTTTTTGCTAAACTCTCTGTTCATGGTTTCCAGTTAAGTGCTGGGTTTGTTTTACAGCAACTGCCGTTGTCCCAGAGAGATTTTTTTCTCTTCTTGTTTGAAATCAGCATCTAATCTCACAGCTACAGTGAAGTTGAGCACCAAGTATGCTTCTATCCTAGTACTTGCCTACTATTGAGAGTGTGAATGTCCAGTTGTAGTGGGGATGTGACATTATGAGCTAGCAGATAGAATACAAATCAGTGCTTGGCCTTCTGGGCATGCAGTCTAGTGGCTAGGACATATTCCTATGCATAATAGCATCTTTTCACTGCTCTTTGGATCCCTCCAGCTGTCTAGGTTTTACTACCATGGGTATGGTGGTATAAGTCCTGCTAATCTTAAATTTATCAAGTAGACAGTTGGGGACAGTGTCCCAAATGCAGTCCAATAAATGCCAGTTTTGTTGGCTTTCACTGTGTATCTTCAGGGCCTAAGTCCCTCCCTGTATTTATGGAAGGACTGGACTGAGTCAGAGATGACCCGGTGAACTATGCAATGTTTGAGTGTATCAGTGCACAGTGGCTCAGCTTCACTTTTCTTTGAAATTGTTCTAATCAAAATGGTGAAAGCACTTGCAGACTTAAATATAGCAGTACTCAGAAACTGAAGGATATGAACCTTTAACAAGCCTCCTTTTTCTTCTGTCTACTAGAATAATTAATCGTATGTAGCTTAAAAGGATCTCAAAGCATTATTTAAAGGAGGTATTCCAAATTTTTAAATAAGGCTGGCAGAAGGGCAGGGGGTAAAACGATGTGTGTCAAGCCAGTAGCAGAGCTGGCAATAAGACCTGGTTCTCTGGCACAGTGATGCAGTGTTCTAAGCACCAGATCAAAACCACCCTCATCTACTGCTGTAGTTAAACTCATCTTCAGTGAGCAACTCACATTCTTAAAGGTCTGCAACAGCATAAAAAATGTACTGTATTAGGACTGTAAATCGACTGCCATTTGCTTGAAATTATTTCAGGCAAAAGCTTCTGCTTTTTTCCAGCATAATCTAAAAGAGCTTTATTGATGTCCTGTCTACCATCTGTTTTACATATGAACCTTGTGACTCCTAGTCTTTCAAGCTTGTTAATTAGGCCAATAAGAAGCATACCACAGGATCTCTGAAATGAAATGCTGGTGGCACATCTCTGCCAGCATGAGCTTGTTCTTTTCCCAAGTCGACAAGTGAGTGCTAGTTCCCTGGGTGGGGAACCAGTCTGTGATCAGCCCTTTTCTTTACTCAGGGGAGTGGTGCAGCACTAGTTATTTGCATTTCCTCTTGCCTTCTCACCTGTTGCATGGGAAACGTGGGCAGGAAATGGCTTTTGTGTATTTCCTCCCTTGCCGTGACACAGGCTGGATTTTTCCAGCTGCACCATACCTCCATTGAGCTCATCAGCTCATGAAAACTGCCAGATGTATAGATAGCATGAGCACCAGTGTGGGCTTCCATGGGCATCCATCTTGGTGGATTATGCAGATAGATGTTTGGAGGAGATGCAAGCAACAGAAGCCCCCATTTGGTATGCAAGCCACTGCTAAATGGTGGAGTCTTCTATTTCCATTTACTGGCTGCTCTTTCTGAAGTCCAGTTTTGGTATTACTCATGCATGAATATAAAACGGTAGCAAAAATGCAGAGTACCTCCCCTTTTGTTCTTATCTTCTGCTTCCCCTCCACCACCATCTTGTAAAGCTATATACTCTGAAATAGAGATGCAGTTGCCTTTCCTGCTGTGCCTCCAGCTGGGGAGGGATGTTGGTTACCAGGAGACTGCCACACCTTCTTGCTGGGATAACAACAGGCAGGGGCAGCTGGGGATGGCACACCAAGAATTGGCTTGGGTTTTATTTATAGGTGTGTGATAAATTGTGCCCAGCAACTCCAAGGTGTAAATCAGTTGATATCTCCATAAACAGATGCATAAAGTCTTAAAACGAATGTCTGTTCTAAAATGCCATCTGATAAGGCACGTCTTTTCCTAGAAAGAGCTGTGTGGCCAGGCAGCTCCCTCCTCCTCTGCCTTCCCAGATGAGGGAGAATGCTGCCCTCTCTTGGCTATGGACACAAGCTATGTTTGACACCAGAAACTACCCCTGAGGGGCTACTATTTGTGGCCACAAAAAGGGCACCATAGCATCCAGTTGCAGAGGAAGGTGATTTGCAGGCTGCTTGAGATGTAGCATCAGGATGTAGCTTCAAAGCTCCTGACTGTTGTGTTCCAGGCAGGTCACCCAGCATGTTGCGTAGGGCTGCTGGTGGGTATGGTACCCAACAGGCTTGGGTGTACTTGGTTCCAAAGTGGTCAGTGTAGATGCATTTAAACCGGAAACACTTTTTGGAGGGGGCTGGAGGGAATCTTCATATTCTCCACTTATACAGAAATGCCTGGGCTGAAATCTGAGCCCAGAGCCAGGCCGAAGGCTACACCAGCTCAGTTTTCTTCCTACAGGTGGGCACTGTGCCTGGGACAGCTCACATCTCCTGGAAATGCTTGTGTTGCCTTTACAGGCTGACTGTGCAGTGTGAAGCATGGGTTTATTTCCTATGGCTTCTTCCAGTGTCTGCAAGAATGGGCTGAGTGCAGGCACTACACTGACAGTGAACATTGCTCTGCCACGTGTGCAAGTGCAGTGTTGGGGCTTCCGAGGGATTTATTACCCGAGGGCAGTTCTACCTTCCACTTTCCAGCAGAGCATAAGGTGACAGGACTTCTGTCATTCAGCCATTTGTAATGCGTTTAACAGCACCATCAGATTTTGCTACTAGACAATTGCCTTCTACAACTCTCCTGCGTTACGAGGAATAGAAGTCAATCAAGATAATTTGGGCACTGCTTTATTCCTTCCCTCCTCTGAGCTTCTCTCAACCCTCATCATCCCTTCAACATCAGATGAAGAGTGCAATTCCCTTTAGAGTTCCTTCCTCTTCTAAGAGCACAGTTGCTAAATGAGGTGAAGCCTGGCTTTGGGGACAAAGGAGGCGCAGACCTGCACAGTTGGGAGGTCTGGCTAAAGTTAAATTTCTCACTAGGTGTGAGCAATGCTAATGAATCTGTCAGGAACAAAACAAGCTCAAATATGACAAAAGGCTATCAAAATTACTCACCATTCTAGCCCAACTTGCAGTTTGATGCAGTTTTGCCTTGGTGATGTGTGCTGATTCTGATTATCCTCAGCATCTCTCAGAGTAAAAAGGTCCTTGGTTTCATACTGGAAAGCCATATGTGTTCAAGTTCCAAATTCATATTAATACATCAAGAAAGTGTCTTATCTTTCAAAGAACCACAATACAGATCAATACAGACAAGAAATAGAGGTTTGTACCAAAGAAATTGCTATAAAACTTACTGTTAAGCTCAGACTGAATAACACTAAGCATCTCATGAGCCATAACCCATGTGCTGCAGAAACACAACTAGTTTTTGGGTTCAGTGCTAGCTCTGAGGGCTCAACAGCATGAAGCTGAAGTGGATAACTGAACATGAGGAAGGCTTTCCTAGAGGTGAGGGCAGAAGAGATTCAAGGAGGCAGGATGCAGTTTTCCACCTCAGAAAGACACAAAGTTTGGAAACCCAAAATTTGGAAGAATACCCTGGGGATGACAATGTCAACACTTTTTAGGGCCTTTCTCTCCAAATGTGGTGATCATGGTGGAGCAGTGGCTCAGCAATGATTCAGAAGGAACACTGCCATCTAGTGCACTTCCAACAGAGCATTTTCATGCTGCTTTGATGTGATTTGGTTCTATGTATGCAAAGGCACTGCCAGGTAGGAAAATATTTTTATGTTGTGTGAAGAAACAGTGTTTTAACTTGCAGCTGATTTCTAAGTATGAAGAGGAGGGGGAATGAACAATCCCCTTCTAACACTCTCATTTTGCATAAGTAATCCTTTTAGCTGCAGTCTGTGTTTGATCTACAAAATGGGTTTCCACAAGCTCTCTAGATGCATGCTTGTTCTACACATTGCCTTAGCAACGTCCAGTTCCTTACTAGCAGCATATAGCCTGTCAGGATGGGGACACACTTGCCTGTCCTGTGTGTCCACTCACACCCTGCCTGTTCCATGCCTGCAGACTCTCTCTGTGTGCCAGCAAGACTGATGATTGTAAGGAACACTCTTTCCTGTGAAACTGGGATGAATCACACACTTTTTTTTTTTTCCCCCTCCAGAGAGATGGCCTTAGGGGCTTTATTCAAACCCATAGCAGAGCGGAAAGTGTCTGCAGCCCTTTCCCTGTTCAGGATAACATTTTTTTTTGTCTTAAAACATGAACTTCCCACATGCTGAAGCACAGGGTGGGAAATACCTGCATGTGGCACCGTAGACCTGCTGTCTGCCTGGTGGCAGTGGGCAGAGCTCTGCGCTGTGTAGCAGTGGGGAATGAGGCTTAGGGCTGGCTGAATAAACTGTTCTCAAGGAGGAGTCACTCAAGTTCATTTTCAGACCTATTAGAAATCCCCTCCATTTTTTCAGTGCAAGTCAAAATTACCTGTGTAGAAACAAAGATGGTTAATTCTGCTGGTGCTAGGGTTTTCTGTGATGTGCTCTGCTTATCTGACCTGTTAGTGAACACTTCCCTCTTTCAGGGAAGGACAGCCTAACAGTTTTTGGTTCTGCAGCCTCTTCCATGTAGGAAGAAGGGATATGTCCCTCTCTATCCTGTCTCTGAAGTAGATGAAAGTTCTTTGAAGGTGAATAATGACCCTTATGGAGCTCTAAGAGGATCCAGAGGGAATTGTAAAGTGTTCACTAACCTTGAAATGGCTGATTAGCTTTCATCATTGGTAGCAACTCAGAAGTTACAGCTGGTTCTCATGTTCATGCCCTGGAGCAACACAGCAGTTGCCTGCAGTTAAAGGTAGCCAGTTGTTCCTTCCCCATGCAAATACCTTCAGCCACAGCTGAAGGGTAGGTGACCAGTTTGGTGGGCTGGCAGGAACACCAACGTCAAAACAGCTGCACTGGGTTGGGTGGTGGTGCAAAGCGGGGACCTAAAAAGTTCTAGATCAAACAATAGATTGTTCACTTCCTTGTTACTCTCAGTGAAACATTGCTGCAAAGCTGTTTTTCTTCCTTGGTGAGCTCTCCCAAACTAGCCATTAGATCATCTTTCTGACTTGGGCTTCTGATACAACTATTGCTGTCTGGCATCAGTGTAAACTTTAAGACTTTTTAATGTCAAGAAATGCACCCAATTTGTTCTGCACAGGGCAAATCAACAATGTAGTGAGCGGGTTGTGTAAACTGCATTCTGATGAGGCTGATAGCTCTGCTCCTACAGTCACAGCAGAAGTATGTGCTGACTTAGCAACCAGCAGCTGATGAATTAATCTGATCCCTCCACTAGATGGGATGGCAGCACCATAATTTCTAAGCACTTATGGTTAAAATGTGATGTTCTGGCACAGTCTGCTCAATACAGCTGGGTCCCATGCCAGATTTGACTAGCCAGGGGCTATGAAAGGCAAAAGCGCTTAGTTCCAGTTTCTCTTCATCAGAAAGGGCACAAAACAGGAAATGATTCAGTGCCCCAGAGACACAATACATAGCTGATTGCGGCTGACATCATCCAGCAACCAGCCAACATGGTGCCCCCACGACCCTCTAGGTCATATCCTAATATGAACACAAACGAGGGAGCAAGCAGAGGCTGAGAGCTGTCACTTCAGCATTGTCACTAGATACAGCAAATGCTGTTAGTTGTCCAGAGAAAGGAGATAGAAGCTTATATTTGGAAGCAGTAAGAAAGTATTAAGGTTACAGATCTATAAAAATGTTAACTAAGTAAAATCTTACTCCATTATTGCTAGTACAGTAATGTTGTATGGCCCCAATTGCCCATCTCATTCATTATCCCAGAGTAATGATAGCAGATAGTATGAGTAATAACTCCACTTCTCTTGCTTTATGCTTTTAATTTTGTGTGTAGAAGTTAGGAGTGTTGTTATTACCACTTTCTCTCTGAGGAAAAAGAGACACAAAGAGAATAAATGTGTTGCCCAAGCACTCTCAGCAAGTATATAGTGCAAATGAAGCAGTACCTGCATGTCCTGCTCTTGAACAATATTCTACATTATCAGGGCCCTTCATCACCATGAACTTCCAGGAACCTGGACACAGTCCCTTCAGAAAACCTGTTGGATTTTTATCTTGACAGTGCAGCAGACTAGACATTATGTCGACTCTAATCTTAAAGGTATATTTTTACTGAAATTAAATGTGAAAATAAGTAGAACCTTGAGTACACTAGGTCTTGTGTTATTGAATAAACCTAAACATAAAAATATCTTTTTACTTTCAGTTTTCAGAATGCTGAACATTTTTGTTCTGACACCACCACTCGTATAGGGTTCATTTCTGTCAATTCAAACAGTGTCACAGTATCACAGTATGTTTGGGATTGGAAGGGACCTCGAAAGATCATCCAGTCCAATCCCCCTGCTGGAGCAGGAACGCCTAGGTGAGGTGGCACAGGAATGTGTCCAGGCGGGCTTTGAATGTCTCCAGGGAAGGAGACTCCACAACCTCCCTGGGTAGCCTGTTCCAGTGCTCTGTTACCCTCACTGAGAAGAAGTTCTTTCTCAAATTTAAGTGGAACCTCTTGTGTTCCAGCTTGATCCCATTGCCCCTTGTCCTATCATTGTTTGCCACTGAGAAGAGCCTGACTCCATCCTCGTGGCACTCGCCCTTTATATATTTATAAACATTAATAAGGTCAGTCTCCTCTTCTCCAAACTAAAGAGCCCCAGCTCCCTCAGCCTTTCTTCATAAGGGAGGTGCTCCACTCCCTTAATCATCTTTGTTGCCCTACGCTGGACCCTCTCCAGCAGTTCCCTGTCCTTCTTGAACTGAGGGGCCCAGAACTGGACACAATATTCCAGATGGGGTCTCACCAGGGCGGAGTAGAGGGGAAGGAGGACCTCTCTCGATCTACTGACCACCCCCCTTGTAATACACCCAAGGATGCCATTGGCCTTCCTGGCCACAAGGGCACAGTGCTGGCTCATGGTCATCCTGTTGTCCACCAGACAGTTGAGTAGAAGGCAACAGGAGCTTATCGGATCTGGGAAGGTGTGATGAATAAGCAAGGATTCTAGTATGAGTATGAGTTGATTAGCAGTGAAATGACTATATGCTTTGCCATTTAATGCCTAGCATTATGTTCCAGAAGTAATGAACACTGGAGAGGAACTGAACACTTGTAATTCCCCCCAAGCTAGAGCCTCAGAGGCCACAGAACAGTCAGGCAATAGTGCATCAGGTATGTTCAACTAATGTGTTTAGCGCTTCCTTAGTAACCCAAAGGACTTGCGTTTTGAAGCAGTTTCATGGTAAAAGATGAGTGCCATTCCCAGGAAATCAGGGATTACCCCGGGCCCTTCATGCCATATCTACTTTGAGCTAAGGACCTCTCAACTTCATTGTGGTACAGCTTTATTTTTCATCATTTGTCCTTAGTGGTGCACACTGCAACAGCACTAACTGTTGCTCCTTTGAACAACAGTAGCACCTGAGTATAAATATCCTGAGAGCACTGTCACATATCAGATACTGTGGGCAAGGCAAAATCTCCATTGTTCTGTAGTTGCTTTTTGCCCTGTGGTGTAAATTCTACTGAAAAACACTGAGTTTCCTCAGCATGTAAAAAGAGATGTTCCCATTCCTTCCTGACAAAGCATATTAGAGGGTCAGAAACGTAGATACAACTGTCCTGGATATCCCCTTGATGTGCTGGCATCACTCAGTTCTCAGCAACAAACATAACTGAAAGGGCAGCTCCAGTGACTAGTATGTGCCTCTGCTATGCTTTGAAGAATTTTCTCACACTATTACTTTAGACTAGACTTGCTGTTGTTTTCCCACTGTCTTTCTCAGCAGGTTCACAGGTCACCTTTGTGTGCTGCTATCCTAGTTATTGCTTCTTGTGATGTGTGTGTATTATTCCTGCTTTTAGCAATTGTGGCTTTCATGTTTTGCTAGTGCTGGCACACTTCTAAGGGAACAGTTTTTTACTCCCATTGCAGGCTTCCCCGAGATTAGGCAACATCCACCTTGCCTGTGGTGGTGGACCAGTTAAGACAGATGCTGGCCACCTTGCCTTTTGGTATTATTTGTCTAGTAGTGAAGTTCAGAAGCTGTATTCCACAATGAGGTCCTCGTTTAACAGACAATAACACGCAGACAGTTCCCACCCACAGAGAGCTCACTGCCTAGGGTTATGGAAAAATATATCAAGCGGAGGTCAAAGAATAGTAAAGGGCAATAATGCAACACCGGCCACCGTGCTTTCCATGGGTCTCTTGCCTCAGGGGTAACAGTCAACCTTGTCTCCATAGGACCAGCTGTGTCTTGATACATACATACACTCATGCACATACACGCAAGCTGTGCACAAATTATACAGTCTTTAGAGTGCTAACAAATAGCAAATGCTAAATCCAAGCCAGATGTGACCCACTCCCTAGACACCAGCAAGTGGCTTCAGGCTGGAGTTCCATGCTGCTGGAGGTGACTTGGAAAGCTGACCTGATGGGAAGGCTCCAGCACTTAAAATCCAGTGGGTCTCTCTAAGTTCTCACCTTTCCTCTGGTTTAGCAGAATTCCTGGACCCGGACTATCCTCCAGCAGGGAGAGTGGTTGTTCTGATGTTCTTGCACTTTGCTTAAACACTGTACTTCTTGGAAGAAAGCAGGTGAGGGAGGGGTTATGTCCATGATGTGGGTTAGGATATGTTCTCCTTGCATGTTTGAAAAACAAAAGCATGTAAACCTTCAGAGTTTGACAATCTAGGTGATCCCATTCCTATGCATTCTATTCTGTGTAGGCATCTTTTGGGGCCTTTGTAGATCCCAATTTTCCTGCTAATGCTGGAACTGAGATTCGTATCCAGTCTAGCAGACAACTGAGATAATGCAGGGCTGAGCAGCTGGAACTCCTTGCAAGATGGAGCTTCAAAAAGAATAGTGAACATGGAGAAAACATCAGTGGCCTTGGTACTCAGAGTGAATGCCTGTGGGAAAAGAGCCATCAGAATGGATTTGTGGATTAGGAAATCTTCTGTGAACATATTCAAAGTTGTCCTTGAAGTAATATTTCTTGGATTTCAAAAGACTGCTGTTCCTGAATTTTTTCCCTTTCGATTAACTAGAAATTGCATCAGCATCCCCATTATTATTACTAAATAAAACTCTGTTTGAGTTTCAGTCCATAAAGTTTGATCAAATGTATTTTACTGTTGCTGTCTAAACATTTAATCTGGTTAATGTCTAACTTCAAGTATTTTTAATATTTGTACTTACTAAATTATTCGGGGAGAAGCTACTGATCGTAGGCCAAACGCTGATGTCATTTACACCCACAATTAGCCCAACATTGCTCAACTCCTGTCAGGTCCTGCCAGGGTTTAAGGTTCTGGTGTCCTCCCTAGTTTCTCCCAACAGATGGCAGCCTCTTGACTTGTCTTTTTCCCTCTCAGATTTTAGGTAAAAAGCAGCAGGGAAAACACCCTTATTGTATTTTTGCCTTAAACAAGAACGATTTTTGTCCTCCTTGATTCCACCTTTGCTTGTCAGACTAATGGTGGTGGGGGAAAGAAGCCAATTCCTGAAGCCCAGAGGAATAGAGGAGTGGATTTCACATTAATACATGAAATAACAGGGATGACTTCACAGTCAATATGTCACAAAATAGCTGTCAGAGAAGTCTGAGTCAAATGTAATGTGAAATGTTCACAGAAAAAGGAAGCAAGCCCAGCCGATCTCCTCCACTATGGCATGTTTTGGGGCACAGCTGCCTTTTGCAAACTGTCTTTAGAAACTCAAAAAAGCTCTGTGACTGGCTAAAAATAAGCCTTGGCACCTTTCATGCAGACTTTGCAAAGCCCTGTTACAGACAGGAATTCATGCCTAACAGCCCCGCAAGGTAAGAACTAAAAGGCTTTTATAGATGGGGGAAAGTGGCACACCAGAGGTGGTCTACATGCAATTTTACTACTAGGTGTAAGTACTTCGAGGGCTGAGATCTTTTTATCTCTTTGTTATAACAGTGCACTCCCCACTGTGCCAGCAGTTATAATGGTACAAAGGTACGTTATAGTTGTAAGATTATTCCCTTTGCCCAACATGAACATATTATTCTGATAAAAGTACTTGAATACAAATATAGTTGTGTTAATACCAGAGAGTTTGTATAGCTTTACTGAACTGGTAGAGCTAAAGCAGTACAACCTTGGCTTACAGATAAGGACTAAATATCTTATCCAAATATATGAAGCAAGTAAATGACTGATCTGGGAACGGTACACAGCAGTCTTCCTTCCCAAACTGCTTTTCAGATTTCCCAAAACTATTCTGTTCACATTTTTTCCCACTAAAGAGTGACACAAAGCATCATTGTTTGTCAAAATGTCATGGTTTAAAAAGAGATGCCACCCTTTTTATTTATAAAACCAAGTGAAACAAGACATTCAAAAATATTTGTCTTCTCTGGATCTTCCTTCCAGCGATACCTGGCATTTTTGTGTGTGCTTCCAGAGGAGAGAGTTCTAATAGTGTTTTAGTTGATCCTGACCAAATACAGATACCAGTGTGGAATTCCTTGTGATAGGTTTTGTGGTTTCATTTGTGATTTTCCTTGTTGGACTTTTTTAATATATATTTCCCAATGTTCATCCCAAATGGATGGTTAAAACCAAACTTTACACCAAGACCAGCATATCCAGCTGTCAGGTGGAAGCATGACAGAGGCTTAACAGTGTACATTTAACTTCTTGTAATATGTAAAGTATTAGAAATGGCCCTGTCCCTGAAGGATTTCATGAAGCCTTGGATCTCGGGTTTCCTCTCCATGCAGGTGTGGGACTCAGCTTGCTGAGCCCTGCAATGGGGACTGCCCCAATACAAGGCCAATGAGGAGGAATATGGTCCCCAAGGGTCTAACACAGGAGGTGAGGGGCAGGGGAAGAGGAGTGGCTCAGCAGAGCTGTGCTTGCAACATCGTCCAACAGTGTAATGGATGTGCAGTAGTAGCAAATGAAAAGGCAATGGGCCTTCATGGGGGAAGTAATAGGGCATGCCCACAGCTGCACCTCTTGTGAAGATTATGTTTTCGTTGCACTGTTTTCCATTCAAATTATTTCTATGGCTCTGAATCCCTGTCTGAGCCACCACGTCTCATTGTTGTAGCAGTCCAGATAACGAACGTTTCTCCTATCCTCTATCAATCAGCCTTTGTGAGTTGACTTCCTTGAACATAACACCAAAATTTGTCTTCCTTGCTCACCATGGAAGAGCTTTATGGGCAATGTGGTCTGGCCATGGACTTGGTCTCTCCAAGGAGAATAATGGAGCAAACCTGCACAGCACTGGTGATCTAAGCGTTGCTAGAGGCATCTAGGGCAGGCACGAACTGATCTTCAGCTGAGCCAGACTGAAAAAATCCAAGACAATCAAGTCCAGATTAAATATTTCCAAAGTTCAAAGTATTTTCTTTCTTTTAAAACTTCCCTGTCTGTGAAAAACTCTGCTAATGCAGTATTTTGAGACAAAAAATTAATTTTGAATTATCTGGATATCCCTTGGGAGGGAAATTCTGCTTTTCAGTGAGCTGGAAGTGAAGTACCTTAAAATTCCCAGGCAACAATCTTATATTGGTATTTTCAATTCTGAGGACCATTCCCATGAGTTTCTAGTATTTTTAAAGTAGGTCAAATTTTGAACACAAAAAAACCTTAAGAGTTATGCCCTTTTCATCTTTTCTTAGGAGCAATAAGCCTTTTTGGTATTATTGCTGGCTTAAATATTAAACAGGAAGCAAATTACATTTCCAGTCATTAAAGTACAATAGAACAGCTCTATTGTCTGAATCAGTGCAATATTAGGTCAGATTGTCACAAAATGCTCAAAAATGAAGTCATATTGAAAGAATGCAATAAATTAGACTTTTTATGCTCTGTTCTGCCTGATGAGGAATTATTTCTTCATTCCTCCCAACTAACGTAGGAAATTCAGCCCCCAAAACTTGAATTCAACAAGCAACTATATAGAATTTGATATTCACATGCATGAAGTTACTACAAAAATGTAATGCATTACAATGTTGCTGTTTACAAGATTCCAGCTTACCAGTCCTCCTACTGTTGTCACCAGGTACTTTATTTTTAAGATTTGTTTTAAACTACTCCACAAATAGAGGTATTTGCTTGCAACTCTATTGGCTTGAAAGTAATTGTACTCTATAGGGTTTTAGCTTAAGCAGGACAGAGGTGCAGAGCTACAAAGTAGCCTTTTGTGATAGTACTCCTCTAGTCAAACCACTGCTCACAAAAAATGTAATGCTAGGACAGATCTGAAAGGTCTTGGAGGGACAAGCATAGAAAACACTTGACAGTATTTGACACCCCAGCCTTCTAGCAGTGTTGTCCTGACTATATTTGCGTTCCCTAACTTGACATTAAGCCCGACAACAAAACAAAGCAGAAGCTGGAAATTGTTGCTGCTTAGGGAGTCAATATGCTATCGTTGAGCTGACCAGTGATATCACATCTCCAGGACAAGCTGGAGCTTCTGGCTATTGCTGAAAGACATGGGGGGTTTGGGGTTGTTTCTCACGGGCGCTGTGCTCCCGGTGTTGCAGTTCCCAGCCTGTCCCAGTAAGGCACTGTGTCACTCAGGATCTTCCTGTTTTGCTGCCTTGGGCAACTGTCCAGAGAGTGGTTGGCCCCAATCTCTTGTAATTTTAAAAGCATTCATTATCAGGGATCCTATGGCCTCCAAGAGCTCTCTTACTATGCCGAACACACAAAAGGTTTTCCCAATGTCTAAACCAAAACACTGGTGCAAAAGAAAGCTATAACTTTTTGTCTTGACTCAGTCGATTTAGAGAACAATTTATTTTCTTCCACGGTAATTTTACCTAATGCAAGAACTTCGTACTGTTTCCCTCTTTCTTCCATTTCACCAGGAAATACCCTGTTTTGCCCAAAATAAGACGTGGTCTTATATTAATTTTTGCTCCAAAACATATTACTTTTTTACATGTATAGCTGCCTGGACACTATTTAAATGGACTTTTTAAAGGAACTGTAATCAGGGCTTGTTTTTTTGGAGTAGGGCTTATACTTTGAGCATCCTCAAAAATCCTGTAAAATCATGCTAGGGCTTATTTTCAGGATAGGGCTTATTTTCAGGGAAACAGGGTATAGACTGTCCTAGCCTACGTTCAGGACTTAGCTTATTGAACTACCTGGTATATGGCTTCTCACAGAACTTGCTTAGAAACTGTTTATATAGAACTTAGTATAAATAACTAAATTTGCTGTCAACCTTAGGTCACAAGCTGTGAACTTTTGAACTTTCTGCCTAGTTAAGCAAAGAAGGCCCTAGAGTCAGTTCAAGCCAGAAGGGAGATTGGATCATCAGCAGAAGCTGCATCCCTAGAGATAAGTAAAGGAGTAAGCAAGTAAAAGTAAATGGCACATCCAGAGAAGACAAGAAACAGCAGAATGTGAGACTGACTACTTAATACTACTGAAGAAATAGTTAATTGCTGTGACTAGGTGGTTTCATGACAAAGCTCATGGAGGAGCAGAGGAGTTAGCTAACCAAGTACGAAAAGGATGGACAACATCATAGGTTTACATTGGCGCAAAAACAATCACCAGTAGCTGCTTGACCTGTCAAAAGTTCTCAAATCCCAAATCAAACTCAGAGTTAGGATGATGATCGTAGGCCTACTTTACTTTTCAGCAACTGCAAATAGATTATGCAGATATGCCAGCTACCAACAGATATGAACATTTTTTTTTTTTAGCTATCAGAGTGGACAGAACCCTTTCCAACAAAAAAAAAAAAAAAAAACCAGATACAGGAAGAGTAAGAAAAGCCTTACTGAAAGACATTATACCCACCAAGTGTTTCAAGCAGCAAAAAGTAGCATTGTTTTGAATGTTTTATTCAAACATGGAAAGACTCCTCCTGAGTTAACTTCAGCTTGTACAGGTCAGCTTTCCTTCTTTAACACTCTCATTATGGTTTGATAACTTTTCCAGTTACTCTACCGCCAGTTCGGAATGGTCCATGGGAGGGTCATCAGCCATGGCCAGGGTGTAGGAAAAGGTTCCCTCCAGGCATAGGGGGTCCTTGCTGCCTGGCCACCAAACTGCTAGCATATCCTTACTGGCATCTTGCTGCAGGACATTGTGCTCCCCACTTGACAAAAATGAAGTGATCCAATGAAGAATAGGGAGACTACAGACCCTAATTTTACAACTGGCCCAAACTGGCATATGAGGGGTGGGAAACACAAACTGTAAGGGCATAATTGCCAAGAGATTTCTTTGTTTGGGGTCTCTTTCCAGAAGCACCCAGCTTGAGGTGCTCTCTACTGCTGTACTTTACTAATAAATTACACAAGAGGAATTTCTGGAATTCATGCCTGAGGCTCTGCTTTGGGCAACCTAGGGAGAAGAAACTTCCTTAACACCTTTCTAGACTAAATCAATCCAGTTCCTTTGCCCTATTTTGTAGGCCACGTTCTCTAAGACTCTTACCATTGCTACATCAAAACTTTTAGTCTCTGATCTTTTGAGTATCTTCTAAATGCAGTCATCAAAACCAAACACATTGTTCCAGCTGAGGCCTCCTTAGAACTGGGCACAGGCAAGCTATTCCTTTCCGGGCTTATTTTAAGTATGACCTTCCTGTTTGTACATCTTAGAATGTTTGTATACCCTAAAATTTGTGCTTTTTACCTTTGCTTTGTATTTAATTTCTGGCGTAGCCTCATCTCTTGGAACTTCCTCTGTGGGCTTTCTGTCTCTTTAGTTATTCGTTTTTCAGGAGGAAATTCCTCAACTATTTCTACAGTTGATTTCTATACCATGGTTAACAATTCTACTAAATACAAAGCTGTTGGTTGGATGACGTCCTCAAGTTAACACAACATTCTCATCACGTCCTCTAAGAGGTTTGTAATGTTTTTGAACATGATTTCTAACCATGAATTTTGAAAGCATGCTCTCTATCCCACAATTATTATCCCACAATTATCCCACATTAAATAGAAGTGGACCCATATCATCACTGGAAATACTTCGTTGTGTCAGTAAATTGCCAGTAACTTTCTGGGCATCTCTGACACTGCTGCAGTTCCCACTAGAAATGAAGCCTCATGATCTGTGGTGGACAACAAATGCCGTTCAAGCAGAGGAATCTGCACCTCTTAAAAATCCCCTGTCCTTCTGCAGTATGCTTTTTAATGACTCATTGTCATATATTCATTGCCACCTCTGCTTGTTGTTACCTAGAGTTACTAGCTGGGAGTTATCTCCTCTCTAAGGGTCACATAATTTCTCATTCAGTAAAATAACTCAGCTAGAGGAGCCTTCAGCTCATTCTGATGCTTAGTTACAGACTGTGAAAGATTTATGTATATGAAGTGTGCTCAGTTTTACTGTCATGCGCTATTGTTTTGACAGCCCAGATGAAGTTCCAGGTATGACATTATCAAACAGAATATGCCCAAGAGAAATTATTTTTCTGAGTGTTTTACTTCACACTCCATCTCAGCTTAAAAATGCAGAACAGGCCACAAGGAAATGAAAAGAAAATTAAAGCTTTGATTCAGCAAAGAACCTCAGCATGTACTTACATTTAAGCAGTTATGCAGTCAGATTACGCCAATGCTTAAAATCCAGGTGCTTCACTACAATACTGAGCTGAGTCTGATGGGGGTCCTTACCTTTTTTTTTATTATTATTATTACCAGATGTATTTTTGCTTACTAATTACTCCCATTATATTAGGAAAAAAAAAATTACAAAGGCTACATAAGGCACATTCTACCTGTGGTAATAGAGGTGCAGTGGGGTAACCCACGTGACTGGAATACAAATATAAAGGTACTTCTTTCTTGAGAGAAGATACTAAGGTGGGTAGGGGGAAGAGACATGTCCTTGCTTATTACACATCAGTTCTGAAATCAAATTGCTAGAGAGTGACAAGTGCTCTAAGTCCCCTGGGACTGATGAGTGGAAAGAATCTGGGTGCTCTCCCACTAAGGATCTGCTACAAACCCCAACTCATGAGACAGAGGAGCTTTTTGCAGGCAGCTAGCAGAATAACTCAAGCTGATGGCAATAGGAGGGTTGTTCAGGAATGACCCCAGCTAGGGGCATTTCCTGGAAAATACTGGTGACAAACTTTGACATGAAAAATGGAGAAACCAACTGGAGTGGGAGCTCTTCCCCACGTGGCTTCAATAGACAGATATAAACTACTTGTGTTATGAATGTGGGAGGCAACTTGGTTTAGGATGATAACTTCAGATTGGGGGATCCATGCAAAGGGAAGGACAGAGAATAGCAAATGTAACATACTGCTAGGATGAGGAAATTGGAGAATAGTTAGGGTGGATCACATAGGAGCAGTCTGTTGAGAAAAAGGAGGTAGGAAGCTCAGGGTTCTTCAGAGGAATGATCACCACCAAATCTAAATTAACCTAGTGTTCAGTAAGGAAAAGGAAGCATAGCAAGAGACAAATTTGGATAAAGTATGTTTTATTTGATCTGAAACAAAAAGGAAGTAGACAGAAGGTGGAGGTAGGTCAAATGAACAGATTTCTGAAAGAACAGTGCAAGGATGCAGGATTACAATCAGAAACACACACACAAAAAAGGAAAAAGCAGAACAGGTCTTATGGGCAATAAAAGCTTTATAAATATATGAATGGTAAGAAAACTAAGGAAGGTCTTGGCCTTCTCTCTGATGAGAGGGGGTGGAGACTGATACAGCCAACTGCCCTCAGGTCCCTTCTGGAGGAACCAGTGACACAAGCTTATCTTGAGACCCACAGTGCCTGTGGCAGTGACACTTACTGTCAGCTCGCTTTGGACCCAGCTGCAAAACCAACAGTTACAAACGATTCCTTCACTGTAAAAACAGCCCTCACTTCTGTCTGAGGGGCGTCTGTGCCCGAAGTCCTAAATGCAGAGGTCCCTAGAGCCCAGTGCCGAGGTGAGGAGTCCCTGGTGCAGGGCAGAGACGAGAGCGCCCCTGGGAAAACGACTTCACCGCGCTTTCCGGGCTGAAAAGCCGAGAGCCGCCTCAGGAAGAAGGCGCACCGGGCGCTGACGGTGTTACGAAGCCCGGGCAAGCCGACAAAACCCGCGGGGAGAGAGTCTTCCTCGGGCGCGCCAGGCTGAGGAAATCACACCGAAAACGCGGTCCGAAGCCAGGGGGGTGTGAGCTTCCCCCCCCACCCCGGGCCCTGCGTGCCGCTCGCCCCGTCGTGAGGAAGGAAACGATTAAGCGTCCCTTCCTCCCACACCCGGGCCGGGGCGGCCGGCGCCGCTGCCG
Source organism: Patagioenas fasciata (assembly GCF_037038585.1). Taxonomy (NCBI): domain Eukaryota; kingdom Metazoa; phylum Chordata; class Aves; order Columbiformes; family Columbidae; genus Patagioenas; species Patagioenas fasciata. Next base: position 75,253,722 of record NC_092520.1, on the reverse strand, counting down.
TGAGGACAACGAGCAGCGCCCCTTACCCGCCCTCCCTGTCCCCGGCTGGCCCGGCGGCCGTTAGCGGCCACCCCGCGGGACCGGCCGCACCCCGGCCCGCCGGGGCATCACCACCCCCGCTGCCCCTCGGCTCGGGATCCACCGCCGGCACTGGACAGCACAGGGGAGAAGCGGGCACCGCTCGATTGGCCGGCGGCGAGCCAAGGGCGGCCCGTCTGCTGGGTTCCCATTGGCCCAAACGCCTAGTAGCCCCGCCCCGCTCCTTCTCCCCCGTTGGCCGCCTTGGCCCGCTGAGTCCCGCCTAGCCCCCGCCTCTCCGGGGTCATTTAAGTTTATGGAGAAAATAAATAAATAAAGCGGGAAATAGAAATGCGTAGAATGGGGGGGGAGGGGGAGGAGGAGGAGGAGGGAGCGCAGCCTAACCTGCTGTTTGGGGGCGGAGGCGCTCGCGGCGGCCAATCGATGCCCAACTGCTGGAGAGAGTGATTCCTCTTTAGAACCAGTCAGAGTTCTAGACTGCCGAAGGCGGCCACGATCGTTCTTAAGGCCAGCCAATGAGAGGCGCCATCCGTTTGACCAACACTTGCGCTTTCCAATAGGCGGGGCGCGTAGCGGGCCAGGGAGTGCCGCTTCGCCAATAGAAAATTAGCAGTGAGTCGCGAGGAGTGGGGCGGGCCCAGGCAGCAGTGGGGGGGCGAGGCTCGTTTTGGGAGTGGCGGGGCTGTGAGCCAATGGGAGCAGGCCAGTGGGGCGGGGGGGCCGGGGGCCAATGAGGGGGCCGGCGAGGCGGCGGCGGCTGTCTGTGAAAGTGTCGAGCTGCTTCGCGAAGGGAAGGGAGAAGATGATAGAGGTACCGCGTTTCCGGGGTCAGCTGGGGGTTAGGGGCGGGGCCTCCGGTGGGGACCGCCTACCAGGGGGTGGGCCGGTCGGTCCGCACCGTGAGGCGGGCGGTCTGGCAGCGGGCAGGGTGTGAGCCGGGTTTCCCGGGACACCCCGGGGGCGCGGGGCCGGGGCGCGGCGCGGCGCGCAGTAGTTTGTCCGGCGCGCGGATGCGCGCACCCGCGCGCCAGCCATTGGGTCCCAACCGCCGTTCTGAGGCGCTGGGCGCGCGCCAGGGATCCCGCCGCGCCCCGCTCCTCGCGCGTCCCGCCGGGGTCGGGCGGAGCGGGGAGGGAGAGCCCCGTACCCGCCGCCTCCCCCGTCACGTCCCGCGGCTTTGCGGAGCTTCATCCCGTCCCAACAAAGTTTGCGAGCTGGCAGGGCCAACCTCGCCGCTCCCTTGAGGGTGCGTGCGGCCGGAGGGAGAGTTGGCACAGGCGCATCCCCCGCTCCTCCCTCCCTCGTCCCCTCCGCGGAAGGGCCTCTGGCCGGGCCGCTGGGAAAAGTTGCCAGCGCCCTTTTGGGAGCGGCGCGACGGCAAAGCGAGGGCCGAGTCCGCAGGGACGGATGGCAGCTCGGCGGCAGCCCCCGGGAGGGAGGCGGCGGATGGTGGGGGGTGCGCAAGGTGCTCGGCGTGGCAGCGGCCGTGCTGGGTGAGGGGCGGCGGCGGGGGAGAGCCGTGCTTGGGAGGAGTTGATAGCCCTCCGACAGCGGTGAGCTCAGCTGCTCTTTTATGCTGGCCCTTCGGGCTCACAGAGAATTCGCACGTTCATCCTTTCTGAGGCTGGCAGCGCGCTTCTACCTGAGGGAGCCATCGGGATAGTTTATATCGCGGGTCCAACAGTGGCTTTAAAAGCAATCAGTCTGTTGCCCTTCTAGTGCCAGACATCTGTTTATGTCAAGATGGCAGGGTATCGTACCCAGGTTCCCTTAGCCCTTTCGATAGGGAGTGTTCTCATATTTATTAATCGGAGTGCAGAGGTAAAATGAATTCGCTAGTCGCTGCAGCGAGAGAACTAGAAAACAAACTGCCTTACTGCCCATCATGTTATCCAGCCTGTGCTTCCTTTTGTAGCCGAATAAGTCTCTATTTTTCAGGTTTAATGCCCTCTTGTCAGTCTTGTAGTCCTCTCTGCTGAACTGCAAATGAAAAATTGTAATAACGTAAGACTTACAGTCTAGTAAAATGAACAAATATTGCACAAAGCCTGAGCCTAGGTTCTCAGATCAAAGTAATTACTTAGGAGGAAAAAGTATTCTATAAAGACTGCGATTTTTTACATCTGTGTAACAGTCCTGAAATCTGAACACCTTCTTGGGTCTTCCTGAATGTCTGGCATGTACTCTCATATAGAAATGATATCTTTGAAATTATGGGGCTAATGTTGTAGAAATGCAGTATCATTTAGCATCTGTGAATTTTAGGGTGCTTTGCAAGAAAGAGTAACTCAAGACAAAAATAAATCTGTGGCATAAAAGTAATGTCATCCTTCTCTTACACAAAAAAACCCCCACAACACCCTCAGAGGCAGGAGCTCTTTTACTAGATAGGCTGTCAGATGCTATGAGTACACAATATTAGAGCTGATTAGGAGGATCCTTCCCCCCCCCAGTGGAAAATGTGGTATTTGTGAAGTTGCAGTTTTCTGCAGGAAAGTTCCAGTTTTACTGGAAAAAAAAAAAAAAAAGTTAGATTTTTCTGACCAGAAAATTAAAGTGATGGTTCATGGCTACCTGCCTTGAAGACTTCTGTCAGTTCCATTTTCTGCTTACAGGGAGAAACCACACTTAAAAACATCTTCTCCTGAGACACCTCCACCTTTCCCCTCCCCCCCCCCTTTATTTTCCTCCCTTTAGATGAATTACTTGAAATTTTTATTCCACAAAAGATGTGAGAGCTTTACTTATCCTGAAACACAACTGAACATTTTTTCGTAGGATGAAAATTCCAATATTTGGCCAGCCTGAATCAAAACTTCTGGAAACTTGAGACCAGATATTTGGCTTGTCCAAACTGGCTAGTTCCATTGTGTTTAGTCCACAGAGGATTTGGCCCTAGTTAATTAATGGTTCACCCGAGGTCATGCAGTGAGTTGATTTTTAAAGCTGAGGACTGAATCCAGAGCTGTTATTATTAAATCCTGTCATATATCTTGAAGTTTACTGCACAACATTGTATTTTTCTTAGACAAGCTGGATTAATAAGAGCCAGAATCCATGAGGCTCTGATTGCAACTTTTCTTAAAAATCATATTCTGAAAAATATATTCAATTGTGAACTTACTAGAAAAGAGAGTAAATATGTTGTAATTAGTGCATAGATGACACTGACTACCGAGGGAGAGAGAGGCCTGAAAAACTGCTTTTGTTATTTAAACCTTTCTTTCAAAGCACAAAAGCATTTGATTGGCACTTCACTGATTTAATAGTCCATTTGTAATTCAGGAAGAACATTACAGAAGATTTTAGCATTATTTTAAATCTCATCATTTAATCTGTAGGTGTTTTTAAAAATCCTCATTTCTGGCAGAATAAAACTTTCTGATAGAATGTAGAACCTGTGACTAGTTAGTTAAAGATACAGGTGCCTTTTGTCTTCCATAATGAAATGGTTTATAAGTCTTAAAATGTAACTTGTTTGTTGTGTTAGCACACACACACAAAAAAAAAAAAACAAAAAACAACACCAAACCCTTCTGGCCAAGTATTTTGTGTTTGCTGTTACTGTGTTGTAATGTTAGGAATGGAATCCTAAACCCCTGCTTTAAAATCAGGGTCGCTAGCATTCAAGCTAAAGAGGAGAGAGCAGTTCAGATCCCGTGCGGCGGCAATGCCAGATGTACAAGATACCAGCTAGCTCATTCAATAGTCTGAATTTACCGAGGTTGCCTTTCACCTGTACTTGCATAAAGATGCTTTGTGAAGGTTGAAATTTTTTTCTGAGTTTTTTCTGTTTTATTCATGGGGGAGATACAAAGGCAAGGAATCCAAACAGATCAGGGTGCACACTCTTGTTCCTCCCCCACCCCACCCCTTGCCTCTGTGTCTCTGATTTTGATGGGTGAAGAAGATTTTCATAAAGTTCATAGAGGCTCATCTTTGCCTTCTAAATGTTTGGGGAGTGACCTCATTGCTAAAATATTAAATGCTAGAAAGACCCTGAATTAAACAGCACTGGAATGACTTCTCAATGTCAAAGAGCCGTCAGTGACAGTCTGAACAGACCTTCTGCTGCCCAGGCCACAGCTGCACCTATTGGCTTCATTGTACCATCCCTCCTACGCACATGCATGCCTGGCATTGTTTTGGAAATACAGCAGAAACTTGATAATTCAAACATGACTCGGAGAGGCACTTGTGGAATTAATTTATTGGGTACATTAGTGACTAGATATGCAGGCAGATTAAAAAAAAATGCTGTGTCATAGTGTATGATTTGTTCTGTTACCTCAAACAGTGTGGTTTAATTGTCACTGCACTAATTGACTCTCCTGGAAAATATTTTGTTTGGTGTTTAAAAAGTAAAGTCTTAAAAGATCTCAGGATGGTTCAATCCTTGTTATTTAAATCTGTGACGGGAATTGGGTTTTCAGCTCTTCAATGAGGAGTTATAATTTGGGATTAGAAATTAATCCATAGCACCTATTTTATGGCACAGGATTTATAGCAAGCCTCAGAGGTTAAACCGTAGCCCTAGTATACTGATGTGTGCTGTAGGCTTATTTGATTTCAGCAGGACTGCCTGCCTAAGACAAATAGGATTTGATCCTTGCTGGGTAACCTTGGTCAAATTCCAGGTGACCCTCAAGACTTACTATTTCCATCTTGGTATTAGAAAATAAATGTGTCCTTTTTGTTTATTTTTCACAGGGCCTCAGTATTGTTCAGTATAGTTTGTCATGTGAGACTGTAAATCCCTTCAAGCGAGGTGGGATTTTAGATTTGCAATGTGTTCTCAAATGATCCCATGTGTATCATGAAGGAAAAGGCTGTCCTCTGGCCAAGTATGGACAAAACTTCTGAAGCTAGGCTCTTTAAGTTTCCCAAGTGACTGCAGATATTAATGTAGAAGATGCTATGGGGAAAAATAATTATTTTTATTTTGTTCAAAGTACCGAATTCATGTTAAGTAAGCAGAATTCTTCTGTAATTGCATACATAGTACCCCAAGAAATCTCACCAGCAGTTTAAACTCTCTGAAGAGGCCAGCTATTGCAGAAAGCGTGCACAAATCTTTACGGTATTGAAAAACAAAACACAAACATTATAGTTTCTCAAAATGGCAACTTTTAGTAAACTTTTTTTGTTTACCCTTCTGTAGCCATGCTGACCCTTGATCTTTGGTATCAGAGCGACACAAACAAAACAAAATTCAGTTCTTTAATTTTCATGAGCAGTATACACTGAGATGGATCATTGGGCATTTCTGAAGCAAAATAAAATAGTTCCCATTGACAGGTTTCAACAACCAGAGGTGATTTTGGAAGGTCTGTGTTACTTTACAGCCTGAGGAGACTGAGCAGAACAACAAAAAAAAAAGATTTCAGTATGTAGATTATTTTGTGCTTACAGTTATTAGTAGGTCTCAGATTCTACTCTGATTTTCCCAGGTATTCATGAAAGGTGCCTCAAGGACTACCAAAATGCAACACTCTGTAATCAAATTTCCTGGTAATATCAGGGAAAGTTCTGAGTCCAACTATTTTACTATTTATTCCAAGAAATAATTAGCCCTTCACCTTTCCTTTTTTTTTTTTTTCCACATCAAATATGGGGTCCAACCCAGTTATTGCTTCTGGTATTTTCATTAAAGCATACTGAAGACTGAATACTTGTTTACTGGTTTTGGTTCCTGGCTTAAGACTTGTGACTTGTGAAGCTCTCTGCTCTGCCACAAATAGCATATTTGACTTTAGGGAAAATTGCTCAGCCTTTGTTTCCTATCCGTGTAACGGGAATAATACCATGTGCTGTCATCACAAATATTTGCAAAGGTATGTACACGGAGAAGTCTGAAGTGCTGCTGTTACAGTTAGGTATAATATCTCAAGTAATAATTTCAAATAGTAGGATAGTAGGTGCCAATTATTCTATTGGCTGTTTGGTTTGACAATAAATGCCAGTGTCAGTAGCTTTATAAACTTTGGTGTAGTTATTCTGGGTTTGCATGAGAAAACAGAACACAGCTTAGACATGAATTTCCTCTTTGAAATAACTGAAGTGACATCAGTGGAATTATACAGGGATGATTTTGGCATGGATACTACTGAAAGACATAGCGATGTGTGAGTGCTTTGGCCTCATACAAAGTGAGCTGTATTGGTAGAATAGGAATTCAAAGCTTCTTTGGAACTGTAGTATCCTCTTTAGCATTTTAAGTTTTCAAGTACTGCAGCTAGCGTGTAGTGTTTCTGGAAGAACTTCCAGGATTCAAAAATGTGCGTGTTTCACACTCAAAACTAATTATACACATAAATGTCTTAATCCCCCACACAACCTTGAGCACATCCACTTGACTAAAGCTTAAGAACTTCAAACTTTTAAAGAACTTTTGTGACAAACTCTGCTTAGAAATCTAGGCTTTTATTTCTTGTACGTAATGATTTCTATTTCCAGACATTGTAAATATTTGCCTTTGGAAAAATCTTTGTGTGATGTTTACCCACATCACTTTATGGAAGATGAAGAAAGTAGAAAATAACCACTGTCTCAAAAATTGGTGACAATGTTAACTGCTTATATTTTTGCATGTATCTTTTCAGACCCTGAGGCTTTATTTTCACCACCAGCACTACTAGTTCTGTATATTTCTCTCTCCCACTGATGGTAGTTGTAGCTTGTAGTCATTAAGCATAGCTACTTCCAGTTAGATACCAAACACCCTCAAAACTAACGTAGAAGTTATGGCTTTTAGGCATACTGAAACAAGGGCAAAGTTCTTTGGAACAGATTGGGAGGAGTGCCTGAAGTTTGGTGTTTGGGCCACTAGAAAAGTTGTTGTTCTTCAGTATTTTTAAGTGTAACAGAATGAAATTAGGGATTAAAATAGCAGGTGCTGCTCTTCTTCTGTAGAAGCAATATCTGTTTTGTTAGGCAACTTCCTGTTTCATAGCTGTAAAGTAAACAAATAAAATCTTTGTGCTATTTAGTTGGAATTTGAAGGTTGGGTCCAATTTCTCTCCAAAATATTCGTGGGACTTCTCCCCTATTGTAGTGTGTGAATAACATCCACTGAACTCAATGCGAGGGTTTTTTTTTATCATGTGGCTGAAAAGAAGAGTCCCTATTTATAGCCTTCAAACATTGGCAGGTGCAAGACTGGTGAGAAACTTTAGTCTCACACATACAAGCTAGTTGTTTAGCAGAGTCTTCTACATGGTGGTAGCTGCTCTTAGCTGGGCCGCTAGAACCAACAGCGTTGCTCAGTGGCTGTCTTCTTCTTGAGATCAATCAGCTTGTATTTCCAGGAGGGTGTGTAATGAAGAAGGGCCTGATGGTGCTGATTGCAGTAATATACTTAGCTATGGCAGCTTTAGCTATTATTTATAGAAGTGCTAATTATATCAATAGAAATAGCAATATTAATACTGTTAAGTGTCAGAATCCATGCTTGACAGCATGAACCAAACGCAGCTACTGTGAAACAAAGCAGCCAGCTTGTCTCCCTTGTCAAACCACCAATATGCATTTCAGGAAGAGTACACACCCACCTTAATTGCTTGGGGTCTCACCATTTTTGCTCATCTTGTTATATCACTATCATTTCAAGCTGAAAACTCACAAGACCGGCTGTTCCCGTGAAATGTAAACTGTATCCAAAGTCAGTCTGGAAAATTCAAACTGTGACTAAAAGTGTAACAGTGGATTCCAGTTTAAAGCTGTCATCCTACAATGCTGGAAACTGAAAATTGTCTCAAAGTTCAGAATCTGACCCAAACTTCTTTTTTTGAGTCTGTATTCTACCACTTCTTGTTTACAAAATAGTTGGTGAAAACTCACATAGATTTCAATACCCACAGTTACGTGCGGACTACGTTATAACCAGCCTTAATTGGCATCTTTTAAAGGGCAGAAATCATATTACCAAAAAATAAACAAAACTAAAAGAAAACAAGAGCATATTGAGACTCATTTTCTGGCTGCTTTTTTAACATTTAAAATGTGCTTGATTTCCTGTCACAGCTCTTGTTACTTCTGCCTACCTCTTGTGACAGTGTTTTAGACTGACTTCCCACAGGAGCTTACAAATCAAGCAGGTTAATGTCTTCATTAAAACTGAATAACAGTTTACTTTGGGAAAAAACATATTAAATATTTCAGGATATTGAACACCAAACTACTATTAAGCTTTAACTAATGCATTTACTTTGCTGACACTTGCTCTCCGATGGGACATGTAGCTCAAGTTAATGTCAGTAGAAGTGATGTTTAAGACTTCATGAGAAAGTGTTTCCAACCCCTTCTAGACGATTTTACTCTAATTCTATCACTCTGTACTTGAGAAAAAGTTTTAAATAAGTTATTTCAGCAACTTGCCATCCTTATTTTGGAAATGTACTGGGTATAAATGTCTCCTTTAGAGTTTTAAATAATCCTTTCTGTGTCCTAGATATATGTGGTACACTGTGTAAGAAAGTGACAGTCTGCTGGCCTCTGGACATATGAAGAATGTCCTTAGCATACTTTGCCTTTGGGAGGAAAATACAAGGATTGTCACAAACAGAAGAGTCTGGGTTTCTGTCACCCATGACTGCGAACGTGCCTTAAGGTGTGACTGATTTAGTGGATCAGCAGAACAGAAATGGAGGCATGTGGCCAGCCGGTCAAGGTTTCTCAGCTGGCAAATGGTGGTATTCTGCGTGGGTTGCTGCTACTGCAAAACTGTGTGTTCGTGTCTTTCTCACTCTCTGAGAATCCATTTGCAATGATGCCATGTGGGACACAGGGGCATCCTATCAGTAATAGGAATGGGGTTTGTTTGGGTTTCTTTTGTTTGTGTTGCACTGCAACTTCTGTTGGTGTAATTTGCTTTATCAGCTCTTCTTTTTTTTTTTTTTTTATCTCTTCATTTGGCAATCCTATGGTTTACTTATCTATTATCAGAACCATGTCAGACTGTGATGCGTCATTCTTTCTGGATCCAACAGCAGCAGCAGCCCAGTACATGATGCAATCAAACAACATTCCTCCACTGACAGATTTAGACCAATCCTTTTGAAGTTTGTTAATTTATCCAAAATCAAAGCCAGTTTCAGCTCTATGCTGTAATAATACTGATATTTTGTTATAACCTTTCTCATCATGGGTCTGTAATAATCCTGGAACTCTTCTGACATCTCTTTAAACTCTGTGAACAGGTGATCTGTGAGTAAATCTCCCTGAGGAGTTAAAAACTTTCTTGAATTATTTACATCTGCTGTAGGAATTCTGGCTTGTATCGCATAGTGGGTAGGTTGCATAGATGGTACAAATAGGATGATACAGAAAGAAACAGAGAATGTGCTTAGCACATAAAGATATGTATTAGTTGTGTGAATATATTTAATATATTTAATCAAAAATAACTCCTACTGTAATGCTGCTGGCTTTAGCTGAGTTAACTTGAGGAAAAAAAAATTGCCTGCAAAAGTTAGGTTCTTAGTTATAACCATAAAGAGATGGTTGAAAGAGCTGAATGGCTTAGAGCAGGGGTGTCAAACTCATTTTCACCGGGGGCTACATCAGCCTCGCGGTTTCCTTCGAAGGGACGAATGTAATTTTTTGACTATATGAATAAATTTAGGACAGCATAAATGTAGGAGTAGTTACATTTAACTTTAATACATTTAACATTTAATGCATTTGCTGTAGGAGTAGTTACATTTATACAGTCCTAAATTACATTTGGCCCTTTGAAGGCAACCACGAGGCTGATGTGGCCCCTGATGAAAATTAGTTTGACACCCTTGGCTTAGAAAATAATTTATGCAATAGGACAAAAGTAAAAAGCTGTGTTTAACTACTAGTGAGTATCTGAAAGACTTCATCCCTCAGTGGTGGTGTTCTGCAATATAATGAACCCTATTCCCATCTATTTTGGCAAACTTGGTAAGTCATGATAGGGCAGTAGGTAATTAATGGGTGCATGTGGAATATTAATTCTTTTTTATCTTTACTCATGATCACACTGCATTTAAGATGTGTAGAGCAGAAAAAACAATTGTCAGTTTTATTTGAATAATTCTGTGGAGAACTCCACTTTTTGAATAAGCAAATACAGATCAATATTTCCTTGAATTCACTTGTCATGCACATTTATTCATTATATTGTCATTCTTGCCCTTTAAGTGGTTCCACATGTCACATTTTTGAGAATTTTACATTTGTCATTTGAAAACAAAAATTGTCTGGCCTAGTCCTGACTTGCAAGATAAATAAGATAAAACTGCTTGGTTTTGTCTAACATAGTGGCTGAGTACTTGTACTCTTGTGGTGCAAATGCATACTCAGGTTCATGATTTGTTTTCTGAACGGCCTCGTGGACCTTTGTGTAGACTTTGCTTTTTGTTCCAGTAAAGTGTAACACTTCAGTCAAAGAATGTAGACTTACGTGGTACAGGCTGGCCTCCAGTGACATTACCAGAAATTGGAGGTTGAGATGAAGAGGGTTAGTAATCCCCCTTTGCAATGAATGGGTCATCATCCTGGTGCCACATGGGAGACATTTACCCCGTCTTGCTGTCCTGCACATGTTCTCTGGATGCCCTTCTCTTGGGCTGGTAATATGGCGCTTTTTACTAATGCAGTGCTGCTCCTGGAGAGCATGATAACCTGGGTTTTGGGAAAATAGTTTACATTAATACTCTCCAGATTCCAAATTAGTATTTAAGTTATTTGCATGTATATATTCTAACAGAAACTAGAAGTCCCAGATGAGATCAGTTCTCTATCCACTAGTGTGGGGTACTTTACATACTGTAAAACAGAGGCACTGTTTAAGGACACTTGTAGTTAAATAGGTGGGGGAAACAAAATATTAGAATTCCCACTATAGTGGCTGCAGACCAAGACACAGAAAGATTTAGTGACATGATCGGGATAATCCAGGGAAAGGAAAGAGAGGTTTTCAGAGGCAACTAACTCCCACTAAAGCAAGCATGGGAGTGATGTGCCAACCTGCCATTTGTGCCTTTGAAAATTTCCCCAGGGAGTCTATTGTAGAGCCAAGCATTGAACTCTGATCTTCAATCCCCTACCAGACAACCGTTCCTTTCTGCTTTAAGTATTTTTAATTGAAAAATACCATCTGAACTGTGTCTGTAAAGAATTTATTTTCCTCAGAACCTCCCAAAGAAAAGCAAAATGATGTGCTGCAGCAATAAATTAACCAGTGATCAAAATCAAAACCACAGTCTTGTTATGAAAACCAGAACTGGTGCGTAAATACTGTGAATTTCTGACACCACTGAAAAAATCTCCTCTGGTAAATGTTAATACTTTTAGAACTAAAGATTTTTGGTTTAATTATTAAACTACTCAAATCTCTTCTAAACAGACTTTACATGCAAAAGCAACAAATTGTTTAAGAAAACAAGCAGAAGTTCACCTCTTGCTTTTCTGCAGGCACTATTTATATCTGTGTCGGTGTTTGTTTCAGTGAAGAGAATAAAACTGAAGCCTGCATGACCCTATCTTACTCTTTCCAAACAGCAGTAACACTTTTGCTTTTTTATAGAGTTGTATGTATATTAACTCACATATTCTCATCACATCATGAGGAGGTGGACTCTCTTCCCATTTTGCAGTTTGGGAAACAGTGGCAGAACTCAAGGTTATACAAGTCCGGAGAAATTTTTAGAGTCAGATTACGCTGCTGGAGTGACCCATGTTCAGGCCACTCCAACACGTCCCCTAATAATATTTTACAAGCCTGAGCCATCTGTGTGTGATGAGATCAGAAGTAAGGAAGTCTGTAGTTGCCAAGAGAATTTTAGCTTGCAGAATTGTACAACTACAAAGAAATCCTACGGCGTCAACAAAGGAAGCTCAGAGAAATATTCACACTGAGAGCTCTTTTGGACTATTTTAATTGGAGACTATTTGCTTTTGTAAAATGTTAAGGGTTCGTTCTTCCTTTTGCCCACTTTATTGTTACTGACAGTATTGTAAGCTTTGCATACATGAGTAGTAGTCTCCAAAATGGCCAATCCCATATTTTGCAAAAGCAAGAATGTACTATTTCTGCTGCACCTCTCTGTGCACTTGTAGGGGTAGCCAACCTTTTTGACTTGGCTGAATTCCAATCAATGTCTTCCTTCCCCTGACAGACAAGCTCAGAAGTAACCCAAACAAGACCCCTCCCCCCCAAGAATTCTGTCTTTTTCAGACCCACAGAGTTCTTGCCATGTGGGGACCTCAGAGGTATGATGGGCTTATTACTTACGTCTTCCTGCTTTTGTTTTAAGAAGTACCTCACAAAAACAAATAAATACAAAGGATAGGCTTTTCAAAAGCTCTCAGCATCAGTCTAGCTCTTCTCCCTTTGAAGACAACTGGGACTTGAGTTGACTTGAGATGAAATTAAGCCAATACTAAGCATTTTCAACACTTCCAGTCATAGCCTCTCCCCAGAGAATTTATCATCCTAAAAAAAAGGGATTGATTAACACTGAAGTTGACCAATGGATTTGAATCTTTAGCTCTCAAGAACAGCTCTGATTTTGGAACAGGAAGTCTCTTGAATTTTTCTTTTGGTCATGATGGGTTAAATTCTATTAGAATTTCTCCCTGTTTGTTTTATTAGAAAATGGTATTTATTTGACTGCGGTATGCTACCTAAAATTGTTATAATTTGGTTCTTTATTTCCATAAACATTACTGTGTTTATTTTGGAAGGGTGGTGACTTAAGAAAAAAAAAAGACAAATTAATCTTAAAAATATATTGCTTATCTCCCGTATCTAATTTTCTCTTGTAATCAGTGTATATAATTTTTCTATAGCACCAATTTAAGCAAAAAAAAAAAAAAGGGAGAGGGAAGAGAGGCATTAGAATCTATTTTCAGGATGGCATATCAGACCACACGCACTTATGGGGTAGAGTAGATTTGTTATTTTGGGCGGTACTGTGGAACTTATGAGAAGCTTTCTTTTTTTATACAAAGTTAGTTCAGAGTAGATTAAAGTTTATTTCAAACTCAGCATATTTGACCTCAAGCATCATAAGAGTCATGTAGAATTGGCTCATGCTATTAAATTCCTACAGTGAACTCCATAATAATGATAAATTTCTTTCATAAACTCTCTTCATAATTAATACAGGTTTCATTGTGGGCACTGCTATTCTCATATTGATTATCTCTACAATTTAGATTGGACTCATAAAACGATGTCTTTGTTTACTCTAATGACCAGACATTTATTTTATTTGGATAACTCTCATCATTTGCAAACTGAACTGGGGATACTGCTACCATAGAAATTACAAATATTTCAGAGCTCTTTCATGCAAGAGCAGGGATAATTTTTTGGCACCTGAGATTAATAATACTTTGGTGTTCTCTGATGCCTCTCTTCTGAGAATCTGAGTTCTTTATGAACATCAATTAATTAAGCTTTAAGACACCCTCCTGAAATAGGGAAACATTAGTAGCCTCTTGCACTGATGGATAAACTCAGACATGTTGACTGACCTGGTCAAAGTCACCTGCCAAGTTATCATGAATATAACCCTGATTTGTTGATTACCAGTCTCGCCCTTTAGTCGTGAGGAGTTTCTTTCTGCTGGCATGATAACATTCAATGTGGCATAGTTCCTTTTGATAAAATGTGGTTTTTTAAAAGTTATAATGCTTAGGAATGCTTTATCTGCTCACACGAGTATGGACCTTTCTTGCAGCTTGTTTCTTCTAAAAAATAATTTCATTTTATTTCCAGTGTTCTCTTATAAGCTGTAGTAAACTTTTAAGGCTCTAATAATCTCTTTTAGAGGAAAAAAAAAAAGATAATTTCACATTTCTGACAGACTTCAAAAGAAGCAGCTTTAGTGAGAAAAGCAGAACATAATGAATGATAAGACTGAGGTTTGAGTGTATTGAAGGAAAAGAGCCACAAACCAGCTTCTGTACACTTTAAACAATGTTATGCAACAGGTGAACCTTCTTCTTGGTCAGTCCTGTGTATAAACAATACAAATCCACCTTATTACAATATTAAAAAAAACCCCTTTTCATATAGCTCCAGTCCTGAGAGCTCAAGAATGGGGACAGTATATTTTGTTTCGTTCAGTTGCTCAGACACTGAAGGATCCAGAGTCCCATGGGAGCTGCTGAGCTCTGCTTGTTTTATTAAGTTCAGAGGATGCTGGGGGAAGTTGCAGTGACTGGCAGCAGGCAATCCTTAGAAAGCCTTGGAGACAAACAGGAATTCCAATTTTTTGAGCTGCATTCAGCCATCCTGTTGTTGTCAAACCTCCAAGCAGGGAGGGGGAGATGTGGATGTCATAAGCGGCACGTATATCCTTACTAATACTTGCAGTACAACATCCCCCATGCCTGAGGACAGTAAGTGCAACTGAGGACATAGTGGAGTTTACAAGAGTACCTCACATGTTGAGATGCTTTATAGTTCCCCCCTGTGAATAGCCTAGTGAAAACCATATGTGAAATATAAATATACTGGGACTTAAAAATGGAGCTACATTCCAGCCTTTTAAGTTAATTTTATAACATGCTGCATCTGAGGGCTTAATGTGTGTTGTATCCAATGCTAGCTGAATAGTGCAGGGCCTAATAAATGTGGTATGTACTGGAGACACTAAAGTGTCTGCTGGAAGATGCAAAAGCAGAACAAGATGATGGTGGAATTATCACATTTTAGTGAAAGAACAAATCCAGTTTGAACCAACTGGCTGCTTGCTTCCTTTGGTCTGAAGGCAACAATGAACTCCTGTTGTCATGCTGAGTCAGTTGGCAGTGACTCACTTTATCGGTCTCAAAATTGTCCGGCATTTCATTAGAACTGCATTACGCAACGGGTTGTTCCCTTTCCCCCTTTTTTCCCAATACACTTGTAATATTAATAGGCACGTAAATCATCTGATGTTAACATGTTTCCTCATTAACTTTTACTTTTTTTAATTATAAGATTAGTAATGATACAACTTCCCAAAGAGGGAAATACAGTAATCCCAAATCTGACTTGAAATTCTAAGGCACAAACTTTCTTAGTTATGCACTTCTCTCAGTTAAAAATAAGTTGAAGCCTTTTGTTACTTTCCACAGGATATTGGCGTAGCTAACATATGCTCACAATTGTTCAGCTGAGGTATGCGTTCTCTGTTGGGTGTGGAGAGAAAATTTGTATGTGGAAGCAGCAGCCAATGTATCGGAGCCGAATTTTTCTCCCTAGCATGACTTTTTTGGTTATTTCTGTAAAGGCCACTCAAGTGTAGTATTTTATCCACTGAAATAGTGCACACGTGTGATGCAATTTATTTTATGGGCATATTTATTCCTTAAACACAAAAAGACACATTATCTAAAATGTTAAGTGTGTGATTCTGTAATTAAAAAATAAGGACATCCTCATAGTCTCTGTAGTCTGTGAAAAAACTTAGGTCTATGAGGCTTTATATCTAACTCTGCATAACAGTGCACTTCACCAGATTCTTTTCTTTTAGCACCTACGTTCTAACAGATTCAAAGTGATATGAATAAACTAAAAATGTGTAAAAAGTGATGCTGAGTTGGCTGGACAGCAATGCATCTGTTCTAAAATCCAGCATTTCTAAGTTCAACCATCTTGTCAGCCTTAATTTAACATCTGTATTTTCCACCCGCATGATTAAATTAATTGTGTTCAATAAAATCCATTTTGCATTACATATTTAGGGCAAAAATACGGATCTTCAGTTCTTAATCTTAGAAGACTTGATATATTTGGAATATGTTCTGTGCCTGTCCCAATCTTGACATCCTATCCTGGGTTTCATCTTGTCTGTCTGTGTTTGGAATCAGTCCTGGTGGCTATGAAATGGAAAGCTTCCAAGCATCTTTGAATAATTTTTAAATTTTTTTCTTCGGTGGTTCTAGTTCTTTGTTGTTAATTAGATCAAACCACATTTCCACTGAGGCTGTAACAGTAGTGTCATCAACCTGTAATCTGTTAAATCCCTCTGAAACCTTCTTCAACTGCTTTTGTAAATTTAGTACCTCTCTGTAAAGTTCCTTGCAGAGTAAAGTGTGCTATTTTTTGATCAAAGTTCTTCTTGTTCTCAGTGCAAATTTCAAGACACTTGTTGAAGCAAACGTAAGGGCACGTGTTCCCAAGAGCAACACTAAGTGTCTCTGGGAACCAGGGACATCAGTCTTCCTTTTTCATTCAAGTCAGCCAGGCTGCTGGTGATAGCAGAGTGATTTTTGTCTCTTATCTCTACAGTACAGTTTTGGGAAAATTTAGTTTCTACTTCTGCACTCAGTGTGGCTGAAATACAGCACTGAGTAGCCATGTGTCAGAAGCAGAATAAAGTTTTAAACATTCTTGTTTCAATTTTGGTTTCGTTGTCTAACCAAATAGTAAAGATATCTTTCTCATGTTTTTTTCATTGTTTTAGAATGGTATCTTCGGTAACATTGCAGCAATATTTGTGGTTTTCATTTTGGTACAGAATTAATAGCAGCACACAAGGACATACATTTCACTGTCTGTATGTTGTGGCCATTAGGAGGTCATTTGTCATGTTCATGTAGCCAGCCTGCACTGATGTCACTGTTCAATGCTGTTACTTTTATTTTTCCCCGTTTCTTGACTTGGAGATTCTTGCATTGGACAGCTGAATTTACAAGTCTCTAAAATAAATGTTTCAATCATTGCTATCAATTGCTCATTTTGTGTTCCATTGAAGGCAATATCAGTAAGATAAAATAAGGTTGCATCTGTCTTGTTAAGCATAGCTTTTCTTTATAGCATAATCAACTAATAAGCTTATTTCTGAGTCTTCAAGGCACAAAGGTGTCTAATGTCGAAGAGCGTCTAGGAGGTTTGGAACACAGATTTAAATTGTCATTGCAGCTATATTTAATAACGATAATGATAGCACTAAAAACATCTCACTTTCAGGATCATCAAACTCATCAGAGTTCTGCTTCAGTAGTTTCGCTTAAAGAACATCTCATCTTCAAGGGTCTGCAGAAATGAATTGTCTGCACTTTTTGAAATGGATGTGAATTCATCCTAACTTTTTCTTGAACAATTTCTGACAATACTTACACTGTACTGTTCAAGAATTATCTTGGATTTTGTATTACTTTGGTATATGCATACACTTGTTTCCTGTTGCTTTCTTCAACTTCTCTTTAAGTCAAATAAGTTAGTATTCTTCTGTATGTTAACCATTAAGCTCCAGTTTGTAACAGTGATATGTTTAGTATTAACAGTAGAGCAAGAAACCTGTTGTCTGGATTTAAGTTAGGATTGAAAACCTTAGTGAGATAGCTAGCTTTCATTAGACCCTTGTTTATAGAATACTCAGACTACTTAGTGGCAGTTTTTAGATCCTAAAAATATTGTAAACTCATTTTCAAAACTTGTTCCATTTATTACTTTTTAGCATCTGATGACAAATGATTCCATCAACTAGCAGCACCTCATTAATCAGGCCCTGAAAGCATTGCTTATTCTCCATGTAAGTAGG
This sequence comes from Patagioenas fasciata, assembly GCF_037038585.1. Lineage (NCBI taxonomy): Eukaryota > Metazoa > Chordata > Aves > Columbiformes > Columbidae > Patagioenas > Patagioenas fasciata. The sequence continues at coordinate 75,236,173 of NC_092520.1, read as the reverse complement.
TAGGCAAAAGTGTGAATTTTTTCCTGTCTTTTACAAGGGACAGAAATCTTTGTACTCTTGTCACTTCCCTATTCAGTTTTAGAGTGTTCAGATTTTTTCAGCTGCAGATTGAAATGAGAGCCTAATTTTTTTAAGGATTGCATGTTCCTATTCTTTGTTATTTTCATATTATTGTTTCTAAGTGGCAAATCCTGAATAGTCAGCACTAATAGAGAAAAGCCACTGGATAGTTCCGTATCTGACATTGTAAATGTAGGTGTCGTGACTCACGGACTCTTGGCCAAACTAGATACAAGCAACAGAAGCAAAATGTAATAACATCTCCCTTGGGACCATTGTGAGGGGCTGAGGACAGTTATACTGTAACTTGTGTTACAGCAGAAGCAGACCTGACATCTTGGGTCAAATGTATTTCTGCTTGTAAAGCCACCTGTAGATTTCTCTGTTGGGGCTCTGTCTCATCAGTCACATACATGTGAGTTTTGCTTTGATGTTTAAAGAGGAGGGTGTGAGGAACACCTCTCTAAAAGACAGTGTTCCTCAGATGGTTTCAGTTGCTGAGAAGACAGAAATATACTAGTTTACCAGTACTATAAAATTCGTGCTGCTTTTGTTCATATTTGTCACTGGCATATTTAGTGGTCCTCTATACTTTATTGCCTTTTTTTTTTTTTTCAATCTCTCTTGTGTCCAAAAAGTAGTATGCATGTATGTGGGTACACATACTGCTTTTAAGAGTGAGAAGGATTTATCAGGTACTTCAGGATGTCCCAGGAAGTTTTCTGTGAGTTGAGAGCCTGGCCACAGCGGGAGAATGTGTAGGATTGTAACTGTGTGGGATAGTTTAGTCTTCATCCACCACGTACTTCCTTGTCCCCATGGGGAATGCCTCAGGTCCAGAGCTTCTCTCAGAAATTCCCAAGGCTTGATCTAGTCCTGAGTGCACACGAGACAGCTGAGTACTGAAAGGCCAAGTTCGCAGGAGGGAGTAGGAGTATGAAGGTACACTTAGAGGAGCGGGTTAAAGCTGTGAAGCAACCAGGGGTTTTACTGTAGCTTTTTTCATGCCATGATCAACAGCTCTTCCCAGACATATGCAGTTGCCTATGATAAGCCTAAAGACTGCACCTATAGGAAATTCTTTTTAGCCAAAGCAAAATTGGCTAGGAGCTTTTTGGAGCTGAAGAGACTTCAATTCATACTCAAGTCCATGAAGACAGAGGTGCTTAGGGCTACTCCTAAAACACTGGGGTGCTTCCTAGGCATTTAATTGTGACAAAGGAGTAATTCAAGTTACCATGTATTACTTCCAGCTTCATGGTTTGCCTTTGCCACAATTTTCAACATGCTTCCTAGTCTTTAATCTACACATCTTCCCGCTGCTAGAAGACAAATTGGAATTTTTTTTACTCTTCTTTTGCTCTTGTAGGGAGCTTTTTTTTTACACTCCTTGAGGGGAATGAGATAACTTTATGCACTTTTCCTTTGTTTTATTCCCCGTTTTGCCTGTCTGTTCCTTGATGGCTTTCATTCTTTGATCAATTCCATCAATTTTAATTGGAATTTTTTCTCCCATCTTCTCTTGTGATAAAAAGATATTTTCACGTAATCTGTTTCTTTGGGCCCAACGGTAAAAGGGCTGTCTTTGGGAATTCGGACATCTATTTTCCATTAAAATGAATGGAATACAGTGTTAGTGTCTTGTAAGGATTTGAACACCTTTGAGCTATTGTGAAGCAAATATTCTTGTTCCTCTGAAAGAGAGCTCTTGCCATAGACAGGGATGGGCAGTCTTGAGCTTTGAGACCTGTGGATAGTGCTGAGAGCCTGTAAGTCAACTTTTTGGTTTCATTTGTCTTGCACATAACTTTTCTCAGAAGATTGGCCTGTAAAGTAGTCTCAATGAACTTCCAACACGATTAAGTACCTAACACCAAAAACTCCTAGAAATTGTTATGTTGTGGTTTCTCCAGAAAATGATATGATTTCCGTCTATATTTTGAGAGAGGTGTCAGACTGAGCTGACTTTCAGCAGTATAGTAAACTGGTGCTTTATTTCCCTGGTGATTGACCTCTTGTGCTCAAAAACTACAGCTTTAATTTAGGAGGTAAAAAGCTTGTAGCCTGCTTGACTCTGAGGTTCTAATTAAAGATTGCACTAGATGTGAGCTGACACTTGGTTATTTGCAGTCAGTCTCCTAATAGAAGAAATCTTGGATGTTTGAAGCGGTGTTGACTCTGAAGACTTTTGACATTCATTTAAATGTTAAAACGGTTTAGTGGTTTACTGTTTGTGTTTTTGTTGTTTTGTGGGGGTTTTTTTTGTTTGTTTTGGGTTTTTTGTTTTTTGTTTGTTTTTGTTGTTGTTGTTGTTTTAATTTTAAGAAATAAGGCAGGAAAAGAGATAATCCTGTTATGGAGACCTTGAGCATTGTTGTCCCATTTTGATACCTTGAGCCTAGAGTAGTGTTTAGATCGAAACAACAGTTTGGGAGAGTAATGTCCCATAAATTCTTTTCATTATAACCCATGACTGCCTTTTTCATACCTATTTTTAAACTGTGAATGATTATCAGCACTAGATGCATGCATGAGCTGGATGTGGTGCCTGAACAGCCAGTCCCAGTTCTTGTGACTGAGATGTGTTGTACCTAGCAGCCATTAACGGGGCACTCCCAATTTCATCCCATAAGACCATATCGGATAATCCCAAGTGAATTTTTATGGTGTATTACAGTTTTACTATATGAATCCTGAGAAATTCCAGATCGAAACTCGGTTTTACTTAGTTGGATGGATGCCTGATGTATAGCTTGATATTTATGTGAGATTTCTATCAGACATGATTTTTGTCTCTTGCTTGGTGCGTGGCCCACAAATGGTCTACTAAAGCTAGTTGAGACTTTCATTTAGCTGTAGTGGTAGTACCTTTGTTTCTGAAACAGAAAGCTTTAAGGTATACTGTCAATTATGATTCTACCATCTGTGATGTTATCACAGTGTGGTAAAAACAAATGTTGAGTTATTCCAAGACCACAACAGAGAGTACTTAAAGTCATATTTGTATCCTGATTCTTACCGATATTTTGTTGGCCTCAGGACAACTCAATAAATGGAACAGCAGGACAGCAAAGTATCGGTTAATATAAAGTCATCTTTATTCTAACTTCTGTTTATTTTGTGGCTCTTGTTGCATGCTATCAAATGGTTTCATGATGTGACCTCTGATTTTGAAACAAAACACATTAAATGTTAGTTAATACCGATTAGTGCAATATTATCATTGATTCTTTATTTACTCAAAAATCAGGAAATTAAAGTTCCCCTGACAAACTTGATTATGCCTAATTGCACAGATATTACCAAGGGGATCTCTTATTACATAATCACAGATGATCTTGGTAGCAATACCAAATATTACAGTCCTAGCTAATAATTGCAAAGAAAGTTATAGAAAAGGAGCCCTTTGACCATAAAATAATATCTAACTCGAACTTGTTACAAAACCTGACTGAAGAGTAGCATTGAAGTTGGTGCAGTTCGTTTCCATTGTATCATTTTGAAAATATTATGTTACCTTGTTCTGTATGTTCTAGTTCTGTAATGAAAGACCCTTCTGTTCAAATACAGGTAAAAAAAAATAATTGTTTGTGTGTAGGATACCCAAGCTCATTTTTGTCTGGCTTACACCACCAGTAACCTCACCAGATCTTCCAATTTTTCATAGGTCTGATTGAAGTAAAGGGTCTTGCCTCTATGCTTGTGTAAAATAAGTCCTGAGGCTTAATTTTCAGTTAATACAAATTTTGCTTTTAATTTCTTTGGCTTTAAATAATAATAAACTCTTTCATATTTTCTTTTAAAAATGAATTTAAATTAACATTTCAGGAAAAGAAATGCACCTCTAAATGTGTCCTGTAAAACAGCTGAGCAAACTGTGTTCAGTGTATCCAAAAATATTCTCCTTTAGGCTAAAACAAAAGGAGTAATTTGAACCAGTCTTGCTTGGTTTTTCTAACCTTATATAAAGTAAAAAAACATTCAGACCGGGACATTCCTTTTCTTTATTACATCTAGTACATCTAGTTTTTTCTTCTTCAGAAACATCTCTGACTAAAAGTCTCAGAGATGATGAATCCTGTTCACCAACACACAAAAATAATCTCCCTGAGGTTGTCTACGGACGATCAAGGTTTGTGAAAATGAAAATCTTTATACTTAATTTTGGTGGTGCTAGTGCTTGTAAAATGATTGCATCCTTAGTAATGTTTCCTGTGGAACTGATACAGAGATCAGCAGTTTTTTTCTTGGAGTGAGCTTCTCAGACTAACCAGGATAAACCTTTGTTTGATGTTTTACTCATTTCCATACTCCATGGTCTCTCTAATATTTAGTTCACCCCAAAAAGAATCAGGCACTTTTATATACTCTCAGGTCAGAGACAGTTGGCCTAAACACACCCAGGTCCCTGTGCCTGATATTTTCTGTTAGCTGACTGTGGGATTTTAAGGGCATATATTCAGAAACACTAAGCATGGGGACTTAGCAGGAATTTGGGCTGTCTGAATCTGGGTCCTAGGGTGAAATTTTGTGCTGAGCTGCTTCAAAGTATCATACAAGCCACACAGTTCTGAGAAGTCCAGCCTTTTGAGTAACTTACAACTCCAGTCTACCTGGTAAATGGATTGGTTTCTCCTTGCCTAGAATACATGGAGAAAAATCTTATATAGGAACTTTCACAGAGTGCCTATATTTGAGGAAAATATTCCTACATCAGCTGAAGAGATTTCATGGTGAAGTATTAGATGAGTAATGACACTTAGTGTTGCTCCTTTCAAATATTACAACATTATTGTACATAGTGTGATTTTTATGTGTGTGTATTAGTCATATAGCCTTAGATTTAAGAAAATAAAAAAAAAAATTTATGGTTTTTGTAAATGTATAGAAAAGCTTAAAATGTACTTGGGAGATAACAGAGATAAAAAAAAAATCCCTGGCCTTTAAGACAATCATGTAACTTTTTGAGCCTAGTCAAGATTTTTTGGATGTTTGAAGTTTCAATACTGTTTGTATCTTTTCTGTAGAGGTGTTTTTTGCCCACTTCACGTATAGTCAATCAAACAAAAGTTAAAATATGGAGTTTCTGTCTTTGTACATCTGATACACTTAAATTGCATTTTTCTTTCTATTTTTTCCGGAAGGGGCTATTCATTTGGGGGGGCAATCCTCTCAGATATGATACTCTAAACTACCCATTGAAAGAGTAGCATATTTGAAAATGCTGACATAAATATTTTCCAGGTAGAACGGATTCATGCTTATAAGCTTGTGAAAATATCCAGTTGCATCCAAAGGGTAAAATAACAGCTTCCAAAATATTGCTAGTGATGCCTCTCGCTTCTTTTCCCCCACCTAGATCAGATCTTCATTCATGATCAACATAGTGCATCTCAACTAATACGACAATCACTAGAATTGCAGAAGTTTGTTTTGGTTTGTTGTGGATTTTTTTTCTACTATTTAAAGCGGGTAAAATTAAAGTGATGGCCACCTAGAGCTTCAGCTTTTTCACTGTGGTTTATATCATAACCGTGTGTAATTATTATGACAGCAATCAAATCCTCCTGCATGCTCCCTAACTTTCTGTGACAAAAATAGAAATCTTTGACAGTCATCCTAGTTATCTGGTAGAAGAAAGTGATGGATGTGCATCCTGACTTGTTTGTTACTGTAGCTCCTTTCAGATGCAAAACTACTTTTTACAATTTGTTGTTCAGTTTAGGATGGATTCAGTATGAATTTCCATAAGTGAATCATCAAAATTCTAGTCCTTAAATGTTGACCGAACTGCAGCATGACTCTTTATAACTAAATCATAGGTAACCTTTGGGAACAGTATAGTTATATAATAGTGGGTGCACCACACAATGCAGTAGGCTATGTAACAAGATCCGATGCCATTGTAACTCCACAGCTTGGATGAGGGCCTTGCACATTAGCTCAACAGCTAAATTGGTCACAAATGGCCTGCCGATGCAAATAAAGGTAATATCCTATCACTCTCTAAGGGGAGAGGATGAACACATACATAGCCGAGACCACATACATATCTGCAAGTTGTTAGGTGTTGAATAATCACAACACAATCTGCACATTCAAGACAGAGCTAACACATGAACATCCCGAGTGTCTGTACATTTATGTGTAATGAGGAGATGGGGATAAAGCATGTGGGAGTCTGAGGACTTTTTATCTAGTTTTGGTTTGTGAAATGGAAAACGGTATGTTGGTATGATATTGGACTTCTGGAGTGTTTTATGAGGACTCTCAGTCCCTGTAGGTGGTGATTGATACACACCTGTGTTGATGGGTATAAAAGCAAGGGATTGGCTTTGTTGGGACAAAATTTATTATATTGCATAGATCTCACTGTTGCAATTTACTGGTGCTACAGCAATATTTAGCCAATGTAATACTAGAGTAATGCAGTACTGTTGTATCTGACATGGGATTTTTACGCAGTGGAAACACCATTTTGCAGCCTTTGTGCAAAGTGGCTTAAGGGCTTTGTGCATACAGTCATTGTGCAAAGTGTTCCTTTACCAAAGCGCTGGTAGTGTCATTCCAAAAGAAAGTAGGCATTTATGGTACTTGATACATATTACTTGCAGACAGATTTTCACAAATCCATTGAAACTGTTGGAGACATATCAGTTTTACATCTGATCTATTATTCAGGACATTCTAGGATGGAAAAAAGAACAACAAGCAACATTAGAAAAGCCAGTTCTGGTTCAGCAAGTGTGCTTCAGTCTTGGCAATCAATTGGGCTGTCTGAGAACCTGATCCATAGAGGCAGCATAGCCTGAACTTCTTATCAGGAAAGCCTGACATCCCAGTCTTACTTCTGTTCTCTACAGAGCATTTAACTCTTTCCATTTAGTTTTTACTATTTGTAAAATGGGAATGACAGTAGCTTTTGGCCAAAGGAAGTTGTGAGATCCGATTTGTTAATAGTATGTGCAACTGAACTATGGAATAACAGATCAAAGTTACTAAATTAAAGGAAAGTATTACTTATTTGGAGGTCTGGCACTAAGTAAAGACTGCTGAGATGGGAGAACAATTGAGATTCTTTGCATATTGAAAGACACCAGAACTGCGTTGTATTTCTCTCTTTCGGTCCTCAGCATCTTCACCACTAAATCTGCAGGGATAAAGAGCTTTTGTGTGGTTCTATGTTTTTGTTGACCCCTGCTGATGTAAATCAAACATACTGTCCTCCTGTTATCTTCAGGTTTAGAAAACCTATTTTTAATCACTTCATACAGGTATCTAATTTGAATCAGCCTGCCACACTGCAGGACTCTTGTGCTTTTTTAATTGGCATCTTTCTCATTACATTTGAACAAAGTTGCAGAGACACTGCAGGACACCAGTAGAGACATCTGAATCACCAATCCTATTGGGCTGTCAACATGATGGTGTGATATACCAGAGGAGTCTAGGGGATCTGCGTATGTAGTGAAGGGGACTAAGTGGAAGCAATCAAGTTCAGACATGTTGCTGTGAGCGTTTCTAGGTCCTGCCTATACCATCTCTAAGAGAATTGCGACAGAAATTTGCTTGGGATTTTTTAACACCAATATAGTGTTAAATCAACCTGGTTTCTAAGAGCAGTTCCTGGGATTCTAGTAAAGCAGAGTTCCCTGAAGGCATTGATGGAACTGTTGCAGGGCAGGTGTGTGGAATACATCAAAACCAGTATGTTAACCCACCACAAGGATGGGCAGGATACCCAACCAGTTCATGGAATCAGTCCCACTTGCATGTCTTCAGAATTTGAAAAGTAGCCCTTAGATAACTGCTAAGAGGCCATCTGGTTTGGGTTTTTTTCCAAAGGAAGTAGCTTTTAGCCTCAGATATGGTTATATGATGCTATTACTCCAAGATATATCTAAACTCAGCATGTTGATGCACTTGGCAATACAAAGAAGAGAGACCAGAGCAGTATAGAATATGTTATTTGACACCAAAGCACCTTACTTCCCTCTCAGTCCGTCATCCAGAATCGTGTCATTTGCAGCAGTATTTCACAGTTCTGGTGGGCAATTTGATTTTTCCCATCTCCCCTTTACCACTGAAGATCAGTGTGTTCTTAGGGCTCTGCATCTCCCTGGGAGAACTGTAGATGTGGCCTCTGCTGTGCCAAGCACCAGAACTTTCCACCTGCCTTATGGTGCTAATGGTTTTTTCATTCTTTTCAAGGCTCTGCTAGAGGGGTTGGGGCTCCTTTGCCTCCCTAATGGCCATGTCTAGTGATTAACTCTGAACTGAGAAGACAAGTTTACAGGAAAAGAAAAATAGGAGTATCATCTACTGGGTAGATCAGCATTGCCTGTTCTTGCATTCAGGATGGATAATGCAGCTTTTTACTGAGGCGTCTGAGACCCTCTGTTCCAGCTTCTTTCTCGTGGGGTGAGCCCATGTGTGGCATAACCAAAATTTTGTGTGTCTGCCGTGGGAGAGGTACATTCCCGGGCACGTGTCAGGATTTTCCTTGGCTGTCCTGCTGCGTGGCCAGGCGTAGGCCAGCCATGTGACATCCATGTAGGCCCTCACCGTCACATGGCAGGTGCATGTCTAGTCCTGTGACTGGGCTGAAAGCTGTCAGATGTTACATGCCCTCTTTCCTCTTCCTGCAAGTGAACTAAGCACGTAGCCCTCGACCTGCACACGTAATGGAGAGGAGGAATTCCAGGCCCACAGGAATGCGGAATGACGGAGAGCCGCCTCTCATCAAGCATTTTGAATCAAGCACACAGGAAAACAATTTTATGTTGGCGAAACATTCAATCGGGATTCTCTGGTCAGTTGCACCACTCAGGATTTTTTTACGATCTTTTTGTATGGTTTAGGTAGACTGAATGATTTATAAGACAACAGAGAATCGGACCATTGATGGTTTAGATCCATTTAGAAAGACTTGCAGACAAGGAACCAGTTGTACAGATGACATCTTTTGAGGTTTTCATTCAGGTCAGATATTCTGATTTCATAAAGATTACAGCTAATTGGATTAATTTCTGATTGAGGGCCAAAACTAGCTTAAGTTGGAATCTACGTCATAGTTCCTTTCAAACAATCCTGAGGTTTGAAAGTGCTTGATTTAATTCTGCTCTTCTGCATGTACACAAACCCCATGCAACTTTGGAAGGGGTGGCTTTGTGTTCCGGTTTGGGTCTGGTTCTAAGCATTGACATAACTGGACGGAACTGGGCTCAGTTCTGATGTACTTACTGAGATTCAGGCTTCCTCAAAATATGAGCAAATTTGGCCTGTGATCCTGGTTCAGATACATATATGATATTCCAGGAAGTAAGGATCTAGATGCCTCCCAACCTACAGTTTTTGGATCTGGATCAATTGTATATCTGAACATTTTTCAAACTTAAGTGTTTCTGACTTTGTACTTGGATTTCAACCCGAATGTCTGTTAAATTTAAAGGGTTCAAGTCTGTATTTTATCCAAACTTGGTACATTTTTAATCTCTTCAGATTTGTATGTATCAGGTAGGTGGGACTGAGGAATGAATGTTATTTTGGGGTCAAATGTTCCAGACAACTAGGAACTTATTACATCTGATATCCTCTTTTTGGTGTAGATCTAGTTTTTAAACTTTAAATTAAAAGACTATTCCTATTATTAGAATTTAGTAGTAGTATATAAAATCTTGTGGTTTTCATCAGCTGGCTCTATTACATGTCCCCTTGATAAGGTATATTTTTCCCATCATATTCTCTATCATAAAGCTCTGAAAGATGCTAGGCTGAGATATGAAGACAGAGTACTTCATATATTTATGGTACCATCTGCTCATGGAACTACAGTTGAGTCCATTTTACAGGTGGAAAACCTGAGGCTGGGCATGGTCAGTTAGTACATAACCAGCCAGACTGAGTTAGCAGTTAGAAGCAAAGTCTCCAAATGTGCTTTCTGCTTTCCTGACCTTACATACCCTTCAATAAGGTGAATATGGTCATAAAGTCCAGAGAAGCGAATATGTAATAGGGCTACATTTTTGCAATATATATTTGGAGTAACTTGTAGAGCTGTCTCTACATATGCCAGGTGTGTATGTAGTTAAATATTACAGGAGTTGAACTGAGTCACCTAATAGAGCTTTTTGCTCTTTATATTTTACCGTAAGGTAAGAAAGGCTGTGTTTTGATGAAAACACCAGTGAAAATTAACCTTTTGAAAAAAAAATAAATTAATCCTTCTGTATTTAATGTACATCGGGATGAAAACAGAATGTTTACAAGTAAAATACAAAAATTTGGAGCAGCTACCAGTGAACAAAACAAATCAAATTCACCAGTCACCAGGCTGGTTAAAACTATGAAGGCTGTGTATCATGAATATCCAGCCAGCCTGAGGCTACAAATCCATGAGTCTAGGGAGTTTACCTGTCTCTTTTAGTCACCAGGCTATCCCTTTTTGATCACTGCAAGTTAGGCATATATTGCCTAATAATAAATGGCAATAATAAAAATATGTTTTGGGAAGCAGGATGTTGTAATAGAGCTTTAGATCAAAAGTGAGATTCATTTTACTTAATTTTAGCCAACTATGAGCTAGCTGCTGTGCCTAATCTAGTTGCTGGGATGAATGGCTTTTGGGAGGTGCTTGTCTCCCCACTGACAATAGAGGGAGCCTCCACTACTGGCTTAGGTGGGACACTTTTAGGTGGGTATGAGTTAATTCAGGCAAATTGTGTGTTAAGCATCAGGAGAGTTTGGATTCTTGTCTGTTTCCCCACTGATTTACAGCATAACCTTGGGAATGTCACTTAACCTTTTTAAAATCTTTTCTTGGACCCAGTTTCTCCATCTAAAAATACCCTGCAGATAAAGTTCTTGGAGAAGCTGTGTCCAAAGATGCAATACTGTTAGAAGATCTTGCTTTCCTGCTTGTGCTACTTTCACATGCCTGTAGTTGTCATTAAAATCAACAAAATGTTTGTGATAGCGTAAGTTTACATGTAATGAGAAACAGAGCTGAGTAAAAATTATTTTAGAAGCAGCATATATTGTCTTCAAATATGACAGAATATTGCTAAAATAAAAATCTAGTAACTGGTTACCTGTATTGATTTTCCCATCTTTGCCTTCCCTTTACACCTTCCCTCGAGCCCCCTCCCCCAGCAAAAAAATATAGGGAGTGGGGAGAACATTCGTCAAATTAAACCTATATTTTAAATAACCTTGGCCTGTTTGCAACTGGGAAGATGTGGGGTGGGTTTTTTTGTTTGTTAGGTTTTTTATTTTTTCTTTTTTTTTTTTTCCTTACTTGAGAGATTTATTTCTGTCCTTGTAACACCATGTACTATATGCATTGCACCTGTTCAGACATAAGCACAGCACATTATTATAGCTGTAGGGGTAGAAGCTTCCCAATATATATTTTTGAAAGGAGGGAATGCTGGGCAGAAGAGCCCTCTCTTTTCAATTGTTTACCGAGCAGTCTCTTATGAAGACTTCTTCCTCATCCAGATCAATTTTCCCTGCTCCCCTATTGTCTGGGGAAACCTATCTTCAGGAGCGCCTTTCTTGAAAGATCTCATGACTTTAAAATCATCAGTGGGCTTTGTGTAGCGTGCCTGTCAAAAGAGATATGTTTACACCTTCCCTGCATGTGTTAAAGCTATAAGGTTACGGAGCAGAATGGCTGATACGTTTCAGCGCTTCACGCTAATATGCACCAAAAAAAAAAAATTATTTATGATAATTACGTGGACTGTCTGAAACAATGCATTCCAACATCCTGTAACATAAATAAGAAAGGTGGAGCCAGCCGGCACGAAAAACTGTTTATTTGCCAGCGATCCCGCTCAGCACCCGTCTACCTTTTCTCGGCTGCCTCAGCCTGGCGGTATTGAACCTGTTGCTGCATTAGCCGAGTTGTATTTTGCTGGAGAGGGGAAGGAGGGTTGTCTGCTGTCTGGTAGGAGGGCTTTGTCTGTGCGCCTTTCTCTCCCTCTCTCTCTCCCTGCCTGTCTCTCGCACTCTCGCTGGCTCTCGCTCGCTCTCTCTCGCTCGCTCTCCCTTTCCCGTCTCTGTGGTTTGTAAGGTAGGTTGCAGTGTGTGTATATACACAACATCAAGAGCAGGAAAATGGACTCATTAGGGAGGCAGGCAGTCATTACCACTCACACTGTACTTCCAGGGAGACAGCGACTATGAGGAGACAAACTGAGGACTGGGGAACAAGGTAGGCCAGTCAACTTTTATAAAAAAAAAAAGAATAAAGCCTCTACTCTCCTTAAACCACCGGCACTTCTTTATTTCCCTCCTCCCCACCCCCCCCCCCGCCTTGATTTTTAATTTAGAGATGTAAGTTTGCCAGACCTATTTGCTAGCTTAAAATTCGGAACATCTATAGAAGGCCTTACCCTCTACAAATGTTTTTTTCCCCTTCTACTTATTTAAGGGTGTGCCCCCTTATGATTCACTTTAATTACTTTTTTTTTTAATTACAAAGGAAACAAATACGTTTGTTTTCCAACACTAGTTCCAAGTGAATCAATATCTTTCACTCTTTTAAAACAGCCCTCTCCCTGTGTTTGTGGGTCGCTCTGCTTTTTCTTTTCTGTTTATGCAGTTCCATCTGTCCGTCCATATATCATGTTCTCCTTATTTACTGCTAAATGGGGTTTTATTAGTATTGCCAATGACTTTTAACTGTAATGCCGGCGACCAGGGTTAACAGTGACTCTCGTTCTTTGTTTTATATATATATATGCACACTGTAAGTTTAAAGTCCATGCTTGGCATACAGTAAATGAAAGCAGGTTCCACTCCTCCTGACAGGATTTTTATTCGGAGATTTTGCTGTTTGTCTGTTTTGGTGTGGGGGCGGATGGGGTTAATTTTGGTTATTGTACATGTACTTTTTCCTCCTGGATATTTTTAACGTCTATCTTTCACTATTAGTATTTTTCCAGTTTCCTTTACTGGGAGGAAAGGAGATGTATATTCCAACTTTTATGTTGCTGATCTAATGTAACATTATGGAGGCATCGCTGAGTTAATAGGAATTCAAACTTTCTCAGAGGGAGTTTGTATCCTTGGCTGCCCCCCACCCTCCCACTTTATGCATGGTTATGCTTGTGTTTCCGTGTGTACTGCCGGCGAAGGGAGGGGGGAAGGGAATAGATATTTTTTACAGTGGTGGCAAATTATGAAATCTGTCGAGCCATTTTGTCCAGAAATAGTAACTATTTATTTACCATTTTTAATTCCACAAATATGCTGCTTATTTGTAATTTCAAACATTGAAACGTTTATCTGAATTTTTTTTTTTTTTTTTTTTTTTCCTGGGGAGGGATTTGTGATGCATTTCATAGCCCATTTAACATTGTCGAGTTTTTGGAGCCCAGATTTATCATGGGTTCTAAAGACTGCTTAAATTCATCCATTTGAAATGGTCTTTTTATCTGAGCTTCTGTCATTTCTCTTAGAGAGTCGAACTACTACTCTGCTGGTAACAAAAAAAAAAAAAAAAAAAAAGAAAAGAAAAGAAAAGAAATATTGGAAGTGAGTTACATAAAATGTTCTGGAGAATCCTAAGTAATTATATAAAATGGACGCTGATCAGTGGAGGTCTCTCAACAATAACAAACGCCTTTTTTAATAGAAAATTATTTATTTAATAGCAAGAGGCGGACTTCTTAAAAACATGCATTAGGCCTTCCTCTTAGCACAAAGAAGTCCATAATGCAATATTCCCTACCCACCTGGGACTGCCTAGGAGGTTCTCCAAAACCTTCAAATCCTTTGAAATGTTTCTTAAAAATCCATTATTTTACAGCCAGGGAGAACTTTTGCTGCCAGCAGGTTTTTTTTGCTGTTGTTTGGGGCTTTTTTTTTCAGCTGTCCTTTAACTTACGACTCCCCAGTTTCGACAGAAGTGCCTCCTCGCTGAACAAATTAAGTTAATTGAAATCCAAAGCAGCAAATCTATTCACTGGCACTTCAACTACAGAAACTACTTGCTCCATTTTATTAGCAGCTTTATTTCCAGAACCTGAGCAAAACTTTTCGAGGTTTTATATATCGGTGTGCCAAGAATTGGTGGCTCGTCTCGTAGCTGGGGAATGGCATTGATTGCTTCTTATTTTTTTTCCCTCCTCCTTTTTATTCAAGCTTCTAAATTAATATTTTGTTGGTAGACTTTAAATGTGTTTATTGCTTCAAAGTACCTGTTAACTGTAGCAGAGTGTTTCCTCATGTCTTAAACTTTGAATCTCAAGCTTTGCAACTCAGATTTGAGTGTAGAGGGGATGCTGAATTTATGCCAGAAATGTAGAGGTCTTAAATGTGGAGTTGCTGATGCCTTTGGATGGTGATCAGTCTGCAGTGGTGCATCTGGAGCACTGACAACCGTCCCCCTGCTGGGGTGGGTGGGTTTTCAGGCACCTGTCGTTTTCTCCTAAACCTGTGCGGGTGTACCTTCCTCAACAGCCCGGGTTTTTTGTAGGGAGGCAGGTGAACCTGTCCTTGGGATTCTTACGCGTACATTTAGCAGAAGCCCAGCCTCATCTTAACATTTTTGGAAAACTGTAAAAATGGCTAGGAGCTGCCTCTTGATTTTATGAAAACCCCAAGCAAGAAGAATTGGAGCAGAGAAAGAGAGCCAGAGTAGGAGAAACATTTTTCATCAGCCAGTAAGATCTATTTTAAATCTTAAAAACTTTTTCACTAGGAGGATTTAATTTTCTTTGAACCCCATGTATTTTCTAGAAAAAAAAAAAAAATCTTAGGCTTTTCAATAGCACAAAGTCTGTTTGCAATCTGACTAGAGCAGTAAAGGGTAAAGTATGCCTAAGTAAACTTAAATCCGGCATATGATGCTGTTGCTGGAACTCGTGGAGCGTCGAATCTGTTGGCCAGGGGAGAAGGAGTGAGTTTGGCCGAGCGGCATGTGCGGGGCAGCAAGGGGTGCTTGGGGTTCCCGTGCCCGCAGCCCGGGCAGCTGTGTAGAGCAGGGCTCACCGGGTTGATCGGGTCACGGTGCGCTTTATTTTAGCGTTGGAGCAGACAGTTATCTAACACACCCACATGAGGAAGTGCTCTGGAGCAGTTATTTCATGCTTTGCCATGCCCTGTAGCTAGAGTAATTTTGGGCTGAGTGGCGTGCGTATGTGCCTCTTTCACTCCCGTGAAACGAAAAGCAATGCTGTTGGGGTTTATTTTGTGTATATGTTTTTGTGTTGTGTTGGGGTGTTTTTTTGTTTGTTGTTGCCTTTTTTTTTTTAACAGAACCAAAAACAGGATCTAAAACAAATCCAAATACCAAGTCAAATTAATTTTAATAGCAGAGGATTTTGCTTTTCTCTTAAAGCAGGAAAAAAAATATCACTTGTTTATTTTGATAAAGACAGTTGTAGCAATTTCCTGAGTTGGACGTATCTTTATTATAAATATTACTCACAGTTTTCATATTTTCACATTTTCTTCATAGGCTCAGCTTATTCATAAGGGAAAACAGCTGCAGAAAATTTTTTAAAAAGTAATATTATTTATATAAAACTTTGATGTAAATAGGCAACAGTGTCCCCTGTGTCCCCTGTGGCATGGCTTACAAATCCTGTACAAGAGAGATTACAGTCTTAGATAAATTGTTATTTAAATTATTTCAAGAAAACCCTGCTCGTTTTTGCAGACCATATGAGGTTTTAAGTAGAATGATTTGAATAGGTGTTCTGTTTAGAAATTGATGGCATGCTGTGGCCTTATAGATTTCAGTTGGTTTCACTCCTGTCTCTTTTTATAGGACTTTTTTACACTGTGATCGGTATGGTGAAGAGCTTCTACTGAAAAAGATGCATAAATGTTAATGGAAACTTAAACATTGAAATTAAACTTCAAGTTACTTTGATTTTTTTTTTTTTTTAAACAAAACTTTTAGTTTTTTTTTTTTTAATGAAACAATGCACAGAAGTTGGTTTTAAAGAATAACTTGTTCTCTGTTTAGGGTCTTCAGTTCAAACTGTGCTGCAGAGGGAAAATGATGACAAATCAGAGTGAAACAGACTTCACTGATTTTGTTAGTTTGGCCCAAGAAAATTCAGAAAGTAAACAAGCTATCCGTTGTGAAAAATAAATTGGATTTTTAATGCAATGTCAATAATCCAGGTTGCTCTTGCTAAAGAGTTGTGTTTAGCCATGCTCCAAATTTTTAGATACTTTTGTAATATCTGTACAACGTTAACTTGAGCATATTCTCACAGATCTAGCAAATTTTCAGTGAGGATGGTTTTTACTTTGACGATGTTACCCAGATTCCTGGTTATTATGTATCTTAAAAGTTAATATTTAGTTCTAACGGCACTGATCCAATTCTCCTCTAATAGGAAACTGGCATTTCAGAATGATTACTGTCTAGGTCTAACGTGTTTTCGTATGTTTTTGTACTTAGTCCTTCAGTGCCATCATGTACTATGACGGCATTTTGACCGCCCAGCGCTGGCAGGAGTTCTGTTTGCGGACGGGTCTTGTAAACTGGTCACTGGAGGCACAGGGACGTGTGCCACCTCCGTCTTCCACAGCCGCAGGGGCAGCCGGTGCCACGGGGCAGGTTACTACACATCCCAGGAGTTTGCGAGAAGGATAAAGTTCAGCTTTTCTCATATACAGTGAAAACTATGTATCTTGAAGTGGTTAAAATACAGGAATGGGAAATCAGGGAAATGGGATAAAGCTGTCTTTAAAGAAAAAAATACTGCTTCTTTGACAGCTGGGGTTTGGCTCTGGTGAAGTCAATGTGGGGGGTTCCAGCATGTTTCTAATGGGGCAGATGTTCACCTCGCAGAGGAGTGAGCTGGCTGGGTTGGTGCTGGGTGGCATTATGGGAAGAAAGGCTATGGGAGCACAAAGGCTGAAAGCCTTTCATGGCAAGAAGTGGTCACTTCCCATCAGCAACAGCTTGCCCCACTAGCCCCCTGGAGCGCAGTTTTGTAGCCTGTGCTGTACTTGTTCTTATCAGATACTGTTCCTCAACATCTTCTATGAAAGGCAGGTGTTCTAACAGAAACCAGTCCTACCTAATTGAGACACTGGCAGCGTCTTTAGGACTCTATTCTGTGTCATATGCATTTCCTTGTGCTTTTCTCAAGTGAGTGGATGAAAACCCCTAGGTGACATTTTGTGTCCATTTTGCACAAGTGTAAATGACAGTTCAAAGGGTGAACCAAAACCCATATGGTGTTCTTGGATGTTTGAGTTAGCATCAAATCAGTAGTTATACAAGTCTGTATTAAAAACAGCTGGTAACTACAGCAAAGAGGAAAGGAAACCTGAATGGGCAGTGGTCCCAACGTTCTGCAAAGCACTGATGGGAAACCCTTGGCAGGACAGAAATGGTGCCATTCTGTCAGTTACACCTGTAGATGACCATTTAATGTTATGCTTCCATAATAGGTTTAGCTTGGGATTGTGGTAAGGCTAAAAATTAAGGCAAGCGTGATGTGCCATTTGATTCTGAGGTAAATAGATCATGGGAAGTACTCTACTGATGGTTTGGGGTTTTTTTCCCAAATAAAAGGCAAGCTTCCTAATATCTTGCTTCTAAAATCATCAATAGCTGGAAGTGCTGTCAACCCCTTGATGATACAAAAGTAGGACTGGGAAAGTTGCCTTATGGACTTCAGAGTTGTCCTTTTAGCTGACTGAAAGTTAATTATTGATTTCTCTTTCCTCCCTAGAGATCCATATGCCTTTCTTTCTGGCTAGGAATTTAGTGGTCACAGTACAGGAATTTGAGAGCAATCGTCGTGTGGCAACGCAAGATTTCATGGGCAGGATGTCAGGAACGGGTAAGATGGAGGTTGATATGGGGTGAGAGGAAAGAAAGACAACTAGGTGAAAACTTACGTGCACTATCATTTTATGTGGGGTGGACATGCAGCCTGTTATTCTCCATGGCTTTGGCTCCTAAACTCCTAGCAATTTGATAGCTGAGTCACAGCTATTAGTGACAGAGGGGAATGCTGAGAATGAAAACAAAACAACAACAACAAAAAAACCAACCAAAAAATGTCATTGTTTAGGCACAAACACAAGAAAACCATGTTTAATTGCTAATGTGCTCCCTCTGCTGGTTCTCTAAAACTGATGAATGCTATTCCCAGGACACCGGGCCACACCCTCTGGGACAGTGCCTTACAAAAATTGTATCTAAATGAATGACTTCGAGCTCTCTTACAACCAGCAGTATTAACAGGAAAAGTAGTCTTCTGATGAAGTATGTTAAAGCCTTATATACCAGGCATGCCTGCTGAGAAAGGTCATAAAATGTCCAATCCTGAAATTCAGCCTTTTTTGCTTTGTTTTCAGTCTGTCTTAAATTTGACATGTATTTCTTTTTCTATTATTTCCCAAAGCTTGTCTTTTCTATTTTGTTGCTGCTGCTGCTTCTAGGATTTTTCCTGTCTGAAGGAGTTTTAAAAAATGTTCTCAGTGCTTTTAGTTTCAATTTTAGTGCAAGTAGTATCTGAAGAAGCCCCAGTGTAGCTTAGGCTTTGGCAGCTTCCTATTCTTTCTATCACTGTTAGTTAAATTCGCTTGTCAACTTTATATTGTTGTGCCCACTTCATCCTGTCCTTTGGCTTCAGTACTGACTGTTTTTTCAGGATACTCTTGAACATCCTTCCTCGTTGCGATGAATCTGTATTTCTTTTCCAAACACAGACTGAATTGTTTAAGATGTTCCCTACACAGCACATTTCCCCAGTAGACAAGATTTTAAAATCCAGTATTTTGTACTTTCGTGCTATGAAAAATGTCTAAGAAGTCCTGGATATGACCGACTATTGGAGAAAAATCCTGAAGAATGCTTTATTAATTCCCATAGAGTATTTGGAATGTGTGGAAGATTTCTGACATGGTAATTATGTCATGAAAGATTGTCCTGTATTTCCTGTGTTTTCCACCTACGTGGACTGTCACGATAAAGAGCCTCATTTTGCAGGCTTTGACACATCAGTGGGAATCAGCTGTGCAGAGCCGTTGCAGGACTGGGCTCAAGTTTTCCGTGTAGAGCAGTGAAAAGTTTCCTTTCTGCAAGTCTCATGCTTCCCATCTAGGTGACTGCTTATTAAATCTTTATCCAGCAGGGACAATAAACCAAATAGCCTGGTGGGTAGCTAATTGGCTGGAGTGACTCAAGCCACATATAAATCTCATTTGTACTCAGTACGTCAACTCTCTCTGGCCTCGTCGCTTTCTCTAGTATTCGTTCATTTTGAGACAGCTTGAATATAATGCAAAGAAAATAATCCCTGGTTCTTTCTCAGAGTGTCTGGGAGGATACTTGTAGGATGATTCTCCATTATTTCCCTTTCATAAGCCTTGCAGATTAGGAACTCGTCCTCCTAAAATGTAGCACAGGGAACTGGCCCCTGTGTGGGCAGTCACATCAGAGTCATCAGGAAACCAGTATAACAGAGGCCACATCACCCTCCTGTCACCAGGTCCTTGGACATGAGGAGTCATAGCAGGGGTTGGTATCTCTATGATAGCTTGCACTCCTGCTGTAACCGCTTTGAGAATGAATAGGTAATTCAGCGCCTGAGGGTACCAATCTGGCACCTTTTGCTAGTGCTAAACTAATACAAGTGATTAGAAGCGACACGAACTCCCAGCGAAGGCCCAGCCCGTCCTGGCTCATGGGCGGACCATTTGAAGTCCAAGCCGTGTTTTGTAATTTCCAACATTTCATAAAAATACTGCTTTTATTTTCCTCTCTGAGCCACAGCCAGGTTTTGAAAGCTTCATAACTTGCTCCAATTGGATAGAAAAAGTGTGTTTTCAAGATAGTGACATTTTCTAAATGAGCTGGTTCCTTCTGAGCTATACCAACTTCATAGCGTTTATCCACTAAGTTAGTCAGGCTCAGCCTGAAACATTTCACTGCTGTGAAAGCAGCTGCTCCTGAATGAGGTTAAAAGCCAGTTGTGCTTTTGCAGTACATTCCGCTATGCTGTACTTTGTGCTGGACAAGGGAAAGCTCAGTATTTTTCCCTGGTGCTGGGGATTTCTGGATGCTGGAATTAACTTTCTGCTAATCTCTGAGTCTCTTTTTACAGGGGACTGGAACCCATTCAAATCCTTTCTTAAACACTTTTTTAGACAAAGCTGCGGTGTAGTATCAGAAGCTGTACCCGCTTCTGGTTGCAGTGCAGTCACTACTCTCATCTATGCAAGTAAATAGGTACTGCCCAGGATAAGCGACTGATTAGGGAAACAGGATTCATTGTTTCTTTCTAGCTTTCTATGTAACTTTCCACAAGTCACCTCATTTTTCAATGTCTGAGTTACTGGTCTTCAAGATAGGAGTAACGATGTTTGTCAGTTTCTGAGAGCAGTTGGGAAACATAGTCATAGCTATGTTCGCTGATTTTATCTTTACCTCTCAGTTTTGTGCCTTGTTATCACTCTAAAAGTGCATTGCAATCTCTTTCTTTACCCTAATGGGTTTGCTTTAGCCTCCTAGTGAAGTTTTTGAATACTTGTGGTCTTTCTCTGGCATTTTAGAATAGAACTGACACCTGAGGTCTTGTTTTTGGGCCGTGGGGTTTTTCTGGAGGAAGTTTTCACCTCATGGAGATTAAGAGCTAGCATTTACTCAGGCGGTTTAGATGGCAGTAAGTGTTCCACCCTGATCATGCAGACTGTATTATATTGGATCTCGGGTGGATTTTGTGTATGTTTTGAGCCATGCGTTTTCACTGGATTCAGCCCTAGGCTGTCTTGACCAAACTGCTGTTAATAACTGAGCTAGGTCAGTTAAAGTTGTCTCTATGGTGGAGTGAGAGCCCTCTCGTCTGGATCACATCCATATCCAGCTCCATGATAATTCAATCTCTTACCAGAATTACTTTCATTTTCATTCTACATATTTTTCAGGTGAAAAAAAGTAGAAAACAAAAATGAAGTGAGTTAAAGTGAGCTTTTCTGGAGTTTCCTAGTTAAGACTGGTTGTGCAGGAACACAGTTTAGTTGACTGCAAGCTGTTTTGAAGAGTTACTAAAATCTAGCTGAGTAATGTTACTATGGAACTTCAACGTGGCAGAAGGATCCAAATGGAGCATTTGGGAGGGATGTTTGGGAAGAACGTGAGAAGCTAGAAGAAATAAATGCTGAGATGCAGGCAGGGGGCAGAGCTGTTCAAAGAAAATGAGGACAAAAAGTCTGAACTGCATGCAAAAAGAGGGGCTAACTTGGTCCCACTGACAGGAGAAGGAGGAAATTTTTGTGGAATAATTGTCTTCAGAGGACAATGCTCTTGGGCTAAGAAGTTCCATGTTAGATTTCTGGATGTCTGTGCTAGAATGTTTATGGGTCGTATTTTACCCTAAGTTACGTTCGTACGAAAGTGGACTGATTGCATGAAGTTTAGAAGAACCAACATTCAACTGAGAGCTGAATTTAGCTTTGTATTTCTAGCCTACTGGCTGCAGCTGGCATACATCTGAAGCAGTAAAGATGATGCATGGTACTCCACAAGTGATTTGTGACCAGGAGACAGTTTTCTTTAGGACAGTGCTGCTGAATTTGACCTCATTTTTTCTGTGAGACTGTCTCCCTTGTGGCAACATACATAGGTGTATTAATAAGATTCTTACCAGATCTCTCCTTGAAATCTGAGCTTGTGGAGCTGATGAAAAGGCTTGCTTTTAGGAGGTGTTGGTGATTATTCTCGTAATGCTCAGGCAAAGCCTGCAAAGAATTTAACATCCAAAAAGATGCCTTTTTTGTTGTTGTTGCTCATCTGCAAAGGTTTAATCCTAAAACCTTGTGTGATTTTTTTGTTTTGTTTTGTTTTGCTTTATTCTCATTACCCCAAAAAGAGAAGTGCCAGTTCTGTCTAAGTCTTTCCTAGGCTTTTTTAGATGGAGTGACACATGTACTTCAAAACAGAGAGCAGTTATCAGCCGAGTTCAGCTGGAAAAGGGAATGCTCACAAAAGGTTACAGGACAGTTTAGCCAGAGATAGCTGCTGATATGAATAAATAGCACTCTGCATTTCTGAAGAAACTTATTCAAATATCTTAAAGCATTTAATGAAAGTAGTTAATTTAGTTTTGCTTAACTCCAGTAGCTGAATCAACATTATTATTTCCATTTTTTAATCAGGAACAATCAAGGCACAGAGAGAAAGAGGAAGTGGTGCCTGCATTTCTTCCTTCCTCAGTGTATTGTACATGCAGATGGGACTTGGAAAAGTAAAGACCATGTTCTATGGGCAAAGGAAGCTCAGATGTTTCTTGACTATATTAAAGATCGTTGGCTTTTTTTACACTGTTGTGGTGTTGTAACACACATGCAACTTCTTCGCCATGAAAATCTTATTTCTGCTTTCAAAATGAGATAAAAAGACACTGCAGTAACTGAAAATTGAGGCCAAACACATTTAACGTACCAACATGTCAACAGTCTTTTTTTAATAGCAGAATTTAAAAAATATATTTTGGTGTTGTGTTTGCTTATTATTCATAATTACTCTCTTAACTTATTTAATATAACTTCAAAGACTTGTAAGCATATTTTTTTCTCCGGTTGGATTTCCCACAGCTGGATAAGTCCCAGTGAGTGCCATTGTTAGCTTTGTCCGAGAAGTAGATGTTCAAAAATCAAACCAGTCTGTCGCCTCTCTTAATAATCATAGGGGAAGATTTTATACGTGGCTGAAATAAATAGTGGTGGTGTTTGCTTCACGAGATAAGTCATCAAAAGAATACAGAAGCTCGCTATCACATGTAAAGACAAAAGTATCTTCAAATAGTTACATTGTTCTGGACCGCTTGTATGTATGATTACTTGTATATATGACTGCTGTTAACCTCTATGAGAGCTTCAATATGTAAAGGAGAAAATAGCCCCTGAGGATACTCTGGACACAAGCATTTAAAAAGGATTGTTACTTGTCTGTTTAAACTGTTAGTGGAGACAAAAGCACATGCAAGTAATAATGGCAGCTTGCTAGAACTGGGTTTGGGCAGAGCACAGATGTATTCCGGCCGAGGCATCTGTCAGAGAATGAACAGTAGGAGGAACTGAGTTGTTTGTACATTCAACCTGAAAACTGTACAATGAGTAGCTGCATTTAAGTTTTTGTTACTTGAGAATGAGGATCAGATCCCCATTCTTGAAAACTTGCAAACAAGTTTTGGGTTTGTACTGCTTTCTAATATCTTTTCATTTCCCAGGAGCCAGTTTTAAAGTCTGTTGATGCTTAGAAGACCAGATTGGAAGGACAGCAACAGAAAATTTTATTAGCTAGTACAATTACTGCTTTCGTCTTTGAGAGCCAAATTCATCTAGCATAGAATGTTTACAAAAGAAAAGGCTGGAATGCACGATAAGGTTTTCCCTTTATCAGAGACATATGGACTCACCATCACTGGATATATTTGTGAGACACTATAATAAAGAACACTCCTCAGGCATATCTCACATTTCAAGGATCGAAGGGCAAACTGGATACATGTTCCTGCTAGGAAATGGATGAACCAGCTTTTTCATATGCAGTCTCCAATTTTGGTAATCCCTGAGAAGCTTTTAAAAGCCAGGATGGAGTCAGTAAAACCTTGTCTTATTAACCTCCAAAAGGACACAAAGGGGTTTGGATCACAAAGCTGGTCTGCATGCCAAATGCACCTCTGAAGTACCTTCATACTGTCTCAGTCTGCTGTAACTTTGGGTAGACACAATACAATGAAGTTCATGAAGCAGATTAAAACAGTAGATGAAGAGACCAGGTTACTGGGAAAATTCCCACCTGAGAAATGCAAGTCAAGCTTCTTTGTACAGGAGAGCTAATAAATGTCTTTCCCCACTTCATGCCTCCTAAGTAGAGATTTTTCCCTTGTTCCCCTTTCACATACACATAATTGCCTATTCCATAGGTGGTCTCTGAGATTCATTTGTCTCTGGTGATAAGCGTTGGTCCTGTGAAAGGTTCTCAACTCAACTGTATTTAAGTCTTCTTTCTTTCTCGGTCTCTCATATCCACTCTTACCTGCTAAACTCGGACATCAGGGAGCTCTGCAGAGGTTCCCTGTTACACAGTTGTCTCTGCCTGCTATTGTGGTAATAGAAACTGGCAACTTTTTTTCCGTCACTAAGCATCTCCACTGTTATGCATTTCCTTAAATAAATGAGCTTCTGGGTTTGTTTTTTAATTTACTGAGGTACAACTTTTGCTATATATAATTAGAATGCATGAAATCTTCAGAACTGCAAATGACTGTTTTATAGGACACACCACTTTTGCTTCTGGGTGCTGTGAACCATTATATATCTCTATATGGGTTTTAGGGGAAGATGGATTGAAGACTCAAAAACTATGTAGGCCTTAAGTCAGCAAATGTAGTGGATACTTATTTCTTAATCATTTCACTGATTCACATATTTTTGCCTCTTCCTTTGGTTTTAATGCGGATCACTGGTGTGTTTAGGGAGAAATTCGCCTTGCCTCTCTTTTTTTCTCAAGTTTCAAATGTGCCTAGAGATCAGTGAGGTGAGAGTGCAGCTGGGGGCTTCAGATCTGGAAGAATGACTGGCCAGGGATTTGTCTGAGCTTTTTGGGAAGGCTGGGTGAATGAGCTGAACTTCTGGCTGCACTGCTGTTGACCAGCATTGGTGAGGCTCCTTGCCTTGCCAAAGAGAATCTTGCTTCCCCTCAGAGCACTTCTTCTGGAAAAGGCCAGGAAGGAAGTAATTCTGCGTGATTCAAGAGAGACTTTAAAGATCTAGGCTCTGTTTTTTAGGAAACAGGCAGGCAAAGAGCCTACTTTGTCGTATACATGAAACTGTAAAACTTCAGTTTTTTATTGCTTCTTACTTTACAAAGTTTTTACTTTGCTGTATCTTTACTCTCAATGCCTGTATATTTAACCTTAACAAAAGAAGCACAGTAAGATGAGCAAATGGAGTGGTATTCAATATGCTTACTTATTTTCTGCCTGAGCAGGTCATGTACCCGCTCCTTGTGGCAGAAGGGGCCATGTGCCATGGTTACTCCTCTGTAGTATCACCAGATCCGTTGCGTGTGTACAGAAAAACTGAGCTGTGCAGAATTCGGTCCAGGTGCAGCAAGCTTACCGCTTGCGTACGATACAACTGTAATAACGTCCATGCCCAGGAGCTCCAGAGTTTCCTGGAATCACTAGATTTACTGTGAACACGCCATAACTAATTGGGATGTTTGAGGTATACCCAACATGTCCCAGAGTTGCTTCATTGTATTCATGGTAGTTCTCTCAGCAGCTGTGCTAGGCTTGTGTGGGAGTAGAACCTACCAGATGAGCATTGTCAGGAGAAGGTCATGAGTGAGATAAACAGAAGTTAAGCATCCAGGGCACAGTCCTCAAACAGTGATTTTTTTTTTTTTTTTTTTTAATTCAGGTACTGTTTAAAATGACCTCAGGGCTTGTGTAAGTCGAGAAGATGTGAGAAATGTAAATAAGAGGACTTTTTGGGTCTGCTGCATACATTACTGATCTGGGTGCTTCAACTTCATGTCTCTGCTCTTCTGTTCTGTAGCAGTAAAATGGAGTGATGAGGGTAAATTCTGCATGCCTTGAAGCTTTTTTGAACATTATGTGAAGTGTTCAGAAATCTTTAGGTGAAAAAGGCTGGGTTAAAAACAGCAATTATTGCCATGTTTACCTTTTCTTGATCTGAGAGGAGCGAGCAGAAAATGCAAATGCTTGTGTTACCATGAGAAATTAAAATGTGTTCATTTCAAAAATTTTCCCAATAAGATAGCCTTTCATGCCATCTGGAAATTTCTCCAGAAAACTGTCTTCTGAAGCTTTCATCCTTTCCCTCCTTAGAGTGTTTTGCCTGATCGCATCATCAGTGGAAGAAAACAGAAGTGAGACAAAGAGTAGCGGTGCTGAAAGGCAAATGTTGATTCTTCAAAACCTTGTATCCTACTGATGTCAGTGAAAGTTTTAATTGCAGATGAGGGCTGCAGCTAGTTCTGAGGATGAGCAGAGGTGGGTATTTGGATAGAGAGGAAAATGACCAGCAAGTGTCCACCTGGATTCTGCAAAGACTTGCAGTTTGGAGACTAATCGCTCAGAGATGAAGAAACATGGCTTTGGCATGATGAGCAATGCTGATTTGTTTATATCTTAACCCCTGGCAGAGTGAGGTCTTCAGGAGGATGGGACTCAGCAGTAGGATAGGAGTGAATCTAAATTAGGGAAAAAGGGTGAAAAAGAAGAGGAAGGTGCAGTTTGACAGCAGTAACTGTCTGGATGCCTGTGTTTTTTGTGGTGGAGCTGAGTCTCACCAGCAGTAGTGCTGCGTGTAGGGTGCTCAGCATAAATAGAATCCATAAATAGTTTTGTAGAGAGTCAGGATTTTATTTTGCTTCTGAAATCGGACCTTCTGTGACTCTTGGCTCTGCCATTTCTTACCTTATTGGCAGGATAAAGTTGATATTGCTTAGCCGAAATTCACATATATGAATACACTTTCATCTCTTTCTCTGTTGCTTTGTTTATCTGTCTCCGTCTATCTCTCTGTGCGCCTGCTGCTTGTCTGCCTGCCAGTTTTTTCTTTGTCTCTATCACTTCATCATTGAACCCATCTGTGTAGAAAATGGGATATTTGGCTGTCTTGTATTTTTTTAATTATTTTTTTTTATTTGTGTCATTTTGTTCCCTGAGACTTATGAGGATAAAACTCGCACTCCTGGGGGTGCCAGGCATTTCAGATCTTGCATTTAGGAGGAGCCGTGATGCTTTTTGCGTCTGTTTGTCTGTCCATCTGTCTGCTGGTCTATAATAAGCTGTGCAGCGAGACAGCAGCTCACTATCTGTGTGTGTGAAATTAGCTAATTGGTGTTAGCAGCAATATTTTCGCATGTTTTATAAGCAAAGTGCAGCAAGGTATATAAATGTAGATATGATCCAGAGACACACACACATACACACACACGCGCACGCAAGCCTGTCGCTGCTCATGCATAGACGCTCAGAAGTAATTAATGTTAATAAGATTTTAATGTGCTTGTGAGATCATAATGAGGAGAAATGAATGCTCTGATTAGAAAAAGGTAACTGTGTGTGTGTTTTGGCTTCAAACAAGATTCCCCGTCTTTTTTATAAATCACAATTTCAAAACTTGTTTGTGATTGCATCAGTCGGTTTTTATTTTCAAATTAGAGGTCTGTTTAGCCGTTTGAATGATTAGTCAAATAAATGGGTAAAACCCAGATCATAAGGAATGGTGCAGATTTATTTTTTTTTTCCTCTTAGAAAGCAATGCTACTATATGAGAGGGCTGGGCAGCTTCATCCTTCTAGCATTACATTTTTTTGATGCTGCTTTTAAAGCCTCATCAGAAACGGCTCTCGGAGACAGTGCTCATTTTTTACAAATAGAGATGTTTATCTATAGGTGTCTGCAATGCATAATCAACCACTGAAACTATTGTGCCAAGGCACATTCCTATTCATCAATAATGATGAATCCTCAGAGTCCAGATGATCACATGATACCTTGATAATATTTTGAAATAATTAGTTTAAGAAAGCAGAAATGTATACATGTATTTTTTTCTTTTAATCAGTTAGTTTCCACGTAAGAGAGAAGGGAAAGTGTTTGCAGGAAATATTTTCCAAGCTAAGATATTTTTCATCCTAGGTGCTGTGAAGTCACCAGACTCCAGCTTGGCTACAATCCAGCTGGACACTAGGGGTCCTTCTCTCCAGCAAATCAGTGAAAACGTTGTCCAGAGGGCTTTACTTTCATTTGCATAGTTATTATTGTTATTATTTTAAGTAATAAAATATATCAAAATATTAAAAAGTTCTTTCTTGATAGTGCTACACAAATCACTTCGGGATTGGGATTTTTTTTTTAATTGACACTGAGACATTAAATATTCAAAACCATCTAGAATTAAAAATGCAAGTTTAAAAGTTCATGCTCCAGTGCGCGCCATGTTGCATACTACCCACTTATTTATTTTGGTGGCACCTGGCTTGAGTGGTGTTTTAAAGTGTTAGATCTATGTTTGAATTCAATGAATATGGTTCACTTCCATAAAGTGCTGAGGTACCACAACAGTGGTTGCAATGAGAAATGGTAGAACATGGTGACAAGATTGCAATTTCCAAATCATGCTGAACAAAAACCAGTGTCAGTAGATACAGCTTTGACATGATTTGAAGTCTCTAAAGATGATAATGTGACAGTTTGTTTATAATGAATGGATTTCTTTTAGGGAAAGGAAGCATCATGCATTATGTGTATTTGTTTATTCCTCCTTCCAGCCAGCTGCTATACAGTAAGGCCTCTAATTCTAGTTTATCATTCAGATATTTCAATCAATGAACTTTATACAGGAACTTTAACTTTCTGAAGTAGCTTGGGATATCATTTGCACATGTGTGTGCTTGAGCGTGTCTGTGCAAGCACACTCAAAGCGGCACTGGAACCCAAACATCCACACAGTAAGGCTAAAACAGACTATTGCCCAACTGCTGCCATTTTCCAGAGGGGTTTTAATGGCCCTGGAAGGAAAAAGAACACCTTTACTTCTCCTAAGTGCTTATAGTTTGAGAAGTCTTTTAAATTTTGACTTAAACAAAATGGTAGTCTGAGCTCTCACTGTAAGGAAGCAACTCATTTGCTTTAAAAATAATTGACCTCATTAATGCTTATAAATATATAAAGGGTGAGTGTCACGAGGATGGAGGCAGGGTCTTCTTGGTGACAACCAACAGTAGGACAAGGGGTAATGGGTTCAAACTGGAGCACAAAAGGTTCCACTTAAATATGAGAAGAAACTTCTTCTCAGTGAGGGTGCCAGAGCACTGGAACAGGCTGCCCAGGGGGGTTGTGGAGTCTCCTTCTCTGGAGACATTCAAAACCTGCCTGTACACATTCCTGTGTAACCTCATCTATGTGTTCCTGCTCCGGTGGGGGATTGGACTAGATGATCTTTTGAGGTCCCTTACAATCCCTAACATTCTGTGATTCTGTGATCCTTTCTATAGATAATTTTATTAGAATCTTTTGAAAAATACCAATCCCAGTTTAGCATTAGTATTGAATTAAATTAGTATTGACTTCACGAAATAGGATTCATTTCCAGAAAGGGCTGAGGTAGCACAACAGTGGTTGGAATGAGAAATAGTAGAGCATGGCAATGTTATTGCCATTTCCAAGTCATTATGAACAAAACCAGCGTCAGTAGATACAACTTCGGTGATTTTAAGTCTCTAAAGAAGATGATGTGACAGTTCAAATCGCACTTTGGGGTTAGTATCCTCTTGCATTTTCTTCATTGCCTTTTTCTGCTTCTTGCCTGTGTGTTACCATGCCAGTTCCTAAGACTACCTTCCATGAAATCAGAGTGAAAGTAGGTGCAAGGCAATGGTAAACTCCAAAACCTCTGAATTTTCACCTTGGAACAGGAAGCAGCTAAGCAATGCGGAGACTTTCTCTTTGGTTTTTCTGTGCTCTAGATGGAAAATATTGAAGAAAACACTCAGTTTGATGTTCTCAGCGTTAGAGATGAAGTAGCCAAGCTCCCTTCAGTTATAGGCTGAAAACTCCTTAAGGCTTGGCAAACTCAGGGGGAGCTGAGGCAAACCGGCTAAATGCATGAAGTCAGGACACAAAAATGAGTTGTGCTGAATCCTTGGAGGACTGCTTTAATTCAGGAGTAAATTAGTCTTACACCAATGTAGCTTAACTAAATAAGGAGCTACAGGGAGCTTTGTGGTTGAATTAGAGCATCTACTCACTGCTTCAAGACAATTAAATGTGTGCATATTGATGTCAGACCTTCAGTTTATTTGTCTTGTCTTTCTCAATGTCCCCATGCAGACTTGGTTTAAGAGACAGATAAACTGTCCCAAGCAATTCATTCTGTACCAGGGGTCCAGAACAAAACAAATTGCAATAGCTTCTTTGCTCTGAGGAAAATATCGTAACACCTACTATTGCTCTGTTCTTGGCAGACTACTGGTTGCCCTGCTTCTCTTTGGGCACCATTGTTTCCCTGTGAAGTTGTTGGAGGATCCACAGATAATAAAGATGGCTTTCTGTTACAGTCTGTTTGTACATACATAAGTTCCAATATTTGGGAATAAAACAAGCCAAAGGTAGATGTACCATGTATTTGCAATGTCTTCTAGAATTATTACATGAAAAGCAAGTGTATTCATATTCAAAAGTTCTCTTTCTGCTTGGTAACTAGTTGCTTTACTTACATTTGGCTACTTTCATGTAGCTGTAGTTCAAAGGTGAGAAACAGGGTTTTGTGTGGGTTTTTTTTGGTTGTGATGGCAGAACAGAATATGGTGGGTGC
Source organism: Patagioenas fasciata (assembly GCF_037038585.1). NCBI lineage: Eukaryota > Metazoa > Chordata > Aves > Columbiformes > Columbidae > Patagioenas > Patagioenas fasciata. The sequence continues at coordinate 75,205,768 of NC_092520.1, read as the reverse complement.
ACAGTAAAGACAAGTTACCTTGGGAGAAACTAATTTTCTCTTAAAGAGGCCTGTGCACAGTATGAAAACAGTATCTCCTAATTGTGTGTTGAGATTGTGCCCTGAAGAATGTTTTAGAGTACCTTTGCCAGCCTTACTCATATTACACTTGTTTAATTTGACTTTGTTCCTAAGTACACATATAAGGTTAAAATGCTATTAATTCATGAAGTTTGTAATTGACAAACAGATTGTGAGTTAGCTGATAGAATCTCCATGCTGAACAGCATTGGATTTGCACATTGAACACCCTCTGCATAAGGGTGAATTTTAGAAATAGTTGTAGGTCCTAGCTCTACCGAGCCAGCAGAGGAAGTAAGCGATCAACCTGAAAGCTTCATAGGCGATAGTCCCCTGCTAGACTCAAAGAGGAGGATTTTGTTCAAGTGTACTAACCGATGTCAGCTTTTTTCACATGATCTGGAGAAAGAAAGCATACATCCTAAAAGTGTCAAGCATTAAGCTTTAAAAGAACTGATTATCTCATCTTACTTGCCCAGTTCCCTATGTATGTTTTGAAATAAGTAGCTTCTTTTTCCAAAGTGCTTAATGCCCAGAAACACCTGCTGAAGCTGCTGGATGCAGAGAACTTCTAGCAGCATGTGGATTTAGAAAAAGTTTTTGATACTGGTTTTGAAAATGTTGGCCAGAAGGCTCTTAGGTCTAGATGAGCTTAGAAATTCCAGATAACTGGTGTGACATTTCTGCCAAAAATGTTGTTTTAAAAAGTTGTATAATTGCTGTGTGTGGTATTTACGTTATAGGAAAAAATACGACTATCTGTAGGAAGACAGGAACTGTTAAAGAAATCAGGTAAGTTCACATAGTTCAGTTATCTCTGCTTCTGAAAGTGTCAAAAACTTCTGAGACGGGTAAGGAAAGCCTTCTCATGAACAAGTATGGGAATACTTAGCCATGGTGGAATTGTCTACCTTGCTCTGCCATGGGATAACTGGCCAAGTCCTGTGGGTGTAGGTTTTCTACTTGCTTAGAGTTCTGTTTGACTTAGTGATGCATATTCACACCGGTCATATGAAAGTTCTTTTTTTTAATAAGCTCTTGGTGTCAGTGTTACTTTGCAGCAGATATGCGATCTACAGGTTGATTCACACATGAAAGGAAATGGCTTAGTTTTTCTGAAGTTTTGTGTTTGGATATTAGGAAAGCTGTTTGGATATTTGAGGTTTCAAGTAATGTAGAAGCAGACAGCACTGAGCAACTAGATGAAGTCAGAAACTTGGATCGCTATGGCATAAATTTGCTTCCTGGTGTCTCAGTTTTGTTATCTGGTGGCCATGTGTGTGCTGTCGTTAGCGGAACTCCAGTGGCTTCAGGATTAGCCTCAGTCACCACAGAACTATACAACATAGTATATGTATGTGCTAACTCCTGCGCTTATGCTTATGTTTCCAGGTAGTGCATTTGGAAAGAGTCTGAATGTATAAGGAATGTATGAATAAGGAGTTTGGGTAATGATTTGATTTATTTGGAAAATGTTAAAACTTAATCTTTTTCTCATTCCCCAAACTGACCTGCTTCTGACGTTATTATGAGTAGGCCTTTTTACCTATGCCTGTATTAGTGATTCAAGAAAAATTGCCAACTTCCTGTGCTTCCCAAAGCATGGTATTAGGGATCTGTTGCCTCAATTTACCTATTGTTAAAATATAAGTCCCTGTCAAGCAGGTGGAACTAATTGATGGGAAAAGCCTTTGCATTCTTTTATATGAAGATCTGCTTTTGGTCGCCCTCTGCATTACGCTTTTCAGCCATGCTGTTTGCAATGCACATGTTGGCAAATGCAGTGCAGCAGCACCTCCTCTGCTCTGGGATTCCATATTTGAGATGCATTAGACCACCCTGCTGGCCAGCTGTGTCTTCTATGTGTGATCCTGGGAATCAGATGGAGGTCGTGGTTCTTAACAGTGTCTGCAGGGCTTTATGCCTCCAAGTGAGGTCCTGAGCTCAACTACATCTGCCAGCAGGATTTTTTTCTGGAGTGACAGCCTAGGTAATGTAAGCTCCTGTGTAAAGTCTTAGGCATTGGGCTATCTGAGGTGCCTGTCTTCTAGACAGGCAAAAAGCTGTGAAATCTGACGTGGGAAGTAATGTCTCTGCAATCTTCGTTTGTGATATGTGCTACGGACTGGAGTAATCCATTGAAGTACTTGAGCCCGTGAAACAACTGGAAGGTCCCAGCCCTGCCTACGTGGAGATTTTCATCTGACCACATGATAAACATCCTTCCTTGGATAATGCCCTGATTATCCAAACAGGACTTCAGGGAAGTCCTGTGGCAGGTGGTAACTTGTTTTTGTCAGTGGTGGTAACCCAGCCTGCTCTGCTCCCACCATCCATGTCAGGATCTGCACTTTGGCTTCGAGACTGGGGAGGAAGGGAACATGGGACAGGGATCCTAGGGGAGGTGAGCAGGGAGTAGGATAAAGGAGTGGGAGGATGGAGCTGGACCCTGGTTTTGTGGAGCTACGGAAAGTAGGGAGGGAATGAATCAGAGACCTGTGCCATGGGGTGGGCCATGGCAGAAGGGCGTAACAGTGAATTGTGTAGATAGGTGGTTGAAATAGAATCTACGTTAGAAGGATGGAAAGGTCAGAGTCTGTCCTGGAGGGAAAGAAAAAACAGTACAGACATACCTCCACCTCTGCACATCAGGGGTTCATCACAGCTGGGAGATGTCATTGCCAAGGTGTTGGTACCATAAGAACCTTCTTTGCTTTTGGAAAAGCTTGTAAACATTAAAAACAAGTATAGTTGAGGCCCATTCCTCATTAAATTTTTCTTCTCTCTTAATACAGTAGTCCAGTCTCGATAAAGGTGTTTTTAACAAAATCATTCTTAAATACTGTACCCTGGGTGCAACTGATTTACAGCATGGCACCTTTGCTGCTTCTTTCAAGGTGTTTCTACCTTATATTCCTTTTTCTTTCCCTGTTAGTGAGCAGTTGATGAAAAATTGTTAAATTAGCTGGTGCTACTTTGCTGCAACTTGTTGCTACTATCAAACCAGTTGAAAAGCCTAACAGGTACTTGCGTTTATTCTAAAGATTCTCTGTGACTCTCTGGACTTGATTGATTTCTTTGGAAACATCTGATATATACTGAAACTTAAAGGATTGACAGTCCTGGTGTAATGAGGCTATCTTGAAGGATGGTAAGAGGTGCTCTCACTTACTTCTGGCCTAGGTGACTTGTATAAACACATATCTTGCTGAAATCCAAGCACAAAGATGGTCCCTTTCTGGGCTGAAATTTTCTCTTCCTAAGATACATGATTATTTTGTGGAGGATAAACTGTATTTTTTCTTATTCCCGACAAGTAATTGTCCAAACTGTTCAGCTGTGAGTCCCACTTTAAGTGATCTATTCTAATACATCGTTATCTTTGCCGTTAACATTTTTTTCCTTTTGCCTAACCTGAGTCTTCCTTGCTGCAGTTTACTTCCATTACTTCTTTGACAATTAATCGCATTCCTTTTGCAATAGCATTTTATGTACTGGAAATCTGGGTAACATAGTCATTTTTGGCAGTTTTTCCACACTGTTTATGGCCATTATGATCATTCTTGCTTTTTTCTGGATATTCTTCAGCTGCTTCACATCTTCTTGAAATGTACTGCCCATAATTTGACAGTTTACATCTTGAAACTTCCCCAAACTGAATATAGCTGAAAGATTACTTCCTGTGTCCTTGTGGCTGCATGTCTGCTTTTACAAACCCCAAAATGACAACTGACTTCTTGCTTCACCAAGATATTGCTAATTTACATCAAGCTTATAATTCACAATAACCCTAGGTCTTTTTCTGAAATACTTCTACCTGCTCAGTTATCTACATCTTATATTTGTGTGATTAATTATTTTTGCCCAGGTACATTACCCATATTCCTGTTGAATATCATCCAGTGCCTCTGGACAATTTTTTTTATTTACCAAGGTCATTTGGAATTTTATTAAGTTATTCAGTGCCCTCCCAGGTTCATGTTGTCTTCAAGTTCAATAAATGTTTTCTATTCCATCATCTAGGCCTATTTGAAAAATCAAATAGGACAAAACTCAGGGCAGAAATCCAGTTGATGTAGTTTTGTATCTTGATAATTACTGTGTAGATTTCCTTATCCACATAGTTTTGCATCTGTGTGATACTATGGCTATGCTTGTTTTGTTCCTAGCTTTCTGATAAGAATATTATGTAAGATTGTCAAAGGCCAAAATAAAGTCAAGGTACATGACATTTGCTCCCTATGAGGTTTCTTATTCTGTTGCAGAAGGAAATTATGTTCCTTTGACATAATTTGTTCTTAAATTAATGTTGATTGCTACTCATCTTTTATATTTAGGTGCTTGCAAGCTAGTTCAATTCATTGTTCAAGAGTTTTTATAGGAATTAAACTTAAATTGCCTGGTCTAGAGTTCTCTTGTTCTTTCTTTAGTCTTGTTTCTCTGCCTTTTTATGGTCGGTACTAGATTTATTCTTCCAGTCTTTTATTGTCTTTAACAAAGTCTCAAAGTCTGTTTGGCGCAGTTGTTTACGGATACCAGGGTGAAATTCATAAATAAATGACTTGAAAAATACCTAGCTTATCTAAATACTCTCTAATCTGCTTGCTCTTTCTTCTGGAGTGAGACCATACCCCTCCATCTTCATGAGTATTAAGTGAGTTATCTATGTTTCTCCACTTGAAATTTTGAATGAAAGGTGGTACAAAGAAAGGTGTTAAGCATTCAGCCTACTCACGTCATCTTGTCAGTTGATCTTCCTCTTCATTGATGAACAGAGCCACATTTCCCCTCATAGATCTAAATGTACTAATAGAGTGGTTGCTTGTTACTCGTGATATTCCTTGTTAACTTTGTACTTTGACCATTATGATTTTGTCCCTATATGTTTGTACAATTTCAGACTAATTCTCGTGTATTCTGATATCATTCTGCTTTCTGCAGGCTTTTTTTCTTATGTTGGTAGCAGTTAAGAGCTCGTAATTTAGTGATGTTAAACCCCTGCTATTTTCCTTTCCTCTTTTTTTTTGGGATAGCTTGTGCTTATGGTATTATTATAATTTCTTGGAAGAGCAGTTAAGCCTCTTTCACTTCTTTTTTTCCATAAACTCACAGGGATTTCTACCTTCTAGTTCTCCAAGATCATTGCGATGTATTATACATTTCTAGAAGTCCAGTGATTTTATTTTGTTTTTTTCCCTCTTTCTTTTCTGAAGAATTGTGAACTTGATGACTCTCTGTCATGCACCCTCACCCACTCAGTCTGTTCATCCGTACAGGCTAGAGCCCAGTCTAGAAGAAATGTCCTTTTGGTTTTTACTTTCTGATTAAAAAAAAAAACAAACAAAAAACCTCACTTGCATTCCATGAAGGTGCTAGAAAGCTCTGATCTGCTGTGTTCTTTGCTCCACAGAATACGTGCAATTATTCTCCTTCATGCAAATACATTGGCTTGCTTCAATGATTGTGGCTTTTCCCCATCATGGCAGAGCTGGTTTCTCTTGCCTTTAATCACTACCTGTAGTTTTTCAGCAGGTTTGATGCTTGATACAGTCTGGACCTCAGAGCGTGCTTGTGCAGTCTATCCGAGGCAACACTTGCTTCCTTTTTCCCTCTTCTGTATCCTACTCATAAAGGTCATGTACCCTTTTATATTTCCGTTGCACTTGTGTGAGTCAGACCACCAGATTTCTGTCATACTAATTAAGTCACAATCTGATGATGTGTTAAGATTTCTAGTTTATTTTTTCTATTCCCCAAACTTGTTGCATTATATGGACGCAGGAGATGCTTATCTGATTGACATTTCATCCTTCTGTTTTTTTTTCTTTTCCCCTCTAGCAAACTGTTTTCTGTTTTGCTCACCTCCTCTTTGGAGGTTCCAACCAAGTTACTGTTGTTTATACCTAACTGTTAGTTTTTTCCACTTTCCCATTTTATTCCTCGTTAAAAGACCTTCCAGTAGGTTAGGAAGTTAGTGCTCAGCTATCGTACTGCTTTTGTGTGAGGTGAGTGTCCTCTTGTCCTTAGAAGCATTTCCCATGTTCAACGAAGTAAAATCTTTCCTTACTGTCACCATCTCTATCTGTGTGTAACAATAACCTCTAGCATTTGTGCTTAAAAGCCACTTAATTCCATTGTAATTTGAATTTACTGATTTAAAAGTTGGTTTATAGTATCAATATACTGTATTTCTTTTCCTATACTTCTGGTTTCTGTTTCTTTTTTATTTTTAATTTTACCCCCCTCTTTCTTTTCTTTATAAAAATTATTTCTTTCTCTTAGTTTGCAAGTTCCTGTGGGAAGAGTTTGTCTTCTCTCATGTCAGATTATGTCTTAAGAGACTTGCTGTTCCTCTCTCAGTTTCAATTGCACGTAATTTTCTTTTCTTGGTAGCATTTTCAGAAGTTTTCCAGATCAGTGCCATTGCAACTGTATGGTTCCTTATCGTTGTCCTCTAAAATTAAAGTGTTCATCCAATTTCTGTCCCAGCTATGTGTGAGTGTTCTCTGTTGACCACCTTTGTTCATGCTTGTTTGTTGTTTCAGCCTATTGTGAACCAGGTGAAGGTTGAATGCTCTTTCCCAAACCTTAGTCAATAGCCATTTCAGGGCATTGAACCCAACATCTTAAGGAAATGACAGATTTCTCTTGTACTGAACCTGTCATGTTGCCACCAATGTTTGTGTGGAAATCTTCCACACAAGCGGATATTCAGTAGTCATTGGTTTAGTACTTGGAAAGATAGGAGGACATCTGAATTGTGTATCTGTAGGTTTTTCCTTTTGTTTGTTTTGTTTTTAGTTTTAATACTAAATCATCGGAAAATTCTAGAGAATATAATATTTAAAGTGCCTGCACAATCTGTTTTCTTACATTAATTCCTTCAGAGACGACCATTTAAAAATGATGTTTGGATACAGGTTACTTAACTGAGGTTTCCTTTAAGATGGCTGAAGTTAAGACAGCTATTTAGGCTCCCTCTGTTATCAGTGGAGAGGAAGAGAAATACCTCTAGAGAGCTATTCATCCTAAATATATTGCAGTTTTAGGATGGGATTAATGGCTCTCTGGAGATGATTATGGTGGCTTCCGTTAGATACCTAACTTTAACAAAGATAATAAATGTATTATATGCATCTTAATCCCATGCCTGACCAGATTTATCGGAAAAATACTTCTACTGTCCAGATATACAACACAGAATGCTACCATGCTTTGTCTTATTTTGTAGAGATTTTGTATATTAGAGAGTTTTCCAGAGTCTAGAAGAATTGTATTTATTTTAAAATATGTATTTTTTTAAACCTTGCTTTGTCTCCTTACCTTCTTGATTGTAACTTGCTCTTTAATTAGGTTTGTGGTGAAGAAACTGTTTGGATTCTTTGTTTTGGTGTGCCTGCTTTTTGATGGGTTGCATTGAGACATCCCCTCAGCCATTTGTTCTCCAGTGTTGGAGGTAAATACTGCTCCATGTTACCTTCCTCACAGGTGACATGAAGATGAATTAAACACAGTTTCAAGTATAGTGAACTATAAGCTATTATTTTTAGGTGAATATTTCATCTTGTATTTCAGAGCATTTCATGATGCAGCCACTAAAAATAAGTGATCCTGGACAACGGATTAGACATATTTGTTGTTTTTGGGGGAAGAGCTAATGTCATCTTGGTGTTGCACTAGTTTCCTTCTTTATCTCTGTGCAGCTGTAAGGTGTCCATGACACTATTATTTTGGCCACTTTGTTGCCAAAAAATTGTCAAGAAATTAGTGGAGATTTCAGAGAAGAGCAACAGAAGTTAGGAGGCTGAAGAGACTGAAATATGAGCAAAGATTACAAGATTTTAATATGTACAGTTTGGACTAAATGATGACTAAGACATATGAGAGCAATCTACAAGTATTTGAAGGGTGTAAAATATTAAGACAAAAAAAGGAATTATTTTAAGATATACAAAGGGGTAAAGCTCAGCAAGGAAAAATTTCAGTGTGAATCACAAAAACTTCCTGAGAATTGCACGCACTGGAGTCATGAAGCAGATTCTGCAAGAAGGTGGTAAAAAGCTTCCAGTTTCACATATCCTGGAGATCACACCCAGGCATGCACCAGCAGCACACGGGTCTCTTGCCATCCATCTCCGAGCAGCTACCGAGACCAAGCAATGCCTCAGCAGAGGCCACTGGGCTCTGTGCGGTCCGGCTGGACAGCCAGGTTGGCCTGTGTCCCAAATCAGGCTTTCCTGAGGGCTCCTGCAGAATGAGCTGCAGCACAGAGCATTAGTTCTGGTGGCAGCAAACTGTCTTCAGCTGCTGTTGGTATGTAGAAGCCCTTTTCAATCATATGGCTGTACATGCACCCATTCATTTGCTAAGCGTAGGCAGAATCAAGCTGTCACCAGCAGAATATAGGCAGAAGACTCAAGGAAATGTAATGAATTTTACAATATCCAGGTAAAAGACTGATATGACTTCAGGTGCTTTCTTTTTCCTTTTACCCTCTTCTTTCATCACTGTAAGTTGGTGCAATTACATCAAAAACTGTTTTTCAGTAGACTTTTTCCCCACAACGTAAGAGTCCTCAGCACCTGTTTATGCATTCTGGAAAAGTCTGCAGATTAACACTGTAGGTTTGGTTAGTTAGGAGCTCCTTTATTATCTTAGTGAACTGTAGTGGACTAATTTAAGTCTAAAAATATTTATATGTCGTGACCACTGTTTAATCGGGATAGTATTTTTCCTTAATAGGGACATCTTTACTATTTATGGCTGGTTTTGCACTCATAACAGATACAGACAGAAGGAGTGCAGACTATAGTTCTTGCTTCCTTCTCTGCCCTCTGGTCCTCAATTTTATTGTTTTGTGTGCAAAACCATCACGCATGCCAGCTTGGGAAGCTGGCATCCTTCCTGCTAAGAGCAAACTTGCTCTCTGTTGCAGTATAAATAGTGCTTTTTTCCAACTTTAGAGCAGTATTCTAGTGTTGCATGCATACTCTGGCTCACTGGGAAGCAATAGCTGTATTAAAGGGTTTTCCATGTGTAAGAAGGGTTTTGTATTTGTGGCTTTGAATTCACTGGACAACTGTGAGCACACATCTGGGGATAGGCCTTTAAGCTCGGATGATATTAAGTTACTGGAATATTTCAGTTCTGGAGTGGCTTCATTTAAGAAGGTCTTCACTGGTATGTACAGGAGAAAGCAAACCAAATGCCATTCTTTATAGTACTCCAAATATAAAGCTGGGAGCACGCCCAACTTTGGTAATCCTACGTTATCTCTAAACCGCTGGTAGTGGAGAGAGAAATTACACCAGGTGAGACAGATATGTTTGAAATGTCATTTAGTTTGCTAGATTGGGGCTTTTGATTTGATAAAAGTACCTTGTTCTGCTTTGCAAAAGTACTTGGCTGGGCAAAACAAGAGACCATTTGATCAGAAAGGCCACAGAGGAGGGTGTTTGGGGGAGGCTCGAGAGATGGGCCATTTTTGATTATAGAAGAGACGACTTCAGCAAAGCCACTACAGTCTTTGCTGACAGCACATTAAGTTTCACCATGACCTAATTAGTCCTTATACTCTTGAACAATGTCCTCTGAAAGTTACCTGATAGAAAGCAGTTGCTGTCTTCCCTAGACTCACTGGAACTGTTGTCTTCCCAATTGAAAATGCTGGGCTGTCTGTCCCAGTCATGCTCTTGGAAAGAGCCTTTCCCATCCTTGCTTCTCTGTCACATGTGGCCAGCTACAAGCTAAACCCTGAAGAATAATTTTTTTCTCCCCCTATCTGTGCGTTCTCTTCTCTGAGTGTGGATGATCCGCTTCTGCACCATCAGCCATCATTTAGCTTCAGCCTGGACACACTAGTGCAAGTGTTGCAGGGAGGGATTCTGGGTTTTAGGGTTACGCTGTGTTGCTACAAATCATGTCACCTCAGTGGGTAAACAGTCCAAAAATAAAACCAGCAAATGATACAAAAAGGAATCCAGTTATATTTTTATATCTCATTAAGTTTTGCTCCTCCTTCTGGTTTTATTGGCAGAGATATCAGGGGAGTGTACATCTCCATCTGAGAAGAGGTGAAAAGATTTGTAGTGGTTGTGTGGGTGGACACTATTTTTTTTGCTATGGGGATTAAGTGGGAAGGGGTTTAGGATCTCCCACAACTGTCTCATTTGAGGAAATCTTTATTTTATCAGGTATAGAAAACAGCTGCTGATTTAAGATTTGTTACTAGTATCCTGCCTAGGGGTTCTTTATTTAGGAACTCAGCTCAAAGAACTGCTGTCATTTAACCCAGAGGATTGCTTAATATTGCTGTGAGCCAAAAGTATGGTTGAGTGGACCCTCTTTTGAACCCTGAGCTTGCCCTGCATGGTAGTGACAGATGAGTAGGGGTGGAAAAAAGGTGAAATTCTGCCAGCCTAGGCTTTGGGGTCAACACTGGTCTGTCCCCAGTGCTCTGCATGACTTTGATTTATGACTGCAGAATACTGAGCAAGAGCCGGTCCTCTTCAAGCCCCCACGGTTCAATGTGAGATAAATAATTAATCAGTACTGTTATCTTCTGTTATTTTTGGGGGTCTTCGACTGCCTACCTATACTTCTCAGGGGATAGCAAAGACGTAGCTGCATAATTGTTTTGAAACTTGACCTGCATTCTCTATCCAAGCACATAGTACAGCCCAAATTAGGAGAGACAGTAGGAAAGAATACCGCGTGCCTTTGGTTTTAGTACACCTAGGTCCACTGAGCAACTCCTTACCAAGGGTTTTGTTTGTTTGTTTGTTTTTTCCTAGCTTTGTGCTGGGGTCTTCCAATATGCTCAGTGCCTATGTAGTTAATGGCTTTTCTGGAAATGAATTATGGCTGCCAGGATTGCTAAGGCCCTTATTCCAAATATGCTTCCACATCACGTTTATGCTCAGATTATGGTCTAGTCAGCTTTACTGGCTTTGAGTAGGAATGGAAAACCTTTCTGTATCAGATTTTGATCTTGAAAAAAATTGTTTTTCAGACAGTAGCTATGGGATTGATAGAAAAAGGGTTATTATGACTCTTTTTATAGCTATAATCTTCTGCTGTAAGAATTCGGTTTGTCTCATGTCCCCTACTTAGGATTTCTCTGTAGTTATTTATACCATACTTATTGGACCTGAGATGCATACAGTAAGGGGCATGACTCCTCAGTGTGGATCTGCAACCATGACGATGCATGGGAAACTTCAGCTAGCATTTAATGAACTTCTTCATATATTCAATATGAGGACATTGCTGAGAATACGAGCCTTGGCAAGCAGAAATTAGAAGTATCAACTTTTTTTTTTTTTTTTTAATTGTAAATACTTAAAGCACTGAACTTAAGCACATTTCAACTCAGGAGCTGGAGAAAAACATGATTTTCCTGAAGTCATTTCTGTAAGCCTTATAAAGGCCAAAGAATGTGGTATTCCCAATGAGGTAAAAAAATCTTAATTACAAAAATCCTTTAGTAGGTACAAGTTGTGACTATTCTTTCTCTGAAAACACCAGCGTTTCTGTCACTTCACTGAGGGTCTCTTTGTGCAGTAGACAAAAACGCATAAGGAAAACAAAACACATTACATCTAGGAATTAAAAAAAGAGTATTTTCTTTGTTCCAAGTAACATATACTAGTAATTCTGAAAATTAAATAGAATATTTTTCTAAAACCTTAGTATGCAGCTCAAGCATTTCCATGGAATGTTCTTAACTATTCACTGACTCATTCCCTATTCATTTATAGCTAATATATGTCACTTCTATTGTGGTTTCTAAAGCATGGAGGTTATGTGAGTCAGATGCAATTTAGAATAGAGATTATCTTTAAGTAATCAAAAACATACTTTGCCAAAAATACTAAAAAAAAAGGAAGGAAAGTATTTGGTGTTATTAAAATATGAAGTGCTTTCTAAAAACGACCTTTTTTTCAATAAATATGGGGAAAGAAGTGTTACGTAAACCTAAGTGTTTAGCAGACATTCGTTTACTTCCTTCAAGGAGACAAGGGGTTTTCAGATTTTCAGAGCTCATGAGAAAGGCACATCCTTAAGTACTTGCACCAAGGACATGATGGAAACATTTTTCCTTGAAAATTTTTAGCCATAAGACATAAGGTTAGAGGTGGCATGAATGATAACTTTCTTGAAGACTGCAATCAAGGACATTTTGGAGAATGTGGGGATTTGGATCTCTCCTTCAAAAAGGGGGAGGGTGGAATCAACAACCAAATACCTCCCTGCCTACCCTTTCTTTTTTTTTTTTTCCTAATTCTTCCTTGTCCTTCTTAAGCTGATTCTGGTTCTCATGAAGGTTTTTGTTAATGATACAGTGTTAGTAAGGGCAATTTTTTTTTTTGCCTGTGACTTTGAAGTTCCTTTGTTGTGACAGCTGCTAGGCTGGCATTTCCTGGACATCAGTGGGCTATGATGATAGCTTGCCTGCTTCCCTTCTTTCTGATGGATTTTCTCAGGAAGGGTAGCTAACTGGCAGACTCAGATTCACGTATTAAAAAGCAGAAGATGGATTGTAGTGGGCTAGATTTGAGAGAAATGCAGAGAACTGAAGAATTATCAACTTTTTTTGTAACATAGCAGCGTGATCTAGAGACAGAATCGAGAAGGTCTCAAAGGTAGGAACACGTATTCATCCTTCTGCTCATCTCTTTTTTTTTCTTTTTAGTCCCTCTTTATTTTTTAAGAGTTTGTTGCAGCAACAAATGGTGCTGGCCTATCAACCTGTACCAACCTCAGTAAAGGCCATAGAATAAAGTGTATTTTTGCTATTGAAAGGTAACATACTGATGGCTTAAAAAATCCCAAACAGCCATGCACAGAAGCATTTTCAACAATATATTAAGCTTCATATTTTTCATTTACAACATAGCTTTTTATCCTCTGCTGATTTTTTTTTAATAACCAAAGGAGCAAATATGTCTTGGTTTTGAGCTTTAATGTGGTTGGTGCCTTGTGTACTCTGATGACCTCCTAATCACACTCTCCATGACATGTCAATCTATTTCTATGGAAAGTGGGTGATTTGGGCTGTCATGGAAGTGTTGATATGCTCATATGTCCTGTGCACTTAGGAGAGGGGAGTTCAAAGAAATGCATTAACCAAAGGAATGAAATGGTATGAGAACCCATAATTCAGCTATTGGGTGTCCCTTTCCCAGTTCATGAGTGGTTCTTTATCTGTATTGTGAGTTTAAATGTGAGCACCAGGTGTGAAGATTTCTGTTTATTTTTATTTAAGCAAAAACAAACACAGAAATTTCAGAGCTGATGCAGATGATGAAATGTAAAGATGTGAGATGGATTTAGTAAATAATCAGGGTGCATATGTCTAAACAAAGGAGGAGATTGTAGAATGTGATTTTAGTTTATAATGCTCTACTTTCATTACTATATAACCATCTGCCTCTCTGGCATCTTCCTTAAAATCTGGTGATCTTACACTTCAGTCTGTAACCTTCAGTGTTACACTGGTTTTTCCTCTGCTGAGCTAATGGAATCATTGAGACGACAAGGTAAATGCTGTCAATATCTACAGTTTTATTCTTTGTAAAAGCTAAAAGACAGGACTGACCTTTACTATCTTCTCAATTATTATATCTTCACAAATGAAGAGACCAGTCTAGTATGCAATTTTGACAGGCATCATGTGAATGTGAGTCGAGGGGGAAAGGATCTGCTCCTCTTGGCACTGACAGGACTTCTGTGGTCTTAGATGCGATACCCAACTGTTTTGCCAGAAATTTCCCACTTGTAATGGGTAGATAACTTGCCTCCCTGGTGAAGGTTATGACGCTTAGTGAATGTTTGTAAATTCTGTGAAAATGCTAAGTGTTGTAAATAAATAAATGTATAAAATTATGTGTCACCATTAAATTGAAGACTAAGTGAACACTTTCACCTTCAGAGTCCAGGACCTTTTATGCTGTTGTTCAATGAGCTGGGCATAGATTTATGATACTGCAGAATTGTCCTTGTTTGAGGAAGGCGTGGTCCAACATCTTAAATACACTTTTCTGTTTTTTCCTGAGAAACAGCATCATCACTTAAAACTTATTACTGAACCTTTCTTCTGAAAGTATTTTCTAAGGTTTTTCTTCAGCTTTTCAGTTTCAGCAAATGACTAAGAGATATGTATTTCTAGATCTGCATCTCAATCTACCCTTGACTTGCTGGAAATCCTGGAGCAAGTTCATTTGTTTACTGTGTGCTGAATCTTGACAGATCTCCTTGGATCTGCCCAATGCTCTACTGAATACTGTGGTGAAGAAAACAGAGAACTTGTCCATGGACATAGACTTGAGGCCTTAAAATTACCATTCCACTTTTTTTCATCTGTAAATTGGTTACAAGGATGAAAACAGATTCATGATCTGATATGTACTTGTAAAAGATGCAAACATGACATGCCTCGGTTAATATATTTTGTTGGGTTTAAGAATGGTGAATGTTTCTTTTTTGATGCATGGTCTTGGGCAAAGAGTTAAAAGATCAGGAAGGCCAAACTCAGGTTAATGGTTCTCTTGTGTTTTTATTATGTGTGTTTTTGAAAGAAAAGGAACTTGAAGCTCCTTGCCTGGGCTGTTCTTGAGTTGTGGTGTAGATGCTTTGAGGGTATAAACCACAGAGGAAGTTGGGATAAAATAGCTACTTAAAAAGAGATTAAGGGATTTACTTCAGTGCCTCTATGGGCTGTGATTTAAAGGGAGAAGAGCCTAATTTTTCATATTGGAGCTACTTCTGTTAGCTACAGGTTTTAACTTCTTGGAAAGATTCTCATGTCTTTCTATCAGCCAATTTTGGGAGTTAATCCAGACCAGTCAACAGAACTGCAAAAGCTTTTCAGTGTCTAATCTGTCCAGTGTAACTCCCTAGTCTTTTGCCACAGATGGTATTGATCAGCAAGAATACTAGATAACTATACTTACACTCCATTTTCCAGAGGTTAAAAAAAAAAAAAAGATACATTGAAAGTTGAGGTGTAGAGGGAAGAAGGCATTACATAAACCAGAACTGAATAAAGAATGGTGACTCCAGGTGAGAAGACTCTTGAAACTTCTCCTTGTGGACACTTAATTTTTTTTTTTTCCTATAGAGTTATGTTAGGGACAGGTTAGAAACAGGACCTGAGATTTGTCTTCCAGCTTCCTTTGCCAGCAGTGATCAGTGGGGACACAGCTTTGTCAATCTTTGAGTTTGCTGGCACCCTCAGAATTTTACAACTGCAGTTCTCAATAGAGTATTTTTGTAGAAGTTCTTGATCATCTTTACTGGAAACTAGTTTCTGTGTGACAGATAAAATGAGGATGGCATGACATTGGGCAGTTGAGATGGAAAGCTCAGTACTGTTATCATGCTCAGCAAGTGGAGGGCTTTTTTCAGTAATCCCAGAAGAACAAAATTGTACGCCGAGTAGTAGATGTTAGCATTTAAAAGTGTTTTCTCAGGTGGTTCGTATTCAGTTATATCTGCCTATCCTGTATGAAAACCACCTTGAACCTCCTTAAATTTTCTGTCGCAAAAGCTTGACTCTGGAGTTGTTCTCCATTTGTATACATTTATTTTGTCTTTTTCAAATGTCAGCTCAGTATTTCAATAATAGATTTAATCATGGCTGAAGTTCTTACAATCAATTTTCAGTAGTGGATCATCCAGTTAGGAGATAATGCCCTCTGCATTTTTGTGAGGCTTGATTTGTCTTATGATCAGACATATCCAAAGTCATTTTGGAAAATGAGTTGTAGATGCTAAAGCAACTTCAGCCAAAGTTTGGAAATTGTATACTGTGAGTGATTTGTTCTCCTAAATAGAAGGGGGCCAGGAGGTGAGTTTGAGCACCTGACTCCTGCTCATCTATGCAGTTCATGTGTTAGCTTTCCCTGTACTTTGTACTTTCTCAAGTAATTCTGTTCAAGACAAGCCTGCTGTAGAGATGTTTAGCTCTGAGCAGTGTGGATGTGCGCTAGTCTCAGCCACATGGCCTTAGGAGTTCGGATTGCTCTCGGCTTTAAAACTGTTTTATGTCACTGTATAGACATTTTGTGACCAGGAACCAATTGCCTGAGGCAAAAGAGGGAGACAGTCCCACCGTCTTCTGTAGTTTCACTTAAGAAAGCGGTTGACACCAAGGATCCTGTTAAAGTGAAGCAGTGGTTCTTTTCCGTGCCCCATGTGAATTGAGAATTGTCTCTGCTATGCACTGTTTGTAGGTGTGTTCTTTCATCAAGAAGGAAGCAGCAGATCTTATTTATTTGAAAGATTACTCTGACCGCATTCACTTTGATGCTGTTGAGGCACTCTGCTACTATTTGGGGATCCTCAGTGGAGGTTAAATGAAGGGTGTACTAAGGGTGTACTAAAGGGTGTACTGAGCTAATGAGTTTGTGGGCAAATGGAAGCTCTACTTTGTGAATTCTCTGCTTCCAGCATTAGTCAGGACAAAGTAGATGGCCAAATAATCAGATGTTTGCTGTCATTCTACCTCCATTGTCTGTGATGATTTATGCTTGCTCAGAGTCTGTTTGGTAAGGCTGAATCAAAATGTCAGGTTTCTGTGCTGGCCGTGCACAAAACTTGTGTTTATATGCACTTGGGCACCTCTTTGTCTTGCCTGTGAAAAGGATAAGAGAATTTGATTGTTCCTGTGAACGTAGTTGTTTTCTTTCCTCATTGAGATATTTATGTTTCTTAGACTAGGTTGAATGTTCATTAGTGGGTTCCTCTGGCAGGCATTCAGTGGTAAAAATGTTTTCTTTCATGGGAAATGTTTAATAAATATGAATTAAAATCCAAGACAATCCAACCCCAAGTGGTTTCACTTATTTAACATTTTCTTATTTCTTAAATTTCATTCTAGTTGCTTCTAAGCAAAACCAGCCAGTTTTAAGTCTGCATTAGGCCCACACTAAGGTCTAAAGTTGTATTTTTGGTCTAGAGTTTGGAAACATGAGTGTCTGATGCCTAGAGAAATGTATAATTTAATATTTTTTTCTGTGTAAATTAAACCCGACTTGATGGATTACATGGGGTTTTTTAAGGTATTATATATGGGATAGTAGTGGTAATGGAAAACAAGTGAAAAGGACAAAGGCTTTGGATTCAGGCTGGCAGACTATATCCCAGAGGTCTTAAAGTACTATTTTAAACCTCTGGAAGGTTTGGCTTGAATATTAGGGCTCAAAAGTGCAAAGAAGGAAATAAATTTAGAAATATTTCAGGTTCAATCTTTTCAGTCTGGTTTTCTCCGTGCTGCTTTCCAGCATGTTTTTTCCTTAAAAGCCTTTTCTACTTTCAGAAACTGTTTAAATACTTATTTTATAACTAGCATAATATTCAAAGTTTTCTAACTTTTGGGGCACTGAAAGCAATGGTATGCCCTTCACTGAAGTTCCCTGAAAGTCTGGGAGAGAGGCACAGATGAGAAATATAGCTTCTGTGCCTTTGTCCAGTATGCCATAAATAACATCCCAAACTGCTTTTGGCAATTGTCACTGAAAGCCCTATAAGCTAGGCTTAGAAATAGTTGTTCAGTCTTCAGTAACAGGGAATAATACTCCTCTTACCCACATATTTACTAACGAAACTTTAATTTGGTTTGTTGTGGAATGCTGATGGAGAGGTAGAACTATTATTTTCATTTCTTAGGTGAGATGGTGAGATGTCACTTGCCAAAGTAATGGCATATGTGCAGACTCTCTGGGTAAACCTCATGCTCCACAGCCTGTGGCTGGTGCCCTGGAGTACTGATTGTTCTTGTTTTATGAGAGAATATTAGTATATATGACATGTGCCAAGCTATTCTGGAGAGATCTATCACAGCCACTTAGGAAATCTTTTTTATACTATTCTCGCACTCTTAGGGAAAAAAGAACAACATCTTAAGTCATCTGCATTGAAGTGAAGTTTCTGTGTTTGTACATTAAAACACAGCCTGTTCATGTAGTGGAACGTAAGAAGAGATCTAATATCTACAGAGATTTGAACTTCACGGATCTGTTTCGTACCTTTACAGCATCCCTTTCAACCATAGAGCTTCTTGAGTCAAAATACACCATGAACTCACTGTAAAAGGGAACAGATGGATATTGGGAACAGTAATTTCCTGCCCAGGTGACACCTGGAGGGCAATTTAGGGGTACAGTCAGGCACAGTTCTTGGAAGCACTTTTTAGCTGTGAAAGAAGAGAGGAAACAGGAAACCACAACTTTGCTTTTTATAATCTTTTATGAAATGAAAATACTGGAAATCAGAAAGACATCACCAACTGTGAGTGCAAAAGTCATGGCAGGATGCAGATTACTGGAGGCCCCTAGTACCCTCATAGTCATTGCCGAGGTACCCTCCAAGGTGTGAGACACAATGGGAATTCAAAGTGCAAGCTCTTGATTTTTTCCCACCTTCCCTTTTCATCCTCAGGCTTTTATTTTCAAGAAGCCAAAAAGGATCTGAGATTGCAACTGTATTGTTTGAAGGCTAAATCAAAGGACTTGATCTTTGATTTGCTCTACTATGTCCCTCTGAAATGAATGCATGTGGAAAAAATTGTATCTGGTGGAGATGCACCTGTGCAGTGATTTTAAGTCGGTCAAGGGCTGGCTCTGCAACTGCTGAGTTTGGTCATGGCCTTGTTCCAGCTATTGCTGTGGAAGTGAGAACTTCTGAATTATCTTTAAGAGCATTGGGCCCAATATGAACCTTTATAATACTTCTGAGATATCAGAAGTCCTATGATGAGTCGTTATGACAGCTGGTTCCTCCATGTCTCCTGTCATGTCCCCTCTACTTAAATCTCCCTGTTGTTTACAGAGATGCTGGAGAAAGCCAGGGCAAACTCCTGGGCTACCTGAAGGCCTGTTTGGACCTCTCTCTTCCCCCTTCCCTGTTTGAAAGAAAATTCCACTCCCATTAAAATTTCCTCAACTTGCCAGTGAAGCTTGGTAACCAGAAAAAGGTCTTGCAAACAAGTATGTGCAAATACACTTGCAGAGAAAGTCATCACCTCAGAGAAATTGATATTTAATCATTATAGATGATAATATTGACATTAGTGCAGATTACATTTGGTTTCAGTGTTTCTGAGGGGTTTTACCAGATTTTATAATGATTTCCTGGGGTTTATAGCATTCTTCAAAAAACAAGCCTTGTCAAAGTACCAGAATCCATTTAGAATAGTCAGTTGTCTTATGGTCAAGTTACTTTACCTGAAATGGGGAACAACCAAGGTGAAGTCCTGTTTTTGAATAAGACAGCAAGGTCTTGTCCCTGAGCCTCACACGTGTCAGATGAAGTCTCTTATCTTTCTTATTGTTTTCATGAAAGACTAAAGAGAACATGGTTCTCTTCTGATCCGTAATGGGAAAAAATGTCAGTGTAAAGTCTCTTGGAAAAGGGGGAGAATTCTTTTCTGGTCTAGAAGATGCTGAATCAGTGCTTTCAGTATTAAAGCAAAAAATGTTTCATAAAATTACTATATTTTGAAACAAGAAAAAGAATCCCAGCTTTTACTATACTGCTCACGAGGAGCATAGTCAAAGTTCTTTAAAAACCAAAATCATAATAGGGTTTTTGTTTCCTCAGTAGTGTTAGGAGGACCTACTAAACAAGAGACAAAATAGCTGAGCCCTCAAGCTTACAGAAGTTTCTGAATGCCAGTGTCTGGAGAACTGGCATTATTTCAGTTAAGTTGTGTGGGAGTACAAGGTGTGAAGAGACAGGCCTGCTCACAGGATGGTGACCTCCTGACTTTATGGGCCAGCAGTGAATCTTTTTATTACTCAAGCTGTGAAGTGCACATGCACTGGAAATTGGATAACTTTTTCTCCCACTAATATCTTTCAATTCTGTTACTTTTAACCATGTTAAGTGCAAAAAACTGCAGACAAGTGGTTGTTGGTTTTGGTATTTTTTTGAGTGGAAGACTTTTTTTATAAGAGGTTTTCACTGATGTTAATAATCTACTTCTTAAATATCATTCTGCTTGTGAGCATTCCTTGGGCTGAGAAGGTGGCAGTGTGGTTCTCCCATAGGGAATTTTACCAAGTTCAGTTTCCATAGCTTACCATCCACTGTGCTTACTTCCTGCCCTGAAGTATGTGATAGGATTGTGCTTTTTGTTTGTTTGCAATGGTGGTCAAAGCAGAAGGTCTGTCAAGTAAGATCCTGTATGAGGTACAAAGGGATGAAAGTATTACTGAATAGTGAGGAGGCATTTACATACTTCAGAACAGATCTGAATCTTACTCCATTTTCTTTTTATAATGTCCATTTTGTAATGACTACAAGGAAAGGCAAGTTATGCTTCTTCAGTGACACCGATTTAATCCTGGTTAAGTAGGGATTTTAAGAATTTTCCTTGAAATGACTATCTGCACCAGAAGAACATGAATTTGGAAAGAGGTGTGAAATAATACAAAAATATCTGTTGACCTTACTGAAATAAAAGGAAACCCATCTAGGCACCGTTACATGCTTTTTTGCTGTGCTAAGGTGTGCTCATGATCCATTCAAAAATGCAAGTAAGGGGTTATTAGAATTGCATGGAGAACTATGCAGAATTTAGGCACTGGAGAAGTCAAGACTGAACATTTTATTGCCATTGCTTTTCTCTTTTACTGTTGTTAGTTGTGTGTAGTGCTTTTACAGCTGAATACTGAAGAAAAAAAAAATCTGTATTTTTTTTGTACATTTGATAGACCTTCAGTAGAGGCAGTTTGTCTCTGGTCTATGTATTTTACATTGTACATTGATGTTTCACACAGCGATAGAAAAAGGAAAAGGCAATAAGAAAACTGCTAAAATATAGATTTTGGAGGGAAAAAAAGAAGACATGTTTGTAAAACTCTGAACATTCATAGAGCGTCTCGGGAGAAACAGTAAAACCCAGATCTCTGTCTAGCTAATTTTATAAAAAGGGCCTGGATTTCACATGGTTTGTACATCAGGTGGTTGCGTGGTATGACCTAAATGGATGTTGGGGGCAGTGCACAATACTTGTAATGGTGGAGCAGCATATGTTACACCTTCTATTTTCTGCACATGCTAGTATCTTTTGTCATAGGTATCGAATTTATCTAGGCTGACCCACACTTTTTAAATAATGATGTCACTTTGAGTTTTCGCCCTTAGAAACAAAATTGCATTTTTAATTAAAATATATCGATCTGCCACCCAGCATTTTTTTAGATTCAGAAAAATCAAACCTTGAATTAAAAATTAAGTATGTATAAGTAGTCTACTGGTAAACTTTCAGAGCTCTATTTTGTCTTATGAGTGCACAAGGCATCTGTAGCAGTGGCAGTTCTACAGAAAGCCCCACAACTTCTCCCTGAGTGGGCACAGAGCATCTTAGGACGAAACCAGGGCATCGGGGAGGAAGAGAAGAAACGCTTGTGCATATTCACTTTGGTTTGGGAATTGAGATGCTATGGTGAGTATTTACTTAGGAGATGTAGTGCAGATCTGGGACCTCTGCCCCTCACTCTAGCTCCTCTCTCTGTGGCCTGGGAAAACCTGCCCTCCCCTCTCTGACACCAGCTTTGGGAGTGAGCCAGCGTGAAGAAGAGCATCTTCTAGTACATCATCTAATATGAAGAGAAGAAAGCTAATAATTGGTCCTGTTCTCCTCAAGACAGTAACAGAATAGCCATTACCTTTGATAGAACCCAGGGCCCAGCCCTGCGCACAGTCCTACTTGGTGCTCAGCTGCCTTTCTCTGAGTGCTCGTGGGGGGAGACCCCCTCTGTACCGTGCCTCTGCAGTGTGGTACCGCTTTCAGCATCTACCTTCCACCTCCCTCTGCTCACTTCACTACTACCCCAAAAACTTAATTTTGTTAGTAGTATTGAGTGGGTAGTTTATTATTATGTAGACTTTTTTTGTCTGAGGGCCTGTTATTCATTCTGGGTGGAGGTGTTTGGCTTCATTCACGTCTGTGTCCACGTTTCAAGGATTTCCATGGTATTGACATTTCCATTGCAGGAATTTGAAGAATGTTCAATTATATGCAGGCCATGAAACTTTTTTTTCTTCTGTTTGCCAGTTGTTCCCTGCCAAATTTTAAACTGGGCTACTATGACTCTAAGATTTTATTATTTTTTTACATACCTGCTATATTGTAATATATGCACATAGTGCACACACAAATAAAGCTCATACTGTAGCAGTAGAAGACAGCACCAGATTTTATCTGGAGGATTATCATGGGCCTTTTTCTAATTTATATAATGCTTTTGTTAATAGTGGTACCTCTTTTAAATGCCCAATAAAATACTGTAGCATTAATTTAAGTAGAAATTTCAGTCATTTTAGGTATCCCCCCATTATAACAGGTCAGGCTTTTAACAAATGTCTCAATAACTTTGCTATTAACAGGAATATTTCCTGAATTAAAATCAGGCCTCTTTGTCTCTGTCACTCATTGAAATGACCTACATATTTGGCAGATGGAGAGGACTTGCTTGTGCATTAGTACTGATTGGGTAGGGTTTTTTCAGTTGTGTATTTTTGGAGGAGAGAGAAAGATTTAACATAAGTTAACACTGTTTATTTTTTATTAATACCATGCTTCAGTTGCCTTTTACAGAAAAATCATATTAGGCACATCTTACCTTTTAAGCATAGAGAATGTCTAGGAGGTTTCTCCTGGGCAACAGATTTCTGTCATAATGTAAACCTTTCAGTGAAGCAATGGACAACTTTTTTGCAATAACTCAGTTGCTGCAGAGGTTCTGGATGAAATCTCCCCTGGAGACCTGAGCTCTTCCAAGCCTTTCTGGGGCACTGATTTTTTTCTGCTTAAGTATCTTCATTCCTTTTCCTGGCTTAGTGAGAGTTTTTCAGCATTATACTAAGGGTCTCACTTAAAACGGCTCACTGACACGTTGTTATGTCAGCACATGTCTCTGTATTCTTTGAATTATCGAAAAAGACCTCTCAAGTTGAAGATTTCATTGGCTCTCATGATGACAGCAGAGCCTGAATCCTGCTGAGAAGAGGGAAACTGAGAGAGATTTAGTTGTAGATGTGGTCTGTTTATCTACTGCAAAATCACTCTTTGGTGTCTTGTGCGCTGGTGCAGGTAGAAATGATTGCATATCATTTTTGTTGTAAGTTTGATTGGAATGTAACTAATTACACAAGGAAGTAGAAAAGCTCCATACATAAATGTGCTGCCTGAGGAAGCAATATATCCCACAGTCATTAGTCAAGAGATAAAGAACACAGTGGGACTGAGTGAAGTTACTTAAGGGATACATTTGACCCGCTATCTTTCTTTTTACTCCATGTATGCTGAAGGTCTAAGTCAAGGAGAGATACTAAGTTTCTCAATTTCCATTGACAGCAGAGAGAGCTGCAAGTTCTTAAAATTTCTTCAAATCAGACTGTTTGAAGTCAAGTATATCAGTAGTGTCTGATCAAATTTAATTACATATGTCCAACAAGTTCTCGAAATAGCAAAATGGGTAGTTATGGCCACTACAATAGGATTGTATTGCTGAAGATTTTCCTTGTTTGCAAGGGAGTTTAACTTTACCTACCCAATGAGAACAGCCTACTGATCAGTCGACAGCCAGGACTGCTTTCCCAGTCATCTCTCAAACCATAAGGATGTTCCAGGGATTGAAGAGGCAAATTGGAAAAGGCCTTATATTATGATAAGATTGTCCTTTCCAGAATTCCCTGCTGTTCCCCTGGTCTACACTCTAGGACTCTGAGTGGGGATATAGGTGAAGTAGTTCTGTGACGATGAAGATAATTATAATTATATATATATATATATATATAAAAACAAATATCAACTCTTAACTAAACTAGTTGCTTAGTGCAATGTGAATAAATTCATATAAGGGATTTGGTTTCCCTTCTTGGAGCTGTACATCTTGTTTTATACTTAATTCAAGTAGAAGCAGAAGTCTTTCTGGAGGGACGGCCTCATTTATTTGAACTCCTAAGACTTACTGTTAGCATGAGCTTCCAGGGATAGAGGAACTGCCATCATTCCACTTGGCCTGCTCTGTTATATTTTGCACCTGTGTGCTATCAGAGGAAAGTGACTGAAGAAAGTGCATCCACCTTTTCAGAGGAAAACAATTCTTGAGGTAAAAACATTGAATCGCTGGGCTAATCATAATCTTACTGGCTACCAGTGTTGTCTCTTGAACAGGAGAGGAGGTTTTTAATTTATTAGAAGTTCTCCTGTAACAGGGACTGGAAACACAGTCCCATAGAATACCACCGGATGTTTATCATTTGTGTGTCTAAGCCAAAAAAAGAAGCAGTGATGCCCTTTTAACATTATCTTTTAACTCTTTTTATTCTTGCACGAAGAATGATTGTAAGGAGTGAGAAAGACACTTAGAGACAACAGGGGAAAGGAGGTTGTGCATCCTGCGCCCATTAACACTGTCTATTAGCACCATTTATCTTGAAATTTGTCCAGCTTGGAGCACGAAGTATGTACATCAGGGTTTGGGCCAGACAGAAACATAGAAAATGATGGTATTTGTGGAGACACTGGCCAATGTGGGAGAGAGAGCAAAGGCACAGAGTAATTCTAAAAAGAGCTGCATTTTTTGTGTGCGAAAATTTGATTATAAGATGATTCTTTCAACATAAACACAATTCTCTAAGGACTTATTAATGCTTCAGTAGCATAGTGGGAAGACTCTAGTGCAGTCCGCTTTAATAGCTTTCTGGCTTGAACCCCAATACATAATGTTCTAGTAATAGTTTATGGGTGACTGCAATAAATTGGTAGCAAGTGTTTTCCATTTTTTGGCTCTTCTTATCAGATCTGCTGGTGGAACATTTTGTTCTGAGAATATTGCAAAGGCAATTGATCTGCTTTGGATGTGTGCACAAGAGTTTTGTGTCTTTTAAAATATATGTATATGTGAGCACTTTTGCCATGTTCAGAAACGTACAGTGTAAAGCTGGGGGCTAGTAGAATCTAAAGGGGGTTCGGAGCAGTTGGTTAGGCCCAGCAGGACTCCACCTACCCTAACTAATATCATGCAAGTACTGCCAAAAAGGCAGAGCTTTCCTCCCCGCTACCCCTTCCCTTCGCAATACTTTCATTGTTCTAGTCTTTTCATGCACTAGTGGAAAATTTGTTCCTGTCCATGCAGGAATAAAGATCTTTCACACAGGTTCATTTTAAACCCAAATGGCTTTTTGAAATAGAAAGAGACGTGGAATATTTTGCACTTAGTGGTGAGGGAAAGAGCCACTTTTGATTAGAGATGGGCCTGATATGGTCACCTTTGATTTCTATTGGATTTGGAGCTGAACTTAACTGTAATTACAGAGTGAGATTCCATGGCCTCTATTATGCAGAACTGTCCCTCTTGGTCTTCAAATCAATTAATTCACAGCTCCAGATCGTCTCTATAGCCAGCCTAATTGAAACAGCCTGCTTTCATCTCCAATCCCACAACCAGAAGAAGAGTTAGGTAGCTGAACCCAGATTGGAAATGTCTAGCTGCTTCCTGTGTTTAAGAGGCCAAACAAAAACGATCAGCCTCATTGGCTCTGGATTTTAATCCCCTGGATATGATAAATAAAGTCAAAGGTACTAAGTATCGGAGAGTAACCCAGCATTATCCACTGAACATCCCATGCTTGTTCCTTGGCTCCATTTTGTTTCTTTAAACAGCTAGTGTGCTGGCTCTTTGCACAATCAGCCAACATAGCTTGTAGATTAGATTCAAAATGAAATGAGTACATTTCTCCAAGCTAACATTAAACACATGTAAAATTAAAGGACAGCCGAATACCTCCTTCATTCCTTTAATCTTCTGCATGTACTAGAACATTTGTTTTATATAAAGGTTATGTTACAAAAATACTGGACTTCGGGCAAAAAATCAAATCTTAAAGAATGTAAACTGAAGTCTGGAGATCTCTAAAGCACAGAGTGAATAGATACTTGAGAAATATTTGAAGTAACAGAATGTGGACTTTGCCCAGTTAATGTTAAAAGTATCCCAAATGACAGCAGGGGAGTCAGTTTGGTTGTCATACAAAGCTGCAGCGAGAGCTGGAGATGAACAGAAAGTACTGAAAATCTGGCCCTGAGACAACAAATGGAAGTGCTAAGTGGATGAGAGTGAGAACTGACGAAGGAAGTCAGAAACGGAGAAGTGCAAAATAAGGGTTGTCATACCAGAACCACTTCTAATGGTGTTTACACTGTCATAAGCCTAACAAACGTGGATATTTCTTCTCCGATGCATGCTAGCCATATTATAGAAGCGTGCTAGGGACTCGTAGAAGGAGAAGAACATCTGAATAAAAGTATGCAGCTGACTCTGACCACAGAGATACAGTGGTACTTTTTTAGGTAGTTCCCATCCTGCAGCTCTGCTCTGCTTTCACTGCCTCTTTTGAACAGGGATCCTTTCTCGCTGTTGTTTACTTATTTAACCAAGTGATTAAGATAATGCTATCAACTACTTGGAAGTGCTACCTTAAACAGTTTGATTTTCTTATTTTCCAGGGGAAAACCAAACCCAACCCATGTTCAGATACAGTTGTGGGAATCTGTTGCATATTGCATTCATGTATTATAGGAGCTGCAGTTTTCCATCCTGTGCAACGGAGGACAGTTCTCAAGCACAGCTGCTAATGATGCACTAGACTGGCTCTTTCTGTCCACAAACAGAAATTTGTCCCATATCCTGCTAAGGATTCTGGGCAGGGTTGTCCAGTAGGTAATTTCCTGTAGTAAACATTACAATAATTAGAGTTATCGTTCCAGAGCACTGAACTTTCAGTGTCTTTTATTACTGCATCACAGAAATCATACAAGAAGCAGCCACAGGCAGACGCAGCTATTGTTATTAATTTCAGTTGTGCTAAAGCAAACATACCATATGAAAAATACAGAAATTAGATGGTCCTGGATTTCTAACCATTTATATTACTAACATGCCCATAAAATATATGTGCAAGAAAAAGCATGCAGCTGAAGACCAAAAATGGTATTCCAAGAAGAATAGCTAAAAACTAATTTCCAAAAAAATCCCACTGCTTTCTTATGCTTCTATTATTTATGAAGTAGTTTATTTATTTTTACTAAGGAGCAGGTTTATGTGTATGTTTTTTAGGAAACTACTCATATGACAGACAATCAGTAAAGTCTACTGTAATAGATAATATTAGCATGAATATAATATTTAAATTGGCAAAATTCAGAAACATGGTGATGTTGAGAATACAAAATGAGCAGCCCTGCAAGAAGACACAGTGAGATTTGGTTCAAGTCATCTTCCCTGGTTTATAGATAGAAATATTTCCCTGATTTTTTTTTTTTTTTTTTTTTGGATAGATCACAAGCAGAGAATTTGAGGGAGAATGTTCTATTAAAAATTAGTGAAAGTAGGAAAAGACATTCGTGAGGTGTGTTCCTTTTTTGTTTACTGTATTTCTTCACTGTATAAAGTGGTCTACTTGCAGTGCCATGGTATGTTTGGAATAAACAGTAGAGTGCTATATTTCACTGTAAGGTCTGTCTATAGAAAGTGCTGGCTCTCAGATCAGCTGTTTACATTTTTTTGAAAAAGCTCCCATCTGTTACATCAAACTTGTTAATATAGGTCTACAGGATACAATAACATTAATGCTTTGAGTATCCAAATGAAATGTCAGAGTCCAGTTGCAGATACCGAATTCGCATGTGGCAGTGTCCTGAATCCACCTCTTCAACTAACAGGCCATTTAATAATCCGTGTAAGTATCTATACATGTCTGAGTCTTTGAAGGTCTGTGAGGGGCCAGATGTACAAATGCAGTTACAACATCAAATCCTCACAAAAGCCTTTCCACCACGCTAGCATGACCACATAAAATTTGGCCTCGTTTTTTTTGGCTCCGCAGCTACAGCACCGTCAAGACCTATTTAGAGTGAAAATAGGCTTGGTAAGGCTAGTCTCTGAGCTTCATGCTGTTCCCACTGAAGTTAAAGGCAAAGTGATCACGTAAATAGAGATACACCTCATTTCTATGTGTATTTTGCCCCTCTTTTGAAAGAAAAAAACAAAAAAAGAAACCAAACCAAAAAACCACAGACTTTATGGGTTGTTTTGTTTATGTTTTTTTATGGTTTGCTTTGTTTCCATTTCAAACATAACTGAGTCCTTGATATTTTTATTTCTCGTATGAGCTACTATAATTTATTATTATAGTAGCCATCTGACTAGAATGAAGATGTATGCCCCTGTTTTGATCCTTGTAATGATGGAGGGTGAAATGTAAGTTTGTTATATTACCTTTCTTGTTTCTACTCTTTTGTATCCATGGTTTTTTAATTTACATCGCATTGTGAATGAAAACCCTTATCTTCTGTTATGTTTTTTTCCTGCCACTCAAATTTTACATCGACACAAAAGGTTTGTTCTTCAGTTCGTGTTCAGTATTTGGTCACGTTCATTATGAGATGTATCTAGAATACACAGATCACATATTATATATAAAATATCATTTCTCACTGCATTTTCCTTGATATCTTATTATTAAGGGCTATTTTTTCATGGACAGAAACCCAGTCTATGCATAAAACTGCATTCAAATGAGCTTTGCACATCTAATCATATCTATTTTTATTACGAAATGCTCGATGATCAACAGTAATTTCAAGTACAATGGTTATAAATCGTATTACTTGTAAACACAATGAAGCTGGTTAAATAGGACCATGCAGAGGGTTAATAGTCCAATAATAATTAAAATAATCCTCTTCAATTCAGTAATAACTTAGGCCACCTGCCTTCATCCAGCCCCCAACACCACCCTCAGTACTCCTTAAAAAAATATTCACATTACAGATGATCTTGTGTAACAGATTAACATAACGTATCTGGAGCATTACTCAGATTTTTGGGCAGTGGCAATGTGAACATGTTCATAAATCAAGCTTTCTTTTCTTCACGGCATCCTGCTATTAACTCTTGACTTTTTTTAGTTGTCGGGGCTCGGCACAACGGGGAAGCGCTGCCTATGGTGTCGCAGGGAGGGCTATCTAAGTTTGTGCATCGGAGGGACTCTGCTGACAGAAATGCTCAGTGTTTTAAGGGGCTCGCACAGATAAACTCAATATTGTAAGGACTGAAATTTTACACTCACTTTTAGCTTTAGATGGCCGTGATACCTTTTACTGATGATAGCGGATTACACAAATATGGATCCATAGGTGGATATGCAAGAGAGACTTTAAAAATGCAGGATTTTTTTTCTTTAGAAAAGGAGAGTAATATCCGTGGGTCAAAAACAGTAACATTATCATCTAACACAAGACTGGAAGTTAGGAAGCCTTTTGTTTTCTTCTTCTGTTCTTTATCTCACTCTGACTCATTTTTTGGGTAGGTTTTTCTTGCTTGTAAAGTAGGAGTTGTGCCAGTGAGATTTGTGGTGAGAAGTGTTTGGGGCACCAGTTATTATTGCTGAAGTATGATACAGTCTTTTATTTATGGTCCCTTTTTTTTTTAGGTGACCAGACCTAGAAACAAAATAACTCTCTGCTATAAATGAGATTTAACATAAAAGAGCCATATTTTTGGTAACAGATTTCATCTTATCTGTTGGTAAAATAATTGGCCTCTGTAAAGAATCAGTAAGCAAACAGCCGAGCAATTTTTGCTAGTACATAGCATAATTCCCATTTTAAAAATTACTTAATAAAGATTGCCTTTTAAATAGAGCTATTCGGGTATATCCGGGGCATGTTGTACTAAATAAAAAGAGGAAAAAAAAAATCCCTCTGTCTTTTGAAAGAGACCATTTAGCCTCTGAACATATTTGCTCCTCACTAAATAATAGATGTTATTCTCAGATAAATAGAACATGGTCTGTATCCTTCTGTTGGAAACTGTTTTGTTTTGTCTGAATACTTCACCCACTCCATCTACCTGCATCCAAAACAACAAGTAGATTTGGCTAGTATGTGTTGTAAGTAAATTTTAGGAGTGTCATGTAAATTATTAATGTAATAAAGTTAATATTTAAATAAGCTTTTAATCATTAACAGAAGTGGAAAGTTCAGAGTTAAGATATTCTTTTTCCTCCCCATAAAAATAAACATTAACAAATCAGTCTCATTCCTATGCATAATGCTGGTTGCTCTGGTTTGAAAAGTTAACGGTAGTAGATGGATATGAAGATATTACTCTGGCAAAGTATTAGCATTACTTTCATGCCATAAAACAAATGTCCAAAAGTGTTCTTGACATGTTAGTACCCGCAGTAGGAATTATTAGCATTACCATTATTAGCATTTGGATATTTGCATCACTGAGTTCATGGAGAGCTTTTGCATTTGTTTTCTCATCCTCTTACCTGGAGAAAGAGTTGAGGCCACTGTGGTTTTTTGATAGCTCTTGTTTGTTAAGCATAGCTGTCTTTGGAACAGGCAGGTCAAATAAATAAATTGTGCATTTATGGAAGAAGGTGGTTAAGATTTGCAATGCAAATTTATTCCTAGGAAAAGCCACTCCGCTACTTTTGCTCAGGAAGATCCTTCTGCTCTTGGATAAATGAGCTGGTGCTGTGCTTCCTGGTGGCAGGATCTGCAGTCAGAGTCCTGCTCTGTAGTGTCCCTCTCTCTTCCCTCAACCGCGAAACACTGAGAGCTTGGTCTTTAGCCACTGCATTATGCATTGATTCTTCTCTGTCGGTAACAGATAACCATTTATAATTGTGATACAAATACTGGTTGGGGAACTGTTGGCATATTACTTTGATTTTAAACAGATCACCTTGCTAAAACTGAGAAGCATGAGCATGATAGCAGAGTTTTTAGCTGTTGGCTCAGTGCTCGCTGGTGGGCTTGTGATAAGCATGTATGATTCAGGCTTGTTCACTACACAGCGATGCCTTGTTTTGAAGCAAGGCTGCCGTGCTTTTACATTTGCCTAATGTGTGCTTTTTGCCAGTAACTCAAGAAAGAGGAGAAGCTTGAATTTGCAAAATCTGAGCTCGAGATAGCTTTTTCATTCCCTTTAGGACTTGGAAGGTGATTGAGTGAAAGTGCTGGTATTTTTTCATGTGACTCCATTGTTGTCCTTGTCCTGTGATTTCTTTAGAGAACTCCTTCCCAGGTTTTATTTGGCAAAACCACTGAAATACATTACTTAATCTTCTATGAATCGAATGGAAGCTGTTAGCCTAAGTCAGTCTTCTGTGAGAAAGACAAGACAATGTATCTTTCATTATCATTTTCTGTTTTAATGTTCGAAGAGGCATCACTTTAATTTTGTGTTAACCAGTTTTCATTTTGAAGAGCTATTTGAAATACTACTGCACCGTTACTTCAGAGCTTCAAGATCCTGCCATGTAGTATAGTGCCAGACTTCTCTGATGTGTGCAAATATACATAGAAAAGTCAGGCATTTTTGGGCCCCCAAATCTGATGTCTGGGTTGACAGAGAAAATGGTAGAAGCATTTCTGTTTTTTAAAAGTTATTTCAGACACAGACAGGTTCATTTTCACTGGGATTCCAGAGGTGTTACCTTTTATGAATAGAAGAACGTGTGATCAAAGTCTGACAGCAGACTTTTGTCACCTTCCTTGGAAAAAAATCTCATTTTTATGTGAGTTTTATTTATAACTATTATTTATATTGTGACAGTATCTTGAGTATTCCTACTGGGTTTCCACTCTGGGCTAAGAGCAGCACAAATCTCAGCTAGCCCTAGCAACTCACAGCCATTTGTTTGGCCTGCCAGTAGCTCAGGAAATGGTGGTCAACTGTTAGGCTTCCCAGGCACTAAGAAGCAATGAGTTCTGTCGGTCTCATTTGTCAGTGGGCCTAGCTTTCCTAACTTTCTGTGTGCATGTGCTGACACTAGTCAGCACGTACAGACCTTGGCCAGTCGCCGTTTTGCCTCTTATAAATGATATCAAGGGAGCATTGAAGAGAGATCTGCTTTCTGATAGGATAGGAATATACATCTCAATGATCTAAACATGAGTCATGTAGTCTTGGCATCTAGGCTGGATGGAAGGAATAGGAAGAAGAAAGGGAGAACCTTCTCTGGTGATTGACTTAGCCTCGTATTTGAGAAGCAAAGGAATCACCATCTCAAGATGCTCACCCTGTTCCAGCGGTGAAAGGAGCGGCCTAGGCAACAGTGTCTTTTAGATGGTCAAAATTAGGTGAGATGACTTTGCCCTTAATGCCTCTATGTTTTTATTTTACTACTTGCAAAGTGAGGATAATCGAGTTCTATTTGGTTTTGCTTTGAAATTCTTTGCGATTCTTAGAGTTACGCAAATGCAAAGTAGCATGATGTTTGGAATTGCTAAGTTAATGAGGCAGTTGTAATACTGTTTTTTTCAGAGTGGACTTTAGAGTAATTAATAGAGAGGAAGGAAGCCTTTGTTGTTAAAGCAGTGGAGTGTAACTTGAGATAAAAGTTCGGCACTGTGTGCTGTCTCAGATTTCCTGAGTAACTCCAAACTGTGTGTCCCATCTCATCTGAAAAAGTAGTTCCTGCTCTTTCACTCTTTGGCTGGCATGTCTAAAAAGATTTTTTCTAGTGACAACTGTCTCCCAGTCTGTGTTACTGCAGTGCCCAATACGTTGATCTCACTGCAATCTCAAAACCCTACTGCAATATAAATAATTCATTACTCAAAAACATAGTTTTGTTCTATATATTTCAGAAACTTTGTTTTCTTTCATTTAACATAAGAGGGCAAAAACCTGGATAATCCTTGAAAAATTGAGGTAATTTTGTGCAAATTTGAGTAAAGTATAGATTAAAGTTATAGATACAGGTCATATTAGAATAATAATATCAAGTGGATCACCTGTTTTGAGGGGTATCACCTCAAGAAATAGATTTTACTACATGAAGTATTCGTACTAAAGTGTTCTTACTTTAAAAACTCAGTACTGTATAGTAAGCAGTGAGTTAAATTCATCCTTGAATCTCATTGTTTTTGGTAAGATTACAGCAAAGGTTAGTTTGATCCAGAACTATCTGTTCACGGCTGGTGAATTTTCAGCTGAAATGGTAGAGTCCCTTTTGGAAGGTTTCCTTCACTTCTTAATCTGTACAAACTTTGTTCTATAAAATATGAGGCATTCTTGTAATAGAGATATGTACTAGATTGCAATGTAGCTCCTAATGTGGTTTTAAAACAAATGCTATATATTGATGTATCCCGGCTAAGGTTTTTACTAAATCAACTGTCCTCATGTCCTTAAAGCAGGATGAATGTTAGAACTAAAAATGTCTTACTGATCTGAATATCCCAGTCTTCATGCTGATTAATATAATAGTTATTTTTGTAATAATATAAAATTTTAATTAGACCCATTCTTTTTACTTGGTTTCTATGTACCAATTTTTACATATTAATCATTATAAAAAATAAATACTTTATCTGTAATGAATGAAATAAATTATAGGAAAAATAAGGGGAAAAAGTGATGTCAGGATCAGAGCTGTATTGTGGGTGTCATTTAGTACTCTTTCAAGTTTGTACTTCTAGTTCCCCTTATGTTTAGACTAGAGGAACGTATTGCCGCATGAAGGAACTGTTTTGTGTCCAAAAGTCATTGCAAAGTGGCAAATACTGAATTTTTAATGTCCCCCACTGAATATGACTGGGGAAAGACACATTTTCTAAGAGGTTTTGTAGATTGTTTTGTTCTGTGGTCTTTTTCCTAGAGGAAATGTGAACTGAATTTCTCTATTCCAAGGCATTTTAAGGTATGTCATGTAAGAGTTGTACACGTATTGGGGTAATTTTGAAAAAAACAGTGAAGTATGAGAATAAAAAGAATGTGAAATAGGCTCAGTTTTGTTTTGTTTTTTTTTTGTTTTTCAAAATAAAAGTGGTTTGGAATGTCATTTGATGAAACATCAACTGAAGATACCGAGAAAAGCTTTGGAACTGATATTTTGTCAGGGATTGCAATAAACAGTAAGGGTCCTTTGTAATAATACTGAAAATGCTTCACAAGTAGAAAAAGATGCTTTTGCTGAGATCATACATTTTTACAGAAATCAAGGTTAGTATTTACTTAAGTCTTAGCATCTATCGTAGCTACCTCATTACATAAGGTTTTATAGATGCATTGATAAAGTACAGAGCAGAATATAAAAAACTAAAACATATTGATGACAGACAAGATTCCTTGCTTTTTGATGGACTTTTCCTTCTTAAATGGGATCTCACGGGCTTCAGAGGCAACTGGAGAGAATTTGTCCAGGAAAGTTATCATCCTTCCTTCACCTGTCAGATGATCTCAAAAAAACATATTCCTGATAAGCGTGAATGATTTGCTTGTTAGAGATCAAGGGCTGTCAGGGTTAAGGTATAAGCCTTTTTTATCCCCTGGGAAAAGTTACTGTACCTACTTGTTTGAAGCGTATATGGTAAAATGAGTCACTTGTGTCTAATATGACTGAAATAATTTGAAAGTTAAGAAGGATCTGGCTGAAGTGAATAAGCTAAAGCCCTTCTTCTACCCTTCCAAGGTGGTAAGAATTGCACCAGGACTGCTTATGGGTCTTTTCACATAGGCCTGATTCTGGTGAGGCTGAAGGATTTTCCCTTATCTGGCCCTTACAAATGCCTGCTGATATAGCTTTGATTCACTTTGTAAATAGGAGGGGCATGACAAACAGTATACTTTTCCTCCTAAATAAGTGCTAAACTCAAAATCTCCTTTCTAGTGGTAATTATTTGTAATTATGCAGTGAGAAAATTAGAAGGGCCAAAGCCCAACTAGAGTTTAATGTGGCTACTGCTGTAAAAGGGAACAAAAAATGCTTTTATAAATCCATCAGCAACAAAAGGAGGGCTAAGGAGAATCTCCACCCTCTGGTGGATGCAGGGAGGAACATAGTGACAGAGGATGAGGGAAAGGCTGAAGTGCTAATAGCACTTTGCCTCAATCTTTAATAGTGAGACCAATTGTGCTCCAGGTACCCAGCCCCCTGAGCCAGAAGACAGGGACGGGAAACAGAATGAAGCCCCAGTAATGCAAGGGGAAATGGTTGG
Source organism: Patagioenas fasciata (assembly GCF_037038585.1). NCBI lineage: Eukaryota > Metazoa > Chordata > Aves > Columbiformes > Columbidae > Patagioenas > Patagioenas fasciata. The sequence continues at coordinate 75,170,673 of NC_092520.1, read as the reverse complement.
TGACCTACTATACCGTTTAGACACACACAAGTCTATAGGTCAGATGGGGTACACCCAAGGGTGCTGAGGGAGCTGGCAGAGGTGATCACCAAGGCACTTTGAACTATTTTTCAGCAGTCCTGACTAACCAGGGAGATCCCGGTTGACTGGAAGTTGGTGAACGTGATGCTCATCTACAAGAATGGCCAGAAGGAGGATACAGGGAATTACAAACCTCTCAGTCTGACCTCGGTGCCAGGAAAGGTCATGGAGCCATCCTGAGTGCCATCTTGCAGCACACACAAGACAACCAAGCGATCAGACCTAGTCAGCATGGGTTTCTGAAAGGCAGATCCTGCTTGACCAACCCAGTGTCCTTCTGTGACAAGGTGACCTGCTTGCTTAGTGGGTGAGGGGAAGGCTATGGATGTTGTGTACTTAGACTTCAGTAAAGCCTTTGACACCATTTTCCACAGCATTGTCCTGGAGAAGCTGGCAGCTCATGGCCTAGACAGGCATGCTCTTTGCTGGGTAAAGAACTGGCTGGATGGTCAGACCCAAGGAGTTGTGGTGAATGAAGTCAAATCCAGTTGGCGTCTGGTCACAAGTGGTGTTCCACATGTCTCTGTATTGGGGCCACTTCTGTTTAATCTCTTTACCAAAGATCTGGATGAGGGGATTGAGTGCACCCTTAGTGAGTTTGTAGCCAACAGCAAATTGGGTGGGAGTGTTGATCTGCTGGAGAGTAGGAATGCCATACAGAGGGATCTGGACCAGCTAGATCATTGGGCTGAGGCCAATTGTATGAGCTGTAACAAGGCCAAGTGCCGGGTTCTGCACTCGGGTCGCAACAACCCCAGGCAACGCTACAGGCTCCAGGAAGAGTGGCTGGAAAGCTACTTGGCGGAAAAGGAACTGGGGGTGTTGATTGACAGCCAGTTGAATATGAGCCAGCAGTGTGCCCAGGTGGCCAAAAAGGCCAACAACATCGTGGCTTGTATCAGGAATAATGTGGCCAGCAGGACTAGAGAAGTGATTGTCTCCCTGTGCTCAGCACTGGTGAGGCCCCACCTTGAATCCTCTTTTCAGTTTGGGGCCCCTCAGCACAAGAAGGACATTGAGGTACTACAGAAAATGCAGAGAAGGGCAATGAAGCTGGGGAGGGGCCTGGAGCACAAGTCTGATGAGGAGCAGCTGAGAGAACTGGGGCTGTTTAGCCTGGAGAAAAGGAGGCTGAGGGGAGACCTGATCGCTGTCTACAGCTACCTGACAGGAGGTTGTAGCATGGAGGGAGTTGGTCTCTTCTCCCAAGTAACAAGTGATAGGATGAAAGCAAATGGCCTCAAGTTGCACCAGGGGAGGTTCAGATTGGATATTAGGAAAAACTTGTTCAAAGAAAGGGTTGTGAAGCCTTGGAACAGGTTGCCCAGGGAAGTGGTGGAGCGACCATCCCTGAATGTGTTTAAAAGACATGTAAATGAGATTCATAGGGACATGGTTTAGTGGCAGGTTAACAGTTGGATTCTATGATCTTGAGGGTCTCTTCCAACCAAAATGATTCCATGATTCTATGATTCTCACTTCTGAACATCCATACAACCAGAATGGCTATAGCTATAGCCGGATAACTGGGATCCCTGGTCAGAGCTGCTCTCCAGCTCTTCCGGGAAAACCTGGATCTCATTTGGCTGAGTGATTCTTCTTTGGTATCACCCGCTGCTCATATGCACTGGGCATCCTTCCCTGGGGCTTCCAGCTAGCATCATGGAAGTACACACTGGAAAGGCTGCATAATTCATGAGGTCATAGCTAACTTACCTGCCTCATGAAGAATGTCCTGAAAGGACTCCTAAACTCAAAGAAAGATCTTACTTTGTCTTTTGGGTCTGGTAAAATACAAAAGTTTTTGGTAGGATTTGCTATATGCTTTGTTGCAGTTGTCTCCACCATGAGACTTCAGCAATTAAGACAGTCACCTTTTCCTTCAGCTGGACTTCTGCTGTGTCTTCCAGAGGAAAATTTGAAATCAAAAGTTAAAGGGATGAGCATTATGCCTATAGCCCGAATTTTGCCTTTTTGATCTGCCAAAGTGTGTATAAGATAACCTTTAACTCCATCATAAAATACATTTTTGTGTGGTTTTTTTCCTACATCTCTTCAGCTTATCCTTATTTTCTGTAGCATTAGGTTTACTTAGAAATACACGTATTACTTATGCACTGTTCTTTATGTGTCAAACAGAATTTGTAAGTCATTTATGTGAGCAGTACACAGTAAACCGTTTTCACACAACGTACTAAATATTAAATATACAGCATAACATGCTAATAAAATGTTGCTAACATAAGTAGGCCACCTAAATTAGAGCCTAAGCCAGCTCTGTGATTAACTGTCTCATCTCCTGAATTGCACCTTTGGAAGGCTTCAGTAGGAAAAAAAAAAATGTGTGGTACATAAATATTGACAAAATTGTTAAGATCTAAAACCAGGAAAAAAAACCCAATTATGTTGGACCATTATGGCAATTAAGAGTAAATTAATAAATGTTATCAGATAGCACATTTGTAAGTGTTTGTAGCAATGATGAGGGAGTAGTAGAATGTGAATACCTTGTTAAATATTATCATAATGCTCTTGTGAAGACTTTTGCTCGTATGTGAAACTTTAGAGTAGATTTTTAGTGCTGTGTCTCATATGTGCAGCTTCAGCATATATGCATATGTCTTTATTAATCCAGGACTTCAAAACCAACATTATTGAATCATTTCTAAAGAAAAGCTAGTTAAGAAAAATTCAGATTCATAACCACATTTCTTCTGTGATGATAATATAGCTTTTTTTCTGGATGGTAATGACTGTATGATGGCCTGAGGTTGCTGAGGAGGAAGCAGCATTGTTTTACCCTACCGAATGCTGGAGACTTCAAAGGGTATGTGCTAACTTCAGCAGGTATAGAAACGTTGCTGTTTTATCCAGCAAGGAGCTTGGAACTTCCCTCATTTTCAGTATATCACCGCGGAAGTCTGTGACACATCAGCACTGGGTTTGGCCGGACAGTGTGTCAGAAGGAGGCAGAACGTAGAGATGAACTCAGCTGGAGTTCAGGCCTAGAACAGCATCTTGTTGGATCGTCAGGGACTGCTGGCATTGACTTTTTTTTTTGCATTTGCGGCACTGACAAGATTTACTTCAGATGGGTAGCTTAATTCAATTTAAAAAGTGGGATTGTACCTGGGACTATTTTATCCTTTATTGTAGAATTTCTGTCTGGTTCTCCCTCTGAATCTAGCATGTTCCTAGCAGATGTACAGAAACAGGAGAGGGTGCATATGCCTCACAAGAATCTCATTTTAGTTCAGTTGCAAGTCAGAAACAGCCAGCTCATTCACTAGCAATCATGTGAATATGGGATCTTTATACTAAAACTTTTATTTCTGTATTTAAAATTCCACCAGGGTTCAGTGAGCAAAAGGTATTTTGGGGTTAATAAGAAATGCATATTCTTCAAAACAACCCCACCTCCAAAAACAAAGTCCACAGCCTTATAAAATGTCGGTTTTGTGTCCTAAAATAAAACATGTATTTCATGCTCTAAAAGTCTGAGGTTTGTAGCTGAAAAAGATTAAGTAAATAATTCAGAATTTGTTGTGTTTACCTGTTAATAATTAAGCAGGTTAGTCTGTGTACTTTTTATAGACATTGAGTTTTATTTATTTATTTTTATTTACTGCGCTCATGTTCTGATTTTTAAATTTGAAGACGTTTCTGCCAAGGAAGAGATCACGAGATAAAAATGCATCAAGGAGTTAAGTGTTGCACAGGAAGCAAAATCTGTAGGGACGCATAGTCTCTGGAGAGAACACAGAACTGTCATCTCTTGCTTCCCTTCTGCATTCTTCCAGACTAGTCTCTAGTGCTTTGAGGGAATTAAATTTTAAAGGTGATAATGATTTTTCAGAAAAAAGCAGCACCTTTGATTCCTACTTTGTGATGCCAGTGACCAGGGATAGAGGAGTCTGTCTTTATTACAAGGTGACATTTGGTTCATCTCAGTCAAAGGAAAGTTTCAGCCTTGTTCTTTTTCAGAAATAGAACAGAAATTTGAAGGAAAAATTCAGGTAACAAGACACATCCTATATCTGTTTTCTTGTCATGCGAGCGAGTTACAGTCTAGTGAAAGGTTGAAAGCTGACAGCTGTAAAGTCTAAAATCTTTGTCGTTTGAGGAAGTGCAGAGAGGCCGACAGCAGCATGAGCTGCTCTCCCAGGCACCTTTAGATCCGTCTGTTGTGGGATTGCACCCTGCGGCGGCTGAGGGTTTAGTCCAAGTGGGTCAGTCGGGGCATCTTTGCTTGAGGTGGTAATGAACAGGCCAATAGGTTCCCCTTGAATCTCAGTATCTGTCACTTGAGCAAAGAATGTGATGAGCAGCAAAATAATGCAGTGGTTTCAATCCAGTAATTGTCAGTTGCTGTTTACATAGTCTAGACCTACATATAGATTGAAACAGAGAATGGGAAGAGGTTTGGGTTTAGGTTTGGTTTTTTTCCCCCTCCCTTGCCAGGCAGTGATCCACCCCACTGCTAATCACATTCCCTCCCTGACTTAAGCAAAGTTGTTGCCCAATTTTTTTGAACATTTGAACTGTTCCTTAGGTCTTGGCAGAGTGAGATATCATTTGATATTTTCACTCACCTTTTCCAGAGGGGAGAGAAAGCACAGGATAGTGAGAAAAGTCAGTTGAAATGATTGGCATTAAAAGACAAAAGCTGCTGAAATGTTGAGAGTGATCTTTGGACTGTGTATTAAAAAATCAAAGATTTAAAAAGACTGTTTATGTGAGAATTAATAGCCTGATTTTGTTGACAGTTGAAGTCTTCATGGCATGTTTTAATTCACTGTCTGCATTGGTACTTCCTTCTGAAGAAATACATGGGCTAGTTGCTAGTACCTCTAATATTGAAAATGCCATTTGCTTCTCATGTTCCCGGGGATGATTTCTGTTTATGTGAAGTTATGGTACATGAAGTCAAAAGGAGGTTAACCTGGTAGATAGTGTTACAGATGTTCCCATTTCTCCATCTTGTGACTGTTGGCGTCACGTTAGTTTTATCCTGGGCCTAGACAGTTAATCTAAGTCTTCCATGGAAATGAATATGGGCAGATAGTCCTTTTCAGATAGAATTTAGAAGCACACAGGAAACTTATATTATTTTCTGAAAGACTTTTTCATGTGTTAAGAATGGTACTGTAACACTGCCGTTTCGTTAAATTTTTTCTGTACATGTGCAAAGCTTTGTTTCCTGCAAAAAAGCCAATTCATATACAGTTCATTATCTTGTACTTGCAGGTAGGTCAGTGGTCTGCTTTGGGTGGTTGTCTTCAAAAATTCTCCAAAATCTTCCTTTATCATGGAGTTTCTTTTCTAATTTCTTGCCTTGTTTTTCTGCCAGTGGCTGTGGCAACTGGAAGAAAAATGTTCCTCATATCACAGAATCACAGAATGGTTGGGGTTGGAAAGGACCATTTAGTTTAATGATAGTAAATTGATTTATTCCTTCCCCTTGCCCCCACCCCTGACAGACAGGCTTGACTCCTCTAGTCCTCAGTGGACCAAAGTCCATATGACAAAAAACTACTATGATCAGTAGAAACTGGTCTGTGGTTGTAAGTCCAATGAAAGAGGTTGAACCAGCCAGAAAACCTGATCACTCAACATGGTTCCTCAGTTCAAGGCTGAGGGGCAGTGATGAGCCTGTGTGAGTCAATCTGTTCTGCTGCTGGAAGTACTGTCCTGGAAACGAGAGGATTTCAAGCTTTAAGCCTGCCAGATTAGACTTTTCCATAAGCATTAGATTCATACACAAGTCTTTTTAAAAAAAAAAAAAAAAACAAAACCAAAAACATTGCTGTGATGCATTGTCCATTTCGCTAAGGACATACTTTACCCAATGTTCATGCCAGGTTGACTGAATCTCAAAAGAGACCAAGAGATTTACTGGTAGTCTCACAGTGAATCATTGTCTGAAACCCTTTTGGCTCCTATATTCTTAGCATTAATCAACAGTGATTCCTTTCATCCACTTGCTACCAGAGTTTAGTTTGTATGTATGATGACTGTGTTTGGAAGGAGTTGAACTGGAGTGATGGTAATATAATTTATCTTTTTGAATTTTGTTCCTTAAATATAGAGTCTTAAAAAGAGAAGATTCTCACAGTTATCGTTCTATAATATTTTTTCGCCCTGCTGTGAAAGCTCCATAACCTTAAGAGAAAATGTAAATAAAATTGACACGTACTTTAGGTGTTCTTGAATGGAATGTATTTATCTCTGTTTCACTTAATCTGATGATAGTTCACTGAATAGCATTTTTTTCATTAGTCTCAAATGTCAAAAGGCCATGCAGCTTGCAAGGCATTAACATAAGGAAATGAACAAGTAGTATAGTTCTTTCTTGTTTGCATTTGAACAGCAGTACAGTATCCTGTTGTTACTGTACAAGTAACTGGCATAACAGAAGAGGCATTTTTAACTTAGGCCTGTTTAAGTTATCCATGTCTATGTGTCTTATTTTTGTGGTAGATCTTGTTCTGGTTAGATGTTTCAAAAAGCAGAGCTAATAACTGCGCCTGATTTACTTCATCCTTGAAAGCACATTTTTCTAGGAAATTATCACAATATATCTCAAGCCTCTCTGAGGATTGTGATAGATTTTGTGACTTTGAGGTCAGTAAGCTTATTGTGAGTCTGTGCTGTAAAGTACTGACCTTTGTTTAGTATGTTTGGTTTACTTTCAAGTGAACCAAAAGCAGTTTCCTGAGTCGTGTGCATAGTTTTTCACTTTGTTGATGTCATATGTATTCATCAGATTTAGAGGGTATTACTTGGTATGATATAATTTGAATCACCAATAAGCTGTTGATCCAAGTGAAACCATTAAATGTAAACATGTAACTTGGAATTGTAAACAGAATGAATGGCCTGTCATTTTGGATATGGTATGTTCTAGTAGCTGTCTCAGTCCAACAAATGACCATCTCAAATGTAAGTCTTGATTAATTTAAATAATATATAAAAATCATTTTAAAAGCTATGTGGCAGAAATGTTGCCGCTAATTAAACTCAGGCATTCAAATGTTTATAAAGGATTGATTGATGGTGGTGAAAATAAAGAAAACTAACTTTAACAGTTATACAGACTCTTGTATACCGCTTTCTTGTTAGAACCACAACTGGCAAAAGGATAGCTGTCTATGTCATGGGCAGTTGTACAGAATTTCAGGTGCCAGTAGGCCGGAGAAGAGAAACTGAGACTTTTGACTTGGATTATATGTGTTGCAGAGTTTGAGGAGATAATGTCTAAACACAGCCACGGGTCTGACTGATCAGTGGATTTAAAATAGAAAATATTCTCTTTCACCTTGTGAACAATTTTTCCTGTGCTTTTTCCCCACTTTTCATTTCTTCCAGGTTCCCCAGTGCCACCCTCTCTTACTGGCCTCTGCAGAGCCATCTCTGCTGCAGCATGTCGTGTGCCAGCAAGTACAGAGTGGTTCAGTTGTTAGATGAGTTAGACATTAAGTAAACAGCACAGTTTCATACCTAGTAGTATCACTTAAATCAAACATATCCCTGTGCAATACATCTAGCAGCATTTAAAGGTCAAAATCCTGTCCTCATTACTCAATATTTTAGGCCTTCTGTTTTGCTTTACTTGTTGTGTAATGTTGGAACGTACTAACAGCTGCCGTCCAGCGTGTCTATCCAGACAAATGCAGACTTTATGAAAGGTGAAGCATGTGCTATACAGCCTTAGCTCAAGCAAAAAAATCCTTCTTCCCTGGAAACAGTGGAAGCTGCCATCAAACAGACTATGCCGCATATGCTCAGGACTGACCCATGTAGGTTGGGGGCTTGCCGTAGGGAAATTTCTGCAAATGGTGAAGCTGGGGCATCATTTGATTGTGATGATCAAAGGTAGAAGGCACCCAGAAATCAGGAGGAAGGCTGCAGACCTGACAATGAATTGGGAGCCTGTCTCTGAGAAAGCGACAGAAGCATCTCTGTAGTAGCCAGGAACTGGTGGGAAGTCAGGCTTGGGAACCACTGAGCCTGAAAACCTGCTGGTGTTTCATCTTCTTTACCTGAGAAAGCAACATCTTGTTTCCTTTCTTTCTAAATAAGTAAGGGTGCTCCAAAAAGCCGTTCTTTTCTGTTAAGTACTGTGTTCTGACCTGTGGTCTCAGTGATTAAAATGTCTTTGTGGCTAGCTTTCAACACCAATGAAGGATTCAAGAATAGCAGTAGGCCTAGTTAGCCCAGTCTTGCTGTATCCAAGCTAGTATTAGATTTGAACACAGGTTCTTAGGCAGAAAGTCGGCGTTTGAGGGGAATGAATGGATCTCGCTACTCCTCTGAGGAAACAAGAAGCCTGGCTGGTGTGGATTTGGGCACTGTCATCTAAGTGAACCTCTCATAACGGGAACTGGAAGTTATGCCAGTCATCAATCCCTAAATCATATTCTGAATTGGTGGAAGGAGAGTGCCCAAGTCTTGTTTCCAGACTTCAAAATACTCTTCCCTCAGCTGTTCAGCAGCCAGTTCTGAACATTTTGGTAATTGGTGGTATATGGTACCAAGTCTATTTTTTGTTCTTTTTTTCAAAATACGGCTTATAGAGGGGTTTTCTGACCATTTTAGTCGTGAAAGTCATTTATAGTTGAAAGATAAGAAGACTTTATACACAGTTTTTCATTAAAAAAAAAAAAAAGAACCTCTTCAAACTCTTGACCCATTAGAGTACTTACCTGTAACTTTTTCCACAAATGTATTTGAATGGCAAACATGAGTGGCAAAACTCTGGTTGTGACACCCATTTGTTTTTATCTTGAGCAGGAATAAAACTACACTTACTGGAAAAACTGAGTGTTTTCTATTTTAAGCATGGAGTCTTAAAAATCACTCCCTATTATTTTGGTATTCAGCTGTGTAACTTTTCTCTCTGAAGGATGTGTGTAACATGACATTTTGGGTACTGGTACATTTAGCTTTTGTTCATCACCTGTGCATGAAATGTGAATGTGTACGACTTTGTTTTGTCTTCCTTCAGATAACTATATGTTTATGTATGTACAGTATTCCACCCACTTCCCCCACTGAATGCCTAGCTATTTGACTTATGAAAACTCAAAGTGTTGTGTGTGGAGATGTCTAAACATAAGCATTTTTTTTCTTTACAGCAGCATAAGAAAGAAGTGTTGAGAGCTGCTCTTAACCCTTTTGGAGTCCGAAGTCAAAAGGTAAAACCAAATGCTAATTTTTGGGTTTCCGAGGGGTTGATACCATAATCATCTCTAAATGCTACTTCCTTATCACATTTGAATTGAGATTTCCTCCAGCAGAAAAGCAGGGATACGGTAAGAAGACTCAGAATATTATTAGACCTCTTTAAGAGCACCAGCCTATCTGGGCATAAATTCTACAGGTAAGTCACAACTGGTAAACTGCAATTATCTATTTTACTTAATATGAAAACATTGGCGTTAAGAGTCAGTGGGACTTTCAGTAGGGTTTAATATTGCTAAGGATTTAATGATTTTTGTCTCACTATAACTTGGTAGTTTTTATGATATATAAAGTTTTTTCAAATTACAGTAAGACAAATCCTGTAGCTCTTTTCTTAGGCAAGAGTCCCTCAATGGGAGTTTTGCCTGAGTGAGAACTGAATGAGGTCTAAATAATTAGCAATTAAAATATTCAGTTACTGTGCTACTGTATATAACAAAGCACTGGAGGTATTAAAAATTGCTAATCTCCTCCTTATTAAAATGTTAACTGCTGAACATAATACAGTTTTGCATTTTCTATCATTCATTTTTGCAGTTCATTAGTAGAGGCGAAATGTTTGTGACAAATAGTCATTTGAACTTTTAAGGGATTGACTTTGTTTTCCTGGCATTTTAGTTAATATTTCTGACTGAGTTAATTTCTAGGCGGAAGTGTTTGTGGAAGCTATGGATTTTAGTCAAAAACTAGATAATGTAAAGAGAGTAACTTCTGATATAGCATTTATGAGTATTGACAGAAGAAACCAGATGGTAAGCTACTCATCAGGAGACAGAGCTGGGCAATTTAGGTATCTGATTTGTGTGCTTTTTGATCAGCAGCTTCTTGAAACAAACTCCAGTAATAGGTTAAGAATTGCCCATAGAGTTTACTGGGCAAATAATTTCCAGTAAGACACAAACATGTGAACAGTTCAGCAAGAGGTTAAGAAGCAAAGTTGGTGAAATTGTTTAGTTGTGCACCCAGCTTTGTTAATTAGCACATGGAGCTGTTTATTGCTATCCTAGTTCATATAAGGGCCACACTGTGCTCACATCCTGCTTCACTGCACAAAAGAATAGGAAGGAATAAGGTGCATCTCCTGTCTCCTTTGTCATTTAGCAGCAGGATGTGTGGAAAGGGAGAATGGGATTTGATGAGTGAGAACAGAGTGGTAAGTGAAGGTGATAACTGGTAGAGGAAGAAGGTGAATTACTGGAAGGATTTGGTGACAGGTGGATTTCTGAAGGGAAGGCTACTCCCTCAATACCTTTTCTCCCATAGCCACTCCCTGAAGTAAATTTTGTCACTTATTATGCCTAGAGGTTTTTTTCCTAATCTTTCTGAAGAGCCCTTCTAGACCTAGGCATTTAATTGTGCCATATAATGTTGTTGGCAATTCAGGCCATGATTCTGCAAAGATTTACGCATGTATTTCACTTCCAGCATTATGGGTAATCCAGTTGAAATAGATGAGATTAATTGCAGGACATAAATTTAAGCATGTATATTATTCTTTGTAGTAAAAGAGGTGTATTTCAGTTTATTTATTTTCAGTGTGGGAAATTATTTTTAAAAATACACAAATACACGGGATTTTCCACCAATTTTGTGGCAACTAAGGACAAGGTAGGTGGTAAAAAAATAAGCTTTTCTGCTTGTTCCCAAAATCCACAATTTCATCAGGTTCTCAGCTGTAAAGTGTGAAAAAGAACAGGCTGCTATCATTTTCCTTTTTACATACACAGTTAAACCTCCAGCTAGAATGAGATGATCATATAATTTATTATAGAGGAGTGAACAGGACAGAAATCAAACAGGAAGGCATATATGCTTGTGTGGACTCTTGTTTATAATTTCATCAGATTGGTGCACACCTCAGACATTTTATTTAGTGATAAGATATGCAAATTGTTCTGGAGCCAGCAGCAATACTTTCACCTGAATGTCAAAACTGACAGAGATTTTTAAATCAAACCTCAACAACAACTTGTATTTTAAATCAACTCTTCCTAAGATACAACCAGCAACTACAGACAAGTAAGTGCAGAATTGTTTTCCTGCTTTCCTTCATACTGTTTTCCTTCCTTTCTCATTTGCCTCCATGGGAGAACAGGGTTGCAGGCTTACCTGTAAATACTGGGTGTAACTATGGGCAACAGTGCAGAGGAGCTATAAATCTGTATGGAAGTACACACAAAGCACAAGAATGCAAATTGAAAGTTGGGAGACTTATGAAATAAGATTTACCAGAGAAGATATCTTCTGGTTTTCCAGATGCATACATCACACCTTCCATATCTCTGGAAGAATGGGTAGGGCAAACTCTTCAACTGTTTTTTCTCTCTTTTGTTTTATTTCTATTGTATTTGTGCCCTTAAATCAGAATGTGGTAGTAGAAGCCTGTGGATACAATGGAAAGTTTGGACAATAGCTTTTTTATGGCAATTGAGAATTGAAGTTCTTCAAGGCTGTGAATGTTTAGCTTCTGGGGTTTTGGTTTTGAGTGTACATACAGCTATGGGAGAAAGGGTGTCTCTGAAAATACAGCTTGGAATTTAAATGTTAGATGTGTTTATTTTTGGAATCCTTGTTCAAGTCAGTGCCCACTGCCTATATAGTGATAATCTTGTCTATTTTCCCCAGATTCAGTTCCTTCTCTTCCTTCTGTGAATGTCTGCATATAAGTATGTCCAAACGTTTCCATCTGAGGTTTTCCTGGGGCTTTTTTGGGCTTGTTTTCTTCTTTTTCTTTTTAGTGTGTGTACCTATTAACCAGAAAGATATCTGGGCTCAAAACATTTAACAAAGGGTAACAACTGAAGTATTCCTGTATTGTGCATGAGTATATGTATGTGTGTGTGAGAGAGAGAGAGCTGTGATTGGAGAGATAATGAAAGATTATTTGGTTTGGTTTTTTTAATGGCATGCCTAGTTGCGTGTGTTTTTCTGGCTCTCTGTATTCCCTTCTACTCACTTGCTTGTTGTGTTGTAATAAATCTTCCTGCATGACAGATTAAAATTTCTGGTCCATTTCTTTAGTTGGTAACAGCCTCTTGCAGGTGGGGTTTTTTGCTTTCCACATTTAAATAAGGGCAACATTTTTGTTTTCCTACAAAATGAGAAAAAGGATTTATATGTGTTTATAATTAGAAAGGTATGACCTGTTCCTACAATAAAAGTCCCACAATACTTGCTCATGAAGCTGTGTCCCATAGCTTTCAGGGTCCCAAGAAGTACTCTTTGTGGAAAAGGACTTCCAAAATACTCAAGGCTTACTACTTGTGCAGATTTAGGCCACAACAGAATATTTTGTTTACAACGGCTAATTCTAGGACCTACTTTGGTGTTGTGGATACTTAACTCCTACTTACTCAGAGACACTTCAAGATAATTAAAGCAAATGAATAATCCACACACGGAGCAAAGCCTTTCAGAGGGAAAGCGAGTTTATTGAAAGAAAGAATTTGCCTTTTGCCAAATAGCTCTTTCAAGGTCTTCTTAAATAAGGAGCATATGCTTTTGTTGGAAAATAAAAAAATAAAACAGAATCTTTGATTGTCATTTCTGTCATGGCTGATGAAGTTAAGTCATTAAAAGCCAGCAAAAATCAGATGAAATTTGTTTTTCAAGCTGAAGTCCAGGCAATAGTGTATTGCCTCTCTGTAAAATGTTGAGGTAGCACAGAGGAGGTAAAGGAGGTGTTATGGAATGTTCACCTTTAATGCACTAGCCTTAAAAGTATTTGAAATGTTTGAAAGAATTTCTGGTGTTTGCTGGGGACTGCAGGGTGAAAGCAACAAAGGAGGAGGAACACCCATGATGACTTTGATTTTTCCCTGACTAGCTGCAGGGATACTCGTGGTTTAGTCTTTCACCTAAATGGATGCACTTTGACCATCCGCTCCAGTACTAACATCATGGCTGTAGTGATCGACGTTGATCCTTGCCATTTGCCATTAGAGTTGTTTGCTTGCTGCTGTATAGGCAATAATTGCCTATAGCTGATACCAATATTATTAATCTTACCGAAACTAATGCATACATATTTGATAGATGGTAATACTGGAATCTATCATATTCTTTCAACGTCAAGCTTAACAGAAAATCTCTGCTGCTACACTTCTTCCTCACATGCAAACTCCACAAGGGGAAATTCAGCTTCTTTCTTATGTTGACATTACATTTGCTGTTTTTTCTGTGCTGAGTTTGATTCCAGGCATCTAGCAGCATTCCAGGAGGAGAGGTGACCAGCATCGCAGCCTGCACTGCTGCTGCTCTACTTGTCATGAATAATAGCCCACTGGGCTAGTTAATCATTACACTTTTTCCTGTGCCTTCATAGCTGATTGCTGCCCAGGGGACTTGGGCTACTGCAGTCTGGCTGCCAGCACAAAGTTCGGTCTTGTGTGTGTGTGTTTATGCTTACCTGCATGCATATGCATTGTGTTGTTCAGCAGATATTCTACTATAGTAAAACTAACAGTGCAAGACCAGTGAGTCAATTTTTCTATATAGAAGGTAAAAGTGGGAGAGCTAATGTTTTACCCCCGCCCCTTTACCATTTTTGAAAATGAATGTGAAAGTCTCTTTATTCAACACACCGGCACAACAAATTCACGACATTCAGTGCCTTAAGAGTGGAGTTTCAGGATGCTGAAGTTCTCTTTCTTAGGGCAGACGTTTGAATCATATGGTCAGTGTTTCGCGTTGATTTGCCAGGGGCCATGATCTGACACCTCCTCTGTGAAAAAGACATCCCTCGCCACTGGGAGGGAAAATGTATGGGCAAGGAATAGATGTAAGTGAAGTCTTTTGAGATTCAGAAGAAGGTATTTAACCTCTATGGGTTTTGCTCAGATATATGTAGCTGTACTGATTGCCAGGGTGGAAGCCAAGAAGCAACTTTCAGTCATTCTGATTTTTTTCTTCACCTGAAGTGTAGGTCATCTTGTAATGGCTGGAGGATGTGGTGCACCCGGCATTTTTGCCACATGGAACAAAATTTGCTATTAAATTCTTTCTTTGCCAGTGAGTTGGTTTACCTTCATTAGAAAGAATAAATAGCAATTTTGCTGTCCAGATGTCAATATTCAGGTGGCCAGACAGATTAAAGAACTGATCTTTAATATCTCTGGTGTTTGTTTTGTGAAAGTTAATTTTCTTCAATGGATAGCTGAGGACAGTGAATTTTTTTGCTCATACTCCTGGTCAGATTTCTAATCCATTGCCTTTTTTAAGCCCAATAGGCGCTTGGCTTCTATGGTTTTCCATAGAAGTAGAATTAGGGTCAACAAGGAACTAATTGTAAAATGGAGGGTTAAATCCTCCATCTGGTGGTACAAAATTTTAACTTCAAAACATGATTGTGTTCTGCAAAGTTTAATAGATATATCTTTCCCTGAATAGTACTCTGAAATCCTTTTCTTCTTCTCTCTCTCCACCCCTCTCTCTTTCCCTCCCTTTATTTCTCTCCTTTTCTCTCTTCTCCTCTGTCTCAGTATCTCTCTCTTTCTCTCCCTGCCTGATCTTTCTATAGATGGATGTCTGTTTTCCTGTTAGAGCTGAATCAGGCATTTGTGTGGTGACTCCACTGAACACCTTCCATGTGCCTTGTTCATTTTGTAAACTTTCCAGTCAAAGCCACCCTTAAGTTATGCAATAGCATGATTGGCAGAGTAGCGTTGCTGCATAACTCAGTGTTATCAGTAGTGCAGGTCATTAAAAGACCAACCCCCTCTTCGTCCTGTACCAGAAAATGAAAGAGCAGACAACAAAATGAGAGAGAGCAAGATGTCAGCAGCAGTGTGAGCTGGATCATTTACATGGCAGCAGCACATTTTAGTGCCATGTGGATGAGGTAGACCATTCTGACTCTGATAAGCAGCTTTGAGGCCATTTTAGCCATTCTCTTTGGTTGTTACGAATCAAACCTGTATCATTCTTACTGATATTAACAGGACTTTGGGGATTATACAAGTCTCTTTGCCTTCAGAAGGCACATCTTCAGGATGGCAGAGAGAATTCATGAAGGTAGTCAGAGGCTCTTCTGAGAGACACGCAGCTGAAGACTTGGATTTTTTTCCTGGCAATAAAAAAATATTGAAGAAAACAATAAAGAGGCAAGAAACATTGCTACTCAGCCATTCATAGAGCATTTTAATTAAATAAGGAATTCTCCTTCAATTTTTTAAAAATTCTGAATTGTCATTTGCAGAACTTTGGAAACTGTTTCCTTCCTTTGAATTAAAATATCTTTACAATACCATTTATTGGCACATTTAAATGTTTTTTATGAGATGGGATTGCCCCAAGATCTCAGTATCCGGGTCTGAGAGTTCTCTTGTAAGTTACGTTCTAACAGTTTGATTGGTGTGTGGCTAAAACATAGTGTTCCAGTCCACCTGCTTGGCTAGGCTATAAACATGAAACGAGCCATTTTGATATAAGCTTTAAGCCTCCTTGAGATTCTGGAGGCCACCAGACTGTATGTCTCTCAGGTAATCTTCACCAAGACTGGAGACTCTCATTGTTACTTCAGAGGTCATCAAGGGAGGGTGTCTTTCTATTTGCTGGGACACTATACTGCAGTAGAGATTCTCTTAATTTAGGGGTGATTGAACCTCCCTAGATTTTGCAGAA
The DNA here is from genome assembly GCF_037038585.1 of Patagioenas fasciata. NCBI lineage: Eukaryota > Metazoa > Chordata > Aves > Columbiformes > Columbidae > Patagioenas > Patagioenas fasciata. The sequence goes on along the minus strand of NC_092520.1, from coordinate 75,154,728 downwards.
AGACTAATTTTTACTGAAGCAAACTCTGGACATTTGAGAAATAGCTTTCCTTTGGTTATTTTGCAATTAGTTTTAAAAATCTTTAGCCTCCTGAAGTTCCTTCATTATGGTCAGTGAATCTGAGCAGAGAGATTTGTGGAGACAACACTGGAATGGCAAAAACCCAGTTGTTATGAAGGCTGATGCAAGTAAGCCTTCCTCCCAGGCTTTTCAGAAAGGTGTGGAGGTTTTTTTTGAACAAGGTGTCTGGGGAGGGGAGCTGCACAGATTTTCATAGTAATGCCCACATTCCTCTTTCTCTCAGGGAGATTTGATCCCATAGTTTGGAGATCTGCCTGTGGATATTTGAGGAGACAGTTACATGTGTATGTACACTGAACATCAGTGGCCTGCAGGTAATCCCTTTGTCTCTTAGCTCCAGGACTGTACTTTAGTAAAATAGGTTAATGTTCAGTTACCCAAGCTTTTTTATGGCAATAGCTGAAAGGCAGCAGCAGCTGAGAATAAACTTGAATATACCTTCTCTTGGTGTTGGCCAGATGTACCAAATGCTGTTTTCCTTCTCCAGTTAGATTTTCCATAATGTATCCTTGAAATGAGTTGTTTTAATTTTCCAGATCCTTAGAATCATTCTGTAGTGTTTTAAGTGATTAAATTAAGCTAGCTGCTAGATTTTGTATTCAAGAAGTGACCCTTCCTACTTCTGCACCCTTCTTGGATACAAAACCTCACCAATTTTCCAGTAACATGGTTGTTAGGGGTGGTTGGTACATTGTAGGAATAATATATATAAGCCTTAACAATGAGACTTGAGCTTAGATTTTGAAACCTGTGCAGTCAAAACATGATGATCTGGATCCGGCTTCCAGAATTACAGAGTTTAACCTTTAAATAAAATCTAGCTTTAGTACCTGTTACTTTGACAATCACGTAATTGAGTGGTTTTTAAAAACAAAAAACATGATCTAGCTGAAGGTTTTCCCTCTTTTTTGAACAATTTTCTAACCAGAGATTTTTGCTTGAAGTCTTGCCACTGGCAAAACAGGGAGGGAATGTGTGGACTCATGCAGCATGCTCACTAGGGCAAAAAAAGAAAATTAAAACAAAAAAACACAGCAGCCCTAAGTTATGTCTGAGCAAACGTCACATTTTTCTGATATGAATGAAATGCAGAACTCAGTTCTTACTGCTTTGGAAAATGAAATGAACTGACCTCTCCATTTACCAAACAATTTCTGTGTGTGTTCCACTTTCGTTTCTTATTAGAAATCAAACAGCTTTGTTTTTCAGCACTTCTGCAAACTTAGTCCCTCATGCACATGCACAAAAACCGCTAAATCCATGCATCCCAGGGAATCAAAGATTTAGGAAGGTATATTTCTCATAGATGGTTACAAATATGTATTACAAATTTCCCATTGCATGAATTTCCTAAGGGGATAATACATGAAATCAGAAAGGAAAATGTTATGGCAAAAAGTAATGAAGTAAATTCAAATTTAGATCTTCCTTTTAGGAAGATGCAGACTGAAGTAACAACATGACACAGATCTAAAAACAGAGCAGTTGAAGTAGAACTGGTTTTGGATCTGAGGTTTTGCTTTTGACCTTTTGCTAATAGAGAGTTAGAAGGCAACATTGGAGTTGTCTTCACTTGCCTCTAGAATATTTTTAGTTGTAGAAGATACCTGCTCATGAAATATGAGTAAGACAAGAAGTCTTCATTCTTTTGTTTAACTTCAGGGTATTAATTGTTAGCACAGCTTTTGATGAACTGAAATAACACAGTAACTCCTACAGGAAACATTCTTGGGGCTGATCCCTGCAAACTTGGAACAAATGCCTTATTTTAATATATATTTTTTTTAAGAGGAGGGGCTTGGGGAATGTCTGTTATTTTTTTTCTCGTTTCTCCAGTGCACTGCATACACTAAAATACCAGACGGTAAAACTTTCTCCTTACACAAAGCTGTCATTGTTTAAAGGCCATTCTGCTCTCTCTGAACTTGTGTTGAAACAGGTGCCTCACTTGCTTGGCGCTCCTGTAGCCATTTTCTGGATTAAAGCACCACACGTACCCTGCACAGTGGCACTATTAACAGTGTGGAATGAGGCTGGGAGTGAAACTCATATAGGAGCTACACACCTAGGTGCAGTTAGTAAACAGAGGCAGTTACCCTCATTAAGCATAATTAAACCTAATATTGACTGTAAACTGTTCCTTACCTTAAACTTCTTTGCAGTCGTTGTGGGGAAGGGATTAACCTGGCAGATAGGTACACTAATTACTACCTTCTTCGCATAAAAGTTACCATCAGGAAGGCCTATATTCATAAATAAAACATAGTAGGGGATAAGAGACTGAGAAATATGTAAATTCATTTGCAGAAAAAAAGACCAAATTAAAAAAAGAAAGTTGAGTGATGCTACTGGAAGCAAAATGGCACTCTAGCTAATTACCATGAAAAGTATGATAAATCATGGACGTGTATCCTTGACTTCTGACTGATAGAGCCTGCAGAGTGCAATCTCTCATGCGTAGCCGCATCTGACTGATTTAAACCCATACCACTATTGGGTTTGATGGGAAAGCACAAAAGTGTGTTATTTTATTTCCTTGAGTATTGTTGCTACCTCTTTCTCCTAGAAATGACTTGCAATTATTGTAAAAATACAGTCTGATTTCTTGTCTGCAGAAGAATTGTTGTTTGATGCAATTGACAAACAAAGGCTCCAAAGATGGTCTAGTTATGGTTTAATAGCTGTACTTTCAAATGCAATTGATCTGGTATATTGAGACAATTATAGAAATATAATAAAATGTTAAGGGAGGGGTTGCTTTTGCTTTGCTATATTTATTCTCATGGGAGACATCTTGTGTCCCACAGACATGATCAAAAGTCAGAAACAGTTTTATTCATGGATTTCTATTTGTTTTCTGTGGAATTTTAAGTTAGGCACATAGGTGCTGTGTGCTTCAGCTTTTTGATCTGTTTCCTCACAAATCTCATAGTTTTCTGCACTCTACAATCCCTGCAAGGGGCTGCAGACACTTAGTCAGGAGTTAAGCTGCTGAAGATGAGCGAGGTTTACAGGATGAGGCCATACTACGTGTTATCGTGTCAGTGCTGTTACTGCTTAATCCTGTAAACACTGTATGTTTGAATACATAGTAATGATATGATTGCTGTTTGTGGGGTATTTTCTGTTTTCCTTGTATATCTGTCCAGAGTACTTTTTGGTTGAGTATTATCAGAATGAAAGTCTTTTCTGCTGAGCTAGCTCACATCAGAATAATGAGAGGACAGACTTACCCTGAGCTTCCTGAGCAGGGCATTGCCTCAGCCACAGGAATAGAAGCTTGACTACGCTAGTATTTAACACTCAAGGCAGAAATTTACCATCACAGTGGTATTCTTATTATGTGGATACTTCAACATAAAATTATTATTGGCTTCTAGTGAGTATTATCCTTTAACTTTGTATGAACATCCATCACTGGGCACACCAGATAAGAAATCTAATATTTGTAAGGCTCATAGTATAGCATTTTGCTGAAAGAAGGAATGGAAAAAGTGAGGTTGCTAGTTGAACATCTGCAGATACCACCTAGTGAGTACCTTTGCTTTGTTTGCTTCTTTTCTCTTTTTGGTTTCTATTTTCTTCTAGAGAGATTTACCCCTGTTGTATTGGTGTAATGTACAGGTAGGAATGTGTAGTTTCCAGGTACAGGTGTTATGCTTCGAGAAACAATGCTAAGTAATTAACAATGTTTTCCTGCTCTGGTAGCCCTTATTCTTTCTCTGCAGCTTTTTGTGTACCCAGCTGCAGTGTTTATAGATGTTGTCTTCATATCTTTTTCACAGTTTCCCTGAGTTTTGACAGCATAGGATTTTAAGAAATATATGAGAATTGTTTCAGAGCTGCAAATCGCTTTCAAGATTTACATGGCCAAATTCTGCGGTGACATACACATCATAACAGATTGTTAGCAAAGCAAAGAGATGTCCTCTGAGCAACATTCCAAAATTATCACTAGCTAGCAAAATCACAGGTTAAAGAAGGAACTATTTGCTGAAGTAAATACACATTTAGAGGCAAGTGTTCCCGCATAGAGAATATCTGCATCCCTTCTCTTGTTTAGGACTACAGAACAGCAGCAAGGAGCTTTCACCTGGGATTCACCTTTAAGGAGCTGTTTGTTCTGTCTGCTTCTGCAGGGAGATTTTAAACAACTCTGTTACAGGCTTGTTGCTTTTTTTTCCTGGTTCCCTTCCACATCTTTTCAAAGGGAAGGAGGGGTCAATAGAGAGGAAATGGAGCAGCAGACTTGAGACATGGAAGTTATGAGGCTGCATAGCCTGTAGATTTCTGTTTATTGTGAAGGTGCCTGGCCAGATTTCCCCAGACCTGTCAGCTAGAAGTCATGGGAAGTCTTAAGTCACGTTGCATCTGTAACAATGGACAGTCTAAATCCCGGGCATGCATTTCAGTGTTTGGCCTGTTAGTACCAGCTGCAAGCTTTTTCTAATAAGAAATTGAAATTGGGTATATCAGCTTCCTAGGGAAACACTGAAAACAAGTATTTTTCATAAATAATGAATATTAGGAAATCTCTATTACCATTCTTTTTGGGAGGAAAGAAGTTATTCTACTTTACATGTTATCACCCCAAAAATAAACTGGTTTAATTCCCATCTTCCACCCATCCAGCTGCTGCCCACTGGACACTTTATGTCTACTGGACACAATAATAAGTGATCTCTTTGATATCTTGTCAAACTCATTCTCTGCAGTTCTTCTAAGAGTGCACTTGAGATTCTAACAAAACAATTATCTAAATAGTAATACACTTGAGTCCCAGTCATCTCTGCAAAGCATAGGCCAAATCCTGTGAATCCATACTGAGGCAAAATTTCCACTGAAGTCAAACTTAGAAGTTTTGTCACTTGCAGGATTTCTGTCAGGCAGAAATTCCCTACTTCCTTTCTTCCTCTGTAGTAAGGATGAATAAACACATCTATGGATTTTTATAAAATTTGGACACAGAGAATATTTTTTTTAAAGTAAGGCAGATATTTTTATGAACATTTTTTTTTTTTTTGGTGAAGGGAGTATCTCATTTAAGCAATAATATTTCTTAAATAATAGTTAAATGAAGTATTTGAAGATGAAAGTTTTCATTTTCATCAGTATCTGAACAGCTGGATCCTAAGACTGACTTAAGACAAAATAACTGAATGTGGATGTATTTCTGCCAAGTATAATATATGAAAATGGGAGGCCAAGCTTTTTAAAGATGGATGATACTCTTCATGTGAATTGGAGACATATTCTTAATCAACTGGTTTAATTTTATTGGAGTTAGGTAGAATGTGCCTGTTTAAAACTCTGTTACATTTCTGCTGGGTGTGTAGTAGGTTTCAAACATTTTTGCAGTGTGGATCTTATCTGCCACATTTGGATACATTCAGCTTTGAAAGAAACTAATTTTTTTCCTCATCTGAAGTTATTCCTCATGGAACACTCTCTAGAATGACAGTAGTAGAGTTTTCATCATGTTCATCTATTTATAATATCAGAACATAATAGCAAATGTGTGAGGCTGTGAAGAAATCTCATCATGGCGGGATTTTTTGAAAAGAATTTGAGGTCACTTCACCAGCATCCTGGCATCTTCCTAGTATGTAAACAGACAGCATCAAGGAAATTTGGCTTTAACATGACTCCTTACTTCTTGGTTGTAAATTTTGCTCACCAGTGGATCAATTCAACAGTCTTCTGATCTAAATTCCTTGCTGAGCTGGGGCCTGAGAGAGAGGCCTTGCTTTCCCTTGCTTTTTCCATTACTAGCAAGGGAAAAAAATGCTTCATTCTCATTGGCAAACTGTTTTGCTGAGAGCTACAGGGGAAGTCAAGAGATGAATACAGGTGGCGGAAGAGTGTGGGAAAAAGTTGGAGACTGCCATTGTGGTATGAATGAAGAGAGGCACAAAAACTCCCTCAAAACAGAACAGCTTTTCCTGGTTGATATAAGTAGATTTAGTTACTCATCTTTTGGCATGTTAAATACTACTATATATTGAGCACAGAAACTTGCAGTCAATCCTGTAAATGCGTTAAGAAATCAATATGTGTCCAGTGCTTCTCCTGTTTCCTATTCATCCCCTTACATTTTCCTGTTTACTCTTACCATTCCCCCATATGTTATCTTCTCTAATGCTTCCTTCTCTGTTTTCATTCCTTCTTTGTTTCCTGTTTCTTGGTAGCTCTGCTCTTTTGTGGCTAAAGCCCTGAATTTCATGGTCTGTCCTTATACAAGCAAAACACCTGTTGAAGTCAGTCAAACCAGGGTTTATCTTACCATGTTTTGGCCTTTGGTTGTTATCAGGTACTTACATTATATCCATAGCAAACTATCTGCATTTTGGGACATATGCTTCAGCCACCCTAAGGCCATTTATTTTACATTTACTTGTAGAATGAGTCTGCTTACTTCCAATCCCCCATTTGGAAGCATGTTAGGAATGTGCATGCTGCTATAACATGCAAATTCTAATGAGTAGGTGGAGAATAACTATTTTTTTTGGTCTGATAGGTTAGTACTTTTATTTTACCCATTTAAAGACAAAAATGGGAATCTGCTTTTTTAATGTTCAGTAAGATCTCAGTGTTGAGTGTCCAGGGAGTATGAAGTGCCTATAACAAAATAACTTAGGAGCTGAGGAGATAATTATATATGAAAGGAAGTACTGGGAAGGGCATGGAATGCAAATGAAGGCAGGCCAAGATAGATTCAGTGCCACAGAATAACTCTCCATTTACCCCTCCCTCAAACACACAGACAATAACCCTCAATAACCTACTTGAGTTAATGAACATTTTGCTGCATCTAAAATGTTGATGCAAGTGATCATTACTTTTACTGGATGTCTGCGTATCTGAGCCCACCCTTGTTCTTTGGAGTCCCAACCTCCACTTTTTATGTAAGGTAGAAAGTAGGAAATGTTATTTCATTGGAGAAGAAGGGTTTATTTTGGGTATTAAGATTTTCCTGTTAAGGTTATTTCCTTCTGCAGTGAAATGGAACATATGGGCTTTTTACACAAAGAGTATAAACTATGAGTGTCAGGTCATTGTAAGATAGTCCAAATCAATGTGCAGTTATCCATAATGAGTCCTGTGCTCCATTTTTCCCTTTGCTGAACGAAAAAATGACCACCTTTGCTATTAGAAGATCATAAACTGGCGAATGTCTGTGTCTGAGGGAAGGTTCTCAGTGTGCTGTCAGAAATCCAAAGACTCTGTTCCAACTGGCTATTGAAATATAGCTAGTTAGCTCTACAGGGCAGGGTGGCCTATCAGAAAACAGAGCCAAAACCACCACCAACAAGAAAACCCTAAAACAACAACCCTCACAACAACAAAACCCAAGCAGGAAGCAAAAACATGAATACAGAAAGACTAAGTTAATGTTCTGAGTTCCGTGACCACTGTCCCTCTGGACCTTGTAAGGATGACTGCCTTTCATTTTCTGATTCCTCGGCACCGTGCATTGGAGAAAGATGCTACGTAATTACCACTGTAAAGCTCTTCCTAACAGTTAAGAATAAACGTACAGGTATATTTTGACTTGCAGCTAGAACCTGAAGGATTTTTCAGTTTGCATCCCTGATGTGCTGTTGGTCTGCAGCAGAATGCTCACAGACGAAGGCTGAAGTTACCCTCTTTCCCTCAGTACCACTGCTGGTAGTGGGACTCAGGCTACTCAGTTAAATGAATTTTCATCTGGCACAGTTTATCTATTCTGCATATCAGATCCATTGCATTTTCAATGCAATAGCTTGTTGTGCTTTAAGGAGGTAGCATAGTTACTGCATGACTTTGAGGTAGCAAATTTTTAATATATAGATCACATAGGAAAATGAGAAATGGTTTCTCATGTGTTTGGAATGACTAGTAGCTTTACAGCCATCAAATTGAGCTTGGAATGCCAATTGACCCTTCCACTTTGTATATTAACTGGTGACTATAAATGCGAAGTCTTTCCACCCTTGCTATGAGGTTATGAGGCATGGCTATGTAATAATTAATGCCACTGTATCATTTTTTAACTGCTACAGAAATATAATATCAGATGCTCAGATGGCATCAATTGGCTTAGCTCCACTGAAGGCAACAAAATGCGATGCCAACTTATACCAGCTGAGGATCTGGCCCACAGTTAAAAGGAAAAAAGGGACAGGCTGCCAATATGGCAGGGAACATATTGAGATTTATGGTGGTGACTTAATCAGTAAAAAGTTCTGCTTGAATTGGTTGTCTCTCTGCACATTCACATTAGTCACTTGAGCTGGAGACATTTGAATCTCTAACACAACCTGCATGGGCACATTCCTGCTCTTTCACTCTGTTCCACACGCTGTGCTCTCACATATCTGAGGGCATCCCACCTCATTCCCCTTCTTCTAGTTGGAAATCTCTCCTTACAGGTCTACCACAGATTCAGGGCCATACATTTTTATTTTTCTTCTAACATTGTAATTTAGATGACCGTATTTTTCCCTTTTGCTAGTATTTCTGGTGTTGCTTTCTTAATTGTACCTAAAATGGGGGGAATTTCACACATTGCTCTTGTAACTCTTATCAAGAAGTCCTATTTGCATTCAAGTATTATATTAGTCTTGATAAGAATAAGAAAATCCTGTTTGCTGCCTTTTGTTCAAATATGTATATTTTTTTTTACTTCAAGATAAGGTGATTGTAGCTAACTTAATGCTTGTAAATTTTTATCTGCTATAAGTATGATTGAATAAGCTGATGGATAGAAATTATTTTCTCTGCATTACAGTTAGTGAATGAAATACTTATTGAAGATGAAATGGCTGTAGAATCTCCTCAGCTTGGTTCTTCTTCAATAATAAAACTATTGTAGCATTTGATATATAATGAGTGCTGTCTCTAAACTTAGGAGTCATCCCCAGTTCTGATACCTTGTTTTTGATTGTTAACAATGTCCAGAGAAAATAATCTTCTGGGCTTTGCAGTTTCCATGCTTGGTCCCATCTGTAATGTTGATTGTTTGAGAAACTCTGTGATCTGTTCTTGTTAGATGATGTTGAAGAAACAGCTCTCTTCTGCACTAAAATACCTGCCTTAAGAAACAAAACTAACTGGTTGATGACCTGGAATTTGACCTACAATATGTACGTCCAGGCACTTTTGGATTACACCTTACAAGCAGATATTTAAGCAGGATAAACTTGCGGAAGTATTTAAATATCTAAAGCTGGCAAACTATGTTGAGTTTTAAACATGTAATGAATTTGCTCTTCTGTGCTCTTAAAGTACAGAAGAATAAACCAATCATTAAAACATCTCTAGATACAAAGCTCAGCTGCAGTTTTTAAGAAGTTTCAAAGGATGCTTTGAATGACACTCAGTCTCTTACCATGATGTATTTTCCTGCACTTCAAAGTAAGAGTGAGTCTTCTGTGGCATCTGTATCATGTAGATGCGGAAAACAATGTCGAAGAGGGCAGGACACTATGTTCATTTCTTTTTCTTTTAGTTTCCTAATTATGGTATGTTTCAAAGAATGCAGTGCTACCTCAGCTGGAGGACTGTTGCTTGTCTCAGGAAAAAATACAGGACCCAGTTCGTCTCTTCCTGAGGTCCATGAAAAGATTTGTGTTTCAACCAAGAGCTGGATGTTTAAACTTAAAGCATGTAGTATCTTCAAATCAAGTATGCTAGAGGTATGGTAATTGTAGCTGATTCACTTAAACAGTACATCTAAACACTTGAGAATATTGTAAAGTACTTATAAGAAAGGTATGACTTGTATTAAAATATTGCAACAAACGTTTAAAGCAATAATTATTCCTATATTCTCGGTGTTCTTTTTAGAAATTCCAGTGCATTTTGCAAGTTTCCAAATGATAATATATTTTTTAAAGAACATTAGAGTGGTTTTACAAAGTATCATTATCACCATTTGATAGATGGAGGAACTGAAACATAGAACAGTTAAGTAACTTTCTCAAGGTTTTAGGATAATTCACTGCTGGCATTGTGTTTTTCCTGCACTATTCCACTCCTTCTCTGTATTAAAGAATGCTACAGTGCCTTTATGATACAGTTTAAAGAAGAAACTCAACTAGTGGTCTCATGTTTACAAGTCTCTTGAAAAAGCTCTTCTTTAGACGAACATCTTCACTTGCTATCCTGACCTTGTATCCAAATTTTTTATATACACATAGCACACAATAGAGAGAAAAACTGAACACCATCTTTGACTTGCCTGAGATTCCAGTCAAAAACAGAGGGCAGAATCTGGCTAACAAATGTTGGGTTGAAATTCTTAAAAATGTACTTCAACACTCCAAATACTGTTTCCTATATATTGGACCAGAACAGAAGGTTAGTAGGAGATGGATGTCCCTAGTTATAAATAATTGTGATAACAACTAGCAGTACAGTGCACTTGAAAGAACAGTTAAGTCTTGCTGCAAAATGCATCCTAACTACAAAAATGACAGCCTGCACATTGCTGTGGATGGAGGGCAGCTTGTAGTGCTACTCAGAATAATAATATTTGCTTGTATCTGCTTAGAATATCCCAGAGTTTTGTAAATATCTCCTAGAAAGTAATCTGATGTTTCTTATTCTGGTATTATTTAGGAGTGCAGGAAGTCGTAGTTTATAAGAAATCTGAAGTCAGGTTATAGCACTTCTGGGCCAGGATGTATAATTGATATTCTTTTAAAATTACAATAGCTTTTACCTTACAGCAGAGTGTTGATGGTATGCTTTGCGGTCTGGCTGGCACCAGTGAAGACTGTGGTTAGTCCGATTTTTTATTTTAAAGAAGCCACTGCAGAAACGAATACATTCTTCTTTCAGAGTCCTCTAACCTTTGCTGAGGTGCATACAACTTGATGTAATTTGAAGGAAAGTTTCAATTTACAGAGTGGGTAACTTCACTGTAAGGTTGTTGACAGAATAGTGAGTTCTGGCCTGTTCCACAGTGTCTATGATCCTTACTTTGACTTAAAGGGATTTTTTTGAATCATAGTTGTCATTAAACTCCACTGTACACACTGTGTACTTTCTGTTCTTGGACAACCTGAGAAATGTCTTTGCCTGACACGTAGTCACTGGCAAGCGTGGAGACAAATCTGAGCTGCGTTTACCTTAGAGTCCTTCCTAAACGCTCTCACCGTTCTTGTGCCAATGCTAGCCTTAAGGGAGACATTGTCCAGTGAAAAAGAAGACATCAGTCTCTCCTACCAACGGAGGCTGTATTATTACTCCCTGGTGACAGGTAGTACTACATGTATATATTCTTAGGGTTACTTGTTGCCTTTCGTCCTCCAAGCTGAATATATCTACATGTTGAACAATGGAATGAATAGATTGTGTCTTTCAAGATTTTAATTCTCATTTAGATGCGATAAGTTTCTGTTGTCACCATCTCTTTACCAGAGGGTCATGCTTATTTGGCAGGTAATGGGATTCATTGGGCATTGTCAGTACAATTCTTGTACAGTGTTGTCAATGGGCGCTTCATAGTTCCACATCTGTGAACTGGAGGTGCATTAAGGGGAATCAAAAGCTCCTCCATATCTATGAGCTGCAGATGCTGTACTATCTGAGGCACAGAGAGGGAAGGACGCATAGAGAAACACGAAGTAACTTGTGTTACTGTCTCAAGGTCTTGGAACAAATCACACAATGAAAGCTGAAGTGGTAGCCAGTAAAATGGCTTCTGGGAGCTTCATTACTGTATATGCTTTCTAAAGTCTATGCAGAAAAACTAGGTTAAATGCTTTACAGCCATTTGGACATTTTTTGCTGAAAGAATTGATCTGTCAACTCAAGAAGAAAGTACCTTAGAAAAAGCTGAGAAATGAGCCTGTCTTGAACATTTTGATAGAATTTATAGCCTTTTACTCTGCAGCCGCTCGTCTTTACTAGAATTATCCATCGTTTATCTGATGGGAAGTAAACTTAAGTCCTAGTTCATGAACTAGTCTTCTAGTCGAGCATCTTATACTCTTACTATTGAGGCACAGCTCTGACCGTAGCTGAACCAAAACTCAACCATGTTGGCCTTTTCCTGCTGGGGCAATTTTAGCATTGATGAGAGATTATTTGGGTTATTTAGTGCCCTTTCCACTACAGCCCCAACAACATGCAGGACACTGTAATTATTCTTTCCTGGAGAAGCTCTAATGGTTTGGGATGCTACATCCATCACTTCTAGGAGATCCTGGGTCAAAAGATCTAGTGGATTACAGTGTAAGGTGAGATAGCATCTGAAAGCTTGTTATACAGAGTCTACATTTCTGCCTTGTAGTTTTACAGGTGTCATTGGATCACCAAAGGACAAAAGCATTATAACGAATAATTCCAGTTCAGGTTTAGATGGGAACATCAAACCACTAAGTGCTGGATAAGACACCTCTAGACTTTACAATATTCAACAACTGCCTAACCCATGGCAATAATGTCCGCAATCGTTACATGTTACCACCAGCTATCTTGAGGATCCCTTTAGGAAAACAGCAGTTGCTTTGCCCGGGGAAATTTAGATTAGATGCAAAACTGGATTTTTCATAAGGCCTTGTTTTTACCTAGCTACGAATGTTTCCTTAGCACAAGTGAAAACTTTACACATTTTAGCTCAAACTGTACTCTACTAAGCCTCCCACATTTATACCCATCTTCTTGGCAGTCATCCCAAAATATGTTTGGGTTGAGGCATTACACATTACATTTGGTGAAGCTTTAGCATTCCCTGTTGCTCACATCAATCCTTATTTCTGTTTGCTCTTGTAATTTACAGTTAATGAAAATTCTAAGTTTACCTTTGTTTTTGTTGGCATCTGTACAAGAGAACCTTTTAGCCTTTTCAGCCTCCCATCCAAATGGAAAGCTGAATCCAAAAGGGAAGGTGAAAACCTATCTGAGCAGTTCCATTTTAGACAGAAGCCCTTAGCACGCGTGTCAGCATTGTAGCATTTCTGAACAAGCAGCGGAAGAACCTTGCCCAAGGTTTGACCCAGGCCTACTCTTGTGAGTAGGCTTGTAAGTAGCAGGTGGACACACCAGACCAGTAGTTGATCATAACATCAGAGCGCCAGATCTTAACGGCCATCTGGTTGATGGCCTTAACCAGTTCCTGTTGCCTTCCAATTCAGGCAAGATTCTGCCTGAAATTAACAGGAATTTGCCGGATTACCAATGTGGGAACGCAGCTAATAACAAACTCCTGCTGATGACCTTAACACAGTGTAGGCAATATTGACAAAACAAACCATTCTGCAGTTAGCACAGTCTTTTCAAATGAGCCTGTTAAAAATTGCCTCACAGATTTTCAGTTCAGGAGATACTTTTTCTGTCTACCTATGCACTGAGCTGTGTATGTACAAGATTAGAATGTTAAGCAATGGGCTGTAAACAGGTGGTATATACATAATTTCTGGACATATACACAATTACATAATTGTGTGATTAATATTATGCTTATAAAACATTTATTTGACAGACAATTTTGAGTATTAACAATTCTTATACAACTACAGAATTATTTTTAAAGTAAGCTTTAAAACGCACCCTCTTCATTTATTTTTGGTGCTCATTATGCATTCTAAATCATTGCATGTTCTGAAACATTACCTCTTACATTAAGAAAATATTTTGCAGGTGAGAAATAATGACAAATTTAGAAAAAAGTGTAACCCAGAAGTATAATACAGTTGCATATTTCTGAAAAATAGCAGGTCTTCATGAAGGCAAACCTGACCAAGCTTTCCCACATCTGCTTATAGAGCTACGCACAAGCTGTTTTTCTTATGCCATAGAAGTGTCGCTTTATCAGTAGCAACTTGCCTTTTGAAAGTTCATTAGTTGCTTTCTGGTCCTTCTTGTGTTGCCATTGCAGAGGCTGTGCAGTCTGGCATACTGGAGGACAAGGCATGGGAGAAAAGCACTGTTTGCACCTGTTTAAAATCTCCAGTGCTTTGTGTGGTTCCTGGGCAACAGGCAGGAATCCTGAAAAGCTAGGCTGCACTTGCTCAATTGTTGCTGGCAGCTGTGACTTTGATAGAGCACATAGCAGCTCGTTAGCAGGTTGCTTGTGTTATGTGACATGCACTGAGCATGGCAAACTCCGAGCTGAGCTCTCTGCCTTTGCTGCCTACAACCAAGGCTGGTTTGCCTGGGGTTGCAGACTTGGCCAAGGAAAGCATTACTGAGATGTAAGGTGAGTTCCTCATTGGTAAAGGGGCAGGGAGGAGAGGCAAATAGATGTGAATCAGTGTTTTCTGTTTAGAAAAGGGGAACAGTAGCATAGGTTCTCTGCACCAGTGGGTACTATTTTGCTCTAGCAATCACGTTTTTTCAAAGTGTATTTGCAGTGGTACGACATACAAATGCAGGGGATAACGTGAATTTGAGTGTGAATGTGCATGTATGTGTACATACGTGGTATGTGCATTGCAGTGTGGAAATATAAGGAGACTTCATGGGATAAACCTAGATTTTATTATGAGCTTTGATTTCTGGGTCTTGTTTGCTTTGAGAGATCAGAATCAGATCTGTCTTTGCAACCTTGATCTTGGCCTATTTAGGCAGCATCCAAGCAGCAGATGCAGTCACGCTGCAAGTCTGACTGGCAAATTCAGACCATGTCACCTTCATATCTACTCAGTTTGTGCCTCTTGGCTCAGATTAAACATCTCTTGGCTCTTGTGAAAGGGAGTTAGTATGTTGTAAATCTATTTAAGCAAACTGCAAAGCTACAGCATTGTTATGTTCTGTTGAAATCTTCATCATCAGACAGGAACAGATCTGCCATTGTCTTAAGATCTGTTTACACTCTACACTGTTTTAGCCCAGGAGAAGTGATATATAGACCAGACTGTTCCTTGTATTTGTATCAGAGATCTCTTTTCTGCGGTTCCAGAAAACATTCTTTAGACACACGGTACAAATATTGACAGTAGATGTCATTAACCCAAAATGAAGAAAAAGCAGAAGGACATCTGCCTACTAAGCAAATTAGATTCACTTTTGAAAGAGAAGTCCATCAAAGGCTGTTTAACACAAAGATATGAACGTAACCACTTGCTCAGGAAATCCCTAGCCAGTGGTTTGCCAGCAGCTGGAAAGGTTTCGCGGAGGGCAACAAGCCTCCTGATGGGTGCTGCCCACAGATTCAGTAAATAACTGCCCTGGCTGGTGTCGGAGAGATGCTGTTGAGCTTGTGCAGCTGCCTGTACGGTCTGCAATGGGACGTGATGTGGACATGGTAGATTTTCAGTTGAACCGTGCTCCAGATACATGCTCTGGTGCTTATCTATTGTTGTTTACTCCTTAAGCTGCAAAAAAGAAAGCCCTAGTTGTCAGGCACTGAGGGTAAATGCAATAAAATGAATGGATGCCAGAGTATGACATAATCTTGTATGTTCAGCATGAGTCCCTTGATTTGTTTTTGTGTTCTAGACCAAGGCTTTTTGTTTCCTCATCTAGAAAGTGAGGATAATTGGTGTTTGTATCTCACATTGCTATATAAAAACAGTATATTGTAAACTTTCTTTTCATTGTCATCCTGTATTTATCTGCTGTAACTTCCTTTTCTGTCTTAAACTAGGGTTATAGTCTATCTGACTGTGGAGGGCCTTCTGAATTCATTATCTGATATTATTTTGGCTATCAAATAATATAAGAGAATAAACTGATATATGTGTGTAGGTCTATGTGCATTTTTGTTCTCTTTTGTCATGCAGGCTGGAAACAGGACCACACAACTTGAGAGTTGACATCACTGTAGTCAGGACTCTCAGTTTCTATTTGAGAACCATATACATAGGGTATTATGCTATAGGAAAGTACATGTGATCCCTTTGGCTGGCTGTTCTTGATGCCATCTCCTCATTGCAGTGATAGAACTGCAGGTTTCTTCTTCTTCTGCAGGTACAATGAACACAGAAATGTCACAAATTCCTCTTAATCCTTCTCCACTGTTTTTTAAACTCACAAAATTATATCTGTAGGACTTTTTATGTTTGTTTAGAACAGGTTGTTAGCTGGTAATAACAACTGTGCTGCGCAACACACACAAGCCATGGGCTGGATGTTTACGGAACATGATAATAGGTGTTGCATTTTTATGTGCTGATTCATTTTATGTAGACTGTGTAGCACCAAAAACACCCACTCACAAATAAAGTGCAATAGAAAAATGTCATTGAAATGTTAAGGGTGTATGACTTAAAATCTTGCAACTAAGGACAATAAAATAGAGAGACTCATTCTGTTTATAAGTCATACTGTTGTCTCGGGTATTCCAGCTCATGTAGTTGAAAGGACAGACCCCACTAAGAGGACTGAGCTGCTACGTGTAGATACAGTAAGATGAATACAGTAGCATCAAATTTTAGTGGAGATATGTTTGACAGAAGTCTCTCTTCAGTTTCTAACTTTGGCCCCTCATGGTTTAATTCATTCTGTAAATTACTGTCACGTTTTTAACATCCCCAGGTGCTGACAGTCTGCAAAATAAGAAGTCCCCTATCTCGGAATGGTATACTTGCTTTGTTACTATAGAGTATATCTGCATTCATATGCCATACCAGACCTTTCACCATTTTCCTATGAATAGGATTGTAGGAGGAAGATGTGCTTCTGTGGGAACCTTGGTATGCAAGAACAGCGTGTATTATTTGGAAGTATCAGCCAATCTCCTTTCCCATAGGCTCCCTAGTCAGAATTCAGGGCTACCAAGTACACCTTGAACAAGTTAGTGTGACAACAGACCACTCTGAAGCAATTGCATTATCAACTGAAGAACCTGAAGAATTTTAGTGACTTCAGCGTGGGTCACATCTGAACACAATTTTAGAGGGAGGAGAGGAAAGAAAAAGAAGTTTGCCTCTGGAGATGTGAGCATGGGCAGAGCCAGCCCTTTCACTCTGGAGTCTCTTGTCTTTTCTTGGGGGGTGGCTTGTTTTCCACACTGCAGCTTCTACATGTCTAAACAGTGAAATGTAATGACACTTCAGAGGCTGGTGTTCCTTCTATCTGTAGTTTTATCATTGCAGCAGGTAGTTAGTGACACCTGTCATATGTGTGGTCCTTAAGATTACACAGAGCCTAGTAAAAGTCCACCGTAGCACTTGGTTACAATGCCAGCCATCTTTGACTTTTACCGTTTGGAGTGGTTTGTTATACTATATCTCAAATAGAGGAAAAGGAAAAGCAGAGAGGCCAAACAAAGAGGTATGTTAATTCTTTAATAAAGCTACCTTGATAGATGATCTAAAACTAAAAAATCGAATAGAAGCCGAACTTTCCTTCTAAACTGCACAGTCCTCCCTTGCCAGGCTTCCCAAGTAGCCACCTTGTTTCACCATTGGACTTCTTGTCAGTGTTCCAGAGCATGTGTAGCACAGGACAGCATTATTGCTCCTCTCTTCAGTCTATGTAAGTTATAGGTTGTCTATTCTGCCTAGTCAGTGATGGGTCATGTCTTCAAAAATCCATCAAATGTGCCTAACTGCACTAACAGAGCTTTAAAAGAGGGCATAGTTCAAAGACACATCTGGGTACTAAAATTTCTGTTAGGAAGAATGATACAATGATGGTGTCTGGGTTAAATTTACTGGTGTTTGCTGCTGTTGTCCTCCTGCATGTTGTTGTTTTGTTACTGATCTCCAGAGAAACTTCATAGTTACAAGTTCCGCTAAGAAACAAGACCCCTTGAATACAAATTTATATGAGGTAATTTTCTTCTTCAATAATTGGAGATTACCTCACCCAGTCTGCTTGTGGCTTCAGCTTGCTCTTTTTATCCAAATTCTTTTTGGTGTCAGCTCAACTAAATTGACACTTATCCCAGAGACAGTGAGACTAATTGTCCTAATTAATACAAGTGGGCCCAGGTGGGGATAGTTAGAGCTTGAGACCAGTCAGGTGGTATGGGCAAAAAGCCCTCTGGCATTGGAGAACTAGTACCATAACAGAGAAGGTGGTTGTACCTAAGACTGTAATGCTCTTGTGGCAGGTTTTAGTTATTTTATTTCTGCTTGAGTTGTTGTGTAATGTTTGTTTGATATATGGATTTTCATGTATTAGAGGTGGTGTGTGTGGGAGGAGGTTTACATTAAAGAAAAAGCTTCCTTTTAAAGAAAAAGCCTTGTCCCGTTACTCTAGCCTTGTAGCTTCTGTTGATCCTGAAACAGTTTGTAGTCTATTTCTTGCTGTGTTAGGATGTACTAGATTCGTCTAGCAGCTGGAGGTGTATGAATTGGCTACCAAGTGAAGAAGTATTTACAAGGGTGAGTGTACGATTGTGTCGTGTTTCTGCTGTGCTGTAGCTCTAAAATGAAAGCTATGACAATACTAACAAAGTGCATGAAGGGAAATATTTTTTAATGGGAATTTTTCGTGGAAATGGTTAAAGCAAACTTGTAATCTTTGAAGGTGTAGTTTTTGTGTAGGGGATGGCAGAATGTTATACTCTTCTAACAAGCAAGCATCTATCACTTCATCACTGTTTACTTTACTTCTTGATCATGCTTCTCCATTTCTGAGCTACCTTTATGTCAGTAGCTGTCACCGAAGACTTCTGCTTGCTCCTTTGCATCTGACAAAGATTCTAAACGGGGCAAATTCTGCTTGTTGACTTTGAGAGTAGATTTTTAGCCCAATTTACATAGATAAGATTTGGCGTGTTATCCTGTCCCAAGTGTCTGTTCAGTGAAAAACATGCAGTTCTCTGTGTCTCCTCTCATTTTGTTTGCCAGCAACCTGGCAAGGAAAACTCTTTTCAAGTCTTGACCTGGCTGATGGCTATTTGAGGGCATAGAAAAAGGGAAAATAAATAGCAGTTACAGTAGTCCAAAAAACATTAATTGGGAAGGATTGAGACTAATATCCTGCAGTTCATTATCACCTTCAAGAATCCCATTGAACTGTAGTTCTAACCACCACACGTTTTGTTTTGTTTTATATCTTTGGGGTAAAGGTCACAATCTTCATTTTTGACTGTAGGGAAAATAACTTTCCAAAGCCAAGCAATAATACTGTTAAAAAATAATGGGAATAGGTCAGCCAGTGCTTGCTATGATCCCATAGCCACAAGACAATCTTTCCCTTCATAGCAGTTTGGCTGCAGTATTGTATGTAACCCATGCCGATGCTAAAAGCAGTATGAATTGTATACGTCTTGCACATCAGTTTCACTGTCTTAAAAATGAAGGGTTTTTTTCTTTTTCCCCTTCCTTTGAAGTTTTAAAGCAGAACTTGCTGGTGACCCACTTTTGCTAACAGTTCTCTTAACTAACCCCTGTACTCGCTTATACTTTTTTTTTTTCTTCCCTCTTCCACCCACTGTCTGTCTAGCCTGGTTTAAAATTTTTATATATGTACTTTTAAAAAATTGATTAGTTGGAGAGCTGCCCGTTCTTCTGCGCTGTATAATAAGGATTTAAAAACTGCACACTGAATTCTGTATAGTGTAATTAAAACTGACCCAGATTTGGACCTGAGAACACCAGGACTTAGCCAAACTTGCCATGAGCTGAGTTCTGATGGCAGATGGGAGCTAATGAGGACACGCTACACTCCAGAATTTCCCAGCTGCTTGGCCCCTTTTTGTACAAACAAGGTTTGGAGTGAAGTCCCAATCCCAAGAGCATGTTCAAGCAAATGTACTGCACCCAGCGTTCTGGGAAACACGGCAGTGCTGCTGTCAGGCTGCTTCAGGAAATCTTTGAGGCATTATTTCCAAAGGGCTTTTACTGTGTGTCTTGATGTCGTGCATGTGCTGTTTCCCAGCTTCCATCTTATCCTAGGCTGTGGTGATGTGCTTCAGACCCTGCCTGAATGTCCTCCCCCAGTTTCAGTTGGAGAACTCCCACCCTAATTTAATGGAGTGTTAAAATCCCAAAGTACTGGTTCTCCCTTCAACCTGGGGTTCCCTTTGGTGGATTCAGTGTCCTGGGACTATTCAGGCAGATGTAATTGAATCAGTTTGAAGCAGCTGTAGCTGGCATGTGGTCTCTCAGATTGCTAGCACCTGCTTGGTGGTTTGTTTTTTTGTTGTTTTGTTTTTGTTTTTAACTCACTAGAGTGAAAATAGTGCCAAACCCAGCACTGGTCTTGGAGCTGGTAAAGCACTCTCGGTCCTCTATCGCTTTCCCCTTCTAGTCTAGCCACCTCATTACTGGTGCCTGCAATAATGTTGTTGGTAGCGAGCAGAAACAGATTTATGCTTCTCCTCCAACTGCCTCCCTCTCTGTCCAGCCAGTGCACTGCCAATACCGACTCTCTTCTTCATAAGCCGTGAGACTTAATTGTGCTCAGGTGTGGAGAGCGTCTGTGCCTTCCTTAGAAAATTGGGCAGCCCATGGTTTGCTGTATCAGATGCCCGCACCGAGTTTATCTATTGCTCTAACAGTCTATCTGCTGGCACGGCAAAGTGGCTGTGTCTAACAAATGACCAAGCAATACTGGGATGTTCTGTTCAATGCTTCTGATTCCTTCCTCTGGTATAGTGTACATAGATTTTGCTTAGTGCGTTTCTACTACAGTGTAAATTTTAATAGAGTAAGATTTCAGAAGGGACTGTGAGTCATTTGGTTGCCTCCCTGTGTCATGTGATTTATTGTAATCAAAGTTCAAATTGAACACAACAGTGCACTTGGCCAAATACAGTAACAGCACATGATGTAGTTTTCAATGTGATATTACAAGATGGCATATCGAAACATTACTTTTTTTAATATATCCCTCCACTGAATTCCCCTTACTCTGCACGTAAAGTTTATGTCCCTCCCTGCCCCAGAGGCAAAAGCTCTATCTGGATTCTTAATTCCAGCTTTTTTTACCTTGGTGCTACTTTAGTTTCTGTTTCACAGACCACAGTTTTCACCTTTGTCTGGAAGGATGCCACTCTACTTTAGGATCCTGATAGTGAGGAAGAGTGAGACAAGAGTAACTGTGAACTCTTATTTTTTTTCTTTGGCTTTAAATATTTGTGTGGGCTTCTCTATTGCAGAAATTCCTACATTAGCCTATTCCAGTGCTGCTGGTTTTTTAAATTTATTTTATTTTCCCCTCTTTCCCCTCCTTTGTTGGATGTTACTATATATTTCTAAGGCCGAGAGGGCCTTGTCCTCAGCTGACGTACAGGGGCTTTCTTATTTCCTGACAAACCTTTAAAAACTGCTGTTGCAGGCAATTAGAAGTAATTTCCACAAAGTGTTCCAAGCAATTCTGAAGCAGTTTCTTTCTCTCCTTTTAACCTATATCTCTTATTTATATCACATATTAAAAGATTATGTGATTTGCCTGTAGATATTTGTGATGTAAGCAAAGTCATTCCTCTTGTGGAATATTTCATTGCTTCTCCAGCCAATGTGCCAGTCTGCAGCTCTCTGCATTTTGTTGAGCTCAGGCATTTGTGTAGCGTTGTTGAAGGCAACTTCTCTAGGGTCTAAAGTACACTTTTGATTCAGTGGAACTGAAATGCCAGTTGATGTGTATAGAATGAATTGTTTCTGCTTTTTCAAGGGGTGCAGTGTAAAGTAGATGCTTGCCTTTATCTATTTGTTTTTACAGTAATGGAGGCTACTATTTCTTCCTTTAAGTTGCATTAAGTGTGCCTAGGTACAAGTAAAACAAGGTAGTTTATCAAAGTGTCTGTGAAAGTGATGCAGCTAAACATTTTTATAACTGTCTAATGGAAATACGAAGGAAGACAAAAGCAGGAATTCCAATTAAGCCAGAATTGTTTTTACTAATCCAGCAAGGTGATGTCACCACTTGATTTTTCTCTTGTCCTGTTGTGATTTGTAGTGGTTTGTTTGTTTGAGGGCTTTTTTTTTTTTTTTTTCTTTCCATCCGTGCTCCCACTTTCCTACTCCTTTCTGGTTAGTTTTTCAAAACATCTACCAATAAAAACATCAATTTGTAATGATAACATTTGCAGCTCTTTGTAGTCTGGAAGTGCTACAGCTACAAATATAATCTACTGAATAAAATGTCATCTGCCAATACTAAGAGGGGACAGTACTAAGGCTTAAATTAAGAAATGGCTAAGGACTGCAGCTCTCAGTTTTTAGTGATATTGTTGCAAAGCGGTTTTGCTATAAGCAGCAACAATTGTTATGAATTAAATAATGGAGAATAAATATGGAATATTTATCTTTTTCAGATGTTTTGGGTAGCCAACATTCATGTTGAGATCAATAGAAATATGGAAGGGAAACTGTACTTGAGACCACAATGAATATAGCACCCATGGGTATCTAAATAAAGAGCAAATCAGAAAGTGGTGTTCGTATGCAAAAATAGTTGTTATTGGTGACGGGGGGAACAAGCAAAGAGTAAGTATGCAAGTGTCTATCTTAGGATTTCTTGATGCCATTTGTAGCCAGCCAGAACAAGAAAGCATCTGCCACCCTTATGGTTGTCTTGAAAATAAATATAGTTTTAGGTCAGCAGCAACTGCTAGCTGACATCTTTTATTCCTAGATTGTTTTTTCTTGTACTAAAGTTTACTTTAGAAATGTAGGCACCAAATAAGTGTGAATTCTACGCTAAGTACAAGAGGTAGTAGAAAACCAACAGGATTTATGTTCTTAAGAAGTCTGTGTGGCATAAGTGAAGAGAAAAATATATAGATGTTCTTTTCAGTCTGCTAGTATCCTGACTATACGAGTTGTGAATTAAGTGGTGTTTATAGAGCTGAACCATCCCTTTTATACATTTAATTGTAAGGTATCAGTTTAGAGACTCTATACATCTTTTACTTGGATACAGCTGACCAATTTTATGTGGAGTATTCTAGCTTTTTGTGCACATGGAATAGAGCACTTCCCAAACTGAGCTATAGTAGTGACTAGCACAGGAGTGTGACAGAAAGGACGCAAAGGAAGTTAATAAATTGATAATGAAGTGGGATTATAAAGGATTGAGCATGGATATTAGAACCATTTCACACATACTTTTTAATCACTACCACTCTGCTCTGATTCTGTCTAGTGATACCACCCTGAAGTGTGTTTTTTGATATTTGGAAAAAGACCATTTAACTTGTAGGTTATTGGCAAGCATGTCTGCATCCCTGACAGAGGCAAAGAGGTTAAATGAATGATAGAGATGCGATTCTTCTGTTTGCCATGCACGTGGTCCCTTTAGAAGAGCCTTTCAACAAGTTGACAAAAATATTTGGAAAACTTGCAGTACTGTCTCTGTCTATGACTAAAGCTTTTATTTTCTGGGGTTTTTCATTCCATCACTGAGTTAATAAATATAAAATATCAAGAAATCAGTGACCAATTTAACACTAAAGTGAATATAAAACATGCTGCATTATGCTTTTAAGTAATAAATAAAGCTGTGCAAGGGAATCAAACTAATAGAAAGTGTAGAAGAGGAAATGCTAAGAAAAAGAGAATCAGCTCTTAATTTTGGAGTATTTTCAAGAAGAAATCCCTGCATAGTTTTTTCACAGAATCACAGAACGTTAGGGATTGGAAGGGACCTCAAAAGATCATCTAGTCCATTCCCCCTGCTGGAGCAGGAACATCTCGATGAGGTTACACAGGAATGTGTCCAGGCGGGTTTTGAATGTCTCCAGAGAAGGAGACTCCACAACCTCCCTGGGCAGCCTGTTCCAGTGTTCTCTCACCCTTGCTGTGACAAAGTTTCTTCTCATATTTAAGTGGAACCTCCTGTGTTCCAGTTTGTACCCATCGCCCCATGTCCTGTAATTGATTGTCACTGAGAAGAGCCTGGCTCCATCCTCGTGACACTCACCCTTTACATATTTATAAACATGAGTGGGGTCACCTCTCAGTCTCCTCTTCTCCAAGCTAAAGAGACCCAGCTCCCTCAACCTTTCCTCATAAGGGAGATTTATGTTAGCCAGACAATTTATTGTAAGAAGTGTGTCTTGTGTGGTGCACATAACCCCCAGCTGCTTCCTGAAGCTTCAGTTTTTGCTTTTCCCAAAATCCCATGCTCGACAACTGGACAGAAGGCTACACTGAATTAAATTTTATTGTTCTGGTGTTCTCCATCCATTTGCAATGCACATAATCAGGAATTCAGCTGTGTCCCAAGAAACCTGTTTAACCTAACGAGAGCAAATAGCAATGGGTGTTTCTTACTTGGGACAGCATTGCCAATGTTTCTGCTTAATTGGGGCATATTTGGCTGGTTCTAGTACTTCAAGTGGTTTTTAAACAGGTGTTTAATGGGTGTGGAATTCTGAACTCTGCCCTTTTGATACAGAAGTTGCCAAATAAAGATTAACAGACGTCTAAGGATCTAATGCAGAACAAATAATTTTTATCTTTGTATATTTATTCAGCATAATTTTTACTTTAACTTTTAAGTTGCGGGCAGGTGGGGGATGTTTCTTCTCATAATTGAGAAAGTCCATTAAACAGGAACAACAGGATGTCTAACAAGGTGTCCTAATTAAAATTACCCTGTAATTTGAACAAAACATTCATTTGTATGTAGCTAAGGTTGACCTAAAACCCATCTAAATCAGGAGAAATTATTATACAAATTTTTTTCCTGCTGAAAATGAAACTTAGCATTCTGCCAACAAACAGCATGATCCTGTTATTATACAGTATTCAAGAGTAAGGATTTTCTCTTCAGCGTTAAAAAAATGTTTTGAGAATATTTAAAAAAGATTTCTCTCCTACCTCCACCCTTTGATAGCACTCATTTGTGGTTGCGTTTCTGCGATATTTTGACAGCTGGGACCATGTCGTTCTGTGCACACTGTAAGCCCATCTGAAGCCTTTGGTGGTGGCCAGTGTACTAGTGATCTAATAGGCAACTGAGATAGCAGCTGCTTAACAGGACTGGTTGGCTCAGACTTAACTTTGGTATCTGCAACTACACAGTTTCTGACTGGCTTGGAGTGCAAGCTGAGTAATTTTGTTATCTCGGGGAGCGTGGGCCTGCATACGTAATCTAGGCTGTATACACAACTAGGTAGATTTTACTTTTGTGTGTAAAAATGACCTACTTGTGTTCTAGCTGTCATGCTTTAAAATGCTGGTAGAGGCAAAATAGTGTTTAATTTAACTTATCAAATCAAAGTGAATTTTGGAAGAATTTGTTACCTTCAGAAATATTGTTTGTATCCAGAAGGGAATTCTCAGTATCTTTAACTTGACCGAACTGCACAAGCTGCAACTTGTAGAAGTTGGTTCCCAGAGACAAGGTGGTGGAATTTTGTTGCCGCCTGCTTTCTGGGCAGGCTGGGAAGGGAGAGTGTTTTCAAAAGCTCTAGAAGCTGACCTGAATGTGCTGCTGGTGTATTCAACTTAAAATCATAGAATCATAGCGTTGTCTCAGTTGGAAGAGACCCTCAGGATCATCGAGGCCAACTATAACCTAACTCTAGCACTAAACCATGTCCCTAAGAAACTTGTCTAAATGCCTTTTAAACAGCTCCAGGGATGATGACTCCACCACTTCCCTGGGCAGTCTGTTCCAGTGCCTGACAAACCTTTCTGTAAAGAATTTTTTCCTAATACCCAATTTAAACCTTCCCTGGCACAACTTGAGGCCATTTCCTCTTGTCCTATCACTTGTTACTTGGGAGAAGAGACCAACACCCTCCATGCTACAGGCTCCTTTCAGGTAGTTGTAGACAGCGATCAGGTCTCCTTTCAGCCTCCTCTTTTCCAGGCTAAACAGCCCCAGTTCCCTCAGCTGCTCCTCATCAGACTTGTGCTCCAAACTTGAACTACTTCACTATGATCTGAGCAGATAGAGAATCACGCTCTTTTTTGATAATCCCGCCCATAATGTCTAATACTAAGTGTAATGAGCCAGATAAGTACACAAAGTGGAACTTCATAAATGCCAAAATTTAATAAGGTGCAAGAGGAGCTACTTTCCACCAACATTCACCCCTGAGGCCTGGTTATAATTCAGGTATAAAAATTCTGACTGCAGTCTGGAAAAGGTGGGTATTGGTTGTTGTCCTGATGAAAGTGGATGAAGATCAGGTGTCCACAGTGATTCTTTCAGTTCTCTCAGTTACTGTAATTTCCAAAGATGATGAATCATCTGTGGATGATAACTGGCTAGTGAAGCTGTTCCTTAGTGACTCCTTCTCCTCAAGAAATTGTATATAATGATACTGGTGATGCCTTATTGCCACAGGATCTCTCTCACATAGGGTTAAAAATGTTTCAGTTTTTGAAGATCTCACATTTGAACCATGGAGCAGGCAAGCTAAAAGAAGAGACTTGGACCACAATGTCTACCGTATTCAGCTGAAATCCAGAAACACATCCCACAGCATCTTGCACAAATGTTTGGGCAGAGTGACTTTAGATATCCTAATGGTTAGAAAGCTGAGTTTCCAGTCAGGATGGAATTAATGCTTGTGCTTTGGAAAAGTAGCAAAAGAAATACTGAGTACTGTAACTGTAGACGTGTAAAAGAGAATTCCTGCTCTTTATTTCCAAATGTATTTTCTGAAGTCCTTGAAAGATTTTTCAGGAGCTTCTGGATGTCCTGGTAACGGTGGTTCTTAATCATGAGGTTTATCGTTTGCCTTTGGCAAGAAAGCTCAATTCTTTCCTTTTGAATGTGGGACCTTGCCTTATTGCCTCAGGGAAGTATTACTGTAATGCATGTCACTTGAGGCTAATTCGACCTGCCACTTGGAAATTGCCCCTGGTGCAGATTGTAGCCATGAACCATTATCTCAAGCTATTTTTCATCAGACGCACGCTCCATCTGTTCCGTATGATCTGCATAGCCCACTAGTTTATTTCAGGTTAGCGTGAGGTGGTGGCTTTTTTGCCTATAAAGCCATGATTGGTTTGGCTTCCAGCTGTGTGACTGGAGCCTTTCTTCTATGTCATATACCAAAGCAGCCCTAGACATCTCAAGATGTAGATCCACAGCAGCTTAAACTGATCAGTGCTGAGGCTGCTCTGTTGCTGTTTCTCCACCTCCAGAGTTTTGCTGCCTCTTTAACTCTGACCCGTAAGTTTCATGCCTGGATGTTGAGCTGCGACTGGGGCTTGATTTGGATGAAAACAATGGAAAAGAAATTTTCATTCAGCTGAAATCTCCCTCAACCATACAGTTACCCTGTAAGGTATGGGCTCAAGGATGGGCTCAGGGACATGTGGACAGGAGAGAAAAGAGGTGAGGGAAGCCTGGGATTGGGGCAGCTCCAATTAAAATCAGCTTATATCGTAGTGCAGCCACACTCTTAAGGTTCCGGAAATAATATCCCATTGATTTCAGCAAGATACAGCTGTGTGCATAGGATATGATAGTTAAAGGTACTTTAGCTTAGGAATTTACTTTCTGTACTGTTTGCTAAAGCCTGCGTTTTGGTATGCATCAGAAACTCCAAAGATCACACACCTCAACCTTTCCATCCTTTTTTCCATCCTTGAAAAGGGGAAATGAGATGAAGGCTTGATTAATTTCTTTTATGAGGTTTGGTTGCTATATGTCGTTAGAAGCAAATCAGGCAGGAAAAAAAAAAAAACAAACATTTTTGTAAGCAGTAGGGAATTTTCCTCTTTGAAAAAGAGCTAAAACTTCATTAACATTTCAGCCAGCTTTAAATTAAAATTTGTGTCTGAAAATAATCTGTAATGTATTTTGAGTTCCAGTGAGGCATGTCAGGGCAGTATCAGCACAATTTTCTTCCATATGCAGCTTGTGATGTGGCTCCTGTATCTTCTGTCCCAGTGTTACTGTGCCACACATGCTGGTGTGAGACTGCCCATCAAATTAACCCTTGGCCTTCTGCTGATCATATGGAGCTGGTGGACCACAAACCAGGGCAAAGTGAACGGAGCAGATGACTGCTTGATCCTAAATACTACACCTGCTTTGTACACAACATAACTTGACCTAATTATTTTTACCACATGTAGTCCTGTTCCCTCAGGGTGCAGTGTGTCTGCTTACACTAGACAAGGTTGCACTTGTTATGTTTCTGTAGGACAGGCCCTTATAACATACCGTCAGAGTGACCGGGTTGTCTTTCTCCCCTGCCTGTGCTGCTGAATGTTGGCACTTTGCTTTTTCCAAACCAGGCAGTACTTGGTCTGCCCCACTGAGCAAAAGTCACTGAGTGTGATGCTGGGAAGGGGAGAGTTTGAAAGTGAAGCCAGCAGCAATGGTGTGTAGGTAGTGACAAATGGCAGACCATTCCACGTCACTGGATTTTGCACATTTGAGGGGATGTGGAGATGTGCAGCATGCAGCCTGAAATTGTGGTGTTTTGTTGTTTTGGTTTTTTTTCTCTTTCTCTGCAAGGTTTTTATGTCAAGTCCGCATGGATTAGGTTTGCAGCTGTCCTCTGCAATCGGTGCTCCCACTGCAAAGCCTTTGGAGTAAAACCCTTTGCTGATGTGTCATGCTTTTGGTAGGGCCTGTATGGAAGTTTTTGCCAACTGTTTATAAAGGTTTTTTACTTCATGTGAGATCTTAAAGATCATTTTGTTCTCTTCTTTTAGGGAAGTAGAGGGCTTGACACATCCCTTACATCCTGCGTTTACTCTGACCACAGTCCATCCCTGTTCTCACAAGCGGAGCTCAGCCCTGCTTCCCTTCCTGTTGATTCCCAGTCAGATACATGGTAAGTTTGCATTATCTCCAGACTTGTTGCCACAAGGTAAAATTCTGGCAGACACTCTCTGAAATCCATTAGCACTGGGCATTGAGGGCAGAGTACTTCATGCCCATCAAAGATCGTTCAGTTGTATTCCAGGCTGACTGCAAGGAGAGGAAGATAGTATTGAATTAGCATTGGAGCTGAACTTCAGCATAGAATGTTATAGGAATAAAATATGAAGTAAAATATGTGACAGAATTAAATCCATCAGTTCTAATAAAGGAAACAGAAGAAAGCAAAGAAATCTTGGACCCCTAAATCCCATTAACCAGGCCAGAGAGAGAATGTGTTAAAAGGGAGCTGCACTGTATCTTTTTTCATTGTTTGATGAAATAATCTTTTTCACCCTTTAAGTGGTGTGTTTAAAAATCCTGGTGTTTCTGAAACAAAGAGAATACACAGCCACCGAGCTAGCTGGTTTTTATACCTTCCTTTTCTTAGCATTGTCCTTCAGTACAATACAGAGCCATTTCTTTGTTCTCACAAGCTAGCAGCTAAATTGTATGTAAATGTATGCAAATTAGATGCTGTCTAATAAAGAGAGTCATTAGATGGAAGAAATATTTAGTTTAGGGGGGAAAAAGAAAAGAAAGCAGGTGTATTTTGCAATAGAAAAATGTAAGATTGCAAAAACCCCTCAAACTTTGGGTGAGGGATTTTTATAAAGCCATTAAAATATTTTCTAAAAGACTTGCCCTGCTCTTGGTCCTTTTTTCTGCCCCCTTTTTGTGTATATATATGTACACTTCCGTAATTTTTTCTTCAAACTCACCTTGGCTGTGCTATGTATGCATACTTGAACAGGTGTGTAAATATTGTAATAATAAATATTTGATTTCTTTAAATCATATAGCTATGAAGTTACACATATGTACCTTGTATTAGGGTGTGTTTTTTGCTTACTGAGTATATACAGGTGGAATCCATGTGGTAAATTTTACTTTCATGGGTTGATTTATTCATCATATGCTCTGACTGGATACCTTCTGCTCACTACATCGTCTTTCTCCATTTTATTAACCCCCTTCTCAAGAATTTTAAAGCTTGTTTGTTTTTCCTTCCCATTTTATTTGTTGACTAAGCCTCAGCACCAGTTACGTTTCCATTCTTGCACTTGCGTTTTCCACCAAGTAATCCCTTTTGAGGTATGTACCTGATTTAAGCCTGAAGCAGCAGTGACCTTTTTAAACACGATGAAGTCACAGCTTTACTGTCAGGTGTCAGAGTGCTAAGATGCTAGGAATGTGCAGCTTTTTGTCATCCAAAGCTGGAGATTTCTATGCCTGTGGATGCAGCACTCTGCATCCATCTAGGCTCTGAAAGATTTAAAATTGATGAACCTTATGTTCTTGCCACTTCTAAGGAGATAAAATTTAAGACTTTAATCTCTCTACTTTAGAATCTGTAGTCTCACTCTTTGAGCTCCTCTGTTTGGGTGGGTTAGTATACATAGATGACATGGCTCAATTATTTTAAAGTCATTGTTGCATTTTGTTTCTGACGGTCAGTTATCATGGTTCAGGCAGGTGAGCTGATAGCTGTACATCGACTGGCATATTTTTCCATTGCAGTTTTGCAAGTCTGGAAGTCTAAAGACATATATGTATATGTGTATAAAATATATGTATATAAAACTAATGTTGTTTAAATATTTACATATAAAGCCAAGGGATTGGCTTCCTTCCCAGAATTACTGGAACTACCTTCCCCAGGAACATTTGGACTTGAAAAATCTCTACAGCAACACTTTTCTTCTGGAACTAAACAACTTGCGAAATGAGTGACTGGCTCTGTACCCTTTGCTGTTCATATGTGTTATTTTACTTGGGGAGGTGGAGAGGCCTCTGTGCATGGGTGATACACTTCCAGTTAATTACAATAAGATTATTTTTTATTGCTCTTTCCCCCCTCCCGGTTTCTCATTGGCTTATTTTATGACAGAGTGTTTATGAGAGAAACTCTAGCACAGTGGGAATATTTTTGTCATTGTTCTAGGACAGGTCCATGCAATGTGCCACATCTGGGCCACGTGCAATCTGGAGACAGCAGTTCCTGTCTGGACAGCTGCAGAGCAGGCAGACCGATCACTTAGAATGAACTGACTCCCCAGTTGCCCAGTGTCCTAACCACACTGGCTGAGCAGACAGCAGAGAAACTGTAATTTGTATCTGCTACCTGATGGGAAATGTAGGCAGGGTCATTGTAAGGAGGTGGTGCAATATTGACAGTGAATACTTGGGGTGCTTTTAAAGGTATAATAGAAGATGTAAGGTGAATATTGCTCTGTGGGAAATGCAGGGAAAATGTGAGCTATAAGGATGCTAGGGAGAGATGAGGTTGATAAAGTGAGAAGAAACACAGGGTGTAGTGGTGAGTATGAGGGATGAGGCCACGCTAGTGAAGAGAAAATTTTAGTGGTTTACCCACTCACTTGGGGCACCACTCTTCTAGGCAGTTGTGTATCAAATTTCCAAAGAGAGCTGAGTCACTAGTAATGCAGACATTTAATATAGATGTTTTCATACAGGTGTTTTTTAATGCTGAAACCCTAATTGGGAGATTTACACTGGAGGTGGGACAGGCTAGCAGATGAAGTACGTACCTTCTGTGTCTCACATTCTTGAGCAGGATGCAAGACATACATACAGATAGGAATGATGCTCAAATGGGAGAAGAGTGCTGCAGGCTTAGGGGCAGAAATCTGATTAATTTTCCTCTCCAGACTTCCTGTGGTCTGGAGTAATTGTTTAGGGCCGGAGAAAATTCAGCACCTATGTACTTTTGAGGATATATGTGTTACTACCTTGCCCATCTTGAGAATAATGATAATACAGCTTTCCTACCCTTGCAGTACAATCCGGAGGATATATGCATTAAAGGTTGTGAGGCTTCTGCGTCCTGTGATAATGAATCCAAAAGCAGTACTGTAGACAGGTGTGAGACCAGTGGTCCATCTGGTCAGGCATCATCCTGTTCAAAGTCTTCAGCTGCAGCAGAGGGGGGCACAAGAAATCCTAAGTCATAACAGTGAAACAATCAATATTTTCACTAGTGATCTTGAAAGTAAATGAGAATTTTTAAACTTGTATTTCTCAGGAGCTTGTGCATCTTTAAGAAATAGTTTTGAGAAATAAAATATGCCACACTAAACTAATCCTAGAGCTAACAAATAGGCATTGGGACTAGCAGCTTTTGCTATTACCTACTGCTTATTATTGTTATTATTATTATTTCTTTTTAATTATGCAAAGTGCTAATCAGTTTGATTATGCACAGTGCTAATCAGGTTAATTATGCAAAGTGCTAATCAGTTGTTCTCTAAGCACACAAGGAGAGCAGAGGTGCTGGCAGTGAATGGTGGTTCTAGATGGGGGTAGTCACGGCAGTCATTCCTTGTTAAAAGAGGAGTAGGTGAGATGACAGGGGTTTTTGCTTCCATTAGAAAGTAAATTAAAAAAAAAAGGCAAGCCATGAGGGTGATAGTTCTGGTGGGATAATGTCTTCTTTCACAGCAAGGCAGACTTTTTACCAAGCCAGCTCATGCTGTTGGATAATTTCTGGAGGAGTTTTGAGTGCACTGATTGGCAAATACATTACAGAGAGGTCTTGTAATGGGTGGGGTACAAGTTGCCCCCATTTGATAAGTTGGTATGCATAACTAGAAAATCACAAATTAAGCGAATTTGCTCAATCTGGAGTAGAGTCACCCTTTAAGCACTGGCAAGTAGGATATTGATAATGCAACATGAATAGCAGTTGATCATATGTTTGTATGGTTGAAGGTACTGCATGAGTATACAAAATGTGTATCATTCAGTGTAATGCCCTTACAAGCTGTAAGAACGTAGGGTGCCTTATCAGTGGAACGTACATTAGACTGTGTTTCCTTTTCCTCTTTAGCACTACATTATAAACTAGAATTTTGTGTTCCTGGGAAACAGGATCTGTTTTCAGTAAGCTATGTTCTCCTAACAATTACTGAAGATTCAGTGTGCCTTTCTTACTGTACTCAGTGTCTAATATCTAACCAGTATTCCTTATTTGATTATGTTTCAAGTGTTGGTGTGGGATACATAAAGATTACTTTTTTCAGTTAGTAATGGAGATAACACTCCCAGAGCAGAGAGCTACTTGCTCATAAAAGTCTTGGGTAAAGGATCTTAAGAGATTTTTGAAGTCATTAAAGCAAAAGACTGCTCCAACATGAGGCCATCAATACTAGAAGGTTACTGCACCTACAATGCAAGAGAAATTTTCATTGAAAAATTAATAATTGAAGGTGCTCAGTTATGGGGAATTGTGGCAAACTTTCAAGTATATTTAAGGTAGGAAGTGAAACAAAGCACCAGTAATCTATGTCTTGAACCATAGCCTGAAAATCAGTAATACTGCTGCCTTGGCTTTGTGACTGCTCCACAAGACACTGACCCATGAGACAAGTTTACTACCAGGTGTGTGGTCACAAATACTCATCTATTCTTATGCATTCATTCCGGTGTTAGAAACCCAAACATGCCAATGGTCCACCATCAAGCCTACTGCCTTAGATCTGGAGTATGGGAGTATGTGATGCAAATATTCTAAGCAAGAGGGAGATAACAACAGACACCAGTGACTTCGAATGCTTTCCTGTCTGATCAGAATGCTCTGAAGTCAATGTGCATCTTCCCATAAACTGATGGTGGACCAGGTCAGTGCTGCCTCTAGGTGCTGCTCCAGAAGAACTTGGTCTTTTCACCTCAGACCTGAATTTGACTTGAAGAGTCCAGTCCACAACCAGACTACTTCCATAGTTTTACTGATTTGTTTTCGCTTATTGTCAGTGGCTCTTTCAGTGCACTCCACTTCTCCCTTATCAGCTCCTAGAGATGCAATAGGAGAGCGTGTATGATCTACCAACATAGGAAAAACTCCAGCTTCTTCATGTAATCCCTTGGCATCACACAGCCTTGCAGGAAGCAGATGCTTACTTATTGTTTGCAAAAAAGTGAAAGTCACACATGTTCGGATTATATCTCTCTCTTTTGGAGGCTGGACTTACATAATATCAAAAGGGAATCAGTGTGAAAGTTATTGTGATGCTTTAGGTATGTTCTTTGCTATCATCCACATCTTTTCAAAGGGGAGCTTAATCCTGTGGAAAGAAAACCTCAAAGTTTTTGTGTTCCTGTGAGTTCAAGGGTCAGAGGAGCCTTGAAAGGCCAATAGCATAAACCACACACTGATAGTATTTGCATGTTAGAAATGTAAATCTACCTGAGGCATAATCATAACCTCTATTGAATTTCACCATCTCTGATGGCTGTCCTTCTGATGAACTCAGGAGCTAGAAAGTGAAAACTCTCATTCTGCTCCCATTTCTACAGCTTTCTTTGTAACTCTGCTAAATTACATTACCTTGCTCTGCTTTGGTTTCTCTTGACATTACGGTATGTATAACAATATGAACCTAATGCAGGGGCATGGTTTGTAAGGCAAATGTATTGTTTGCAAGTGCTGTGGTATCTCTGGATTAAAGGGTTTGTAGAAGTGCAGTGTATTATGGGAAGTTACCTGTGTTATTAAGAAGCATCACCAAATCTTGTGATATTGTGTAAATTGGTGCAAGATAGCAACTGAAGTAGTTTGTGTATTCCTAAAAAGTGAAATAAGTGGATGGAGAAAACTCAGTTGCCTTGACATTAGGCTAATGGGTTAGCAACAAATGAAGAAAGCCCAATAAAGAAATCTCTGCCTCCTGTGCTTTAAGAAGCAGTTCTCAAGAGAACAGAGAATTCTTTTGCTTGTGTGGTGGAAAGTCATTGCTTCAAAACTCCTTTTGCATCTTCTTGAGGACCCGATGGTCTTCAGAGGTGCTGGCCAACTGCGGCTCAGCTCTGTAGCAGCTGAGTCTGCTCATTGGCATTCACAGAACCGGGAGCTGGCAGGAAATTAATAACAAAAAGATTTTAAACGTTCAGCCTGACCTTTTAAAGTTACCAACCTGCATTCAGGTTACAAATACATGGCAATTTCCTCTTGAGCTGCAAAGACTCTAAATGTTAAATCAGTAACTCGATCAGACTAGCAACCCTTCTCTCCTCTCTGTTCTCTCGTGCCCAGCTGCCATGACTGGAGTAAAGAAACAAGAAAACTATCTAAACACATGCATAGCTTACTGTGACACAAGTACTTGGAAGAAACCCCACTGACATAAACTAACACAAAGTGACACTTTGTTTAAAAAGTTGTTTTGAATGTCTTCTCCCATTGATCTTTTGCAAGGGAGATAAATAAACACTGTGTGTGGTGCAGGCAGGCTGAGTATTTTTTCTCCTGCGAGTGTTTATACATGCTCTGGTGGTTGTTTGTATTGCTGTTTGTTGACGGTAAATTCAAGACCTGTATGTTTGTAATGTATACATTTTAGAGGAGTGGTGCAGTTTTGGGTGTATGGTCAGGGTAGTGCTTTTTATGAACACAACCAGATGAATAATGGGTAGGGTTTGGTTTGTTGTTTGTTCGGGGTTTTTTTGGTTGGTTGGGTTATTTCCCCTCCTTGCAAAATAGTGAATTAGTCTTTGTGCTCCCAGTGAAAGAGGAGGCTGCGGTGGCAGGAGCTTTAGCTAAGCAGGACCTTCTGTGCTCAGATTAATGCAGGTAGGTGCACAGGGAAAGCCATGTAGTATTTGCCTGGTAGGAATCAAGTCAGTTTAGCTTTTCGTCTAATTAAGAAACAGGTCCGTTAGGCTTCCAGTTTGTTTGGTAATGATGAGGATAATGCATGTTTTCTCTCAGGAGGGAGGGACTGAAGTTGTTACAGAAGACAAAGTTTCTGGTGGCAGAGACCCCTCCTGCCCCTCTGTTCCTGTTTCACAGTTCTGTCCTTTGTCTTTGGACAAAATCTTCACTTTTTCATTTACTGTTGTTGTCAGCATCTCAATCCCTAGGACAGTGGGAGTGTGTAGAAGATTTTTGGGAATTGATGCAGGCACTTCTTCATCCACCAAATGGAATGGGTGTGACATCCTGAACAAGTTTTGTGCAGGAGCACTTCAGCTTAATCAGTCACCATTTCTCCTGTTAGGTGGTATTTTACTTGAACCTGTTTTTCTGTCATGTTGGTGCTAGTTAAACTGACACGTTTCTGATGTTGCAAATTGTTTAAAGCCTGCCTAGTGTTTTCTTTTTTGCTCTCTCAATCATTCACATTATGTACATTTATTAGATACATATTGTACTTTCTTGCAGCTACCCTTACAACCACCTCTCTTGTTTCCTTATACCCTTGTAGTCAATTCTATTTTAAACATAATTTTTTGGGAGAGCTGCTTCTGTTGCAGGTCTGCTGTTTACAAATCTAATGCTAGAGGAAAATGTTTGGTTTTGCCCATGCTAACATATTCTGAAAACATTTTCTAAGAGTTCTTGTGCCTTCAGGGTGTGGAATGATGCTTTGAAAAGAATCAGCTGAATGACCTTTGTGTCAGGGAGGTATTTTTTTCCTTTTCTTTTTGACACTTGTGCATCTCACCACTCTGACAATTAGCTGTTCCATGAAAATAAGGAGCACCTACAACTATTGTCAACTTCTTAATTAACTCAAGAGGCAGAAGTCTGTTTGATGGCCCTGAAGGCTGCGATACTGTTGGTGGCCACAAAACACTGATACGTCGATGTGTAGCAGATTCTCTTTTTCACTTGGCTATTTGAAAATCCAGGGAATTAAATACACTAAAAAAAAGTGAAAGAATATTTATTTTATCCAAAGTCTAACCTGTGAATACTAGAATTAAAGTTTACAGGGCAGCCTTAGTTCAACTTCCCTGTTCTTTTCCAGTTTCTAATTATGTGATCACATGCTGTTTTCTGTGGGAACCAGTCTTCTCATTGTACACCTGTAGACCTCGTCTGAGGTTGAAGAGAGGTTCTTTAGTAAGAGGCTGTTTTCTTTAAGATCAGTTGCCTCACTTACTGCAAACACTGGAAAATGTTTGATATATGAGGCAGGAGATAGCAGAAAAAGAAAGGTTGCTCTTATCCTCAAGATTACGGTGAGAGCACACATGTGCTTAAAGCAAAAAATGTGCTTGAGTTGCTTGTAAAATCGGACATCTTTAGGTGGATTACAATGTAAGCTAGTCTTTCTGCTTTCTCTTACCAGTTCACTTACTCCTTTTAACCCTTCACTATTTCTACCTTTTAAAACATTATATTCCTTTTCCTTCAAAGAAAGAAGAAAGTCAATACCAGTA
This sequence comes from Patagioenas fasciata, assembly GCF_037038585.1. Classification (NCBI taxonomy): domain Eukaryota; kingdom Metazoa; phylum Chordata; class Aves; order Columbiformes; family Columbidae; genus Patagioenas; species Patagioenas fasciata. The sequence goes on along the minus strand of NC_092520.1, from coordinate 75,117,795 downwards.
GTAACAGCCTACCATGGTCTTCTTTCTCATCACTTTACTGATATACAAAAGGCACTTTTTTTCCCTCCCGCCCATAAAATAGCAATTTCCGGGATTTTGACTTTCAGTTCGTAGGAAATGCACTATGTTCCACATTATTCACTGACAAAAGTGCACACAACTCTTCCTGACGCTTTGACAGTTTAGTTGGAGATGCTGCTCTAAGTAGAATGTGTCTGGCTGTAGCCAGGTCTGTTTTCTAAGCGTTGGGAATTCAGCTGTTTCCTTGTGAATTCATCTTTTCATATTTTATTACTACGAAGAGAACACAAAGAGTGCTTGTTTCTTTCTTTCTCTCCTTCTCTTTTTTTTTTTTTCCCTCCAGTTGACACAATCAGTATTATTTGAAGGAAAAAATTACACACAGAATGGGAAATAGGGTGGGAAAATGTAATAGGATCTGCAAATCTTTTCTGTCTTGTCTGAGTAAATGAGAGCTGATGAGAGATGCAGCACAATGAGGGCTAGGGAATGCTAGCTGAACTGGTATATAAAGATTGATTCATTTTGCTTCATTTCATTTTACTGTATTGAATTTGAAAGGGAAAATTGCAGCGGACATGAAAGTTTGCTGTAGAAACACCTGAAGTTGCCATATCCTTGACATGAACCTGGGCAAACATGAAAAGGAATGTTAATTAAAGTGGTGCATGAAAGGTGGAGGTGGGCTTCTGGAGCTACTTTTTGAAGAGTGCCCTTTCACAAAGAATGACCCTGTCTCTAGGATTGTTCTGCTGCTTCTGTTTTTAATCACTTTTATCACAGTATCACAGTATGTTTGGGATTGGAAGGGACCGCGAAAGATCATCTAGTCCAATCCTGCTGGAGCAGGAATGCCTAGGTGAGGTGGCACAGGAATGTGTCCAGGTGAGTTTTGAATGTCTCCAGGGAAGGAGATTCCACAACCTCCCTGGGCAGCCTATTCCAGTGTTCTGTCACCCTCACTGAGAAGAACTTTTTTCTCAAATTTAAGTGGAACCTCTTGTGTTCCAACTTGATCCCATTACTCCTTGTCCTATCATTGTTTGCCACCAAGAAGAGCCTGGCTCCATCCTCGTGGCACTCACCCTTTATATATTTATAAATATTAATAAGGTCACCCCTCAGTCTCCTCTTCTCCAAACTAAAGAGACCCAGCTACCTCAGCCTTTCTTCATAAGGGAGGTGCTCCACTCCCTTAATCATCTTTGTTGCCCTATGCTGGACCCCCTCCAGCAGTTCCCTGTCCTTGAACTGAGGGGCCCAGAACTGGACACAATATTCCAGATGGGGTCTCACCAGGGCAGAGTAGAGGGGAAGGAGAACCTCTCTCGACCTACTAACCACCCCTCTTCTAATACACCCAAGGATGCCATTGGCCTTCCTGGCCACAAGGGCACAGTGCTGGCTCATGGTCATTCTGTTGTCCATCAGGACCCCCAGGTCCCTTTCTCCTACACTGCTCTCTAACATGTAATTTCCCAACCTATACTGGAACCTGGGGTTGTTCCTGCCCAGATGCAGGACTCTACACTTTTCCTTGTTAAATTTCATCAGGTTATTTATCATCCACTTAAGTTACCAGTTTGAGGTGTCACTGTGTGGTGGGTTTTTTTGTGGTTTAGGGTTTGTGGTGTGTTTTTTTTTGTTTGTTTGATCGGGTGCTTTTGAGTCTAAACCATACAATTTTCAGGCAATACTTTTTGCGGGATTATCTGGCGGCATCGTTTTTGCATGCAGGCTTTCAAGAAGACTGGAAGGAGATTGTTTCTTCCCCTTTTTATGCCCACTCTAAAGGATCATCTCGCCTTTTCAAATGGGTATAACACAGGCTAGGATAAAACTTCAGGGAACTTGTTCCTATGCAAGGTTCTACTACAGCAATGCTCTTGTCAGTAGATAATTTTACCTTGCATGTTACAAGCTGTAGGGCCTGTATACAACTGGAGTGACTGTACATCACTTGCTGGAAGGAGGAGCTGTAGTTAAAACCAGATGTGAGTCTCTTTAATCTGAAAAGTTGATTTTTGCAAGTTATTATGATAGGCATGGATAATTCCCCCAAAATGGAGAAGATAGGATTTTTTTTTTCCTAAGTCAGTGTCAGACATGGAGGTCTGAAATAATGCAGCATGAACAGCAAACACTTCTGCATACAGTGTCTGACAACACAGATTATAAGATTTGAAACTCCTGTAGGAGTCACTACTCTTGGGAGATATCTTTGATGATAAAACTTATAAATATTAAACTTTTTTTCTAACATAAATAGGCAGATTTTGATGTTCGGAAGTAAGATTCAACATCCTGTCTTCAGAGTCCAGCTGGTGACACCCCAAGGCAGGTTCATGTCATGAGCAGGTTTTAGACTCTTCTCCTGGGAAAGTTTTTTAACTTCTGGGTTTTATTAAGACAGGCATGCCTGGCAAGCAGTTTGCTTTGTGCACTCATTCCCTTACCAAAGTCCCTGAGACTGAAGAGGCTGGGGTGGGGTTGGTGGACATAGGAAGAAAAACAAAGCGGGATGGTTTTGCTTTTCTCCAATCAAAAGGATGGTTTAATGGCATTGTCTAATACAGCTCTTCTGCCACTCTGAGAGCCAGGGAGAGACTGGGTCGTTTTTTAATTGCCACACCCCCAGTGATTGCTGGAGAACATCTTTCCCTCTTAACAAAGATCTAGCAAGTGCAAGGGCATCTCTGGATGCGACTCATTCCCAGGAGCATCTCTTGAGCTCAGTACCTAAAATCGGGGTGTCACTAAGTGCCAAGGATCCATTTTTTTCCCTGGCTGTGGTCTTGGAGGTGGAAGGGGTCCTCACTTTCCCCCAACCCACCAAGTAAACCTTGGATAACTGAAGAAAAGTGAAGGAAAAAAAACCAGTGCTTCCCTTTCTGGCAGTGGGTAGCACATGGAAGAGGGAGACAGTGTTCCCTGTCTGATAAGCAGATATAATGGCTACACAGCATTAAGAACAGACGTGAGAATTTAAAAGGTGGTTGAAATCCAGAATGGGTTGGGGGTTTGGGAGGCAGGGTAAGGAAGAGTTGTGTATAGCAACCAATCTTTTCTGCAAATTATTTTAGCCAAAGTCTTCATGCTGTGCAGTCTGAATAGCTATCCTATCTCATATACAATAGTAATTCAAGGAATATTCTTTTTAGCAGAATAAACAAATTTTTGCTGCTTGACATGTGAAGTGCTTGTACTAGTAAATTCCATAGACAGCTTCTTCCCCCAATATTGTTTTGTCTGATTATACAGCCTTGAAAGTTTAAAATTGACTGGTTTACTGTAAGAAGCATTAAGTAAATGCAGTCTCTCTATTTTTAATAACAGTAGCTCAAATTTCATGTGAGATCACACTAGTCCTCCAGTGTAATTAAGTTTATGGTTTTCTTATGCACTTCAAATGCCTGTGATGTGTAGTTAATAGTATTTTTCAGACAAGTATTAGGACACCTCGGCAGTGATGCCAGTGTGGGCTGGTGTCTATCAGCAGTGCAGACACGAGAAAGTAATGGAAATTGCAAGACATTCTGCTATAATTTGTCTAAAAATGTGCACAACAGCAAAGCTCTTTTACCTGAGTTTAGAAAGTGATAAGACTCTGAATTAGAGTGAAGGTTCATAAATGAACAGGGCATGAAACAAGGTTTTCAAGTTTGACTCTAAGTCCAGTGTTTGTTGAGAGTGAAGTATGGCTGAATATCTAAAACCTTCTGCATCTTGGATTTTATATCATGCCTGTACCTCCAGTCTGGTTTCCACTTCATAAATTTTAACTGTAAACTGATAGAAGGCTGTATAGGGAGTTTTAGAGAAAGGCTTTGGATGAACTTTTCATCAGTGTACATATATGAATACACATAGTTTGTTGTTTAAAGGAATTGTGATTATTCAATACAAGAGCATTCTTTTTTTTTAATTATTTCTAAGGAAAGAAAATTATACTAAAGATGCCTAAGAATTCCAATGAAATGGCTTGAAATTATTGAACCAAAAATATTTCATTTAATTTAAACTGGTGGAGATTTTTTGTTTATTTCTAAGAAGTTTTGAAGATGAAGGCCAAAACTTTGCATTCATGAGGAGGAAGAATGTTTCTGACTTGGCTTCATCCAACATGCTTGTTGAACACTACAAGTTACAACTATACTTATCTTGGTTTGCATGTAGAGCTGGATATGCACTTACAGTGTGTGTCACAGCTCTGTAAATCACAAGGTGATGTGATTATTCTGATATCTTGGAATGTCTGTTCCTGAGTCTGTGGCATCAAGATTTTGGGAGTCTTGAGGTTCAGCTGGGTTGTGTATTGAATTGTTGGAATCGAACCCATAATCCCTTTCTGAAACAATGCCCTCTGATAGCACGTGAAAAATCCTCTCCTCCTCTAGAAAGCCAAGTACAGCTTGCTTTATGTGAGTGTTTAGGGACACAGTGAACACAAATAGGTAATATGTGAGACAACCTCTTAGTGACCTTCTTTTTAGCTCATGAGCTACCTCCTGTGCAATGCTTAGCTGTGGTGTGGGGACAGCAGATCTGGAAAAATATCTGGCAGGTAGCCCTAAACTAACCCTTCCCTCCTTTTCTTAAAACAGCATAGGTAAATACTAACCAACTGTTGATTTTGTTAATGCAAATTTTTGCCCATGCAAATTTAGGCTGCAGGTTTTCTTTGTTACATGTAAAGAGGTTGGAATGTGCTTTCGAGTGGGAAGTAAGAACAGGAATAGTTTAGTAGCACCGTCGTCTTTTCTGTTTTCTCCTCAATCAAATGAGCATTGCTCAGACTTCAGCAAGACTGTTGCATCAGTAGAGGACTACAGAATTTGGCCCCACAGGTATTAAATGGTGTCAGTCCTTTGGGGAGCTTTCTTTGCCTGCTTTCTGCCTTTTTGGGGGGACCAATGGGGGCAGGAAATGGAGTGGTTGGGACAGGCTATGGGACAACCTGCCATGGCATCAGCTGTCCATCTCTGGCTGGGAACTGCTAGTTGGCATTTGAGAGAATGTGCTTTATACGAAGAAGTGATGAGTGAATGGAAATTAAAACAAAGGGGTTGAAAATAGAGCTGTAATCAGTCTAGCCTGCTATCTCAATAAACCAGGGACATTTTTTCACAGTGAATTTGGGGCAGATACTGCAAGAAGTACCACAATAGCGGGGTCTTCCCCTCACTCCCTCCTCCCCTTCCATTAAATCTACATTTGGAAGGTGGATGGTGCTGACTCATAAATTAAATTGGAGTAATACATACAGTGTATATATATTTCTGTCACTTTGTCTCAAATTAAACACGAACCTTCTCCCCTGACAAGATGATAGAAAAGTTAATTGCTCGCCCTGGCTTTAAATTGGAATTTGAATTTGCAAAATGCTAAAGGTTTATGAGATCTAAATCATGAGGAGCTTAAATTACATTCCTGTGATAAAATATTAATAAATCAATTAAAACATAAGCCGAGTATAATATTACTTTTTTTGTAGGAACCTTGAACACAATAATTCATTAGAGTGTGCAGTAACAATTATTGTATCTTTTTTAATTTTCTTTTTTATTAGTTTTGTGTTTGTTTTTTTTTTTTTTAAACTGGGGAAGAGGCAGCATCAGATGGGAGCACACTACATAATGGTGGAATATTATCCTGGTACCAAATCTAGTCATCTCCTAGTAATGATGCACATACATACAAAAGCATCTGAGCACCCCTGACTGCACACGTCACATCGTGGCTCCAGTGTGACAAGATGCGTTCCCTGACAGCTGGGGGCTGTTTCCCCATTTTCCACCATGGGAAAGAAGAGCAGTAGCACAGGAAGAAGGGAAGAAATCGTATTGCTACTGAGGAGTTTTTTTTGATCGTGTGTGGTTTTTGCTTTGTGTGTTTGTTGGGTTTTTTTGGTGTGTGTGTGTTTTTTTTTTTTTTTTGTGGGTTTTGTGGTTTGGTTTTTTTTGTTTGTTTGTTTTGGTTTTTTGTTTTGTTTTGTTTTTTTCCCTCCAGCCTCTTCCTATGCCATTTAATTATTTTCTTATTCTCCTTTCCATTTCTGGGTACAAGATTGGTATGATTTCAGTGTCAAAACTGTCAAAAATTCACAGATCTTCCTGCAAAGCTGGCCTGAGTTTTGTGTTGGGGAAACCTAGGCTAGAATTGGATTTTGTTACTAGATTTTCAGTTATGTTGCGAACAACTCTCACAGCTCTAATCTTTACATAACCCATTTCTGTGTACTATATAAAGAGCACTTCAGGCACAGTATGAAACTTAGTTATTTTTTGAGGAAGGAGGTGTTATGCTAGCTCAGCATGGATTTCTTATATGCAAACATTAATACACAGGGAATGCAATTATTACATATACCTGCACACCTCTAATGCTTGTGAAGGTGTGGATTCCTTTGTCAAGTGCTTTTTACCTTCTGTGAAATGACTGGACTGCATGTCTGATACAGCTATGCTTGATAAAAGCTCTAATTGCTATTATTACATTATTTGTGTTGAATTCTTGAAACATTATTTAGTACAAATTACATGTTAGTGCCAAGTTGGCAGCTGCAGGGACTGAAGTCTGCTGTATGTATCCGTAGCGTAGGTACCATGGCTGAGGATGCTCTGCCCACCCTCCACTTCACCCCAGGGTCTTGCACAGTCGTTGCTCCTGCGAGTGGTAAAGCATCTGTTGCCTACTCTTATTTTTGCTGGTTGCAGGCAAGACCGTTGCTCCTTGTGCCATTTCCTCCTGCGGGTCATCTGTGCTGCAACTGAGGGTTTTTTGACCAAACTAGAGAGTTTAAATAGAAGCCCAAGTTGGGTCCCCCTTTTCGGACACGGGTGGCCAGCAGAGGAGAGGGCTGTGTGCAGTAGGCAGCAGGGAAGAGGGGGGCAGCTGCTGCTCCCCTCTCTCCTGTGAGCAGCCTGCAGCCATCTCGCTCGCAGCCGTTCGGGACAGCTGCCATGGCCAGCTGAAAGCCGTCAGGGCCAGAGTCAGCTGGGGAAATCAGTGAGAAGAGATCCAGGAGCAGGTGGTGGTTTGTGCTTCTAACCACTTGTCTGAGTGACGCTTTCCTTCAGTGCCCAGGAGCTATGGCAGGCTCCAGTGTTCCCTGGGTCTGGGATCCCTCATGGTGCGACTGTAACTGGTGGATTCAAGGATCTTGCTTTACTGTGCTCCTGGCTGTCCTAACATGGGAGTGACTTCAACTTGCAATTACATTTCAGTTTCTGCTGGCTTTTCCATTTGCCATCCCTCTGCTGATGAGACCAGCCAAGGTCTGTTGTAGTGATGCAGAATACGATAAGACTTTGTGCTTCTAAGCGCAAGTACCATGTCAGTACTGCTAAGCGCTTCATGAGTGTTAAAGAATCAGTTGTTATTTTTTACATGCATGACTTTCATTATCCTTTTTTTAAGAAGGGGGATGTGGGAAAAGTCACTTTCCACCAGCTCTTGGAGTCATGTAGCAAGCTAGTGGTGGAGATTCAAGTAGACTACATTTTCCAGCAGCCCAGCCTTGCACTGAACCTCATGAGGAGGACTGAAGAAACACCAAAGGCAATAACTTTTTGTTGGGAAGTAGAAGGTGATCATTAAGCTTGTTTTATGCAAACTGAGAAGCTGCTATCAGATGTGATTTGCTTCTTGTGACTGCCAAACTGAGCTAGCATTTAACCAACAAGCTAAACCAGAAGGCTCCGTATCACCAGGGCAGTCTGATCTTCCTTTATTCTGATTTTTATAGTGATAGATTGTTAAGGATTGACCAGTGTTGTTTATTCCTGGCACTTGATAATTGCAGTCGCTCAATAGATTCCATACTTCACAAATTCTGGTTTAGATTGTGACCAAATCATTGTGAGCATTCCTGCAAAACAGTTTTAAAACTTGGATTAGTTGAAGTTTGTGTGTGAAGTAAGGTATTCCAGATTTTTCTTGTGTACAGGGATGACTTCCAGCAGAAGTCAAGAAAACTTTTAACGCCAAGTTCTTTGTCAGTGGTACCTTTCTGCAAATCATAGGAGTTATGCTGGGGAAGTGCTTTCTCTATGGCATACTGTCCTTGCTTTGAGGAAAAGTAGACTCTATTCACAAGAGTGTTGTTGCCTCCTGTTCCTGCCCTCCCCAGAGCTGGAAATTTGTTTTAGCCCTGGATGACATCAAATGCTTGAGGCAGTGAATTGAGGCTGGTATATCAGCTCATGGAAATGGAGAGGAGGGCATGTACTGGCCAGGGCCAGTACAGGTGGTACCCTACAGCTTTGAGGATCATCTTATCCAAAACCTTCCTTCCCTGTTCTGCACGGGGATTGCCATCGCTTCTTTACCCCCGCCACAGAGAGGCAGCCTGCAGGCAGATGGATGGACAGACAGACAGCCGCTGTGGTAAGGATTCCCATGCTTGTTGGGGGCACTGAGGTTCTTGCTGACAATGGTAAACATGATTTGGCTCCCGTGTTCTCCTAATCAGGCTTACTCGCACTGAAACAGAGATTGCTCTATCACAGTGCCAGGCCTCCGGCAATACCAACTGTTAAATAATAAACAGGCTCTGGTTGTTGGCAGCGGCTCCCCGGCCTCCCCTCCCTGCTCCCCACCAGCGTGGAGTACCCATTTTCTGGGCTTACCTGCCCGCCTGTGCTCTGAAGCACAGACCAGTGCCCGTGTTTGGTGGAGGTGGAAGCAGCACAGAGACATCAGTCTCTGTCTAATCTGCTTAGTTTATTATTCTCTGAGGACCTGGGGTGATATAGCAAACATGCAGCGCTTTGGCAGCACTAACAATGGCCATGCTGTCGTTCTAGGTATTATTACAGACTTTTGCCTAATGCATGGGATATTTTTCTCCTCTGTTCATCTGCCCGTTCTTTAAGGTCCTTTTTTTTTTTTTTTTTTTTCCTTTGAGGGGTGGGGTAGCTGCTGGGAGGGACTTGTTCCTCCTTAATCAGCTCTGTTTTTTCCTCCTGGTAGAAGATTGGTATTTATTGGTTTATAGCATTAAACGGTATTACCAAGCCTTTTTCTTGTAGTGCATGGCTAGATTGGGCATTGGGGTGAAGAACTTATTTTTTTGTTTTAATTGAATGAAGGGACTTTTTATGGAAGTCACTCCACCAGTGGGGAAAAAATACTGCAGCAGATAAGCCCCCATTTTTATCTTAATTTTGGCCACTTATTTAATTTTTGTTTGATTTCCTTACAACCGTGTACATTGTACACATGTGGAAAACTGTATGTCCTGGTTTATGTAGAAGTGAAGTTAAAGAGCTTGGAGATAAGTCAGGAGAAATACTGTGATACTGTGTAGAAAAACAGATTGTGCTGCACAGTTAAAATGTAACTGCATGAATAGATCGGAGCATACCTATTAATTTCTCTCTAGTTCTCTAAAACCTTGTGTGGAACACAAGCCAGAATTTTCACTTGGTGGGATAATGTTTTTTTGTTTTTTTTTTTCTTAAACCCATATATGAAATAAATTTTAAACAAAGTTGTTTTTTTTTTTTTCTCCATTCCATACAATTAAAAAGTCCTAAACTAAACTTTGCACAGCATAGACCATTTTTGTTCATATGTGAGGGAATTTCCTGAGCTCTGGGTTAACCATGGCATGGATGCTAAGAAAAAAATCTTTGTGTTTTCAGCAGACATTGCACTATAAAAAGAGTGGTATTTTCCAATGATCTGGGGGGAATTCTATCATAAAATTTCCTATCAAGTCTACTTGAAACTCCACCCTTTATAATAATGATGGCAGGTGCAAATATAAGGAAGCAAATGTAATTACTAATCAGACCTGGGAGCACTGCCCTGCCGTTAGTTTTTCATTTCCTCTATGCAGCTTTGCTGTTACAAGTCTGAGAACTCTTTTAAAGCCCTCACATGATTAGTGTTCAGTGTCTAAACTAAGAAACACAAAATGGTGAGGTCTGAGGCTCACTGATGCTGTTGCGTAATATATATATATATCTACCCTTTTTCAATGAGTGAGGCAAATTAAATACTTCAGAATAAGGTGGGAAACTTGAGTTTGTCTAAATCCTTGGGCCAAATCTCATCATATGGGATTTTCAAAACATCTAGATGACGTCAGGAGAGCAGCACTCTGTGCTTCCCATGGCATTTGTTTTCCTAGCATACTTAAGCACTTCTGGAAATTCTTGTGTGTTTTTTTAATCATCTCTGAAGGCTTTGGCCTGAACAAGCATCTGGCATTTGACGCAGTCTGTGTTGAGACTGCAGCAATGACTTCTTCCCCTGTTTGTCATTTACTGAAGTAGATCTCTACAGACGGTCTTTTGATTTATTCTCAATGGGAACAAGTTGGGAGTTCAGTGCTTCCTGAAGCTGTTCAAAATATGGGAGAAGTATCAGACGATGAACTCTTCCATTACCATGTTCTTTCTGAAAGTTGTAGAATTTGCGTGGTTTAATATGTCTTTTTATTATTTTGTAAGAATGTTGAAGCAATGCCAACCGATAATTTTCAGCAGGCTGGAACAGGGCAGCTACAGGTATGCAGGGAGAGGCAGTGTACTCCGGAGATTAATGAAGTGCCTTTGAAGCTGCTATTGTAGAAGCTGGAAACCTTGTTCATTAAGCAGAAAAATAAACTACAGAAACAGAAGACTCCCTCTCCTTGTTTCTAACAGTGTTTCCTTTCTTAAAATGCACATTTTAAATCCAGTGGGAAGAGTCTTTTCTTACTGCTGACATACTCCTTAAATCATATTGTTTTCAGGCAGTAGGTAGAGTGTGTAGATGAGTGACATTTGCTTGTAACTGTATCTAAAATACAGTTTTAATGACATCAAAAAAATTATTGCATTTATAAGCTGAACCATTTACAGCAGGTAGAAGGAAAATTCAAACCTAGAGTTAGCAATGGAAAACATTTCTCATCTCTTTCAGTGCAAGCAGCTGGGGTGTGATTTATTTAGCCAAGAGTTGTCTGGTCAGTAGTTGGTCAAGTGAATCACCAGGAAGAACTGGAGGGAGCTGTGGGAGCGATTCAGTAGATGGTGCTGTTCCCTTGAAGGCAGCTCTGATGCTGTGCCCAGCAGGATATTTAGAGGGTATTTATTTCTACAGCTGTAGCTTTCAGGTAGGACTTGAAAACCTAGCTGTTGCCATAAAAATCTTGTTAATACTTCTTGTCAGCTGCAGCAGTATTCTTAGATACATACTTGAACTTTTGGGAGCATGGGAGTGGGAAATACAGTAGAGTATGAAACATAACAGCTTCAGAGTCATCTCATATACTTAAACCCAAAGCTTAAAGAAAATTTCAGGATCTGTGAATTCCAGGAGTCATAACTGGAAGAAAAAAAACCTGTGGCAACAAGCAGGCATATTTGCTGTGTGTTCCTCCAGGTAGCACCAGACCTGGCTTCCAGCACAAGGCAAGGTTGAATCCAGAAGCAGACCCAGAGAGGACTGCAAACATTCCAGTGCAGGGAGTTGCTTGAATGTGAGCTCTCAGTGATGGCTCTCCACTGAGCTGTGCTCTGATGAAATACAGTCGCTTAAATAAAAAACAAAGCAATGCGTTTTTTCAGAGGACGTGAGCAGTGTCTTTCCAAGCTGTCTCCGCACTCCAGAATTCTCAGAAATCTTCAGAAGCAGCCCAACCTGTTGCACTGTGCTGGGCATATGTGCATCTTTTGTGAGAGGACTGCTTGTTGCAGTCACTCAGAAGGAAGAACGTTCTATTCAATTCTGCAGGCCACATAAAATATAACATCAGAAATTTCCTTTTGTATGGTGTGAGGTCAGAAAGGACTGTTAAATCATTTACTTTCACCTTCTGTGTGTCACTAGCTATTAGATTTGTCCAGCCATCTGTGTTTTGAACCCAGTTATGCACAGACAGCATCTCACCGTCTTGAAACCATCAAGAGGCTAGAGCTCGCCCCTGCCATTGATAGTTTTGTTCCAATACATAATTCCCTTGCTGTTTAAAAATGTGGGATTTGTTTCTGGTTTGATTTGACTCTTCTTTCTTTCTTTCTTGGCTTCATGTTCCAGATTTTGGTTCTTGTTATGCCTTTCTTCACCCAACTGAAGATCCTTGTAAAAACAATGCAATAAGAAAAAGTTAAAATGCCTTCCCAAGCCTACTACCCATTACGTCCTGTTTATGCCTTCAGGGATTGCATTAGCCAGCTTTGCGACATTGCACTAGGCATTTATCTTCAGTTGTTTGTTTGTTGTAACCTCGAAATCCTTTTCAGAATTACTGTTTTCTGGGCTGTAGCACACCCCACACATCCCTGTGCCCAATGCTGTGGATACAGCACATGTTTCTTTTTCTTAAAGGTATGCCATACTAGAATGTTCTATTTGAATAAATAGAGGCTTGTGCAAATGTCTGATTCTCCCCATCTTTTGATACTCTTGTCTCCTGATCTTATATCAGTCATTGTGTCACCTAGAAATTTGTATCAACAGCGGTTTTATAACTTAGAAGTAATTTATCTTAATGCTTAATAGTGTCAGGGTTATTACTGATTTTACCTGTGTCTTACTAAAACCACCTGTATTTGAAGACCCCGTAGGTTTTTCAACATGTGCTTTCATTGACAGAACCGGAATACAGTGTAGTATAACGAAGTCAAATGCTTATAAAACTGCAACTGTATATGCTTGTATGCTTAGAAAATCTATATACTTACCAACGAATGAAATCAGCTTTGTTTGACAAGACCTACTTTGCGTAAAACCTTGTTGAAAAGCATTAATTTTATTCCTATCCTTTAGTTCTTTATCAGTAAATTCAGTCTTGGCATAAAGGGGTGCAACTTTACTGGTGTCAGTAGAATTGTACATCTTGCTCACTTACAGTGTTTTAATGAGCCCGTATTACTTTAAAAAATAAGAATAAAGCAAAAATCAAGGGTAAGGGTACAGAAATGTCAGCAAAAGTATTTTAATATTTGGAGAACCAGTCTGTAACTCCTCTGTGTGGCTGTTGACAGAATGCGCTGGTAGTCCTGATGGCAGAGTACTCCCACAATCTTCTCTAGTAGTTTGTACTAAAGCTCAAAGAAAAGCTTGGTTTTCCTCAGCTGGTCTCTTCTTTCATTTTCTAAAGTTCACAAAGGCAATCTAGTGGGAAAATCTTCAAAGCACCACAGAGTTGTAGGTGCTGATGAGATGGCTGTGAAGCAGACGTGCTGCTGCAGAGGCAGGAGGTTGACGACTCCTGTAAATATCTTGGTGTTCCTTTCGGACAGCTTGAGATATGATTTTCTTTTCTATCAGGTCTTGAGATGTTTTGTGCCTTAAACACCCTATTTCGGCTAGTAAGCCTGAAATATTTACCATTTACATTAGTCTTGCAAATGAAAAATCTTCAAGGGCTGTGCCAATAAGATTCACAGACTCCTCCTTTTGACTCTGTCTAGTGTGCAGAAATTTGCAAGATGTGAATGAGACTTGTGTGTATAGAAATATTTAAATCTTGTATAAAATAAATATGTGGATTTTATTTCGTCTCTAGGGCATGGAGATTTGGCCAAAATTGGGCTGGCACTGATATGAAAAAAAAAAAAAATAAATCAGAGTATACAAGAATGACCTACTTAAAAAAATTAAACTGGAAAAAAGAGTAATGGCTTGTAGCTATGGGATAATGGAATTTGGGACACTGGTGACTATACTTCATCCTAATCTTGCTTTTAATTGACAACAGATGTTTTTGTGCTTTATTGCGGAAGGACTTGGTGATCAACGTACCTTTGCATTAAACACTCATTGTTTTTATGGTGCTGTCCAGGATTCCAGTGTCCAGGTCCAGGATTTTCATTTGCATCCACTTGCACTATGTTCTGAGGAAAATTCGCTCTGATAATTGGAAAACAAACAAATAAACTCCACCCAGTCTCTTTCTTCCTCAGAAAATCCTCATTTTTTTCCTGAACACTTAAACTTCTTTTTCAAAGATGACATAGTGAAAAGCAGTGTTTCCAGTGAGCATTGGGTGGCAGATTAATGTTATCCCTGTTGAAAATACTTGGGCTAGGGACTCCCTCTTTCTGCATGGTGCAAAGGATTGTTGTTTCTGATCCAGCTCTCTGGGCATTATTGTGATACAAATATTTTAATTATCATAATGTATGGATTGGAAAAGCTGAAACCGAATTTAAGTGATTTCCATGTTTTAATGACACAAAATTAATGAGTCTCAAACCTATGCTTTTAGCACTAGACTTACTCAGTAGCTGTATTCTGAAACCTAATGAAAACATTGTTTTCAAGAGAAGATTATTTTGCATGGAAGTTCTTAGTGATAAACCATTTGAAATAGCATTTTTTAACTTGCTGTACTTTTATTACCCTGAAGTTTATTATAATTTTCTCATTCTTTTTGACAAAAATGGCATTTTATGTCTTAGCAGTTTATCTATACATACAGTCCATAAACCCCTTCACGTACAAAGTTCATAGTAGATTTGGTGAGACACCATGTGCCCTTGGGGAACCTGAACAATTTAGTAAAATCCTCACCCTTTATCCCCTTCCAAATCCGACAGTCAGAATTCAAAGTGAGTATAATTACAGCTATGCAGTTACAGCAGTTCTGAAAGACAGGGTAATATGAAGACTCCAGAGGAAATGTTAACAATTCTAATAGTTTTTCATAAAAGACAGAGACACTGTCAAACCAGAGGTTTAAAGAAAGAGTAGGCTAAAATTTAAAAAAAGCAAGCAAGATTTAAAGGCCAGCAAGGGTTAGTTGAGCCATAGTACTGAGGATAAGCAACCAAAAAGTTGTTGTCTTAAATATTGATATCTTTCTTGCAAAAAAAGACACATCTATTATCTGCCCCACTAGATCAGTCACAGGGGGACACAGAGGAATGAAATAAATCTTTTTCACTGCTACTCTCTGAAATACTAAATTAAGGTTAGTGGCTACATTTGACAAAGTATTTCATCTGTGCTACACATAGTGAACTACTAGTGTGACTGCTGCATTTATACAAATTGAATGGCATGCTATTGTCCATCATCTTTTTATTTTCCTTTTTTAATTCTCATTTTGAATAATTCATGGAAAAAATGATAACTTCATAATGCCACAAACTAACAGCAGGCAAAACTAATTTTACATGATATGAAAACAGATTTTTATTTATTTAAGAGTAATATTTAAAGAAAACAACAACTTTTTTGACACCAGCTGCTGGGAAATAAATAGAATATTTTATGACAGAAAAAACTCCAAATGCGTTAAAAGCTGTTCCTGAGAGATGGATTAAAAAATAAAATATAGAGGTTGGGCAGATAAATTTAAACTTGGTGGTCACTGATGTAACTCTGCTCCTTAGGGGAGTGAAGGATAGTTTTCTGGAGGAAAGGAAACTTCAGAGTAGTGTGAAGCTGTGCACAAGAAGTTCTCTGAATAGCTGATCTCTGTGTGCCAGTGACTGGGGACAACCTGGGTGACAGCTCCGCAAGAGTTTCACGTCCTCTAGACCAGATGGTTTCTTCCCCTCAAGAGTCTGTTGCGTGAGAAGCAAGCCTCTTTTTCTTGCTAGTTTTTCCATATCCAACCTCAGCAATTTAGCAGGAGGAAACACGGAAGAGCTAGGATGTGGTGTTAAACTACAGCAGATTATCTATATATATAATGTTATCCCTGTTGAAAATACTTGGGCTAGGAACTCCCTCTTTCTGCATGGTGCAAAGGATTGTTGTTTTGATCCAACTCTCTGGGCATTATTGTGATACAAATATTTTAATTATCATATATATCTTCTTTTTTTTTTTTTTTTTTAACTTGGAGTGGCTTGGTGAGTGCTGCAAGAGGTATTTTGGAGGGGGGAAAAATATATGTGTATATAAAATAAAATATGTCTGTTAATGGCACTACGCACTGCTTTTCCTTTGCGTTCTGAAGCAAGAGGAGGGAGAGCCGCCCCACAGCACAGGGGCAGCTCAGGCGGGCAGTGCTCGGGGTGCAATCGTCTCCCCTGGGTATGATCTGGCGGCTGGTGTGGGGCTGAGCCAGGGCCACCGGCCCCTCCTGGGCTTCCTCACAACTGCCTGAGGCTCCCAGGAGCAAGGGGGTCTGTGCCCAGTTTGGGCAGGGTGGGGAGGAGAAGATGGAGAGCGGGAGGAAAGCTGCGTGGTATTTTAGCACAAGAGCAGTTGGAACAAATGCCATCAGTAATATAAATGTTGTTTATTGCATTTTCATGTAAAATTGTTTAACTTAAAAACTCCTAGTGACAGAGGGAATGTAAATCTGAGGCTGAGAGCCTGAGTCACCAGCAGAAGTTTATTATTACCCCTGATAACAGCTGAATTCCAGCCTTTCTGTGTGCTATAAAATGGGGCAGTTTTGTCTATTATTGGCGCCGGGTGCACTGCTACAGTTAAGGGTTTGCCAACAGTTCAACTCTAAGCCCCTATGTTCATGGCTTTATAACTCGCCTGTTCAAAATTCACTCCAGGCTGAAACTTGGCATACGAGATGAAGGCTCTAGAAGTTATGCTGAAACTTAGGCCGTCCTCAGGCAGCTTCCTGATAGTGTTAAAAGACGACGTGTGTATATGGCTTCTTTCAAAAGACAAGAGAGAGCAAGAACAAGGACACCCAGCATTTTGTGCCTTTCATTAAAAATGACGTTGTGGTTGGATTCTGGCTTAGAAGGAGCACCCCGATACCCCTCGGTATTCTTGCATGTATTAAATGGGAAAGACTTTTATTTAAATTTTGCATAAATTATCTGTCATCTTCCTTATTAGTTTTACATGGAAAAAAAATCCATCAAGCCATTTGTATGTGTTTATTTAAATAGAAATTAAATGCACTGTTGTTTTGCTATGCTTTAATGGTTAAACACCATTTAAGATTTCCATTTAACTAGCTGCCATTAATCAGTTAATATTTGTTCAGAGTATGGACAATATAACATGCTTTAATTATATGAAGTATATTTTTATTTAAGACTTCTAGTAATATATTCCAAGAGATGGATTTGAAGGCCGCAATACAGTTGCAACTGCTGGGTAGTTGTAATGATGCAACCTTTGCTCTGACCCAACATCATCTGGTACAAGGCATGCTGGAATCATGTGAAGAGAGTGTGCCCTGGTGTATTTATACATTCTAGTTCATCAAGGTATGAGAATCATCACTTTTTTTTGAAGGGACATTCATTTTTCAAACCGGTTGGATGCTTTTATGGGGTTGTCATCTTGAAAGTTATGCCATTAGGTTACTTTTGACTTTGTAGCTGGCGATGGTGATCAGGAGGTGCCTTTGGTGCTGTAGACTGGCTGGAATCCTTTAAAGAAAGGAAGGGAATAGTGGTGACTCTTCATGTGATTATGCAGGTTTATAAGTAGATTGGCCCAGCTGTGAAGTCTGATGCTGACCTCAGAAAATTAAGCTTTCTGTACATTAGAATCAAAAGCATGGGCAAAAAATTGCAAGATAGAAGGTCTGTTTGAGGTGTACCAAGAGGCAAAGTCTAAAAAAAACCCAAAGAAGTGGGTTAAAAATCATTCTCTAATACATATAGAAAGATGGCACTTGTCTTGTTATCCTTAATAAATATAAAATATGTATTTGAAATAAATATGTCTGTACTTAGCGCATAGAATTTTTAGATTTTTCCAGCACTTGACCAGTTAAGGATCTAATTCTTCGCTTATATCCGTTGATGAAAGAACAGCACTAGAAATGAAATTGGCCCAGTGAAACAAACTCTCTTATGCAGTCATAAATCAGAAGTAACCCTGGATTTACAGGTGTCATTGTTCTGGATTTACATTAGCATATATCTAAAATCAAAATTCAGCTAGCTATCTAAAATTTGGGAGTTTCAGTTCGTCATGGGGTAGCAGTTGGTTGGCATAGACCTCCTTTTGTTGAGGTCATCTGGTCTGTCTGCCAACAACCACGCCTGCAAAAAAATTTCATTATCTTAAAATCCACCATTCTTGATGGATGACTCTCATACCTAACCTTGATTATCTCTGGAGAAAATAGTTAAATACAGTCTTCTGGGATTTGCTACCAAATATTTAAACATCTTATTGCATTGGAAATAGTAAATCCATGCAAAGAATTGTAACTGGCAGTGGGGCTGAGTGCATCTTCTGGATCTAACTTTTTGCTAAACTTTGTTCAAATTCAGGCACTGTTGGCAGAGCATGTGAAAGGGCTTGAGGTCAAGGGGGTGTTTAACTGACAGGTTCTGTGTGATCAGTCTTTGAGGTCTCAGTTTAAAAAGCATCATTAACTCAGTGTTACCTTTCAGTGCCTTTCTAAAATCTTTCATTTTAGACGAGAGGCCTGCGTGCAGAATTTAAGAGGCTTATTCTCTAACACAGAAATAATGCTGCTAAGCTGCTAGAAATCTCAGCAGCTTAATATAAATGTTCAAATAAAAAAGTTAGTATTTTAACTGTATAACCTTCAAATATAATTAATAATGAAATCCTAAGCAGGAGCCTGGGGAAAGCGTTTGGATTCTTTCTATTTGTGGAATAGGTGCAGGTCTCTAGTGTACAGTTGAAAATAGGGACTAAATATTAGCTGATGATTTGGAAATCACTAATGTGTGCTACTGAATACAGTCATAGTTGGGATATAAAGTAGAGCACATGAAAAAATGAAAACAGAGGGACCTGGGCCACCAGCTTCATGCTCAGATACAATAACAAACTTGCATAATAGGTGGAGGTATTCAGATGCAGAGTTTTTTCATTTGACCTTAGGATTAAATTGTGTTATCCTGCCAGTGCAGGAGTTAGTATATTATTTTTTTCTTCCTTCCCTTACTAGTGCCACCCAAGTTATAATTTGGGAGCATAATTATGGGAAACAAAAATCACAGTAAGAAGGTGTGTCATGGCCACCTGTATGATGAGCCTGTTAAGATTTGTAGCACAGCAAGATGTGTTCCAGAAACGTTGCCTTCCAGAGAAATAAGATGATGTCAAGAGTTAATTCGAAGGTAGTGGTCATATTCTAAGTCGCAAAAAGCAGAAAGAAGCTGTTGAGGTGATTAAGGGCATTCTCAAAAGCTGCATATGTTCTCCAACATGGCTGGAATTTGTTGCTCTTTCTGCACTCACTCTTTTCAGAACCTTTGTACCACTGTGGTGCTTGAAGGATGAACGGGAAGGCCACCAGTGCGTAAGCTCTGCAGTAGTATTAGCTGTAAACAAGAACTCTCTGATTGTGACAGAATTTCGGCCTCACTAATTAAATAAACAGGGAGGAAAACTGTCTGCGGGTACTTCAAGCATAAGGAATGTCCAGACAGTACTCTTCCAGAATGCAAGTAGAAAAGGCAGGAGCCCTGAAAGTGACTGGTTCCTTCTTATTATTTTCTAGCTCTTTAAGCAGCTTGCAGCATGTGCTGCACGTCTGATTAAGGTATGAATGAGGGTCAGCTTGGGCGTTGCTACATCAAAATCATGATTGGGAAGAAAAAAAATATGCAAGTGGAAAATGGAGTTTGGTGTATGCAGTAGTCAGTATTTACACATCACTATCACACTGTGTGACCTGAGGGATTGCAGTTATTTCCTATGTAGATATCAGTTGCTACTTTACTGACAGCTTCTGAAAGAGTGATGGTATTGGCTAATGGAGCAATCATACTGCTTGTTAGAGGGAAAAAAAAAAAAAATTTAGACTTGTCTTTTATAACAACACCCCAAAATGGTTGATGGTACCTAAAAGGGACAACATAGAAGTCAAACAGTTACTTCACATAGCCTGTTTTTCAAACAGGAAGAAGCAAAAATCTCATAGAATGTGGAAAGGACACTACACATTCACTAGTAGTCTGATCTTCTAGATCCTCATCCCCAGCATGGCAGCTACCAGGGCTGCATTTCAGTCCAGGACCAACTCTTGTGTTTCAGGCTATGTGATGGTGTACCTTACCTGTTCTCTTACAGTGGCTCAGTCATCCCTCCTGGTCCTCTCAGCAACAATAACTCTTTGCTGCAGGAGCCGTAACCTAGGTTTTCGTGACTGACTGTGGTGGTTGTAAAAGAATCTCTCTGTTCTACACTGCCTTCTCCTTGGGAAAAAAACACCAGTTCGTTAATGCTTTGAGATAATACCAAATCCTTTTCCCACCTCGAGCAACTGAATGACTATTTAGCAACCTCAGATTGCTTATATAGTCTTGAAGTCTTTTATGTAACCTTTTGCGTTATGTCTAAATGTGCCTTGCGCAATTAATACAGATAACTTGTTTGCTGAAGCCAGAAGCTGACTGGTTTGACATTGCAAAGATTGAATTAAAGCAGAAATTAACTTTTCCCTTACTCTGGATTCAGAAGAATGTTCTGGACATCTTAAAACGTTAGCGGATGAAGATACCAGATTTCGAAAATACTAGCAGATTCCTCTAATAAGGTGTTTTAGAGTTTTGTTTGAGATCCTCATTTTCTTTAGCAATGTTTGTTAAACCTCATATCTCCATATGACATACAAATTGTTCATATTAGCCAAAATCAGATAAGTGCTTAATATATCTGGAATGCAAGTCTAGTCTTCAGGACTTATATAGCTGTCAAAAGCAGAAGACTTTGGTCAGAGTGGTGCTTCTCGATCATATGTCATTTTTCTTCCACTTCGAGAAGTTAATGAGAAGACTTCTTGTCATAGGGTTTATTTTTATCAGCACTGCTGAAGGTAGCAGAGGAGAAGAATGCACTTCCAGTAATTTTCAAGAAACAATTCATTCAGTGAGCACTGAAATTCATGAATCTAGATTTACTGTGGATTAGTGTTATGGCTGATTGACTTGCTGCTTAAGAAGGTATGACCTCTCATTGAAGTATTTTCTGGTTTTTGAGGTGTTTATAAATCCAGTTCTGTGGTGCTTAAGGTATGAACTTGTACTGTTAGCTCTGCCCGGAGGGAATTTATAGTGTCTCTTTCTACCCCTGCCTTTATTTGTGGAGCTTGTAGGAATAATCTTTTTTGTTCAGGATTATACCCCTCTAGCAAATTCGGATAAAATGGCTGAAGTGAAGGAGTATTAGGGAGAGCATGTGTCCAGACAGCACAGTTTTACCCCTAAGGAGACCAAGAGAAAAAAATGGTATCCAGAGACACGATATCCCCAGTTATTCCAGGTTTAACCAATGATTTGCTCTATGACCTTTGGCAAACCACTTGTCTCTTTATGTGGTAAGAACATATTGATTGATTGAATCGATCTCTGCATGGGATGAGGACCATTTTCAGATTCCTGATTGAGGATTTCAGGGTTCTTTATTGCCAAATATTGGGAAAGCCAAAGGTAATGGTAAACAGGCTGTCAGTATTTTCTTAAGATATGCTGACATATGTCTTGGTAATGATTCATACTGAAAGGTTTGAGCAGGTTCTGTGGTTGAACAATGCAGGTGAAAATGTTTCTCTGAATTGAGGGCAGTTTGGGTATGGGCTGTGCAACCTGACAAAAGGCAAGCTAAGAGCATTTATGGGTTTGAGAGGTCTACCTGACCATTATCATTAAGAAAAAGATCTCCCCAAAATTAGGAGAGATTTGTTTAACTCTGCATGTACTGTCTATGATTTATTGCCAATTGACACTTGCCATAAGAGAAACAGACTACATAAGTTTACTTGCTTGGGTTTTTTTGGTCATACACTGGCAACTCTCTGAAAAGTGAAGAATCAAGGCTTCTTTTTCACTCCTTCACCTGTCTGTAATGTATGCTGAAGCAAATTCCCTCCTCCGTTTCTTATTTGATCATGTGATGTAACATGCGAGCCATGCACTGCGAAGCTGGGTATCAGCATCACTTAGAACAAACGAGCGTCTGGAAGACTGGTAAGTTAGGCCAGCTTTAAGCTTAAAAGCAAATCTTTACATTAACAATACAAAAGCCAGTAGTTCTTAATCTCTATTCGTTATTATCACTGAATATTCAAACAGTTGATTCTTAACAATCCTATTCTACATTAGCTGTGAGTGTACAGTACCACAGTGTTTATGCCTTGTGGTTGTCCTGCAGTCCCAGGTGGTCTTAGTCACCAAGGTTGAGGTCATCAGTCAAGAGCTTTTTCTATGAGGGAAGTGACTTCTATATTCTATATTTCAATTGCTCTTCTTTGAGGTTTTTATGTTTCTTATCCCTCTTTCCCCACCAAAAGAGGGATAATCTCATCTTCTCCCAACATTGACTTAAAGACAAGCACTTGCCCTAGTTCTACCAGGCAGTTTTCCAGCTTAATTTTCAGGATTATTGTGGTTCCAGCAGATACCTTTCCTGCTTGTTCTGTGTCCTTTTTCTTATCCTGCAGATTTTAGTACTTCTCACATTTTTTCCTGTACCCCCTTTTCTGCAGCAGTAACACAAGTATCCATTTGCCCTTTTGTGATCATATGTTACTTACGTACTGGTGCTTAGCTGTATTACAAAATGTTTCTGCATTTTGTCCAGTTATGGTGTTAGTATTATCATCTTACAAAATACTAGACACTCATGTAAGCGACCAATTGCAGTGTACTTATGTTTGGGTTCAAGGCAAGCAAGTATCAATTACATCCAGCCTAGCGTACTTCTCCTTTACGTGTGCAACAGCCTCTGCTTTGGCTACACCGTGGGATTTCCAAAAGAAGGAACTTTCTGCCTGGGTCAAGCTCTTTCACAGAATTTGTTTGATTTTCTGTGGTGCTGTGGGAATCTTCTACGATGCTCCTTAGCTAGTCAGGATAGTGAGAACAACAGGTAAAACTCTCCATAGAAGATTGCTTTTAGTTGGCTATTGTGTGACCTTCAAGAGCCCCACATGGTTTTGATTAACTGAGTTGGTTATCCCTGTGGTCCTTAAACTTTTATTATTTCGTGTGCACAGAGTTTAAGCTGTCTGTCAGGCATGAGGCTGATCATTTGATAAGTCATACATTTCGCATTTTTTGATAGTATAACGAAATGGTTCGTGTTCTCAGAATTTGTTGTAGTACTTCATAAAAGAGGGTGTTTGGTGTTAGGTTTTGGGTGTTGTTTTTCAGTTGTGTTGTTGTTCTGTGGTATGGAAAGCTGAGATGAAACTGCTTCCTCTACAGGGGTCTGTGACGCTACCAAATTTTTCATAGTTACTACTGCCGCATATGGTTTTCTGTACTCTCTGGTCTCCAAGTCTTTTTTTTTCTATTCTGTGGGGAGTCTTCAGTGAATACCAGCCAGCAGGAATAATGCAAGAAATCTCAGGGGTCATCAGTCAGAAGTTACATTACACTATGCCAAATTATATTTAGTGGGTGGGTTTTTTTGTGTTGTTTTTTTGTTTGGTTGGTTGGGTTTTTGTTCGGGTTTTTGTTTGTTTGTTTTTGGTTTTTTGTTTTGTTTTGGTTTTTTGTTTGTTTGTTTTGTTTTTTTTAACTCAGGACCTTACTTTATTTTTACCAACAGTTATTAAAAGAGGGCCAACTCGTCCCAGTTGTGAAAAAATTATGAGAAACTGTGTGTGACAAAGACCACATTAGGATGTCTCTACAAATGAGGTGGGAAGTCTTGAGCTATGTAGCCCTTACATACAGTGGAGAAAAAGAGAAGGTCTCTTCTGGGCATCTCTGTAGACAGGGCTGGGGGTTGGTGCTGTAACAGATGAGTTCATCACCACGTGGCTCCCGTGGCATTGCTTATGCAGTGTCAGTGTAGCACGACACCTTTCTCAAATACATAATCACAGAATCGACTGGGTTGGAAAAGACCTGAGAGATCATCAAGTCCATCCCTTGGTCCAACTGCAGTCCATTTACTAGATCGTGGCACTAAGTGCCATGTTCAATCTCAGTTTAAAAACCTCCAGGGACGGTGAGTCCACCAGCTCCCTGGGCAGGCCATTCCAATGCCTTTATACAGAATACAGTACTGATTATGAAGAGGTGCTTAAAAACTATACATGTTCTAGTTTGGAAGGGAGGATCCTAGACCTTCTCTGATGTCCTTATTTTGTTTAGGCCAAGTAGAAAGGACTGCTGCTTTGATTGTCAATGTACAACCCAGCTGACATTGTGTGACAGCATGAAGAACCATGCTACTCGCAAGAGGGATCTGCAATGATGATTCACTTCATCATGTTATTGCTTTCCTTCACCCTTGGCACTAACCATGCGGTATATTGTTTTAGCTTTTAATCTTCCACTAATGGCATTGACATTCTAGGGTGAGTGATACTTAACAGACTTATCTGTAGGAGTTTCACTGGCAGTAACACTCATTTAATTCTTCTTGGATAGATACAAGCTCCGTTTTGGATCTTTGCACTTCAGTCTCCTTTTGAGAGAGTTCAGTATGATCAGAAAAAAAGGAACAGATTATTGCCCGCCTCAAAATACTTGTCCAGTCTGGTTTGTGTGTCTGTCCCTCTTTCAAGTAATGATGATGACAGAAATTATTTTGCTTTACTTTACCAGAGGACTTCTTGAAATCCTTAGATGATTACACACAGTTGCAACTCTATATTGGAAGTTCTGTTGGTTCTTTTAGCAAGATATGTATTTTTCCAAGTATTACTTAATAACTTGCATTAAGAAACTTAACAAACAGTATTTTGAACACCTGGAAGAATAAAAATCACTTTCCTGCTTAATGACTCCAACTTTAATATTCACTATAATCACTCAATGTTCTGTAACCACCAATCCAAAAGTTGTCCACCATACCTTTCAAGAAAACAGCATTGTGCCATTCAAAGTGCAAAGGGAAGGCACAACAAAAAAAGAAATATAAGGAATCTTAAAAAGTAGCTTTTAGTAAAGGAAACTATGACAGCATTGTACTTATAACCTGAACTGTGTGAATTTTAAGTTGTCTTTTATGAGCCGTATCTGATTAAATGAAAACATGAAATTTACATAAAACGTGACAAAATTTGGGATTGTTACAAGTCATGTCCCTCAGAGATGCATGCAAGGTTATGAAAAGAAAAGAACACCTGCATTTCTTTTATATATGTGCATATGTATCTATGTGTGTGTAAATAAAAATCTTTCTAAGCAAAAGTGCAGACGTTTCTTTTCAGTCTCCTTCCTCCCCCATCCCTACTGTACTTAGTCCTTTTAGCCTCTTTTTTACAGAAAAAAGGCACAGATTTCAATTTTTAGGGTTGCAAACTATTTTTAAAGATCCTTTCCACTTTAATATTTCTGGCTTCTGGCTTTCAAACAATTGCCATTTTACCTAAAAGGGCAATCTGTTTACATATTGTATGTGAAATAACTTTTGAGAGTAGTGTTTCCTGAATGTCTCTATTTTTAGCATGGTGATAGCTCAAAGCTAAAGAACCCTTCCTAATTGGAACGGTAGTGGTGAGAACTTAAAGATAGGGTTCTTAATCTTTTTCCTGATATGGACACGTCTTAATGTGGGATGCATCTTAGGAAATCTGAACAATCTTCCTCTTATTAATAGTTACAAGGCTTCTATCCCCTCCAGGTTGGAATTATGTAGTTTTCTCTTTGAGTGCTAACTGTGATTGCTTCCAGTGCAAAGTTAAATGTTGAAAGTATTTTCAGCTGTCTTTTTTTTTCTTTAATGCAATTTGGCAACTGGGAATAGGGTGAGCCAAAGCAATGTGACTAACCAGATTTCTGCAGGCCATCAGTAAGAGCCTCACCAGTGGTACATGGACTGTTGTGCTACTTGAAGAGGAATGATGGTAGTGCATGACTCTTCAGGAGTCCTACAGATAAACTCTGGCCTGAAATGTTTTGTTAGCATTTTAAGAAGAATAAGGGAACACAGATTTTATAGGCTAATATGTTTAAGTGGCCGTGGTATCATCAACACAGTGGGATTTTCTGCAGCATGCAGAGGTAAGAAATAGCTCTGTACACATATACTGTGTAAGACTTCCTCCTTTTGGACTTAATGTGGCTTAGAACAAAGGAAAAACAACTTTTCACCTGTAATTCACCAGTGGAAGAATCATTTTTAAAAGCATTAGAGAGATTTTCCTTTGTCTCTGTGAATATCAGGGCCCTGCTGTACTGGTTATTTTTTATTAATGCAGACTTCCAGTCAATGAGGGCAGAAAGGAGATCGCTGACTACATAAAATTCTGGGCTGGTTTGAGTTATAGCTCAGGATATGAAAAGTTCCTCTTTTGCCTAGATATGAGGTTCAGTCACAGTTAGGAAATAAAAGGCCATAGGGCATTGTTAAAGAGAGCTAAAAGAAAGAAATGCATGAGGGAGAGTTGTATCAGATGGTTGCAGCAGAAGATCTGGTGGTTGGACTTCTCAGTGCTGCTCTAGCATCTCCAGGTCTGCTGGGGAAATAGTGTAGCTGGTGTTGGCATCATGGTATCTCTTAATGGAAAAGAAAGTGTGTTGCCAAATAATTTTGAGATTCAAGGAGGAAGGGCTGAATATGTTTGGGAATTTCTGTCAAGTTACTTTACCAACTGATTACAGGGACATTTGAATACATGGAGTTGAAAGCAAGCCACATTCAGTTGATGTTAACTAATACAGAATTTTACATGATAGTCTTTATTAGCACACACAGATGCATAATGAGAATGTATAGGTGTATATAAACCCTAGAATCTTTTTCTTGTAAACTGTTGCCCTAAAGTTTGGCTTCTTATCTTTTTTTTTTTTTTTTTTTTTTTTTTTTTTAGAGAAAATGCGTAACAGAGCGGGATAGCTGTTGGTTCCTGGCAGGCTCAATATATTTTGCGAGTGCTTTTACTGTGGAAGATGCAGGTTCAAGTTCTGTTCCTTATGCATTGGTTGATATTGGTGGGGTGGAGGAAGAGTGAGATGGTGCTGGCCTTCATATTGCAAAAAGAGTTCCTCAGAATACAAAAACAAACTAAGCAGCTTCCTTTGTGTGGTATTTGTAGAGAACATAACTCAAGAGTGCTGAGCTCTTTCTGGGGGAGGTGCAGAGGAGGGAAGGAGGAGGCTTTTAGATCTTCCCTGCAAATGACAGACAGGTTCATCTTCGATAAATGTACATGCATCTCAGTTGTGATGTCAAGAAGTCTTGAAGGATCTCTGCTTTTCAATCCATTGTGGCATATTGAAGAATTAAATAGTTTAGTTGTATAATATGTAAATGATCCTTTTTCTTATTTGCGAATATTATTTTCACTGTCTTAGGAATTGGGCCTGAAATATTTTTCTGGGCTTAGTGGCAACACAAAGGCATTAGATCAAGAATGTTCCAAGATTCAGATTGGCTGGTATTTGCTTATATCACCATGACTGAATGTTACCAGTTTCAAAATGCTTTTTGGTTGTTCAGGAAATTTTAAAACAGCTTTGATTTCAAACATGAAACTTGGCAAGTGACTGATCCATAATGTGTTCTAATCACTTCTGGTATTTTGGAAAAGACTTGAAAAAGATTGAAGTTGTTATGTTATTAGAAATCTAGTTAAAAATTGCATATTTGAACTTCTCTTCTTTACCTGGAACATAATTAGCACTTGGTCTTGTAGTCCTTTGCCCCGGATGAGTGTTAATGTAATGGAATTTAATTTTGTATTCTGCTGTACACAGTTTGTGTTAGATTTTACTACTATAAATATATATACCAGTTTCAATTCTGCAGTTTAGTTGACCACCAGGGGGGTGCATTTGTTGTCATTTGTTTTGTTTAAACATATGTTATGGAACCAGTTGAATACGTTATTTGAATAATAATAATAATAATAATTTATTGTATATTAGGGGTGGTTTGGGTTTTGTAGTGCAAATGGAGCTAGAGTGAATTTTAGTTTTGGTACTTTGAACAATTCAATAATGCAGAAGCCTTACTAGCCTGAGCTCATACCTAGCGTGTAATCTTCTTATGTATTTGAAGCAGAGAATAAATATTGCATAGATTTAAGTGTGTGCACACAGGGTCCCTGGAATAACCACAAATATCATTTGTATTGGATCAGGTGGGCAGGATGCTGAGGTCTCTGAATCCAGTCCTGCAGCATATTTAGATATAATTTGCCTCCAGCAAAAGTAGCAATTCTTTTTAAAAATCCATTTTAAACTTATCTAGTAAATATGCTGTTGCTTTATTAGCTAGATTTTGCAGGATGTGGCTGTAGTATAAAAACCTTTTTGTTTTTTTTTACTAATATTGCAAGTAAATGGAAGATTTCTTTTCTCCTTTTTTTTCCCCCCTCCGATATTATTTCCTGTTCTGACGCAGTGATCAGTTTGAATTGTTCTGATATATTCTCTTTTTCTGTATTGTTTCCGGGGGAAAAAATTACAATAGAGCTTTGCCAAATCATAATGCAGGACCTGAACTTCCCTGAACTTTTGTATAGTTCCAGCTTGGACTGAATTTCACTTCTTGTAGGATGATGTCTAATTAAATGAGAATTATATATCTGGACTTTACTGGGAAATATTTGAGAGCTCACATTGGTGTTACATTAAAAGTTTAAGCAGCAGATTTACAATACAGTCCAAAGGTCTCAGTGTCCTCTGGTATAAAATTTCCAAAGATTTCTGAGATGAATGAAATTTGGGGGTGGTTGGTAGCTTTGTCCCTGTAATATTGAATCTCAATAGCCTGTACAATAAGATATTGTTCAGTATCCTCCTTGGACCTTGAGCTTAATATGGCAGTTACATAAACTGAAAGAATGTGAAACTTCTGGGCATGATTTGTGCATGACATTGTGCAAGATGAAGCTGGTTTTGGACTTCAGGTTAATGGCCAACTGGCAAAAGAAAAATGCACTTAAATAAAAGGACACATTGATTGTGCATCTGCACATGGTAGGATAAATTTAGTCCATGCATAATCTGAAAGAGTGCCATTGCCATGTGAGATGTACCTGCTTATATGAGGTCCAAACTTAGGCTGTAGTCCTAACTTTACTTTCTCTTAAAATATACCATGCCCCTTCTTCCACATCAAAATCCCAAGTTCCTCCCAAGGTCCTCAGTAGGCCTGTAGAAGTAAGTTCCAAAGGAAGTGGACAAAAGGCCCTTTTAAAAACTGCTTTACTTGGATGAAGTAGGTGGCTCCCTAGGGTAGAGAAAGTGATGGAACTCCTGTCCATCTAGTGTGTTCTGGGGCGCTGAAGCCACACTTGCTGCTGCTGCTCTGAAAGGCTGCAGGGGGTATTGCCACCCCTTGTTCTTTCCACTCCTCTGGCATCGACTAGAACTACAAATTTAGGCCTCTGTGCTGATACTACTTCCCTCCTTGTCTTTTTCTTCTGTGAGAGGTGTGCCACACCTTCATCCTAATCCCTTCTCTCTCTAAAGCGAAGGATGTGTGTGTGAACATGGGAAGGCAGATTCTTGCAGTGCAGTCAGGGGATGGTGGTGTGTGTCAGGGAGGTGGGATTGGGCTGCTCTGTTATAGATCCTGGGACAAGATCAAAGGTCCTAAAAATGAAGATCACAAAAGGAGCTGAGTTACTAGGTGTAGTCTCCTGAGGTCAGATTGCAAGGCAATGGACCATTAACTAGAAGTCAAGAGTAAGAGTTGTGACAACTCTCTGAAGTTTCTTACACTGAAAACTTGCAGCCTTTGCTTTCTTGTTCAGTTTGCTTTTGCTGTCTCAAGAAAGAGGACAATAAAAGTTATTTGTCCTTATTCTTGGAGCAGCACGATTAAGCTGAGGCTGTGGTGCCGGGAATATGTTCTCTGTACAAGGAATAAGGAAGCCTCTGTTGCAGTAACAGAGAAAGGGGCAGGATATAGTGAACTTCATGTCTTGCTGATATTGCTGAGTTTATGCCTGAAATATTCAACTTCCACACTAAATTGCTCAACAATTAAAGTGATATTTAGGATTCAAAATAAAGATTTATCATTTTGATCTTCTCTGCCATGTGTCCCATGAAATATATGTGCATTGCCATATGGTTTTTCATTTCACCTCAATATATGGCCTTTCATCTAAAGGCCATATCATCAATGTGTGGCCTTTCATCTAGATGGCCTTGATCATATTGCCCTTCGTAGATTAGAGTTGGGTTGAACTTCTTCAGGGCAGATCTGCGAAGGGAGGAGAGAGGGAGTACCCATTAAACTGCAGGTATTACAAGCACACAGTGGCTTTGTGGGGAGTACTCGATGTCATCTCCTGTAGCAGTAATCAGCAGTGAAAAGGATTTAATTAATATCCTTACTCCAAGAAAAGAAGCCACAGGATCTTCCCTGATGACAATAGCTGCAATTTTGATTTTAGTTTGCTTTACAAGGGACCAAGTTTCACAGCTAGACCATATTGCTGCGGAGTAACATGGTGAAGACATATACTCACATGGTGAAAACCTGAGCTCATAACCAAGTTCTATGTCAGTATTCAGTAACATTTTTTTACATTTTAAGGTTTTAATACTACATTGTTTTGGCTCATGCTCATCTCTTTTATATGGGTTTTACAATTTTGATTCTTTTCGCATTTCT
The DNA here is from genome assembly GCF_037038585.1 of Patagioenas fasciata. Lineage (NCBI taxonomy): Eukaryota > Metazoa > Chordata > Aves > Columbiformes > Columbidae > Patagioenas > Patagioenas fasciata. The sequence goes on along the minus strand of NC_092520.1, from coordinate 75,087,384 downwards.
TATTTCTAAATCATCAGTTTTGAATGCTGTCAACATTTACATTCATTTTCTTATCCTTAATGAATCTGTTTAATGATAATAATCCTAGCACCTGTTGCTCAGCATTGGAGTAGATTCATCTTTCTATTCTTATCTAATACCATTGATTAATAACTCATTGCTCCTATCTGTCAGACAGTTTTTATCCACCTTATTGTATTATATCCAGACCATAATTCTCTAGTCTCTCTATGAGCTTCCTGTGTGGTACTGTGTCAAAGGCCTTGCTAAAATCCAAACAAATTATATCTGCCACATCTCCTTTATCCTCCCAGTTTGTCACTGCACTGAAATACCCATCACAATGAAACATTTATTGATGTAAGTTTCTGTGTTAAACCAGAATAAATGTGAAGGTTCTGCTGTGATTATATGATAGAGCCTGCTTCTTAACAGGTATTATCATTTTATGCACTAAGGATAATTTGAGCCATGGGAGATGATACCATTCAACAGGAGCAGTGAGGCTGTGAAGATCAAAGCATTATGAACCTTGAAAAGAAGTGGCAGAAGCTTACATGCTACAGTAACTTGTAAAAGGCATAAGCAAAGTCCTCAAGCTTATTCCAGGACATGCTCAGAGAGTATCAGCTGTAGAGCTGCTTCACAAAATTAAAAAAAACCCTGTCTTCAGGGAAAGAATTGTTTGGGCAAGGCCTCGTGAAAACTGCATGCTGTCACTGTTCCTGTTCCTTGGGAACATAAACAGGATCTGGGGACAGCTTGTGCAAGAAAACAGTTGGAATAGGGAATATCATGGTTTTCAGCAGCCAACTTGATTACCATCATCGCCCCTGTGTAGGAGGAAAGCTTCAAGAAGTATTTAGAGGAATGCTGGGTCCCACCTGGCTATAGCAGAACTACCAGTTAAACTGCACTTCAGGAGTCCAGATCAGGTCTTAAGTGCAGTTATAACAAGACTAACTCTTCAGTGGGTTGAGTAGTTCAGCTTCTACTGTGCTTTCACAGCTGGGCTTCTCAAATGCTGGATGCTTACTGTGTTAACAGTAGGAATAAATGAGAGGGGTGGACCGTGCTGTTAAGAGATCCAACACCTTTAACAGGTATGAGGGCCCTTGTGGTGAAATTGCATCCAGTACCTATTTTGGAGTGACTGTTAGGGTGGATTAGGCGTTGCAGCTTTTATTCGGTTGAGTGCCTCTAACTTCTTGAAACCCAGATTTCAAGGAGTGGTAGTCTTTGCCCAGATTTTTCATAGTTAAATGAAAATAGTTCAAACACTATTGGAAGCGGGGTGGGGTGCGTGAAAATTAACCCAAAATACACCTTTTTCCTGATTAAAATGCTTTTCTAGCTGAAACAGCCATGGTTTGGAAATTACAATTTGTAATGGATACAGTCTTCACTGGAAAAGTAAACTCAAAAGGTGAATGCCATAAGGAAGATAAAGTCTCTCTGGGCACAGGGCTTTGTGGTCAACTAATAACAGATGGAGATTTACAATTTTGACCATGAAACCTTTGGTCTCCTGTTGTTCATTACTGCAGTGGCAGGAACCCTCAGTCCCAGCACAATGCTGTAGGTTGTCCTCTGCTCCTGTTCTACTAAATCATGAAAACCCCCAGGTTTCTCTCATCGGCTACCCTGTGACCCCAGTTGGAGTCAGAGCCCTGGGATTAGGAAGAAACCCAGTTCAGCACTGCTATACCATGCAAATGGCTACGAGTTCAAAGACAGAACTGGAAATGACCACAACTCCTGTGTACTTTTGAAAGTGTATAAAGGGCTCCAATTCAGAAACAAATTCCTTTTTGGAAGGATTGTTTAGGCGCAGGCATTTTTTTGTTGTTGTTTTACATTCTGTCCCCTCAAGACAGGAGACAAGTGACAAACATGCTTATAGAGATCTACTACCAACTAAAGTACATTCACCTTAAAAAAGCAGTAGTAGCGTAACGTTATATCCATGTTAATAAGGCTTGTTCTTTTGCATTACCAATGAGCCTAGACAGAGCATTGTGCTGACGTGTTTATACTGGTTGCAATTTCAAACTTGCTTATTTTTTGTTAGATGAGGAGCCTGTGCAGCATCGACCTTCCTCTCTGATTTCTGTGACATAATTAGTCCATGGCCCTGCTTATGTTTTCAAACATAAAATGCCAAAAAGTAATCTGGGTTATATCCTATGTCATTATTTGGGTTCTGAAGTTGGAACGAGGTCTCTTGACCAGCCCCTGAGCTTATTTGAAAATTCTCTTCAAAGTAATGGGCTTTATTTTTTTTGTTGTTGTTATTTTTCTGTGTATGTGTGTGGTAGTTGTTTTGATTTTTTTTCTATATTTTGTTTGTTTGTTTGTTTTTGTTTTCTCACCCTTTCCATGGTTGTTGCAAAGGACTTTCTTGATATAATCCATTAGTTCCTGAGTAAGAGCATCAGTATTTTACTTTCTGTGAACAGTTATTTGTTGCAGTTCCTTCATCACTGATTTGAAGTTCAAGAAGTTAGAGCAATGATATGAGCAAGAACTTCGGCAGTGGTCAATTGGCTGATCTTGTAAATTCTATGTAGAAAATTCAAAAGACATCAGTGAGTGTTGTGCTATATTCTCTCCTAGCCTTCCCTTTCCTCGTAACTAATCAAGTGTATATGATTCCTGTTCACCTGCTTCAGCTGACTTCAGGTATTCAAGGAAAATCAAACCTTTACAGATAAGGAACTTCCTTATTGCTAAGAGGCTGCAGAAGGTTGACATCTTCTGAAATGTTTTCTAGTAACAAATGATATTTTATATTCTTCTCTTCAATTTTTAGATGGAATGAATGTGGTTCTTATGAAAGTGGTGGACTAGACCATAAATGTGAGTCAGGCCCAGTAGAGTCAGATGCCATACAAGTTGTGGAATATTGTTAATGAACTTGGGTCAATGTATAGTCAGTAGCTTTGCTCTCATTTTTCAGGCTCTGAATAAACTTTATGGCAAGCAAGAATCATGAAAAAGCAAAGTAAAATCCATTTCCCTTCTGATATTTGTTTTTAAAGCCTTTATGGAGTGCTAACACTTGCTCTCCTGTTGACACTCTACTCATATACCTCTTCCCAGAGCTGCCATACTCCTCACTCTTGCAATTCCAGAGCTTGGGCCTCTCTCAAGCAAAAGTTCACTGACTGTTCTCCAGCCACATCTCTTGCTTTCTACTAAGGGGTTCGGGCACTTGGGTGAGACAGCACTCTCCTGCCCCGCACTGCTAAGCACGCTCACCCATGCACAGGAATGCCCGCACTGTGCTTAAGCAGCTGCCTCCGTTGCCACCTTTTGCTCGTACATACCTATCTAAATTGCTTCATCTCGAGGTCACAGGTTTCTCAGTGGCAACAGCTAGTATTCTGAGCTTAATAAGGCTTTCTGTAGGTTTTGCTCTGGGTTTAACTAGCTAAAATAGCTCTTTAAGATGCTCTATCTGTGTGTGTTTTATGTCAGGTGCTCTGTTAACTATGGCCATTTAACTGAAGCTTTTCAAGATGGGAGCGAACACGCTCGCACAGTGAGCTGCTTCCAAGGCTCCGTTTCTTGTAACGGGTGAATGTAAGTTCTTGTTGAATGTCAGGAAGTAAGCTGCAGTTGCATGGTACCATCTCCCATGGCTCAAATTGTCTTTACTGCATAAAATTATAATACCTGTTAAGAAGTGTGCTCTATCATACAATCACAGCAGAACCTTCACATTTATTCTGGTTTAACACAGAAATTTCAGTCAACCAGCATCTGCTGGTTAGACCTGCCTTGAGGAGATGGGCAGCTTCGTCTGCAGGCACAGTGCCCCAATGCTTAACTCCCAGAGAAACGCTAGATGTTGCCTTTCCTCCTGTTTCTTTCCAGTCAGGAGAATGCATGGAGCAGGAAGGACTTCACGTTAAAACTACTAGGAAAATAAAGTGAAGAGCAGTTCTCAGAGTGGTGCCCAGCATGGGAAGGGGGTGCTGTATCTTTGTGCTTTGGTAGGAGAGAGCTAAATGTTTCCTCATTCTCTACAATAAAATTGGAGTTTTGGACAAAATTCATTGTGATGAAGTCGATGCAGCGATTTATTCCTATTTAGGTCATCAGAATAGGGCTTCAGTGGTGCAGTCTGTACGCTGGCTCCCTATACAGGGATACATTTCACCCTCAGTGAATGCTCTTTGTTTTCTCAGTTGAGGTCAGTTTTTCATTGCATTCATTAAAAGAAATAGCTTTGGATTGCAAATACTGCTGTCCCTCTCCTTCCCTGTCAGCAAGCCAGCATTATAGTCCTGAAGATGTTAGAAAAGGGGTAAATTTGGAAGGGAAAGGAAGGGAAAAAAATGGAAGTTCAGACGCTGGAGCTGTTATCACTTGTCTGGCAGTTGTGCTGTTGCCTACTTCTGACAGACTTAGCATTTTTTGGCCTGGATTTCTACACTGTTCATCTATCTTACTAGATGCCAATCAGAAGAAGGCATATATATATATATATGTACACCTATATATATGTATCTTGATATACAGATTATCTAAAGAACGAGGAAAACGTTTCTCAAATGGTTCCTTCAATAAAAGCTTCATCCAAGCCTATAGATATTATCCTGTGGCAGCATCATCATAATGCCTCTGCCTGGGGACTCTTGTTCCCATCATTCAAATGTTCTAGAATCAGCTCTGTGTAAGTTTTGATAATTCCTGCTGTGGTGTCCCATTCCCTTCCAAGCTCTCTGCTTTTCCTCCTGCTTTTCAGTACCTCTTATCCTGACAGAGTGGAAATGTTCAGCCTGAAAATAAGTTCTGAGCTTGTTCCCGTTTGCAGTGTACATGTGTGTCTGGACATGTTTGTGTGACAGTGTATCATCTGATACAGTGCATTTCTTTTTAAACATCTGCGGGGACAGAATTGGAAGGCTCATATAGCACTGAGGTCTGAAGAACTGGATTTTTACTTGTGGAAGAACAAAAGAAAGATTTCACTTAACAATTTCCCCCAGCCTGTGTGACATCCAAAATCAGTATTAGGTTCACACCCAGGATTTATTTGCAGATCTCTGTCATTGTGCTACTGGTGAAGAGAATGGCTTTGACTTAGAATGGGGTAAATTAGGCAAGTTCTGCTGTCACCTTTAAAAATAAAATTTAATCAAGTTTTGATTTGTTCCTTTAATGAATCATCGCTACATTGTATGTGTCTGTGTATATTGCTGTATGGTTTGTTATTACGAGGCCAAATCCTGACAACTTATTGCAAAATCGTTTTAATTTATTATTAATATTTTTTGCTTTTCTCATTTCTTCTGATTTTGGAGCTTTTATAATTAGATATAATTAAAACCACAGGTTTTAAACTCCAGTCTAACATTTAAACTCATATTTATGGTGCAACCCCTGGAGTTTTATTGTCATTCCAACTGCATTTTGAGAAAAAAAAATTCCTTTTTTTTTTTTTTTGCATCTGTTCAAATGCTATGTCTACCACTACCACTTCTTAATCATCTGTTTTGCACACTAAAATGACATTTATTTTACATGATAAGAAACCGTGCAGTTTTATAGAATAGCTATTTCGTATCCCTTATCAAAAGGGTGCAAGGGACCTTTTGCCTTGTACGCTTTTTGAAAACAGCTTTCTTGTTTCTGAACTTGTCTTTCTCTGCTCCTCCATCCAACAGTCTGAAAGTGCTGCATGCTGTAGAACGAATTAGAAAAGTTGTTGGCTGGCATTATGTAAAACCATATTTTCCCTCTTGGTGCGTATGTTCCGGTCATAGCAATGTCCTTGTTTTGCTGAAATTAACATTTTTCCCCTCACAGTCGTTGGTATGTGATGGTGTTTTTCCATCTTCTTTAATTGTGATGCTTTTTTTTTTTTAATTAGTATAAGGTTGATTGTTAAAATTAAGTGGCAGAAGGCTTCTTTCCAAGTTATTCAGAGATCTTTTGCTGAAGAAATATATTTTGCTTCTCTCAATTGCCTTTTTCTCCTTATTCTTTCGTTGCAAACTACTCTGGGAAGAGCTTCTTTTAACAAAAAAAAAAAAAAAAAGGCTACGCTTGACTGATAATGCATTGCTTTGGATGGTGAAACATTATGAAAGTTTAATTTTTAATTAAATCTGAAATACCAATTATAACTGAAAGAGATTTTAACCTGTTTCTTTTCAGACTGCCTGAAGTTACATTGTAGATGCTGAAATCACTGCACCTTAAAAACAAAAAGATTAAGCAGCACTGTATTCCTGTAAGTAAAGGCTTTTCTGGTACCTTTGTCCGTATTTTTCCTCTATATGCATCCAAAGTGTTAGCACAGTAGCTGGTCTCGGATAAAGGTCAGAGTCCCCTTGAATGGGATTTGGAAGTTCAAAGGATGTTTTATTTAAAAACTAAAACCGAGCTTACATCTTGCAGATCTTTAATTTCAGACCCCTGAATAGATCATTCTTTTCTGCTTTGTTTTGAATATTATTAGGAACAGTGAGCGTCTCTGTGTCTGTTGACTTACAGTTCCTGTCGCTTTGTCAGTGAGGATTTCTGCACTTCGGTGCAAAGATAACAGGGAGTAGCAGAAGATTCCTTATAGCATAAAATATAGTTTATTCTCTTTTCATGATGTCATAACAAATTTTCCTCCTTTATACAATAAAAACCCAAACAGCTTTCTGATGACATCACAAGGGGCCTCAGCTGCTTTAGGGTGTGGATGAAGGGAGAAATGCCTAATTCATCTGTGGTGTGACACAACAAAACAGTCAAAATAATATCTTGTGTCTCTCAGCAAGAAACAAGTCTATTTCTAAGAGCATAGTTATTCCATAAATGCAACTCAGGCTGTACATCAGTCTGATCTACCCTTATTTAGAATCTGTTTCTTGAATGTATTTGGGACAATAATTGATATTTGGAACTTCAGTGGCTGAACAACAGACACGCAAAAGAAGATTGGAAAATATAGTAGATTCAGATACTCTGAACTTAATGAAATAATATATGAATAAAAATCTAGGAGCTCATAGATAGTAGGAAAAAAATTATTTTAGCTGGACAGTACAAAGCTGTAGAATATTACAGAGCAAAGTCAGTTTGTTTTCTTGTTTAAGATCAAAATGTGCAGTCTGTAATGAAATACAGAACCTTCTTCCAAAATGGTGCTTCTGTACTTCAGTGTTAATATATTTTAACTGTTACACGGGGGTTTTTTTCTTGCTTCTCCCCTCTCCCCTTTAGAGAAAAAAAAAGAAAAAGAAAAGAGAAAAAAAAAGTATTTTAATTATTTATTTTAAACTAGCTGAAGGGTACAGTACACTGTGGGCAGCTAATGTGTGCCCCTTCCAGCGTGGAGCGCCAAGCATGACTCAGGCATGCAGATTGTGCCTTTCTGGCTCTGCTCCATTGTGTTTTTACATTACTGGCAAGGGCCATGCCATTGTGTTGTTTAAATATTGTGTATTAACGGCAGGCTGTGGCCAGTGAATGGTATTTAACATTTTCTGCTCATCATTCCTGAACATGAGCAGCTTTCCTGGCCACCAGAGGTTAACCTTGCAATTACACTGGTGAGCTGGGTTGAACACACTTGTGGATTTGTTGGGTCCAGCGGCAATTTAAAGGGAGATGTTGGGGGGAAAGTGGGGGAACACTTCTGAATCTCCGGATACAGAATTTCAAAGTTGTCTTGCATTTTGTGTGAGCAACCAGGAGAACTGTTTTTCAGAAAACAGAAGTAATTATCTTTCCAAAATGCAGCAGCAGAGTGAGGAGTAAATTAAGGAACGTTCTTTGAATCCTTAGGATCCAGATGGTCAGTAAGTCCTGCATGGACAGCCCTAAGGCAAAATACCAGATAGCAATATATGAGCTGGCTGGAATGGGCTTTTTTCAGTTGTATGAGTCTGTCGGCTTTGGAGAGGAAATAAACACACAAGTACAAAATTTTTGTATAGGAAATGTTTTTAGGTTTTTTTTTTTTTTTTATCAAGGGTGGAAAGCACATCAAGGCAGAGATACTGAGCAGCTTGCTCAAAGTCAGAGTAAATAGTCAAACTGGGAGTGGAGTGTGGGATCATGGCTCCCAAGTCGGTTCTGTTCTGCCTGGTTTCTCTTTTGATTCCATGAAGCAAAGGTCCAAGTTTCTAATATTTGAGTGTCTTGTGTCATTTACTTTTTTTTTTTAAAAAATACCTCACCTGTAAACTTCTAGCTGCTCCTAAGTTCGGTAGCCTTGGCGTATAGCCCATCTCTGGAATACAGAAGCACAAGGTGGGGGAACTTTACGTATGCGTGTGTGTACTATAAAAGGAGGATATGATCCTTGCTATACCTTGTGTCTATGTATCTAGTAACTTGGTACAATAAAAATGGGAGCACCTTTTTATAGAAAGAAGTATGCTTTAAGGATTACCTTTGTTTCCTCTGTGTGTTTGCTGTAATCGCATCTCTCTAATTGTAAGATCTTTAATAAAGTGGACTTCCCATTATGGCTTTCCTGTATTAACCCAAAAGCAGCAAGAAAAAAAGGCAAGCCATGCTTTCCTAGTTTTCTGTTGTGGTGTGTGTTGTGCATGTTTGGGTTTTTTTTGGTTGGGTTGTTTGTTTTTGTTTGGTTGGTTTATGTGTGTGGTTTTTGTTGTTGGGTTTTTTTGGGGTGTTTTTCTCTTTGAATAGGATTTCTTTAATTGAAGCATGGCAAGCTTGCTTTAGGGTAGGGATGTCCTGAAAGCAACTGATTAATATAAGATGGGCCAAATTTTTGGCTGATACAAAAATATGCCTGACTTGATACATGGCATTAAAAGGAAATACAGATTCACAACATGTGAACATCTGGCAGAAAGCTGCATAGAAACACAGCCTTCTAAATGTAGTGCAGGCATGTTCTTAATGGGAAAGGTCTGTGGGCTGGATTCTGCTTATGTTGGGTGCTCTGGCCAAGTACTGCTATGTACTAAAGTTATGTGGATTGGTAGGCAAGTAGATCCTTTGAGGTCCATGGGACTACTCAAATACTTAACTTTAAGGATGTGGTTAAGTACTTCACTGTTTTCAACTAACTCCGAATAGGATTAAGTCTAAATTAGGAGATACCTCTACTCGCATTCAACACCTACTTTATTTTAGAAGGAGGCAGTGACAACGTATGGTGGGTGAAAGAAAAAGATTCTGTACACGTAACCTGAAAATCTATACAAGAGACACAACTGGATGTACTTTCAAAGCCATGGTGTTAGTTATATTGCCATCATCTGAGGCCAATAAAGTGTATGACACATTATTTTTTGTTAAAAGAGAGATTTGACAATGTTTCAGCCTTATGCAGCCTTGTGATCTGATTACTGACCAGTCTTGGCAGATGCTGGCTCATTGAGTGGTATGGGACAAGTAATTTAACCTCGCCGTGCCTTGTTCAGCAGATCACTTTTTCAGTCTGGTTCGAACTGATACAACTCTGTGAATGTTATTGAGTTTGTGTTAGCAAAGCTCTTAGAGGAGAAATAGTAACCATTGTTATTATTAATAAGTATATTGTGTAAACAAATCACGAGGGATGGAGATACAGCCACTCACGGGGGTGATCTTTCATAACTCACTTGTGCCTTTGTTTAATTCCGTCACTCAAAGGTATCAAGGCCAACTCCAATTTACAGAAGTATTTCTCATGTCACTCTCCCCACCGTTGAGTATTTTATTGTTCACGTTCTCTCTCCGTCTGTTTCTCTGCGACTTTCCTCCATGCTGAATTAACCTTGCATACCGAACTTTATTCCCCTTTTTTGTATTATACAGCAGAGACATTTGTGTAGCCTCCAAATTACAGAGAGCAAATTCATTTTGTCTAGTGCTTGTTTGCTGATGATGTATGAAACAGACAGAAGACAGTTTGAATTTTCATAAGTTCAATTGAGCTTGCAGGCATAAGGAAAGGAAGAGGAAGAACCCAAGCCGATGTGACACAGTAAGCTGGCATCCCAGAGTGCGTGCTGCATGTGTAGCGTCAGGATGTCAGGCCTGAGAAGGGCTTCGTCCATCACCGTCGTGCTTTTAAATGAAGGAAGAGTTTTGAAGCAACAAACAAACTACCCTGCTGTGTTCTTTACAGCACAGGAATCCTCACCGTTCCCAATGGATATGAGATCTGTCCTTCTCTCCTGTAACTTGCTGTTTTAACTAGAATTTCGTGTCTAAGATGACCTCTGAGCCCTGCAAATTCCTACCCCCTGTCCCTCTGACAAAATGTAAACCCTCAATAGTTAGTAAAGAAATTTATGGGGGTTTTTGTGGCTTGTCAAAACTCTGCTGGAGAAAACTTGTACAAATGTGAAATGAATATGGAAGTGTGCTTTCTTTGAACAAAGATCAGTGTCCTGGGGCTGGCTGTCACTGGGGAATTGTGTTAGTACTAACAAAGAGAATTAATTTTGCCTTTTCCCCTTCCTATACCAAGGCATTAATCCAGAAACTCACGAGGATAAATTCTGCCCTGATTTCTACCTGTGGAATCCCAGTGGAAATGTGGAGAGGTCAAAAATGTTTGTCAAGGTGGAAATTGTTCTAGGGTTAAAATTGTTGAGAAGGCAGAAATCGGTGGATTGTTATCTAGCCCAGGGTCAAGAGGATACATAGGAGCCCTGCGTGGCATTATATGTGTCTGAAAGTGCTGCTTTTGTTGCGTGTTAAGGAGAACATGAAAAAAATATTCTAGTGAGTGAAAAGTTATAATCAGGAGCACAGTGATTAATTGTTCTTCATTTCCACTGAGAGAAAGACCTAAGGAAATCAGTTCAATGAGCAGTGATAATTACCAAGTTACATATTAAGAACCGTGTTCTGACTGTATTGGTTGTAAAACACTGGGATGCACAACCTGTGGGTGCTGTGGAAACAGGGGATGTTTATTTTTTAAGGAATGGCTTGGAAAACCATCTCTTGGGGTGTGCCAGAACTCACCATAAGGCAGAAGACCAGCCTGGATGGGTTCTGTTGCTCCCTGGTGTTTCTCCAATTCAGCGTACCATTTGGGAATGTTGGTATGTGGCTAATACATTCCTGATTAATAAAGCTTAATGTTCCCAAAAGGTCCCTAGGGTTTTCATTTTTCCATCCTCTTATAACTGAAACCATACTGTCTCTTCAAAGATTTTACTGGGCTGCCAGCATTCTGCTTTGACCCTTCTTTTTTTAGAGAAGGACAAGGCAGGGAGTCGTGTAGACACCAAAGGACAGATTTTCAGTTACTGTGACTCTGCGTTGTTTCCTTCCAGTCAGTGCACAAATGCTGATTTGTTTCAGTTACTAGCTTTTAGAATTTGGATGAATGGAGACACTCCAGGTATTGCCTCATACAAAGGCCTCTAACACAGACTGTGGAGACAGTTGAAAGTTGCAGATAGGATTGATGATCAGAGCAAATACGTAATGGGGCTGGAGTAAAGCCTGCTACAAAAAGGTAAGTGTCTCAGGAGACTGGGAGCTTTGTGATTGTCTCTGTTTTCTGATTTTTCATGGAAACATCCTTGAAAGATGTTTTCACTTAGTGAAACTGCAAATCTCAAAATGCAGTTGGCCAGCCTGAAAATTTTGTTAGTTCTCAGGTTGGTTTTAATCAGTCCCATTCACAACTTAGTACAAAAAAAGAGTTGGGAATGATTGTCAGTTAAGTCCCTTATGCTTTTTTTGTTTTCTTGCACATGTTTTAAGTTTGGGTTTTTTTGAGAGGTGGAAGGCTTGTGTGGGACTTTTTGTTTTTGTAGGTATGCATGCTAAGAGCATCAGTTGTAGTGTACAAATGGCTAGAATCCTGACTTTTTTCATAGGTGCCAGCTCCTGGTTTTGCAGAATAGCGGCCACAATAGATGCAGGTAGGAAAATGACCCTCCAGTGTGTGGTTGTTTTAGTATATGAAGGAGTATGGATTGTGATTCACTCATATTAAAAAGACATGGGAATCTTAGCATTGATTCCCCGAGTAGCACTCCCCAACTAAGTGGTAAAACACTTCAGCATTTCAGCACCTGAAGATGTTACAGTGAAAGTGGAAAATCTTTCAGACCATTTATCAAAGCTTTTGCTGGTCAACTTCAAGATAAAAGAAAGACTAAAAATTTTTGAGCAAGGAAAGCTATCTTAGACCAGAGGTGTCACCAGATAAGCTACAAATGGGAAAAAAGCAACACAGACTTGGTGTTTTCCAAGCCTTGGTACTCTTATTTTGTCCTATCCAAAAGGAAATTCTTCATCTAAACCAGTGTATAATGGGAGGGACTCCACAGAAAGGCATTGTGGTTCTTCTATATTTGTATCAGTGTCCCTGAGGACACTCTCACTGAATCATGTCAGATTCCAGAGTCTGATGTAGGGCAGTCTGATGAATGTAACTTACCCACACTTTCTGGTCTTTCTTCATTAGTGTAAATGGTCTAGTTCTGAATTTTACTGTAAAGGATCTGTTGTTTTCTTATTGCCCTCTTTCCTGTCATTACCCCTGCATCTAGCTAATAGACGAGAAGATATTTCGATCTCGGTTGTGTGAAAATTGGTCTGTTGTTTTCAGCAGTTTCCACTGGCATGAGAGAGATCAGAATATTTTCTTTATTTATTTATTTTTTAAAATAAATCATCTACAGAGCTCTGCTGCTGACACGTCCGTCACTTTGGTGCCAGTACACGCTCTGCAAGGCCTTCAGAGGTCTGACAGAGAACGCTGTCCTTCAAATATATATTTTAACAGTCCTGTATTTCCTCATGACAAAAGAATTTCAGCATCTTTTGTTCTATTTGCATGTCATCATCCTATAGCATTATCATTTAAAATTACTTAGTTCTTGCTTCTTGCTTCCTTCTCTTATACCTCTCTCCTTTAGGAGTCCACAGGAGCTGGAATCAAGACAGCCAGATTGGAGATATTGAGGACTTGGCAGATCAGTCTGTGCCTTTAAAGGCCATTGGAAAAGTATTTGGCTTTGCAAGATGTTTTGGTGTCAGTAATAACTGAAGGCAACACTGAGTCAGAACCTGAATTAACAAATTTTTTTGAACCCATTGCTTTCCCTGTCAGATTTTTTTTTTTTTACTTGTCTTCATAATGTTTCCTTAAAAATTTCATTTTAGTTCTTGTAATGTTCTCACAGAAGTTTTGAATAATGAAAATCTTTTGTAAAATGGAAGAGCGTTATGCCTTTAAAGACCGGCAATAAGTAATCAAGAATCCTGTGACTTTAGCAGCGGAACATTTTCAAGAAATTTGGTATATATATATATTTCCAGCAGCAATGATATAGTTGTGCACTAGAACACTGCATGTCTTCTCTGAATATGAACCGGTTCAGGTCATGATCATGCAGTTCCAGTTCATTTGGGTAGGTTGTAGTGGCACAGTTCCAGTGTATGTAGTTCGCAAGACCATCAATGGGAAAATCTGCCGAACATCAGAGTCTAAGCCAGAGGCAGATGAATTTTCATCTCTCCTCAGTTTCTTTTTCCATTCATTAGGGTTTCAAGCAAAGAGGGTAATCTGTTTTGTCATATCTCTTGCCCTGTTTTAATACACAACTAACCTTCTTATGTCTGAGCGGCTGTCACTTCTCTAGTACAAGTGATGGTGGATTCCTGAAGCAAACAACTATAAAATGATCACCCTTCAGGACAGGCTTAGTGTGTACATGACAGCTTTTGCCTGGATGCAGTTAAAAACTAGAGGGAAATTCCAGCGGTTGGGGCATCAAACAAGCCTGAGGAATGCAGAGAGACGATGCTGAGGCATCCAGAAATCAGATGACCAAGAGGGTATAGAATTACATTAGCGTATCAACCTGACAAAAAAGATAGCGTGATCAGAAATGAAAAATCCCTGAGTCAGTGGGCAAGATTGCCATAGGTAGTGATGCTTGTGAGGGGCACTGGAACCTAGGAGTTTTGATTATTTCAATCCTACAGGAAGGAGAGGATTATGCTTTTTATTTTGTCAGGGTTTGTTGTTATTAAATTTGTTCTGATGCCTCTTGGCCATGTGAAAATCACCCCAGAAATGATAATATTTGCTGTTTCTTTTTGTGTCACAAGTTGACATATTACTACTTCTCAGCTTCTTTGTGTGTTTGTGTCTTAGAAAATACTGATCTTTGCAACTACATCTGCTCTTATTCGGATCATGCTTGCCATTCATGAAGACATTTGTTTGCTGTGACAAACTCCTGTTTGCTTTAGCGGTATGCTGTGGTCTTCTCACACCTGCGTGCTGATGCATGTGACTCTAGAACTGCTCTGAAGAAAACGTTCAAGTATTAGTACAACTCTAGATATCTAGAAAATATTACTTTCCTCGGGATACCAGTCATGGTCACCTCAAGTGCCCTGTCCAGGGAACTGTCCTTTGGCAAAAGTTCAGGAGAATTGTTAATGAACGAACGTAATCACAACTACAAACTATAACAAATATAAAATCTTCTACAATAATTTTTATATTTTCAAAGTAGTATTGAACCAAAGTTTTGGATTCAGATACTCCCTGAACTTCTGGTGTTCTCAAAATTTCATTCTTTCCTCATCTTTGAAGTCTTAGACTGTTGCACAAATATGGAAATTGATGATGAAAGGCCACTTTGCTACCGGGTCCAAATCTTTTTTAGGGGCTTTAAAGCTAGATGCAGTAACACTTAGGTGCTTGACTCCGACTGGAATTTAAACTCCCCGAGTCAGGGTCTTTATTCGATACTTGGGATGTAGTAAGGGCAAAGGGAAGAATCTTGTACAACCTAGATGCAGCCTCAGGGAAGCTCTAGAGGCTGGGTGATTCTTCCATGGACAGAATTTCTTACTAGTAAGGAACACAGAAAGGATCTTTTCCTTACTGTAACCATTAGTGTCCCAGAGAATTCCAAATGAGCCAGCTAAATTTTACTTCTCATGAAATTATTAGCTGTTGAAATATGTTTTGTATCCCCCTGTAGAATTTGCCTTTCAGCAACATGAGATAGGCATAGATTTCCTGTGCCTTATGATGGTGGAAAACACTCCTGATGTCCCTGCATTGTCAGGCTGTCAGGGGCAGAGCTTTCTATGTGATTATCTTTATTATGATTTAATTACATTTAAAAGCATTTAATTTCTAAAAGTCTCTTACACTGTCTTCTGTCACAATGTTTAGAATGTATCTATACCATACAGTAGTTATTCTTTAAGCCTCCTTATACCTAGAAAACCTTGTGAAAGAAATACACTGTATAGCAAAATAGATGTTCCTTATTTAATACTGAAGCTTAAAGCTGAATTGTGATTACTCATGGATGTACTGGTGGAAGTTTAGAAAGAGTAATAGACTTTTCCTCCTGCTTTTTTCCTGTTGAGACATTAGGAAGCCCAAGTATCCATATTGTGAAACACTAAGTCTCATGTTTACTGCTGCCAGTACTTCATCCCACTGTCCAGGTGGAATAGGGCTTTGCCCATCATTCCCCCTGTTGCTTCCTAGAGCTGGCAACTCAGAGCTGTTGAACTCAGTGGGATTCGGGGCTGCAAGTGAGCGATGTGACAAAGCAAGTTTTCTTTGTAGGCCCTGGAGAGGTTATGCCATCATGGTATCGCCTGCAATCCCCACCAGAACTCTGCACACTATTTCTGCACTGAGTGCAGCCATCTTCTGATCACTTCTTTTACAGATAAAGAGTGGAATCCTGGCTCGAATAAAGTCAGTGGGATTCTTCCACATTCCTTTCAGTGGAGACAGGATATGTTGCAAATTTGTGAGCTTGAGCAGCTGCCCCTTGGAAAGGCATGGGTTATGGTGTGCCTGATGCATGTGCATGTGTACATCTGTTCCCACCTCTCCAGCAGTGCTGCCGCTGCTAAGGGGCAGACACCGTCTGCTCTGTCTGCTCTCATGTCAGCCTCCAGGTACAGGAGGAGACACAGGATTTTCCTTAGCTGATGTAAGGGGAAAGAATTTACAGTAGGAAAGTAAATACATTGTGCTTTCTGTAGAGAGATTTTTATATATTTTTTTTAAAACAACTAGATTTACCCTGTTTTAAAAGTTGTCATATGCATGGTTTTGTCCAGTAGTGGT
Source organism: Patagioenas fasciata (assembly GCF_037038585.1). NCBI lineage: Eukaryota > Metazoa > Chordata > Aves > Columbiformes > Columbidae > Patagioenas > Patagioenas fasciata. Next base: position 75,071,327 of record NC_092520.1, on the reverse strand, counting down.
TGAATGAAGGTTTCTTTTGTTTGTATCTCCTAATTTTAGGTGATTTGGAGTTCTTTTGTGAAAGTTTACAAGGCTATACTGGTTAGAAATCATTCCTCTCTCCCATTTTATCTAGCCCAGTTTTAACACTAGCTTAAAATACAGTCTGTGGAGCTGATGAGGAACTGAAAATTTGGTATGAGCTTCAGGCAAATTGGTCCTCTGCTGGGCTGGGGTTGGGCTCTTGCTTGCGCTGAAAGCAGGTGTAAAGTTCCAAGTCTCTGTCTCACTTTGGCTTTTCTACTCCTCTGCAGCACTGATCCGCAATTGGAAACTCCTGTGCTGATCTTTTTCAGTGCTGAGAGCTTTCAAAACCCAGTCTGTATCTGGCCTGGATTTGTTTAAATAAAAAGAAAAATAACAGGGCTTGTTCTGCAGACTTGAAATCCTAGTCTTCTCACTCAAAGCTAGCTAAAATATTATGTGTCTTTGCAAGTCTAGCACTAATTCATGTGGCTAAATTGACAGTAATGGATGAATATTAACGATAGATAGAATTGTTGCCCTTTAAGTAGGGCTTCCATTTACTTTAGGTTTTTTTTTTTCCACCAGTTTCACTGCTTGGAAGGTCAGGTTTTGTGTCTTTTGCTAATTTGCTAATATAGCACTATTCTTTAAATTCTTTCCCAGCTCATTCCCAGTGGCCACATGATCAGGACCTCAGGTTATAGTAAAATTTTGATGCTGTGGAGGACAGAAAATGGTATGAAGCTGAACAAGAAATCCTAACACAAATCTTGCCCAATGCAAATCTCACCTAACATAAATTACAGAAGTTGGCATCACATATAATGGCATTCTCAATGTCTGCTGTGCTTACTGTGGCTGCTCAGTTTACTAGTCCAAACCAAATTTGCACTCCTCTGTCCAGTAGATTTAGACCAGTGGAGAGGAAAAAGGAATTGTGTCCCTTCACCTCCCTGCTCTCCCCACTTTATAACTACAATCCCAATTATCTTGTCAAAGAGAAGTTTTTTATGGGCAAAAAGGTTAACGTATCACCACAATAACTTCTGAATATGGCTCATGCCTCAGGACTTGCTGTGGCACAGAAGGTCTTATTTTACCTCTAGGCCCTGTACAAATAGAAATACCTTGAACCGTGAGCCAGCAAAATGCGCAATTAAATAGGGGTAAAGTACATTTATTTTGTGCATAGTCACATTAATCAAATGTATCATTTTTCTTCAGAAATTACTGTTTCAACAAAAGCAAAATTATAGCAATTAAAAATGTAAGGAGGAAAACTAATACTGATTTTTTGGGGGTGCGTGGTTTTGTGATTTTTTGCATAATTTTGTGATGTGTAAGTAGTAACAGGTCTTACTGCACATCAATCTGTTAGACTGCAAGAGGCACTCACGTTTAGGAAAGGTGAAGGTTCAGTAAGTACTAAGCTAATGCTTAGTGACTTTTTGCATTGCACAAACCACTGCTGGTTTATTTACAGTGACATGCAATAATGCAAATATAGAAATAGAAAAGAATGGAAGTGTGTTGTGGTTTAACCTGGCAGGCAGCTGAAGACCACATACAGCGGATTGCTCGCTTCCCTCCCCTGCAGTGGGATGGGGGAGAGAATTGGGGGAAAAAATTGTAAAACTTGTGGGTTAAGATAACGACAGTTTAATGGGACAGAAAGGGAAAATAATACTTATAGTAATAAAAGAATATATAAAACAAGTGATGCACAATGCAATATCTCACCACCCTCTGACTGATACCCAGTCAGTTCCTGAGCACTGATCCCCTGGCTCATTTTGCCCCTAGTTTATATGCTGAGCATGATGTCATATGGTATGGAATATCCCTCTGGTCAGCTGGGGTCAGCTGTCCCAGCTGTGCCCCCTCTCAGCTTATTATGCACCCCCAATTCTTCCCCATCCCCCCTGCCCCTGTTGGCAGGGCAGTACGAGAAGCTGAAAAGTCCTTGACTTAGTGAAAGCACTGCTTGGCAACAACTAAAATACCAGTGTGTTATCAACGTTATGCTCATACTAAATCCAAAACGCAGTGCTATACCAGCTACTAGGAAGAAAATTAACTCTCTTCCGGGCGAAACTACAACAAAGGGCTTACTTGGAAATTCTGATACACAGAACTTTTTAAACTTTTTTTTTTAAATTGTCTGGGAAGGTTCAGTATCACTTCTTTTTGAATTCTGGCTTCGAAAGGAAGTGAGAAGTCAAAATTTCTGACTTCACATGTAGCTTTAAAATGCTGCAAAGGGCCTGGTAGCTCACCAGGAAAAGTAATAGATTGCCCTAAGTTTAAGCTCCTTGAGGTGTAAGAAACAAGATCTGGGATCTGTTGCTTTTTGAAATTTTATAGGGACAAATTGTGTTCTCTTTGCAATGCTGCAGGCTGCAGCATCTAACTTCCGCTCTAATTTTCCACCATCATTCTTGTGTCTAGGTACATCTAATTCTTTGTCTTCTCTTGGGTCTCTAATAGAAAAATTAAGGTGACAACCTCCCTTTTTTGCTGACAAAGGCTACTATAATAGATAGTTGAGTATTTGTTGTGAGTGCCAGGAGGAATGACTGTTTTGTGGACAGATATTGTAGTAGACAGAAGTATTGATTTGGTTTCATTGTAATAAACATTGCCAGATGTTTTCTCAGTGTTTACTGTTTGCATTAGTAAATAAATAAATCCTCCAGAGTACAATTATTCCCTATAATGTTTTTTCCAAAGTTTACTATTGTCTCCTTTTATATGTCAAAAGTGAGCTTCCTCTGCTTTCTGTGCAGCTTGAGAAACTAACGGGGACATGTGAAGCTAATTGTAAAATACAAATCCTACTCTAGGTTCAGATAGCACGTCAAGGCCAAATCTGGCATGTGTATGTGATGGCATCTTCACTTCGGGTACTCTTTCTTCATCTGAGAATTTCTCCTGTAGGAAATATCTGAACAGTTTTGGTTGGTTTTTTGTTTTATTTTGTCTTGTGTTGTCTTGTTTTTTCCACTGTTGTGTTACTGTTCGTACTGGTGAACATCTTGTCATGGGAATGTCATGGGAAACATCTGTGTACTTCGAGTCTTGGTAAAGATTCTTAGCTTGCGGGTCACTATGTCCACAAAATGATGATCAGATTCCAATGTATGTGTAGTCACTGAAAAATATGGTTAAATGCCAGTGCTTGCAAGCCCAATGTGTCAGTTATCCAGTAAGTTAAACCAGCTCTGAGTAAGGATCTAAGCTTCCACAGAGACCACAAATCATAAGAGTCCAGATTCAGTGATCAAACTATGAAAATCACATCACATCAATGTGAAAAGCAGCTGGGTGCTCAGCACATCATCCTGGTGCTCAGCACATCGTTAAGGTGCTCAGGACATCACTGTGGACCTATGTGCGGCTCCTGCATCTAAGCTTTGCTAGTGCTACCTTTTTCCTTGCAACAGGCATGGAAGATTGAGGCATAATTAGATTTTGAGTTCTCTCTGATCCCTGGTGTTATCAGCTCTCCTAAAAATATTGACCAAGTTTACAGGTGTTTTTTTGAAGTGTAGTCAATGTCCCTAGAAAGGAATGGTAAATGAGAACTGAAATTGTCTGCTGGGCATTCTGAAAATGATTTATTTTTATTTTCAGTGAAGCCATACCGGTTTCACTGAACTAATGGTTCCTTGCTCTGCCAGACTAAACCATCTTGTAATTTATGATTCTGAGTCCTGTGTGTTGAACACTGGTTTCCACACAGTTTCCTCCCAGGACAAGGTTCCCTTGGCAAGTTGGGTCATTCTGGAGCCTCCCTAAAACTTAACAGTTTTGTAGGTTTAGAAAGATGCAATGTGTATTTGAAGTGTCTGCCAGTGGCATCAGCTTTATTAACTTTATGATTCCTAAATTGAATCATCATTCTCTGTGTCAGATCCAAATTTTAAGTTCATATAAAACATGTCTTTTTTTTCCCAAATTCTTAATAGTTTTTACTAGCTGTTGTTTGTCTGCTTCTTCCAGTTTAACAACTGAATTTTACTGCACTTAGCTATTTAGCTACGTTTAGATTTTTTTATTCATTTTATTGGAACTTACTGTGATCGAAGCTTTTACAAGTTATATGTGTGTATATATTTACAGGTATCCTTTTACAACTTGGAAGGCTACTGCTTCTTAAAATTCTTATTTTGGACAAAGACTATCAAACCCATACTTGGTCATATTTCATTCAGTAGTGTCTTCCCTTTCCTCTTATTTTTTATTGGCAAGTAAGGGAAAGAAGAAAAAATGAAAGAAAAGCAAAGGAAGGAGAAAGCATCTGACCTTGCTACCAGGTTTTCCTTGTTGTATATGTGAATCCTTTCCCTCATGTCTCTGAAAACTTTGAAGACAACTACTTGCTTCCAAAAATCCCTATGTCAAATGAGGAATACTTGGCCTTTAAAAATGCAGCTGTATTTCTCATTTCACTTGCTTTTGAATAGTCAAGTGCAAGGCCGAGCAACAGCCACTGAAGGAACAATTTCAAGTTGCATGCAAACATGGCTCATCGGATGTGCATTTTTTCCTGTTTCTAAGGAATAAAGATCACAAGTGTGAAATGAAACATAACAGAGAGGCACTGGAGTGCAGATCTGAAGGTGGAATTTGCATTGGCTGCACTTCAGCACAGATGGCGTAAAAACTTAAATCTACTCTTGGGCCCAGAGACCTTTACCCCCCTCAGGTTAGCAAACGTATATAAGGGAGGAAGCTGGAATAGCTGAATTCCCAAGTGATTTTAATGATTCATGCTTCCTAAAAGAAGGAGCCGTGGGAAATGTGCCTGAACATCACTTTTTTGTTGGATGCTATAGGATATTTGTTTAGTGAAATAGCTTTGCTAATAGCTTTGTTAATCAGTTGTGTCCTAGACAAAATAAAAAGTGCAACACAGCCCTCCTCAGGTATGGTCTTCTGCAAAATCAAGCACCTCATTTGTTCCTCTTATCTGGGCAGGAAAAATGCAGCAAAGAATGACCAAAGTTTGCAGTTGCTCTGTCTGTAGCCCTTTTGATTTTTATGGGATAAGGAGTGCATAGGCTTGCTGCTTCTTACTCAGGAGTTATGATGGAAAACCTTTGCTTTATTATCTCCTCCTGCTCTGGCTGTCTCTCAGCTCTGAAGTGATACAGGGACACACCATAAGACACCTCTGGTTTTGAAGAAGGTTAGGACTGCTGAAGTCTTGGAGACCAGTTCACATTTCAGGTAAATGTTGCAGCACCTAGCTGATGTGACTAAAGGTGGGTTGGTTTGTTTTCTGTTTGGTAGGTAGGTGTAAATACATGTTTCTTTGTGTTCTGCATCTGTGTGACTCAACCCTGTTTCTTCATGATCAGTTCCCAGGACAAGGTGGGAAGTCTGTCTCCAGGACCAGTTTGTTTTTTGGCATCTTCTCTGTTACTGTGTGCAGAAATGCCAGTTCATGCTCATTGAAGCAGTGGATTTGCGATTCTGGTTCTTGGCCTGAATTGGATTAAGATTCATAAAAAATAATCTCAAAACACAAAGCCACCATGGGAGGCTTATAGTTTCTATGGCTGTCTCACTTGGGCTAGATTTGAATCAGCAATCAGGAGGTGAATGGTTTTGTTCTTACCCCACTGCCAATTTCCTGAGCTAACGTCATCTGAGTGTGTGTGTGTGTTACAAAACTTTATTTTCCGGTTGAATGCATCCATCCTTTAAAAACAGGTTTAAAAAAAAAAAAAAGACAAAACGTAAAGGAAATTTAACATCCAGAAATACAGAACAGTGCTCAGGACTTTTAAATATATGTAAACATCAGTTCCTGCCAAGTTAGTCATTACTAAGAGTTAACAACACGGGGGATTGATTGAGAGAATGATTGTTGCTGTAGAATGATGATTTAATAAGAGAAAATCTGATAGATTTGACATGCTACATAAAATGTTCAGAACCATTATTCTTTGGTAAATTGCAACTTTCCTTTGTACCCCTTAGAGCTGTGTTTGTTTTGTGCCTTGCCATGTTCCCCGTTTTTCCTGTTATTCTCTTCCATTGCTAGAAATCCGTAGTATTCACCGTTGTTACACATGTTGCCCGGAAAAACATAAATATATCCCATTTTCCTTCCCATTTTCCTTCTCTGTCTTGCCTTCTCTCACACCTTTGCGTGGTCTGTTCTCCTGTGAACACCTGTGGTGCCTGCAAAATGTCCTGCTCCTTGTCTTGAAAAGATGGCTACCAAGAGCACTTTCTCCATATGCACCCACTCCTGGTTATTTTTTGTCCATTCTTAGTCCTAACAACATTCTTGGTGCTTTATAAGCCAGAAAATGAAGGCTATCTCAGCTCAAGGAAGTTGTACAGGACAAACAGATGAAACAGCCTGGCTATTGTTCCCATCGTTACTGATGAGTTGTACTCGGTCCTTCCATTTCTCAGCAATAATTTATGAGAGAGTCTGTGGGTTTTTTCTTTTTCTAAATCTGAAACGCCCAGCAAAGATCCTATTGCAAGTGTTGTCAATGTGTTTGGTCTTCTGTAAAGCCTCGTGGTTTATGCAGGCCATGCCCAAGTAAAAGTAGTCACCTTGACCTAAGCTGTGTCTGGGCCCTTTGCTGCAGATAGGGTATGCTGGTGTCAGAAGCTCAACTACAAATGGTCGTCTGCTTGCCTCAGAAAACTGTAGGGCTAGCCTTGGTTCTTGTACTTCATGAATAATAATAATAATAAAAAACAATCCTAGAGTCTGATTACAACAAATGAATTCCATAACACCCCCTGCACTATATCTGTTGTCGTGCCAAAGAGCATAACATAAAGTGACTGAGAACAACAGCAATTCAAAACAACAGCACACAATAGTGTAATTGGACTCTTAGCACATAAAAATAATGTTTTAAAAGAAAGAAAAAAAAGCCAAAAATGGGACCGTGGACTGACATCAGGGACAGTGTCATGAAACTGCAGTAAGATGCATGAGCCTAGTGGAAAGAAAAAGAGAAGGGGGTGGGGGGGTGAGTTACTTATGAATCAGTACAACTGTGCTTTGTTCTGCATGAGTGTTTTAATAGAGCAAGTGTAATATAAGGATCAGGTGGGCTCGTGGGAATGGAACAAAAGGTTTTGTAAAATTAAAGCAAAATAATTATAGCTTTAGGTGTAGAGTGAGCACACTCCAGCAGTTGATAGCAGGAACCTGCTCAGAATGGAGAAAGGAGGAGGGAGGAAGATGCAGTTGGAAAGGTTTTTTGGGATTTCTTTTTTAATATATACATGCATAGACATGCACATGTAGATACATACACGTGCATATATCATATAAACAGCTTTGTATATGTACATTAACAAAGACTTTAAATCAGTGACAGTTGTACGCAACTTTACAAGTGACTAATGTACCCACACACAAATATGCATTAAAATGAAAATTTAAGGAATAGTCTCAAATGAATTAATTAACAACAAAAAAAATCACAGCAGAACATTGTCTTTCTAATGGAATAAAGGCCTAAAGTCTAAAACAGAGACCATCTTATGACATGGGATTCAAAGATGATGTTGCTGTAAAAGGCCAATGAGGAATACATGCAGAGTGCCCAGTACACTATTAAACCCAGCTTGAAGTTCCAGAAATAAATGTGATCTTCTGGGGGTCACAAGAAATCTGTCAGCAATGTATTGTGTTACAGAATCTCCTGCATTTGGGCAAAGCATCCTGCTGTGCTCTCTTGCAGAAAAAGCTGTTTCCTACCTGAGTTTAAGAGTAGTTTTACCAGCAAGATGAGAGCTTGGTTGATCACAAGGTGGCCTCCCCGTATCTACTTGTGTTCTTTTTCTTTCCCTTACCATCCTTTACCATCAAGAGGATCATGTGTGAAAGTGGGAGAAAAAAAACCAAAAAACACAACAGAACAGACTCCTGCGTGAACATCCATTTTCTCTCTGAGTTGCTGATTGTCCTCAAATATGCAACTAAAGAGGAGGTGCCCAGGATCCAGGAATAGAGAAAGACTGAACTCAGGTGTGCATCCTTCTCTTTCTAGGTATGTTGTGTTAGGTTCAAAATATTCAGAATCTGCTCCTGGTTTGGGCAATGACTTCCAAACAAATCCGATATTTTTTATTTGTGTTGAAAGAGAAACTTTAACGCTAGCCCCATTAACTCCCCATGATACCCACGGGTTAGGATGGGTTTCCTTCTGCTTACATGCTCCTATATGGAATGTTATAGGGAATTTGAGCAACTGCCTGCGATAAAATGGACCTAAAGCCAGAAATTGGTTTTGTTACAGGGCTCAAATCACTTCTCTCCAGGTTTCTGATGGGTGGGACGATTGCCACCTCATTGTGGTGCAGGATGCAAGCAGTCTGTGGAGCCCACAAACCAGAGTCTCAGGCACAGCTACTACAGATGGCTGACGTGCGAGATAAGGCCTTGGCAAAGGAGGAGGGCGATTAGCCTGCCTCCCACCACATTTCCCCTTATTCTGTAGTCAGATTTCCCTTATTCAGAGTTTGTTCGGGATAATTGTTCACAGACAATATATTTTTGTGCTCACGGTGCAATCGGAGGCTGTTCTCGCTTGAAGCAGAGCACATCTCTTAGGTAGTGCTTTTTGCCAGAATGTGGAGGCAGAGATCAGAGTGAAGCTTTATGAGCTCCATTTGGTGCTTTTTACTTCCGTCTTGTTTCTCTCTCTGCAGGGGATGTGAAACTAGATTTGTCCTGTTTCCACAGCAGGGTTTTGGTTTATTTTGTTTTTCCAAAGCATTTCATTCGGTGGCGCAAATCCAGAGGAGAGTGTGTTGCAGAGATGGATTTGAATGTCAGACGGAAAGAGTTGTGTTTAATAAACTCTTTGTCGTAAATTACAGAAACTAGAGAGCAGGAGCCCCCTGTTTAATACAAACACTCTGTGGTTGAATTATTGCTTTAAGTATTTATCCCTGAACATAAAGAGCAATGAGACAAGGTAACTTTGTTTAAGGGATCTGAACCTCAAGACTGAAATTCTTTAGTTCTGAGTGTTCCTCCGAAACCCCTTTCACCTTCCATCTTTGGTATCTCTGAGAAAATGATGATTATGTAAGTCACCCTGAAACTGAGTTCTTATAGACTGTTTTTCTTCCTATAAGAGGACCTATGGTGGTTTGGAACAACTCAAAATCCAGCCTTCACACCCCGCAGTGGTTCAATATTGTGTCCCACTTCTACACCTGCTTTTGTCTTTTGCCTTGGAGGTAGCCACCTAATGCAACAGAGTGAAAGTATAGGACGAGTTTAAAAAACAAACCAGCAAAAACAAACAGTATGATGCCCTACTTGATTATGATAGCCCAACAGACAAACAGTAAACAGTTGAACATGCAGCTCCCTGTATGTATGCTACTACTGCTCTCCTGTGCTCACCAGCTTTTGAAAACTCCTTTCTGTCTGTATTATAGCATGAGTTACATATCTGTGTTGATCTCATTTCAAACTGTTTTGTTAACGTAAGCCTATTATGAAATTAAAGGTCAGTAACAGGCCAGACACTGTAAAGCGAGAGATCAAGAATAGCTAATTGCATCCCAAGTGTTCATAGGTGCCTCATGCATTTTGTTGTTTAGGAACAGAGATGCTGTAAATCTTCAGAGTCGAGTTCTCATTCACAGCAAGACACGATATGCCAGTATCTGTTGCATTCCAAGTCCTTGCAACGCTATTGATGTCAGAGAATTCAAGTCACAGATTCTTGGCTTCTTTTGAGATCGACTCATTTTCTTCCTTGCCACTCCAGTAAATCCGACATACATACATGCACATGCATACTCTTATAGACATACTGACGTTTTCCAAAGCACAATGTTCAAAAAAGGAACAAAAGCATGTGGTTTTTTCCCTTGTCTTTTCATTTTCGGACAAAAAGTAACTTCATAAGTAGTTTATATTCCAGCTTTACTTTCTTCCATTCACTTTTTGCTGGGAGCAAAGTCTAAAGGATTAAGACAGGAACAGACCCATATTCTATCTCTGTGTCATTATAAATTTGTATTATATATGTTATTTATGTAATAAAAACCTGTTCTACATTATACTAAAAAAATACGGTAGTGTTCCACTTTTGCTCAGAAAGAACCGATGGAACACTGCTCACATTTGCCCGCTTTCCTCTTGCCTTCCATCTATTTTGGAATTCAATGAGCAATAACATACAGGCATCAGTAAAGACTGCTGTCCCTCCCTCTGCTCTTTTGTCTGATTTTTTTTTTTTTTTTGCTCTGTAGGAGAATGAATTTAGTCTGCCTAGAGAATTTGCACCCTGATTTTTCTCATAAGGCATATGAAGTATTTTAGATAACAGTAGGGGCAATTTTTGGTCTTATTGAAGCCATTGGCAATTCTCCAGATGATTTGTTATGAGATTTGGCCTTGAGAAAAAGGATCAGTCACACTCATCTCCTTTTTATTCTGAACTAGAATGACCCGTATCACTACCCAGTGATGGCTGCCTAGGATACTAGCAATGAATTTTTGGAAAATGATCAAAAGCTCAAATATATGCAAGAACGCATGAAACCCATAGTCTAAGAGACCAGAGAGAATGCAGTTGGCCACAGCAAAATATGTGATTAAATGGAACCAAATAAAACTGAAAGCTTGTTATGAAAGATCATCTATGTCCATTTTATTTTCTATAAAATATCATGTTAGATGAGACCTAGAACAGTTCTCTCAAACCTAAACTTCTGTATATATCTTTCTGCACTCCCTAAAACCTTGTGATTGCAGAGCAGTATAAATGGTGCAAAACGAAGTCTCTTTTCCAAGTTCCCTACAGTGAACAACTTAGGAGCTTTTAGTTTTAGCTTGTGTTAGGACTTCATGTTCTCAGGGAACAGATTCTGGCGTTTTGATCTCTAGATATAAAAATCACTGTTTCCCAGTGGCTACCAAAGATCACTGGGGACCCTGAGAAAACCCAGGAAGATGCGGGATGAGGACCTCACAGCTCCAGTCCATTCCCAGCATTGCTGCTGACTTCTTATATCATTAGGAAAAAAAAAAATATTAGTGATCCCCTGTTATCCCTGTTTCTGAAAGGAATTTAAAAGTACTTATCTGACTTAACAATGTGCATTAAGAAAGTAAAAAATAAAGAAATAGTCATACTCTAACCTTAACGTAACTTCTTTCATGTTTTTATGTGTGCAGGTAATCCACAAAGTAAAGTCACAGCCAAGTGACTTTATAAGTCTGTATCTCATGCAGTGCCCCTTCCTATGGGAAAGGAGTTGATCAAGACCAGTGCTTAAATCCATCAGTTTTCCTTGTCTTTTTGAGGGAAGGAGAAGTAGCGGGTCAAAAAGAATATAAGATTTCATTACAATGCAGTTGTGTCTGCAGCTGAAAGCATTTAACTAACATGTTGCTATCCAGAGTTTTCACCGTCAACGTTTCTTGTAGGAGGTGAATTTTCCAGTTGGTTTGACTTTGCTGTCAAAAAAGTCAAGCTGATTTTTTTTTTCTTTGATTAAGTGAATAAAATGTTAAGAGTAATTAAGCCAAAGAGAGTTTTAAATCTGGGTTGTTGGTTTTTTGGTTTTTAATTTCTAACCTGGTAAACAAGCTGCTTGTATCCATCTTTATGGAAATATTTTTAAACTACTGTGCTGAAAGTATAGTATAAAAGCACCAGTTCTCACTTCAGAGACAAAAACACTTTGATGACCTTCAAAAACTCATGTGTTAAACTCACAAGTAAAAATCATGTTTTTAATTATTCTTGTTACCTCAAGGTTACTTCAGGGCTAAGGTTTCCTGTGAAGATCGAATGAAGGTGGGTTTTTTTCTGTTTTGCACATCATCACTTACGCCCAGATTATGTCCTCTGTGTAAATACTAAACCGCAAACTTTGTGGCCTTGGAGCTGAAGGGGAGGATTGCTCGGTGTTTTTAAGGCTCTGATCAGCAGACCAAGAGAGATCCGGCTTCTCCTCTCTGGCTCAGTAACCTTGGAAAAGTCACTAATGTATTTCTGCCTACCGTTCCCCTCTGTAAAAGAAGGGGTTGCCATTTCCCTGCCCCACAGGTCCTTTGAAGACAAAGCTGCTCTCCAAAACAGATAATAAGCCACGGAAAATACACGTGTGGGTCAGGTTCTCAGCCTGTGCCCTGAGCAGGGTGTTTTTCCCTTGCAGGGTGCAGCGAGTGAACCTGCCCAGCCTGACATACTATGGATTTTTTGATCCCCAGTACAGGGTGAAAGTGGCTGTCGAGGAGCTGCAACGTAGCCATTCTTCTGAGATTTATTATCAGCAAATGCTAGCATTCCCAATACACTTCTTTTTTAAATGTTTTGCCAAAGCCTTATTCACATAGGCTGATCATATGTGCCCCAGATACAAACAGGAAGGCAAAGTTTCCAGTTCCATCTGCTGCAGTCTAGAACAATTTTATCCACCATTCACTGGGGGAAGACGTTCTGATTTAAATGGCGTGTAAGCTGTGTGTTATTAGTCTGACAGGGTAAGGTATTAAGTTTTGGTTTTTTTCCTGGTGGGTTTTTAAGTCTGAGCTGGAAATAAGTGCACTGCATTAACTGTTAAATGGAGATGTATAAAACAAACAAACAAACATTTTGGAAATGTTAGAGGCTAGAACAGTGCATCCATAATGTCTGCTTAGCACCTGGATTGTTTATTAAAATCCCCTCTGAATGATTCTTCCACCAAAGTACCCCACCAAAATACTTCTCCAGCCACTTTCAGCAGAGGTAGACAGGAAACTCCATCAAAAACAGCCAAGAAAATGCAAGTCCCTCATAGCCACCACTGTTTGGAAATGAACAATTAACAAATGCAACCTCTTCACCGATTCCCTAAATTCCTTTGTCACTTAGTAACAGCCTGTGCAAACTACGCCTCCGTACCTGACCTAAGTTATATCATATTGTCATGTTGTGGAATAATCTATTGTTGAATGGGTATAGAAAATGATTGGTAAGATTTATTTAGTGAAAAGAAAAATAACTTTGGCATAGAGACCAAAATAGAAAACAAGTCCACGTGCCGTGCTCGGACTGAGACACATGTCACTGCGTACCTTCGTAGCTGCTTACTGCTGCTAGTAGGGAGTAGCGATGGGGTTTATCTCTTCCAAGACCCCTATCCGAAAAAGTTCTGGGCTGCAGTGGACCTTGCACTTGCCGATGGGGGTCTTTCCGTTGCATGCTGTTTCAGACTGACTGCCTTGTCAGTCTGCCTTAAGGCATCACTGTCTTGGGGCTGGTTTGGGGTACAGTCACACCTTTGTAAATTTGTATTAGCAGTATTGATTTTGGTAGAAGTAGCTGAGGTTTGTACAGGTGTTGTTGATGAGACACTGGTCTCTTGTTTTTCAGTAGGAATTTACCTGGATAAAGATGTAACATGGAGCAGCTGAATTTTAGCTGTTCTGGATCCGTTGAATCCTTTATGTTACCTGATTAATGTACTGAAGTGTGGGCTTAATTTGCTGGATTTTTTTTCTCTTTTCTTCGTAACAAACACTTTCTTTAAGCTTACGGTTTGGATTTTTACTTCCTTCATTTTTTAAGTAGCCAAGGATGCTGAACTGTAGCTAGTGTATAGTGGGTGGTACATGTTACATAGAGAATGCGGAGAGTTAAGTTAGTGGGGAGATGGGATGGGGATGTTAGCACCAGTAGCCTTTGTGGGACAGAAAAAAGCACTGAGATGGATGTTTCAAGAGTGATTTTTCTTGCTAGACGTCACTGCAGAATGCCTGTCCAGCTTCGGAAAATAAAAATACCTTTGAAAGTGAAAGCAAAGAGGTGCTGCAAGCAGGGAGAAAACAAACGTGAGGTTAAAAAGTTGGAGTGACAGGATTTGGAAGGGATTCCTACCAAAATGTGCACATTTAGACACAGGCCCGTGTTCAACCCCACTGCTAAAACACGTTGCCACGTGAGCGGCCGCTCGCTGGGCCGCGCAGAGAGGAGGGACGGCTGCACTTGGCTGGCGTCCCTCAGGGAACGAATGTGAAGGAAGGAAGCAGATCACAGCGTACGAAGTCTGAGAAGTGACAGCGTTTTGCACCGAAGGCAGCTGCGTGGGGTTACCTGAGGACAATGTCTGGCTCTGTGAGCCGATTGCTTAAAGCATTTAAAAAAAAAAAAAAACACGCACGTACACAAAAAACCAGTTAATGGGGGCACCTCCTAAGCAAACCAGATATCCCTTTTACTACGCAGTCCCTGTTGAGAAGAGCGTATTTTTACATTAATTACACTGGATAAGTAAGAATTTGTTATGTTCTGACTTTATCCAGTAAATTCCCATTTAACCCAGTTGTCTCTATTAAGTGTGTCAGCTTTTCTTGCAAAAGCTCTGCTGCGCAAAGACAAATTAGTATGTTAATGTGAAAGTACGTAAAATTAGGAAAAAACAAAATTAGGAAGCGCTTATCCATTTTTTTTCAGAAAGAATTGTTTATTACAGAATATTACAACAAACTCTGCTTGCTTACAGCTGTTTACAAAAATTACATTTATTTTTGTTCGTACTGTTTATTTTTCACTTCTGAGCCTTAACAACAGAATTATACTTGTCACTTTCATTTTCTTTAATGTACTTTAATTTTGTTTAAAGTTGATTTAAGTTTCCTGTTCAGATTCTCATTGAAATAGTAAAAATTTGACCTGAAAGTACCTTCTAAGACTCATGTACTCTTCTCTGTCCTCATCTTAAATTGTACATAACATATACTAGACAATTGTCAGGTTTAATTCTAAAATGCTTTGTTTGTGTGACTTTAAGTCAAAGCCTAAGGGAAAAGCAATTACTTTATCTTGCATACAATTAGTATGTAACTCTGTTTAACCAAAGCGCAGTGTATTTTTAAAGACTTTCCCTCACAAATGGTTATTGGAGAGCAGGTCCACCGCTGTCTTCTTGAAACCCTTGATAACTCTGTTGTTCAGATCAAAGGATACAGGACAGGCCCTGCCCAGGCACTTGGGAGTTCTGTTTTGAAGGCACTTGTACAGCTGGATGTATTAGCCAGCAGGTGTATTTTTTTGTGCCCTGTTTTTAGAGCTTTCAGAGGAAAAGCAGTTTTAGGGAAGAAAGGGGCAATGCACTCAAAGTGGGGTTTTCACCTTTCCCATGCTGTTTCACATGCCCTGTACTATTTCACTTTTGGAGAGTGCTGTCTTGTGTGGAAGAGATGGTTTTGGACCAAGGGTTGGACTTGATGATCTCTGAGGTCTTTTCCAACCCAGTCAATTCTCTGTGTGTGTTGGTACCCTTACAAAGTTCACAGATCTCCTTCTGTTACGTCGCTGTCTGATGGGGAGGGGTTGGGAGGAAAGTTAAATCATTTTGAGCATGAACTAACAGTCAGTTTGGGCATTAGGCACTGGAAGATATATGTGTTCAAGAATCCCAAAGATGACTGGGTTGTTTAGGCGTGTTTCTAGCTTCTCTGCGTTTTAGCAGCTGATATATAGGATATACATAACATAAATGCGTTTTATTAGGCATGTTTGATGTCTCTGATGCTGTTTGTGCTCAGAACACGGTATTTTAGAATGTGTATTTGTATACAAGGAATGATTATTACATTTTATCATGCTGTCATTTGAATTTTTGAAAATTCCATGGTTTTCTACAGTATTACGGCATCATATGAAATGCACACAGTGCTTCTAAATGCAGTAGAGTATCCATGATCTGATGTTAATTTTCAATTTTAGGCCCACAAGTTGTTTTCACCCATGTAAGATGTAGCTAGACCCACTGATTTTGACAGATGATGTATTTCTATTCTATTTAAATGGATTCTTTATCATACCATTCAATCCCAGGTGGGTCATTTTTTTCTTCTGCTCCCTATAAGGGTGTTCCTGTTTTGTATTTCAGAACCTAGATTTTCATTTAGCAATTAATGTGAGTGATTCAAGTCACTCCTTCTGTATTTTATTAATTTTTGCCAAATATAGTATTTCTCTGCCTACTGTTGATTGAGCAGAATGGAACTTGCCTACACAAAATTTCTTAGGAAATACAATTTGCACATCCAGATTTCTAACTACACCCACTCTCCCCATTATTGCAAGGTGTTAATCTAGCTGTATGATGCTGCCTGCCCAGATGCATACATACATACCCTCTTTAAAAACAGGTTATGTGCCTAAATCCTTATGAGAGAGCTCAGATACTGAGTTTTTCGGGGTCTACATGCTCACTAAATAGTTAGCCCTTGTGGTTACTACAACAGAGTTTTTGCGAAGGCTTTTTCCACGTGTTTTGAAGGTGCTTTTAGTAAGTAGTTTAATCCTAAGTAACGATGGAGTTCTTTTTCAGCAAAAGCAGCTACTAATTTTAAAAGTAATTTTAAATTTACACATATCAATTTTAACAGTACTTCTGGTTTGGGCAGTTCTCTTCTAGAAATCTGCCCTGGAGGAAATGTTTTTAATCAGGTTAAAATGGAGGCAAGATAGAAAAAAAATGTTTGCTGTGGCTTGACTGCAGCAGTGCTAATGAGCTCTGCTCTCATACATGAAGTAACATATGGCCCCCATCTGAATACAAACTGGACACAAAGCAGTAATTCAGCTGAGATGTCCTGAATATTGTAAACTGGGTGAATGTGGTTGAAGGTGTTTATAAACGGTGGCTGAATCCCACACACTGACTCACTGCCTTCTAATGTCCGGGGCTCAAGGTGCTATTTGTAAGAGTATAGAAAATGACCAGTAGAGGGAATTCTTAATTAATGCTAACAAAATAGCAAACTGAAGTGTTGTGTTATGGAGAAAAGACTTCTTGTGCTCGTGACGCAGCAAGAGACGGATTATGGAGAGGGTGAGTTAGGAGAAGAAAAATCACAGGACAAGCAAATTGAGTATTTACTGGCAAATAATTGCTCTCTTAAGCTGTGGCTCTCTTCCTAAATTCTTGGCATTCCTGAGCACTAGAACCATTTTCAAAAAATGCATCGTTGCAGAGTAGATGTAAAAAAAACTCTCAAGGGCTGATGGTACAGAGTTGTGCAGGTAAGAATGTCCATATTACTGCATTTATTTCTTCTGAAGCTTTAGATTGTCTGTCGTTTACAGGATTGCTACTTTCTTTGTGTTTCTGAGAGAACTGATGTTTTGGTTTCACAGCTATATTTCGTCTAACAGTTGGGGAAGTGGAGATAGTCTTCTAGGCTGTAGTGTATACTTTTCTATCAGCACAGATGTATCAATGTACACGAAAACAGAACGAGCGTGTGGGAGAAAGTATACAGCCCGTAATTATTTAGTTTAAATAGGTTCCAGCTTTTATAGAGGCACCTCTAATAAAAAGTTATACATTAGCCTAATGTGGGGCAGGAACATATTGCCCCTATGTGCTTACATTGCTATTAGGTCTAATTTCACTGGAGGAATGCTTGTGAGATGCTGCAGGGAAGGAACTTTTTCTAAGCAGCTCTTGGGGACTGCCTGCATCTCTAGAGCTTCCCTAAGGGAGGCTCCCCAGGGAAATGGGATGTTGGGGAACCCACTCTGTTTGATCCTGTGTACACTTTGCTACCTGTCTCCTGTTCCTTTCCTTTTTGAATTTGGCCACGTTCAGCCAAGTTCGATGGGCGAAAGTCTCCAAGATACCTAAGCTTCCACAAGGCTTTTGGAAGCAGGCAGCTGGTTAAAGGGGAAAAGCTCTTTTAATGACCATGCTGAGGGAGAGGTTACCTCACAGTTATACCCAAAATTGCACACCGGAGACCAAGCACAGACAGAAATCCATAAGAAAGCAGGTGCGTTTGGATCTCTGTGAGCTGGCTCAAATTCACCGAGAATTTTATTTTTGTTTATTCCACATGCAAACTTCATTTTCTAATAGTAAAAAAGTTTGTTAGGGTGTGAATATGTATAGGTGGTTAGGAATACTCTGCCTCAAGATACGACTCTTATTCACATCTTAATCATCATATAACAAAACATTATCAATTTTTATCAAGCCCACAAAATGTTGTTCTTTATTTCTGCACCCCATTTCATCATGTGCATCAACAATCTTACTTTTCACAAGTAAATGAAAATTGCATGTACTCCTGAAGAGCAAAAATGTGCTTTTGATTTTATAGAAATTTGCTTTTGGTTATACAGACCCTGTCAGGTCAGGTATCCATGCATACTCAATTGATGGGCATATACGAATTGCAGACACCCCTCTAAAAAGCCACACAGTAAGCATCACAGAACCCAGTATCAGGTCTTTTGGAAAAAATGCTTGAGTTCCCAGTAAAGAGTAATGGTGATTTAACCTTTCCCACAAGGGTAGTTTCTCTGTTACAGGTATTAAATTGAAGTTGGCCTATGTCTTTAAACACAAGCAGTTTTCCGTCCTTGTACTTTATTGTACCATAATTGTGGATATTCTGTTTATTCAGTCCTGTGGTAATTATTTCTGTAATTATAATGTATTTACCATTATTATAATTGTTTTTATTATTGTTATTATTATTATGACAATAATTAGTCCTTTTTAAACTCATAAAATCTTGGCCCTTCTGATGTCTTGGGTACAGAGCACTGCAAGTTAATTATGTAGTATGTGGATGAAAAATAATAATCCTTTTATTGGTTTTAATATTCTGCCTTTTAGTTTTAATGACTGTCCCCTGTTTTCTTGGGAGGTCAGATTTATTTTATTTCCTCTGTGCAGTTATATTTATATCACTTCCACTATGTTCAGTCTGTTTCATTTTCTCTGTCAGTTTGAAGCTTTCTAAACTTTTCACATGTGGAAAGCTCTTGAGGGCTTTAATGAGTCTTTTTCCTCTCCGAACCCTTTTTGTTTCTTCTCTGTCCTATTTGAGATGAGGCAATCAGGGTTGGCTGCAAAATCCAAAGTGATGGCATAACACCAACTTATGTAACTGCATTACAGTATTCTCAAAAGTGTTTCCTTTGGACCCCTGCATCCATGTGAGGTGCTGATCTGCCCCAGCAAATCCCTGCATTTCCTTTCTCTGAGTTGGGTGCCATGAACTTACCACGCACTGAGAGATGGAAGCAGTGTAAATAGTTTCTTTATTTCTGGTAATGGAAAAGGCTAACTACAAAATCCTAGTGAAAGTTTTTGGTTTTTTAAAAGTCAAAAGAGAGATCTTTGGAGAAGGATCCTTGTACCTTGTGTGCAGCAAACTGGAAGGATTCCATAAGATGGGGATGGCTGACATGGGAAGGAAGTACAGCTTGTTCTGTGGCTTCTAGACCATCTGCAAGTGACTTGCAAGAGATGAGAGGGTGCCAAACAAAAGCACAATTGTGATTTAATGGAAGCATGAATCAGTCAGTGGTCTACTCTTACTGGAAAAAACAGGCGAAGCCCGGGACTGTTCCTTGGGTGGCACTATGACACTTCATTCTTTTGAAAGATGTGTGTTTCAGGCACTAATTCAAGGCCGGCAGTCACTTTAAAATGTCTGAAAAAGCTTTTTGTTTTCAGTTTAGATTGTCAATTTTTTTTTTTTTTTTAAATTTTCTGCAGATACATAGAGGCATGTTATAGAAATATATAATACGAAGTCCCCGAGTCCAAGTAGAGCATATCAAGTTGACTTTTGCTGGAGGCAACTGAGTTTTATTCCCATTCCTTTTGTCTTGCTTCATCCCCCTTTCTCCCTTCTTTTGCTTCCTCTTCTTGCCCCTCCCTGCCTTCCCCCTGGAATTTTCTTCCTTTCTTCCTTAGTAAAATTCTGCCTGGCCTGGTATATTTTACTACATTGTAAATGATCACTTTCAGCATTAAGGCAATAAAACATACCTTATGCCTTCTTGGTTGCCCAAGAGATAAAAAATAGATTTTGAAAAGCAGATGGTTGACTAGAGAGCCCTGAGGTATCGCAGAGTTAACTGGTGCAGCTCCCTGTTCAGGTTCTGCAATACAAAGTAGCCATCCAGTGCAAAGAACAAGGTAAGCCTAATGGCTAAAGCAGAGTGCTGGAAGGTGGTGAGCTGCACTGAATTCTGCCATGGCCATTGACTAGCTGGGTAACTTGCACAAACTCCTTTTTTGTTTGTTTTCCACACAAAAGCAAGACAGTAGCAGAGGGATAACCGATATATCCTTCTACAGATCATTGTGAACCCCGCGTGGGAGAAGCTAAGGAAGGCAGAGTGTGTTACTATTGAAACACTAGATACTGAGGCATTTCAAAACATGTTTCAGAAGTGCGTAGATTGTTCAATACCTCAAGCAAAACAACACATGTAGGTAATTAGCAAAGAAAGAAAAATCATACCATTAGTGTTACCTCTTTCTAGTTGTGTTTTTCCTATCTTACAAGGTTTAATGTGGGATAAAGTATGTAGGCAGCCTTCCCGTGGCTAGGGAGCTGTGTCTACACTTCTTCAGTTCCTCACGTTTTGACAGAGCTTGGCTTCTTGTGAGCTAGTCATAACTTCAGATTGCAATTTATTCAGGGTTTTGTTCACACTGCTGTTAATCCCAAATCAGAATGAAAATGGCTGGAGAATGTAAATGCTTCATTGTTAATAATAGCAATAAGCCCTAATTTTGTTACCCTAAGCTTGCGCCGTCCAACAGAAATCCCTGGCATGTGCTTACTGAGTCAGGGCCACAGTGCGGGGCTGGGAGCACTTCATTGTCACAGGTGCTCTTAAGCATATTTGGTCTTTGAATATCAGAGAACTATGAAGTCGTGTAAACTTTCTGTAGAGATGAGAAGAGTTATCTCTGCAGAAGAAGGTGATTTATACAAGGCAACAAAATTACTTTCTGGGGTTGCTGAAGGTAGAAAAACCAGCGATCCTAATTTCTAGCCTTCTGAGTGCTGGAGAATAGGGTCTTCTATGTCAGGGCACAATAAAAGTAAAGGAAACCAGGAGGGTAACTAATCAGAATTTTAGCTAGCAGTGAGAAATTTGTAAAGGGCAAATAATGAACATGTGTTTTGCTGCCCAAGCAATAAATACTCAAGTCTTTAAATTCTAGATTGCAAGGAAAGTGTTTCAGTTTGTTTAGTCCTATTAGAGAACAAATTTGTAATAACCATAATCACATTTTAAAATCGATGAGTACAGGAATAAGAAGCTATTATAGATCGATAATCTTATGCAAAAGTTTTTCTAGGAGTTATGGAAGCTGCATCATACTCTCAGTTTTTTCTGTAAAACATTTCTCCATTAGTCATTACGTTGGAACAAACTTTATAAAAATTGGAAAAAGAAGTCATAAGAGCTGTAAAACATTTTGAAAAGTTAAAATGAAAAAGATGAATAGGCTGGAAAACATTTTGAGCAGTTGGGAGAAAAGGAAGTAATAGGGAGATTTTTTTCCTGCTTTTGTTTAAAAGATGGGGTCTTGATGAAGAGTTAAGCACAAAGAATAGTATATCCAGATGTGAATATATGATACCATTGGATGAATATATGGTACCGTTAGGAGAAAGATTGCACTCCTGTTCCTATTTTCAGACAAAGTGCCTTGGTGATCCTGGTCCTTTGGTTCCACACAATTATCAGCTGAGCTGAAGGAGATTTCCCTATAGCTGTGAGCAGTAATGAGGCTTTAGCATTTTTTTTGCACATTACTGCTAGAATGTGACCTCTCTGGCTAGAAGGCTCACCTTTTCATTATAAAGGTGTTACTTCTTTTCTGCATATTTAAAGCATCACTCAGGTTACTGTACAATCCCTTCACTGTGAAGCAGTAGGAAATTCAAACAAACAGAAGTTTCAGAGAGCTTCTTTAACGTGGGATGTGAAGGTTATCAGCGATGGAGGTTTCAGTATACCAGGGAAGGAGCTTTGAAGGGGAGCAAAGGAATGGATATGCTTAGGATTCTACTAGAAATACTGTATAAATGATGCAGGAAACACAGAGAAAAGTCACAAACACATCCACATAGGCTGATGTCAGAGATGGAGTGAGAGCTGCCATTCAAAATTGTGATGACATCTGAAATGTAGATAGATGTAAGGCAGTGATAGTGTCCTTTTATCAAGACATTTGTTCTTTCCATGATGATTTTCCCCCTCGCACCAGTTCACATACTCTCCTGTGACACAGAATTGATGTGACCTCATGAAATTCTAAGAAGAATAGAAATCACACAAAATGGATATTTCTACAGAGGGGAAATTACCCAGTCCTCTTAGAAGTAAAGGACATGGTGGAGGAAGTCGGTCCTCAGAAAATTATCCATGAGTTGAGATGGATAGAAGTTAGTTGGGCACAGAAGCTCTAAGTGCTGTGAGGAGGTGACACTGTGTGGCAGATTTACCCAGGGCTTTTCTGCTGGCAGGAGGGCAGGTTTTTGGGGAAGGAAGGCTTTTTATGATCAAGCAGTGTAGGACAAAGCAGCATTGGTTTTATGTGTGTGAATGATAGACAGTGGTGAAACAGAGTACAGCAGAATCCTAAACCAGGTGATTGTGATTGGGCAAATTATAGGGGAATTTATGCTCTGCATCTATAGCTCAGATGATTTTTCTTTTTGTCACCCTTTTCCCAATTTATTTTGTACTATATATCATGCCTATAATTGTGTTCTCTGTTGTTTCTCTCCTGACATGTTTAATCCCGCAACACAGTCTAGTCTTGATGTTTTCCTTCTCTTTCAAAGAGTCCCAAGAGAGAGAAGCAAGGCAGGTAGATGTATTTGACTTTGGAAAATGAGTTGATGCCAGCTGCAAAAGAAATGAAATATATCACAGGGGTCTGCTGCAGGGTGGGGAGTGAAAATATTGCTTGTTTGTGACAAAAGATTGTCTTGAAGACTGCTTCAGCTTGATCAGTCTGAAGCCCATGTCTTACTGTTTCCATTACAAAGGCTTTTATGTTCCTGTTTCGTTTGGAAAAGGACTTCATCTATTTTGAAATAAATCCAAGGCTCCCCAAATGTACTGTTTGCTTTCAGGCCCAGCACATGAGAGCTGTGCATCGGGGGCACATTGCACAGGAGTTAGGAGACTATACATTATTTAGGTTGTGAGCCAGGACAGCCAAGCAGCCCACATGTGACCGGCCCCACAGCAGCAGAGGAGCCGCAGCGCTAGGCTGATGCAGTGTGTTTTAGTTCTGCGAGGACACCTGGTCAGTGCAGGCGTGTTGCAGTACAAAGCCACGACTCCTCCTCAGCCCTCGCCCAAGGGATTGCAGGACGAGGGAGAAGCTAAAGCACTCCCCTGTGCAGCTGGTGCTGTGCTGCAGTGGGCGGCTGCAGGGCTGGAATCGTGTCAGGGAATCTCCGCCCGAACCAGTGAAACTGGGACTTCAGGGCCTTGTATTATGCATGAAGGCAGAATAGTATTCATACGATGCCTTCTGGCTTTCAGGTCGGTAACTCGCTGCTAATCATTCCTTCAGAGGATCTCAGTCTGAATATGTTCATTGGAGTTGATCATTACAGAGCCTTGGTACATTAATTCAAGTTCTCAGCAAACAGTGGCTCGATATCCTCACCAAGCTCCCTATGGCTTCCTGTCCTGAAGACATCACTTTCTAAACTATTTTTTCTTTCCCTACTTCTGAGATATCCCTAATCTCTTCTGAGCATAAATCCCTATTTTTCAGCTCGCAACAGAGAACATTTTCAGTGCATACCTATGGAGCTCATTCCTAACCTATCATTTTGATATTAATAGTTTAACCTAGTGTTAAAATACTGCTACAGTCCACATGCATAGAAAGAAATACAATGCACCCTCTGGAAAGGGACAGTACAGTCTTTAAATTGCTGGTGGCCATCTCTGGTGGTGTCCCTGGTGATATGTTTTGAAGTTCAAGGTCTTTTTTTCTTCATATTTTTCTCTCTTTAACATGTTTCTTGATTTGCACCAACTGCTAATGCTTTTACCTTAGATATTTTTGTTTAGAAATCTTACAGGGTTTATAAGAATTTCTGTTCCTTGAATTCACCTTTTAAAAGAAATTATTAAAAAGAAAAACAAAGCAAGCAACTATCCTGTAAGATTAGCTCAAGTGAGCTGCTGCCAGCTGGTAACTTCTTTGTACTGTAAGTGGACTTTGTAGTTCACATGGGCAAACCATTGTGGCCTGAATGACAGTCCATGAATCCAGAAAAGTACGAGTAAAGGTGACAGGGTTGTTCACACTGGTAAGTTAGTGATATGAGAAGATGCTCATTTCTAGGAGACCACTGTTCTCCTTCCTTGTTAGCTTGAAAATGTCTGGTTTTAAGCAAGCTTGGCAGAAGGGTAGAGGCTGCAAGGAAACCGAATTCCTACAGGGCTTTTGAAAACCAGAGGTGAGGCAGAGGCAGAAATTCATCCTGCCCTGCAAGGGAGCCTGCAACGAGCACTCCAGAGACCCAGGCAAGGGTGGTCCTGCCAGGACGGCCAGGCAGCTCTCCCAGGCTGGCCTGGGCATCAGCTCCTGAGCTTCTTGCTCCTGAGCACTTGCAGGGTGCCTGGCCACTTGGCATGGAGAAGGGAGCTGGGGGTGCTGTGAGCCTTGGCCAGATGGAAGAGCAAAAGAGCGTGGGAGGAAGAAGTGCTAGAGCGGGAGAGGGCAGTCGTAGCTGGGGATGTCATGGCTGGGATGTTGTAGAAGGGGAGAAGCCAAGTCTCACTGATGCTGTTCCTTGTGGGATGACTTGCTCAAGGCAGATACCCTCTTCTCTGGCACCATATCCATAGGTATTTTAACAAAGAAGCATTGCTTTGAGATTAAATACAGGAAATAGAGGGAAAAAGACACAAATTCTGGTCTTTAGATAATATGTGTGAACTTGACAAACTAATTATAACATCTCTGTCTCAAATTCTTTATCTCTGAAAGAAGAATAAAAATACATGTGTGCTTCAGAGGGGAGCTGAGATACTTTATCCATTTAGAAATTATTTTTCTCCTTCAGGAGACAGATGCTTTACCTTTTCCATGAAAAGTTGTAAATGTTTCAGAAACAATTAATGAAGCTTCCTGACATCCTCTTGGGCAAGGAAATATGATTGCTGTGGGAAAACTGAGGCAAAAATCTGTCATGTGAATATTTTATTTTAATACTTAATGAACAGGGAAAAAGAAGGTATTACTTTAGAACACATGAGCAAGATTGTGGAAAACATTGGCAGAGAAAAGTGCCCAGATAAATTCTGTCCTGACTGGCACCTCTTGAAGGTCAAAGTGTCTACCTAGTGTGTAAGCAGGATTTAAATTTGGCTCATAGTGTAAATATAATCAGAAGTCTTGCCTCTTGGTATACTTAATGCACATACTGCATAAGGCAGGCCTGTCGAATAGAAGTAAATACTTTGGAAACTGGCTACACGAAAAGATAAACTTCCTTTGGTTTCACATCAGCAATAGTACCATTACTTTTTGCATGAAAAACCTCAGTATTTTGGGGTAAACAATACCTACTCTCCAGATTGCACACCTCTTCAGTTGCTGGCAAAAGGACTCGATAAACATACACCACACTATCTCAGGGTTTTGGTGTTGTGTACAATTAGCATTTCCTATTTAAGGATTTGGAAATCGAGACACAGAGAAATGAAGTAGGCCACACAACAAATAAAGAGGCAACTGAGGAAGAAAAAACAGATGCCCTGACCCTTTTCTCACTGTT
Source organism: Patagioenas fasciata (assembly GCF_037038585.1). Classification (NCBI taxonomy): domain Eukaryota; kingdom Metazoa; phylum Chordata; class Aves; order Columbiformes; family Columbidae; genus Patagioenas; species Patagioenas fasciata. The sequence goes on along the minus strand of NC_092520.1, from coordinate 75,045,730 downwards.
TAAATGAGAAGATCCATAGCCCTTGGAATCATGTCTATGTCCTTACGGAGCAAGCAGATTTTTGTTCTTGCAGGCTGTGAGTTACCCCAGATGGTCCAATTGTTTTGACTCTTTCATCCCAAGATCCAGATCACCAAATGAGTAAACCCTAGGTAATGTCAATTCTCCACTAGGGCAAGCCTCCCTCTTTTAAATCTCTAGATCTCTAGAACACATACCAAGCAACATTTTCAACTGCTTTCACATCATGTTACTGGCAAATTGTAATTCTATGGATATGTATGTCCCAGTGTGCATTGAATACATAACTGTAATATCTGTGGCAATCACTTTTCCTCCATTAGACTTCTGTACCTTTACATCAGTTCAGTATGTAACTGCATCTGTTAATCAAGCATATTATAAAAAAAGAAAAAAGAGACGCTTCAGCTGGTAGGAAATAAAAAATTTATGGTAAGAAAAGACAGGACCACACGTAAGCATCAGATACCTGCTGACACTAAATGATTATTTTAGATTTCTCGGGGGTTTTTTAGGGTAAGCCTCTCAGAAGTCAGCAATGACTTAGTATTTTAAGTCCACGGAAGTCAATGTGGGCTTTACCATACACTTAAGATGAAGTAGACCAGTACTGCATATTGTGAAAATCTCATTCCTAAATAAAACCAGGTTCATATGAAAATAAAAAACAAAAAACCCAGCAACAACTGAATAACTCATACCTACCTTTGCTTTTGTGTTCCTGAAGCAGATAAGGGAAGACAGTGAACAGAAATGGGCATTATTTCATATCCAGGGAGAGCTGGTGCTTTCTAGCATACTAGCCTTATTTCAAAATTGCTGAGTATTTTGTCTTACAACCCAGCTCATCTGTGCATTCAGAGGGTTTTCCTCTGACCATAAAGGTCCATAAAGTTGTTGAGTATACTAGACAAGAAGCCCTTTCTCTTTCTACATGCTTATGCTGTTCCTAACTGGTAGCACAAAAAGAAATAAAAAGCTAATTCTGTGGGGTTCTTCTAGGGGAGGAAGGTAGGTGAGGAGAGCACTCTCTTGCATTCTGAGGTCAGAAATCACAGACTAATTCCCCAGCAGCATCACAAGGTTTGGACGGTTTGGTTCCTCTCCCTGGGCAAGGCCAGTGCTCTCCAGTTCTGAAGTTTTCTAGATGCCGTATGTGCCTGGTCCCTGATTAATGCGGTGTGGTTTTAGTTACAACACAGAAGAGCTATCCTGGTTTTACTTTATTTCTGTTGTTCAAAGTATGTTAAATGGCCGTAGTTCCCTCTGGCGCTCAAAAGCTGAATGATCCCTTATTTTGTAGACAAGAGAAAAGTCACTTACTGGTGGTGTTCATGACAGAAGTATGTGAACTGTGCACTTCTATTATGGTGGTACTGGAGTCTGGATTCTCTAATAACTATCAAAAGCAAGCTTAAGATGGAGGAGATTTGGCTGCCAACTGGTCTCTACTCGCCAGAAATAGACATTTGCATTCTTTGTATCCCTGAATTGGACAGTCCTCATTCTGAGTGCCATGCTTATTCTCAGCATGACATGTGTGGTGAAGAAGGCATTGAAAGAAAGCATTACGGCTAGGATAACATCAAAGAAAATGCCTCAATTTTTATTCCACATTCCATGGTGGATTAATTAAAACAAAATGAAATGCCAGCTAACTTGAAAATAAAAGCAAATGTGTGTATGTATCCTATGACAGTTTATTCTAAAAATCAAAGTAAATTCTTCTCTTCCCCAAACCACAGCTCTACTGATGGAATCCTTTACCTTGCTTTCTTTGACGTACATTCTCAAATTCACTGGTCCGCTCATGTGGCTGCTTTGAGAATTTTGATGTGCTGTGTCACTTGGTTGGCTTTCAGGGCTAAAACAGGTAACGGTGCTGGACCTAATATCTGCTGATACTACATTGTGCTTGGCACAGGATGTGAAGGGATGTTACTTTATTGCACTAACCCTCTCACTAGGCTTTGAAATAGAAAGTTCAAACAGGGTCCCCACTGAGCGCTCAACACGCATAGTGGTAGTGACTATAGGAAAAGGGAAAGTAGTTTTTTAGACAGAGGGACTCTAGGTAGACAACCTCAGTCTGTGCCCTCCTTTGAATTAAGGTCGCATGGCACAGTATCCTTGCCATCCAAAAAACCTGTCTAATCCTTTTTCTTTCTTTTTTTTTTTTTTTCATAGCTTGGTGCTTTATTTTATTTTACAGTGACTACACCCTGTATAACAACATCCTGCCCAGCACGCAGACATTGCTGCTGAATACAATCCTAAGCTCCACTAAACCATTCCCACAGTCCAGACAGGACTGCCTCCTGCCTCAGGACACACCGAGATAGTCACAACATTGAATTTCATTCAGCTGGCACTACAAGATGCTTTTAATAATTGAAAAAAGTAAATCCGGAGACTAACTAAATGAGTTCTCAAGTAGCAGTCAAGGTAAAATATCTGTGAGTAAAGGGGGGAGTAAGAGTAAAATCCCAAGTATGTAATGTGGAGGCCAATTGTAATCAACAGCGTGCTTTTCACATATTCAATGAGGAAACATTTAATTGTTTTCCCAGCTTTATGAGGCAAGGTGCCTCATCGTGCATTTTTCCCATGCGTTGTGAGGCGAGTTGGGCTGCCAGCTGAAGCAGACGTTGTGCTGCTGACTTCCTCTCTAGTCTTGGGCAAGTTAGTGATTCTGTTTGGATTTTGTTGGCTCAAACAAGTGGTATGGGTTTCTGCCATAAACAGCTTGTACAAGTTGTTGATATGCTAGGGGACCAAGCGCATTGATCTGAGTAATATATTTGTCGGAATAAGTGCATCAGAATTTGGTACATTGTTATTAACACCTTTGCGTACTCTCCTCCTTTTCTTTCTCAAAGACAACGTGCATGCATAGAAATGAATCTACATGTTCAACTTTTATTTCAGTGGATGGACATGGGGACAGAAGAGAGACATCCCGTGGTACAAATCTGCTAAATAGGTCCTGCATTATTAGTTTTTTGGACCCACTGATTAGAGCAACACACATAGTTATTACCGAGGATATCAGCTGTAGGAAAGAAACACTCTCAGCTTTATACCGCATATCCCATTCTTTTGTCAGCTTACATTATAAATAAATAACAAAGCAATTTGACACATGCCCATTGATTAAAAATAAAAGTTGTCAGAGTGAGAGGAGAAAGACAAAAATATGAATTATTAATAACAATATTAAGCAATGCAAAAAAGATGCTTAACATGCAGGAAAGTCCCTGAAAAGTCACTTAGTGAAGGGGAAAGAAAGGACAGCCATGAAGGCCTTCTCTCCACTGCTACTTTATGGTCTTTTCTTTGCTACTCGGGCCCCTGGAGGTTAGGATGACTGGTGAAAGAGAAGGATGATTCTGTTAATTTATATAACCTTGTTTACCTAATCTCAGATATTTCTAACATGCGCTACCTGCAATCATGGAGACAACACGCAGGGAATTAAGTCAATTTATCGCGATCGCATTGCATCATGATTGGGATTGGTCATTTTATATTTTTGAGCAATCTTCCTGGCCGTGAGGTTTGAATGATCAGTTGACAATGCTGACACATCAGCTGGAGAAACTAAGCTGATTTATGCTCTTTCTAAATTTTGTATACTGCACACACTTGTGATTTAGTATGCAGATATTAAGGCATGCAAAAATGCTGGTAGTAGTTTGTGTTCTGTGTACTCTGTGATGCTCCAGTTGATAAAACCTAAACAGTACCCTACTAGCTGGCATAATTATGCATTTCTTTTCCCACCTTCTGTCGCTTATTTTGGTTGCAACTATTTAAATGCTTTAATTTATCAGGCCAGTTTCAATGGCTGTTGGGTATATTGACCATCCTGGTGATACTTAATTTTCCATCTGTGAAAATCATATTTCTTTTCTCACTGAGGAGGAAAGGAGGAAAAAGAATACTTGCAAAGGGCAAGAGAGACAACTGCACAATTTCCACAAAAGCTGTAGAAACCCCGTCGAGTCATGGTCCTCCTTGCTGAGGAATGTTCTTGCTCTAAAGCAGGTGTAGTGTGTGCTGTCACAACAGAAGAGCTAATCAGAAAGTTTTCTTGGTAGGGTGGCACCCAAGGTCCAATTGGGGGTAAAATGATGATGTCTCCATTGGAGCATCCTATATTAGGCTTCTTCATGGCCATTCTGAACATTGTATTATCGTAGCTGGAAAGATGACATCATCTTAAAATAAATAAAAGACTGCAGAAGTGGTAAGGCTCCTACCCTGTGCTTATGATGTTAATGTTTCAAATTAACATGAATTAACAAACTGTTAATGAATTCACAACATGATCTCCCAATTATTGTGCCTTAACTCTGAAAAGCTCCTTTTTATGCATCTTTGATTCAAGTAAGAGCTAAGTGCTTGTAGCTTGTGTGGATTTCATTAGATGCCAGAAAGGCTCAGACCTTCTGAAAACCACAGTCAAAGGATCTTCTAACCGGCATTTAGTTGCATATGCTGCAGGTACCTCCATCCTCATTTGGACTCCCCTTCCAGTCACTTGGAGAATATTCAGCACTTCAAGGTGTGATTCAACCTGTCAGAAGCGAAGGCATCTGAAATCAACCCTCACGCAAGGGCTCATGTCCCTTCATAGACTATAAGTCTGATGAAGACTGTTAGGGAGTTGTGCTAGAAATGTTAGTCTGGTTTTTTTTCTGTTTCTCTGTGTAAAATGGAGGCATTACGCTGCTTTGCAGATTACGAGAAGATGGGCTTCCCTGACTTGGTACATAACTATAATGATGAGACTTCTTATTAGCTTCTAAATGCTTAGCATTTACATTTTATAAACTCTTTTTAATTTCACATATACTATGAGTAAAGATTAGCACTGAATGGATATGTCTGTTAGTCTCAGCTTGGGTACATTATGCTACTGCTAAATTTGTCTGTATATGAAATTATTGGTCTCTCTTAAATATTAATTGATGTAGCCTGACTCCCCTTAGTACTTATAATCTACTACATCTGATCCTCAGGGTTTTCATGAACATTAATTTGTGCATTAAAAGACTAAATGTAAGATAATTTCTTTGGTTTGAAGAAGTTACAGAAACCAGTAGTTGCTTGACAGAGCCCAAGCAAAGACCAAACCGAGTGAAACAGAATGGCTTCTGGGGCAGGACCAAGATGATGGAGAAGGAAACAGCTGCCCTTTCTCACATGTACCCAGAACCATCAGCTAAAGTCGAATAAAGACATGTAAAAAGATCCTTGCATATTATGCCACTTTCTGTTGGGACTTGAAGGCAATTATTTAATAAATTGTTTTAGTCTACTGGTATCATATGTAGCCGTATTCTAAAATCTTGTACAAATATCTGCAAGGAAATCTTTAGACATTCAAAGAATTTTGTCCTTCAAAATAGAGATTCTTAAGAAAGTGCATAGGCTTTAAAATTCAGCAAGGAGGGCTAAGAGAACCTTTGATAAGGGATTTAAAAAATCTTGGAGAAAGCACTTTAATAATACTATTATAGTACTTTTCATCAGTCTTACTACACCCATGTGCAGTATTTCAGCTCTGTAAACTGAAGCATATTTATGTTAAATGATTTGCCCAATATCTTATCATGGGGAAGTGGCAGGCTAGAAATGGAACCCAGGAGTCCTAATTTGATTTCTTGTTGAATTCAGAGACAGTATACTGCCTCTGAAAGAAAAACACTCAAGAATTCAGCAGTAGCACTCTGCATGAAGAGTCTCCCATTTCAATAAATGTGTGGTTATAACATGTCTGTACTCCACTGACCGAGGTCCCTGAGGTTGCTTTCAGTCCAAACCCATGTCTCCTTTGTGGGTGCACATTGCACTACCAAATCTTTCAGTGCTCTAAGCCAAAAGTCTTGTTCTTAATGGACACATTGGGGAAAATACAGCCACCAAGAAGTACCACCACTGCCAGTAAAAAATGCAAGTATGGGTGAAATAAAAAGAAACTGTAGAGTCATAAGAATATAGGCTGCCGTTTGAACGCTTCTGCCAGTGTTGGGCTTCTTTTTTTTAGACTAATGAAGATGAAACAGCAGATGATATTATTTATCTTAAAAACCCTGTCTAATAGTATTTACTATCTCAGTGAGATCTTGAATAAATATGGATAAGTCTCTGTGTTTTTAAATTCATATTTTGAAATTGGGCAATGCACTGGGTGAGCTTTACAGGGAGGTATTGCTATTTTTTGAGAGAGTGTCTTCAGGTCTGCTTGTCTTCCCAGCAGCTTTCACAGTGTGTGAAGAAGGAAGGTGAGAACAAGAGCAAACAATACCGTCCTTCGGCATCTGGGCAAACATTTGAAATCAATGGGTTAAGTGTATTGGCTGGTGTCAGAGACCAGCATAGACTCTGGATCTAGTCTGAAAAAGCCAATCTGATAATCTTGAAAGGAAAATTAAGAGTCAGGGGAAATGCAGGCCAACATGATTTGTTCAGTTAGGACTTTGTCTGTGAATTCCTGTCAGGATTGAGCTTAGTGTATTTATAAAATGTATAAGTGATGTTCTTTCTTAGAATTCTGCATTTCCCCTCAGTCGGAGAAAATTTTGCATGTGTTACAGCCAGTTTAATTTACACAGTATTAATTTCCTCAGCCAAGACATGAAGGGCATAAAGTGAAGGTTTGCGAGTAGATTTTTTCATGAATATCTTACTTAGTGTTTGGCCAGAAAGAGAAGGAATTTGATTTTCTGTCATTTGTGCTGAGGATGAGAAAGTCTGAAAGCAATGAGTAGATGGGAAGCTATACATGCACTCTGTGGAAGGAGGGCTCAAACACAGGTATTTGGTACCATGTGAGATGCTGTACGACACACCTCTTGGCCTTCAGCTGCTGTCCCAAAAGGCAGGTATCTCGGAAGTCGTAAGTCATATCTGCCAGCCATGTCCATATGTGCTTAAGCCCTAGGGCTTTTCAGATGGCACTTAAAAGCTCTGTTTAAGCAAATGCCTTGATCCCTGAAAAACAAACTTTGCATACTTGTAACTCCATGTAGCATATGATTTATTGATGGTAATCCTACCATATAGTACTTTAGGATAAATCCTTTTATAGCAGTTATTAGAGGTAATGTCTGACTCTGTTAAAATTGCGTATCATATAAAGAAGGGAGGCCAGATCTTGACCACTTGATTTCATTAATGCCGATTTGATTACATCAACGATCCTGTGACAATTTAGATGAGCCCATAGACCAAGATTTTTATCTATAAATGCTCATTCTAATTGTACCATATCCTGGGGGTGTGATGGGCAGTTAAGAGTAATGAACATATAGTTTAACTATTCATATACCTGACACATTTTAAAAGCCCCCTCAGCACATATGCTGAATGGTATGAATATGGCTTGAGTTCTCAGATTGCCATGCCTGCCAATTGTAGAAAAATTTACTAAAACCTGAATCGTTGTGTTTAACTCTTCTATATTAATTGATATATATATCAATGTGAAAATCAGAATTTATATAGGTTACTGCAGTTTGTGCAAAATAAAAAAAAAGGAAGCATTAAATACCCAGTTCGTTAAATTCTGCAATACAAAGGAAAAATATGTATTATCTGAAGTTACTCAGGTTCTATACCATATATTTTAAACAGTTGGATTATAATTCTTGATAGCGTATAGCATGAGTTGATCATTTCCTGTTCTACGGGTATCGTTAATGACATTATTTCTTTTAAGCCGGTAAAAGAAGGTTACGTATCATGTCAGATATCAGCTAATCGGACATGATCACTCTGGTCTGCTGAATCCTTACTTTGAAGACATAATCCTTATTAGAAGCACCAGTGTGAAGTCTAAACCTTTTTCTTCCATTTCCTTCACTGGTATTCTTTTAAAACTATTTTCTAGCATGAAAATAAGAATAATGACATTTACAAACTCTCTTCTCAGCCTTTTGTCCAGAAAAGCACCAACTTCAGTAAGCATTTTGCCTAAGTAGAAACCAAATCAAAAGTTAGCAAAGTGTTTCAGGATTTTGTGCTCTATTTAGAGGGACTTGAAAGGATAGATTTCTTTGATGATGAAATCTGAGGAGCTTCTGAATATTACCAGTCCTGTTTATACTTTTCCAGAAAGCACTCTATAGGTAGTGTTCAGCAGAAACCTGTATTTTGTTGATGATCAGCACTGAGGAGTTTAGTTTCATGAAACTTCACCTAGAACCATACTTGGAGAATTGAAATTACCAAGATCAGGTTTTTTTATTTTATTCACCAGTTTATTATTCTTCCACACTGGACGGTGTCATTTGTTGCCTGTAAGCATAGCGTGGAAGAAAGAGACTGTAAAGCTACCTAATGATCATGCAGTGGAATAACACACTGTTACTCTGTTTAACTTGGTGTTAATTTAGGAAATTGTAAGTCATGCTTTTTCTTTTTTCCATTTTTGATATTTCTGGTTTTCATATGCTCTACCTTGGTAAAGGCAAAGATTATGACCTCTGCTTACTTTAACAAATTGATTTTGGTTGTGCTCAGTACTCAGTGAATTTGGGGAAGCCACTATCACTCAGTTTTATTACTTGATGATCCGTCTTCTGGTTAAGACTTGGGATAATGAGATAAGAAGTGTGAGGATCACATCTCCCACTATCATCCAGGGTCACTGAGTGGACTCTAGCCAACCATTTCCAGTGCAGAGGTGGTGGTAGCATTGATTAATTCATGATCACAAAGTACTTTGGGCTCCTGGGATAAAAAGCAGTGCAAGAAGTGCGAAGTATTATTAATAGGATGAATGCTTGACATACGTAGTGTACAATATTAAATATCATTTGAGGATGGGTACATTATGAGAGTGTGAGTGACTCAACTGAACGTAATTATGGTTATGTCTCTAATTGAGGAAAACAGATTCTTAATCAGTTCATCACAGTTTCAGCCCTCATGATAACTTCCTGTTTTATGGATTCATTTAGTCCATCTGACTAACATATGGCCTAGGAACTGGATGCTGACAGCATCTTCTGAGTTTGGGGAACATATGCAGTCACTTTTGGTATTGATGGCTGGGAATTTCTCTTCTTCTTTTAGCTGGACTTATCCAAGCTTTCAGCTATGATTTAATTTTAAAAAGCAACATCGTGCTGCAAGACCTATTTTCCCCTTTTCGAGATGGTTGGTGGAAGAAATTTATAGTTCTTTGGGAACTCTGTTCTGGTTGTATTTACACTGGGACAAATCTTGCTCAGTTGATAGTAACATGAAGTTTGCCACTGTGTCCCCAAAAGCCAGGAATCTGGCATTTTAGAGTCTGTTCCTATGGAGTAGGAAGCACTTGTTGATTGACCACTTCATGAAATCACGCTTATGTTACAATATGCAGATTTTCTTCAGAGCAACTCACAACTACAGGGCTCTTTTTGTGGAATTTCAGTGTTTAGACACGATGTGAAAACCAGAGGGATATGCACACCTAGATCAATGTTTTACTTTGCTGGCAGTGGTTACAGTTTTACTGAAAGTGGCATAATAGCCGATGTTTTTCTTAAAAATTCTACTCTTGAAGTAAACAGATAATGTCAAGATCTTTGGGTTTTGTTTGCAAAATAAGTTTATAGTCCTCATAACTGGAAGGAAGACACTGCATTTATGATCAAAGCATAATACAGAGACTCAGAAATGAGAAAAAATATAGAAATAAAGGCTGGTACTTATTGGATTGGTTGATAATATTTTAAAAACATGTTAGAATTTTCAGAGGAAAAATGAGGGGAAATGGTGAAAAGCAGGAGGCAGATTGCATGAGATCAGGATCAGCAGTAGTTCATTTGTATTTTGTTTTCAGTTTGGTCTGAGGAATAGTTTAGTGGTCTGAATACTAGCTTTAAAATCCCTGTGCAAGCTGAATCCGTATCTACAGTATCAGCAGCAGAACTAGGAATAAAATTCTCACTTTCACACCTCTACAAAGAACAAGCATAGCAGTGAGATTTTATTAGATATTTTGTTAGCCATTTAAACAGTGAAACTGTTCTGTCTGGTATTACTTATCTATGCCTTTATTGGTTGAACAAGAAACGCACTACTCATCATTCATCTGTATGACGTTTCCGTGCCTCTGCCTGTTCACTTATTACAACACATTTCTAAGGAATTTTGTGATATTCTGCTGGTTTAACTCCTTAAATTAAGATCTTACGTGCCAGTGAAAGGTCTGTACCCATTCAGACACTATTCATTAGAATTGCTGTCGGAATTACTGGGTTCTTTATTGTATGGGAATCGGACTGCATGATACTGAGGGTCTTCTATGGTTCTGAGAGCTGTGAAATAGCTTTGAAGGCTTAAAATGGATGGTTTGGAATAATTTGAGGGTTTTTTCTCTGTAAATTCCATTACAAAAATAACAATAAAACTGCAAATAAAATAGTTTGTTTGCCTAGGCAATTGTTTAGTTTGTTGTTTGGATTGTAGTACTACCCAGTCCCCAAAGAGAATTAGGGTTTGTTTCTAGTAAATGTTTGAGTAGAAATTAAGAGATTGCCCCTGCTTTAGATCTTCATAATCTACATCGGAGATTCCTACAAATGAGAGGAGACTTTGCTACAGGCAAAATATCGGAGGACATTTTGGAGCTTATCCTGTTGTAGAGATGGGCCAAGCTATTATAAATGATATCTGCATTGTGCAGAATGTTGTAGGCACAGGACTGTTCTGTGGATGAAACAAAACAGTGTAAATTATTACTTTCTTTTTTGAAGGCAAAAAATGTTAAAGGAACTCTGTGAGAATTGACTTCAGAGAGAATACTTTTGATTTTCAGCTGTTTTCCACAAAAATTCTTAATGTTTTCAGTAAAAGCATTTGTCTTGCAAAATCCTGTTCAGCTGCAAATAAAATTTTTATTGATGTTTTCTTTTTCACAAATACATTTCTTTTTTTTTGTCAGCCTTGGTTGGGGAACAGTTAGAACCTAGTAATATCGGCCTGTGGCTCACCAGTTTTTGTGACTGCTGTGGCTTGAAGACTTGTTGAAAGGAACGTAAAAATGTATATGGCTTCCTAAGGGCAAATGCCAAGTCACCCTCCATACAGTTTTGGAAGCTGTTGAGATTCTTGCTGGGTTATTCCCCATAGAGTCTAACCGGAAATGGCATTGTCTGCAACAAATTTTAGGTAGAGCATATCTCAAGAATTTGAAGTCAGATCCTGAGTCTGTTTTCTTGATGGGAGAGAGAAGTGATGTTCTTTCTCTTTTCTTGATTTTCCTGTTTCCTAAACATAATGACTAGTTGCAGAAGAAAGTAAAAAGAGATATCCATTGCTTTTCACTGCCTCACTTGCGCTCGCAGATAATCTTCTCTATTGAGTAGATCAGCGCAGGTGCCGGGAATGCTGCTTCCCCAGCCAGCAGCATAAGGAAACTCTCTGGCTCTACAGAGCAAGTTTTCCCAGCTCTGTGTTTATTAACATTGTGAGGAGAAGCAGGAACATGAGAAGCTTTTTGGAAACTTAAAAGCAAAACAAACCGAAACACATCAGATGGCATTTGGTGTTAGGGATTTTATACAATGCTGACACCTAACCAAAATCTTGAGACTCTATTTTCATGCAGTAAATTCTAGGAGCTTCTTGAAAGCTTGAAACTTGATTTCCTAGACCACTTTAGAGCAGTTATAAAGCTATTGTCTTTTAAAATTGTATTGTTCTGTTTCCCAAGACCAGGTATATTTTTTTGGACCCTGAAGAATAAAGGTAAAACTACACAGAAAATTGCGAGTCTGTCCTGTAGATATGATGCAGTTCGGGATGGGGGCAGAGCTATGTTAACAAGTCTTAAACAGAAATCTTAGTACAGCCACAGAAAGACAAAGGACACCATCATATTTAAATCAATCTGAATTTCCTCCAGCTAAAAATAAAATAAAGGAAATGGTGCAACTTGGCAAATACATCTTGACCTCATGCTATTTTTACAAGTCAGACAGATGTGCAGCCACCGATAAGCTGGTACCCAGGACGAGCTATCAGATCAGAAATCTGTGGACTCACTCTTCAAATCCCAGCACTAATCGCAATGATAAAGAGCTACCTTTCGCTTAATCCTGCCCTGGACTTTAGACGAAAGATACTGCAGTTTAATTACTGAGTGAAATCCACTTTGTCTGATCTGCCAGTCTGCACTATAATGTCATAATATAATCAGCTTCAGCCCTGTCTGAAGCTCTAGGGCTGTGAAGTCCAAGGACTTGTTTGATTGGAAGAAATAAAACGATGTTCAAACAACCACCAGCCACAGTACTGTAATTACCAAAATCTTGTTTGCATCTGTCTGTCATTTTCACCATTGGTTTTTTATGACACGAAGAGGCAAGGAGAGATTGTGGTGGATAAGAACAGCAACCTGACAGGTGACAAATAAGATGTGGGAGGGTTTGCTTGTAGAAAATAATAATTGTAAAATATTCAGGCTAATTAAACTGGGTCTCTTTCTTACATATTTCCCATCGGCTTCAGTGACACATGCTGGTTCAAGCAAAGCCAGCCATCGGTACTGTCATCTCATAATTAAAACCTGTAACTGATCAGGGAGTGTCTCCACCAGAGGTTCCAGTGCAGGGACAGAGTCGTGTGAGTGTGAGAAATCGTATTTCTACCCATGTGAGAGAGACAGCAGGGCAGCCACAGCGTGAGATGTTCACCCCCTCTCCCCCTTAGGATGTATTAGCCACAATTTGGAGGGAGTATTTCTTCAGACAAAGGAAGAGATCCTGGCTTACTAAAATGCACTACTTAATGTGTCTTGCACAGGTGTGTGGCTCAGTTCCCACAGCAGTGTGGAAGCTCATTGCAACAAGTCCCACTGAAAGCAAGGGGAGGATTTAGGATGCTCCTGATCTCTCAGTGTCAGGCTTTCTTTCTCCCTGACCTCCTTTGTTAAAGGTGCAACCAGGGAGCGGCAGCAGCAATTTCTTTTCAATGTATCATGGAGACTTTTATTCTGGGGAAGTTCGTTACCTTTTCCAGGCTCATTTCACAGAGCTCACTGTGTATCGTTCCTGCCACCTCTGACCTCAGCAGAACAGGATCATTAACAAGAGGTGAGATGATCCAAAGTTGCTAATACATGCTTTGCTTGGATATTTTTCTGGCCATGCCAGGGAGGTTGTGGTAGTGGTATAGAAAGAAGAATAGCTGACAAAACCCTCAAAAATGGTTTGCTCTCAAGTTTTTGCAAGACATAGGTGCTAATGACCAGGAAAGGAAACACCGTTTTTATCTAGCTGCAGCTTTTAGGAAGGGCACTCCCTCCTGTGCTGATTGGGTGAAGTCTGGTTGAATTTGCTGTCATATTTTTCAAAGCTTAGGATTTCTTTCCCCAACCACCCCCAAAATCCTGATTTATCTCATCTTATTTTCTCATAATTCAGTGTTCTTGGCTTTTCCCTTTGCATCTTTTATGTGTTTTGACCCTTTCCAGAGAGACCCTCCTTTTTGTTCTTCTCACATAAGGTATTTGGTACAAGCCATACCATTTCAATTGCACTTTTGACTCTCTATTCCACCCTTTCAACATGGAGATCTTGTACTGTCACTCTTCTCCCAGCTTCTGTCCCCTAACAGCCCTTGCAATTTCCATCTCCATCCATCTGTTTTTGTAGAATGAGCTGGTAGACCATTGTAGTGAATCAAAACCACAGTTTGATGATCATCCCTGTGCTGCTTCCTCCTCACAGAATGGGCTTGTTCAGCACCTGTGCTAAAGACACTAAGCACGGGGTAAGACAAATACTCTCTAGGTATCATGGAGTTATAGCCTGTGGGTAGACTTCTGTGCAAAGACCAGTTCTCCCTTGTATCGCAAAATCAGAGCAATGTCTTGGGGCAGAGACTGGGGATGAGGCAGAATATCAGACAGCAGTTGTTAGCAGTATGTGTCTGTGCCTTAAACTTGCAATGCATTTACTTTCTTCCTTTTCCTTTTGTACCCTGTAGCTGACAGCGGTGCCTAGCATTGCCTGTCAGCAGGGATGGCATGCAAGGTGTTTTGCAATGGAAATCTGGCTTTAAACCTAACTGGGTTTGTCACTAGTGTTTTAACTTCTGAATGGTATTTAAACATTACAGTCTGCAGACTCAGTTCCAGCAGGATCTATCCAGAGGAGTCTGTGTAGAGCATCTCCTCTGAACCAGCTTTGACCAGCAGCAATAGCCCTAGTGCTTTATTTGTACAGTACTTTTGCCCTGAGTCTAATCCTATGTTTTAGAAACAGAAATGTCGGAAGGAAGATGTGCACAGCTTCTTTTAAATCCCAGGAGTAGTTTTCAGCATGAAGGAGTCCATCTGCTTACATGGCCTTGCTAATACCAGTCCGCTGCACTGATGATCTTGCTTCCCGGGGGAAAAATGTCAGGGGAACAATAGTTGTATGGCCCGTTACTACAGAAATTATTTCTTTTCCAAACGCAAGGATATTGGAGGGCATAGGTTTGTGTATAATAGCACTTAAAAAGAAAGGAAGAAATTTGCGTATATTGATCAGAATAAATTGTGTTCCTTTACAACAGGAAAAGGATACATGCAGGTGGAGCAAAGGTTTAATGCAGGAAAGCCTTGTTGCAATGTCCAGTGACATGAGGTTCTCACCTTTCTAAAGACCTCAGTTCATACTCAGGTGTTCGATATGCTGACAAACATAAATATGAAACATTTTTAATGTAACGGCTGTCACATACTTTGATGTGTGAAGTTTCGTGTCCATGATGCTATACTGCAGCCCAGTGACAACGTTGGGGCTTTCTGCATAGATGTGGCACAGGTTCTGGAGTAGCTTAAAACTACCACCTCATTATTGGGACTGCCATAGAAACTTGTCAGAAGGCCCGACTCCAAGTGTCCGTGGCTGTATAGATTATTTTAGCCTTTTATCTGCTCTGGGGAAATTAGTTTCTCTTCTCTCACTCAGTGATATTTATAGGTCCCAGTTGTCTTAGAATAGATGCCATGACATCTTCTAAGAAACTATGCTGATCTTAGCCCTAATATTGTGTGAGCTAAGGATTTTTGCTGTGCAAAATCAAAGCGGCAATGATCTGTAGTTAGAGGAAGTAGCACAGATAGGAGGAGGCTATAGAGAAAAAGGAAGCAGAGGAGTGATTTGATAGGAGAGGAAAAGTGGTAGGCTCAGATCCCATCCTTCATAGCCCACGGTGTTGTCCTTGCTGTTCTTTCAGTATTTATTCCTTAGCTGCCATACTGTGTGCTCACTCGTAGTCTTGTACCCATGCTCATATAAGCCTCAGAATTTAGACTGAACTCCACATTCACATGGCCCACGAGGCCATGTTTACAAACATATTGGTTTCAGCTTCCCAAATTAATGTGCAGTTACTGAGACTTTTTTTTTTACTAATTTGGGGGCAGGTTTTTTTGTGGATTAATGAAAACAGATTTGATTTTAGGTAGGTGACAAACTCAGAAGGGAAAAAAACAACCAATCAAACAAAAAACCACCCGCCCCAATGAAATTAAATAATACAAAGATTCCTAGGCTCCATGTGGCATAAACAAAATCTATCACAAGTAGAGAGATACTTAGGAGCAGTTCCACTCAAATGTGCGAATCAAAACAAACTCATGCAGAATCAGGAGCAAGAGTTGAATCTCAAGTCTGCTCCTCAGATATGCACAAGTTACTGGAAAGTAACTCATTTTCTAGTTGAAAATTTCGTCATGGTGCTATTGTATTAGAGCTGGTCAGACCACTATTGACAAGGTGCCATTTCATCATAATATTCCCTTTTTAGCACAAAGACTTTGATGAATAGAACTTTCTGGTCACTTCCGGAGACAGATTATGAACCTTGCGTTTTTAGGTCTGAAGGCATTTTGCCAGTATGTTATTTTTTACAATGTTCAAAACGTGTTATTTCTGTCCCAGTGAAGGAAACAAAGTTCTCATCCAGTGGCCAGCTTTAATTAAAATTACCCCCTGCCTAGCAACAAGCCCGATGGCAGTTCGCTCTCTTTTTTGTCTAAGCACGTCACTTTGTGCACCAGGGAGAGATGCCACACTGAGCATCCCAAGGAAGGAAAAGAGGAGCCAAGTCCTCTGCCCAGCATAGAGAAGGTAGAGCATTCCCTACAACAACGCAGGCTGACTCCTCACCCACTCACTAATGAGCAACCTGATGACATGCCGTGGCCATCGGCCAGCTCACCTTCGCATTCACCAGAAAGCAGGGCTATGTTTGTACTACTAGTGGCCATGCTTACCCCAGTTTTTGAATAGGTGATGAATTGGAGCCCTCAAGATTCTGCCAGCACCAGAGGAGAGTTAATTTTTTTGGTCTCCGTTCCTCCCAATACTGCTAACAATGTTTTAAGGGCAGAAGGCAACTGCTAATTGTGATGTAACTTGAATGATTTCATCGCCTTACTCCTCTCACCCGATTGGGACATTCATCAACTCTTACTGGTCACTGTTGACCCAGGATGCCAGCAATCTGGCAATCTTGAATAGCAACTTAGCCAACCTGGAGTTGATTTATCCACTCTGGTCCATTTCTGTAGATGTTTTTCTTACCCAGTTATATGTACAATATTCTCATGCTTAGCATTGTGTGGAGACTTATGATTTTGTTGTGGGTTTGTTTTTTTTTTTCAGACAGTTAAACTATCATGTCAAGGGTGAGGAGAAACCTCATTTTAACATCTTGGTGCCAATCTCCTACGCTACAGATTTTTCCCTAAGCCCGCTGCTCTCGTAAATCATAAAATACCATTTTTGGAATAGTTATCAGTTGTAGAATCTCTCTTCCCTTTAGCATGAAGAGTAGTTGAGAAACCAGGCGGGCAGATTACTTGACTGTCAGAGCCTCTGTTGAATTCATCCACAGGTCTAGACAGATCAAAATTGTTTGAACTGACCCTTTCGGTTGCCAGTGTGAAGAGAAATCCCTTATGCTTTTTGCTTTCTTGTCATGTACCGTCTCCCTTTGTCAGTTCAGGTCCAAGGTCCCTGTTTTCATTTTTCTTAGGGATAGCGGGAACTCTAGCAATATCTGTCTTTATAAAGCCTGCTGAGAGAGAGCAAGAGACTGAGCAGCAGGGTGTAGGGAGAAGGGTAAAATATACTAGGTGATTGTCTGACCCTTGAGTACCTTACGCTGCCTCTGAGAACCACAACCTTATCAAGAATCACAGTTGTGGCTTCTGTGGCAAAGGATGACAACGAATGCAACTTTGCCCACTGCAATTATTATTCAGATTTGAGGCCTGGGTTTTAAAACAAATGCATTTGGAGCAGAGATGTGGAAAGGAGGAGAAACACAAGTGTTGCTTATTGGGGGCCCTGCAGACAGAAAATTATTGTGTTTCTAACGCTATTGATTTTTTGCAGCAGCTGATATTTCAATCTGGGTGCAGCATGTCTGAGAGTCTACGCACACTGTCAAGAAGAAATATGATAGTGTCTTAAAAGATTAATAATATCGCTGGTCCTCAGGAGGCCTGTCTTAATTCACTGGCCTGTTCCTTGGCATGTACTGTAATTTATCTAGTCTGATTTGAATAGCAAATGGCAATCGGCTGCCATTAGGGAAATAGGCATCAGTCTTATTGATCCAGGATGGGCTGGATTTTATTTAAGGAGAGCTGCAAAATGTTATTAACTTCCGGATGAGAGGCTGGAGGTAGAGAATTTTTTTGCAGTGTTCCAAGGCGGGTGAATTGCACTGAATCTTAAAAGTCCTGAAAATAGATAGTAAGAGGGGGGAACCTAGGGAGCGGGTTCAACCGCTACCACTTTGTTTCCAAAGACACCAGTTATTTCCAGTAGAAGTGTTCTCTTTCCTGGGCTCTATGTATGACTGTGTCAATGATGTACTCAGTTGTCTTTGAGTAAAACGCAAAGGTACTTTGCATTTGGGGAGAAGAAAATTTGGTGGTTGATCTTCCGGTTGATTCAGATAAAGCTGGAGTTGACTCTTCACTGTGATGCATAAAGTGTTAGTTCTCCAGCCCTCCTCACTTGCTTAACAGGAGCTGTACAGTTTAGCTTCCAGGCGTGATGGGGAAATGCAGTCCTTGCTCTGCTTGATGTGTGTTTGGAGCTGCCAACAGCACTGCCTGGGGGAGAGGCTGAGGTGACCAGAAGGGAGGTAATACTGTATTAGTTGTAAAGGTCCTATCCTGGTTACCTGTTCATACCAGTTCTCATCAGAAGTCCCTGTGGAGAATAAAACACTCTTTGGGTAATCTTTAGGTACTGCAAATTGAGTTTTTTCAGTGGGCAATGTTGTTATGTATCATACTGAGCTATGGATGTGAGGAAGACTGGTGCAGTTACAGTCTCTACTAGCAGAGAAAAGAAATCCTATGGCAGTATTGGGGAGTCTGAAAGCTAATGCCTGCTTAATAAAACTAAACATAAAGAAGTAAAATCACCCCAAATAACTTGGGAAATTTCCAGTCCCATTACATGCCACTTTAGGAAGACGTGGGACCTCTTATTTGGCACACTTTAAAGTTAGACTAGATAGAACATCAGAAAAAATAGTGTAAGGAATATCCCAGCTCAGGTGGGAGGATGGAGTGAATGATTAAATATCATAGGTCTTTCCAGCTTTAATTGCTGTAATTCTTTGATACATCAGGCTCTCCCAGCAGGAATCACTAGAAAGAAAGATCCAGGAGTGCTGTCTATTAAAAAGCTTCTAGATACTTCCATTCCAGCAGGAGACCCTGTAAGGAACAGTTGAAGAGTGTTGTACGTAGGGGAGTTCAAAGCTGCCCTCTAGTCCCGCTCTCGCTGGGAAGCCTGGTTTTCAGGGAATTGTGTGGGGGAATTGTGGCTCTGGGGAGCACCCGGCTCCCTGCAGGAAGCACTGGGAGGCCTGGGCTGGGATTGCTCTTGCAGGAGGTGGGAAGCATATGCTGGAGAAAGGGATGAGGAAAGGAAGGTGCCGGTCAGTGTTGGCTCTTTGCCTTTGAGAAACTTCATTAGGCTCACAAGAGAATCTTACCTAACGTCTTTTTCCAATAGCACTCGCAATAAGGAGAAAAAGGTGTGGGAACATTTAGAGAAGTAGCTTCTTATTTCTTGCATTCCTTTTCATTTGCACCTAAAACATGGGGATAGAGAATAAAGTGCTACAGGAAATGGCTATGCACAAAAGCAATAAAATAAATTGAAACTGACTTTGTATTTTTTTTTTTTGAGCAGCGGTAATTGCTATACATTGTGATGTTTGCATAAGAAATTAGTTAATGTGTAGGAGAATGACATGTGATACATTTTATTTGCCTGATGACTCTAGTCTCTGAGTGAATGACTTATTAAGGTTAATAAAAAAAATTTGCTTGTGACTTGTAATAATCCAATTGCCAGAATTTAACATCCCCTTATGCATAGTTGCCTAAAGGGGGGAAACTAAATTACACATACGTTCTAATGACCGACTGGCTATGCTTTTATTTATTTCTTAATAGCGGTTTGAGAACAAACAATGTGTTCTAAATTGTTGGTCTGTCTGTCTTTCTGCCTGCCTGGGCAGGAACGTTATGGCTTTCTTAATTCTCCTGTGTGATTTATCATCCCCAATTCATTGTTTTGCATAACTCTGCTCAAAATGAAGAAATGTCATTATTTCACAGTGAAAAAGTTGTCATTTGCATAATGCCTGCCATTAATTATTGTGAGACTAATGCAGTTGTTGATATTTTTAGGGCACAGTGGTACATCCTGCACCTTGTATAATGTCATTCTGAAAACATGGGTAGTTAATAGGTGCCACAACACTGCACAAATGCAAGAAAGGAGGAGAAGAAGAAGAGGAAGGGCACATAATGGAACAGGCTGTGATCTTTATTCAGATTTTTCTTTTCCTGAAATACATAGTGAGCGACAACTATAAACAGAAGCAAAAGATAGAAAGCTGTGAGACCCGAGAGAATGAGGGAATGAAGAAACAGAAATGTTTCCTTCTGCATATGTCAGTCAAGATGGACCTAACTAATACTCTGTCATGCTGATGATCCCTCGAATTTGAGAAAAGTCATGGCAGTAGTTAGTGTCTGTTATTCTGTAGCTGGCATTTTTTCCCCCTCGGAGAAGTCATTTGTTATTTGTTTTAGTGGCTTATTTATTTTTACAATGGAGTTATGTTATGATCATTTTTCAAACGTATAAAGGGAAATCCCTGCATATACGTAAGAAATATTAGTTTATAATGTCCTTTGTGTCTGTGAGGGGAGAATGTAACAAAGAGATCTGACCCCCACCGAGAATTTAATAATTGTAATTACTGAAGTATAGTTCTTGATCTCATCTTTGCGTCCAAAGTTCACTGCTATTTGAAAGGGTCACTTGATTCAAGCCAGCAGTGGTTATGGAAAAATATCCTTGCCCAGCTAGGCTTGCACATTGCCAGTGAAAACATCTTTTTTGTGACTTCTCCATCCTAAAGGTAGTGGATGTGGCCCATAGATATTACAAGAGGGGAGAGGGAAGGGCAGCCTACTATAATTCTATGAAATAAGAAATATGAAACTGGACTTTTTTGCCTGCCTTTTCCAAGGACTTCCATTGTTCCCTGAATAATTAAGAGCTCCCATTCTCTGAATAACATGTGCACAACTATAAATCATAATAGTTGAGTGAAACACATTTTTGGGGTCCCAGGCTGGCAGATTCCTTCTTTCCTACGTGTTTTGTGCAACTAATATTGCTACTGCAGGAGGGCCTTCATGCAGTAGCCTTTCTTCTACCCTGTTGCTTTTTCAGGCCTTGGTAAGAGAATGGCAGTGAGCAGTTTCTGAGCCTGTAGTCGTAACTGAATGCTAGTGGGAAGAAATTAGTTCAGAAGGCCATAAAACATTAACAGATCCTAAGGCTCTGGTATCTTCACAAGGAAATAAGAACCTCTACATCCCCTTGCCATTCGGCAGAACTACAAAGTCCTTTCTCTGTTTGCTGATGTATCTTAAAATGCCAGAAGGAGAAAACATAGCCATTTACTCTTCAGATCCTGAGATTCACTGCCTCCAGAGGGGTGTAGCTTCTTCTCCTGTTTTCTGCCATTAGAATTAAAACAACAACAGAGAAAATTAAACCACAAAAGTTCAAATAATGCTAAGAGTCTAACTGAAACCCACAAAGGGCAGGAAATTCATCTCCAAAGACTGCCAGTCTGTCCTCAGCTCACCCTATTGTCACAGAGAACTGAAAGTTGTTCCTACAGTGGGTGATCTTACAGACCACAAATGCTGCAATACGTAGGGACAACAGGAAACACAACAGAAGAACAGAGAGTGAGTTTTATTCTCAGTTTCTTGGATTTGGTAGGTGTGAGACAGACCCTTAAGGTCGCAGTACATCAGGCTGATTTTTTTGTGTATGTTTTTATGCACTTAGAGCACAAGTGCAGTGGATAAAGAGTATTTCATAAAATTGTAATTCATAGTTATGAACTGCACCGCAACTATAAATTGCAGCCTTTAACATTACAGAAACAGTCCATGTGTCAGTTGTTGATTTCTTACACACATACCACTGCCCCTGCTTGAGACTTTTTAGAAAAATATAATATAAACCACCTCATATTGGCAAGAATCCTAGAGAACACAAATCCGAAGGAGAAATTTCTACATAAGACTGTAACAACAAAATGTCATAACTTTGCCCTTTCTCATGCTGATGATCTGAGTGTCTTCAAGGGTTTTGCAAATCTTGCAGCGGTGCCTCCTTAGAGCCGCTTTTCCCACTTCACAGGATTGCGGACACGGTGTGGTGGGGATGAGGTCCCTGTCCATGGTATCCCGCCCCTGCTGGAGACGTTTCTGCTACAGACCTGCAGGTCTGCTGGAAGAGCACGACTCCTCGGAGTGCTCCTTCTGTAGGATGAGTTCAGGAGATGCTTGGCACCCCTTAGAATGAACAGAACTAAACTGGCTTCCTGTCTTTGATACAGACTTCCTGTGTGGTCATGAAAAAGACACATCATTTCTCTCATAATTTTCTTCAATGAGGAATTAAAATCATTCCAGACATCTGAGGGTACATTGTGAGGATTAATTCACCAAGATTATTGAGATATTCAGGCGCTATAGTGATGAGTACCACAGAAAAGCCAGAAACAAAAAACCATCTTATTTCATGCAAGACTTGGATGCCACTCAGTAAACAAGGCTTGGGGCCACACACTGAACAGAGAGGATAAAAAAAGAGTATTTGAATTAGTCTCATTCCCTGGATGCTATCCATTATACAGAACACAAAATATACAATCATAACATGGAAGATTGTATTGTAACACTACAGCTGTTGTGACAGACTTCATTTTGATATTTTCATACTTTAGCATGCTTTGCTTTGTGACCTTAATGTTTCTATGTAGTTTTTAAAAGGCATTTTTGAGTGTAACATGCACAATAAACTAACTGCAGCTCCCAGAGAAATCACTCCATAGTGTATATGTTGAACACCTATTAGAAGCAAAGGGGGTGTGTATCATCACTGGTAACTACATAAGGTAGATGCTTTTCATCTCGGGAATGAATATCACCTCTTGGAATCTCAGCCAGTTAGGATAACCAGCTGTATCTGTGTATCACAAGTCTCCTGAAAGAATACCTTGTTCTCCAAACATTTCTCTGTTTCACTCTTAACTCTTTGTCCTTAACATATACTTTAACTGTGGTTGTACCTGGGGAAGGATATTAATCAATGTTCACTAGGTTGACAGTGCAATAGTACATCATCAGTTGCAGCCATAATCCACGTGTTCCATAAATTCATTTTAAAGCCAGAATCTCTGTGATCTATGTGTCAGCTGTGTTGAAGCTTAGCTGCCGTCTGATACACGTCAGATTGGTTCATTCTGCCCTTCAGAAATCTGCAGATGAGCCTTCCCATTTCTTAGTGTGGGGTAATGTTTTCTGCTTTTGCATCATGTTTAATAACCCCGGTAGAAAGGGCTGTTAAAGCCCAAGCTTTCTTTTCTGATTTTATCCATTTGCTTTTTGAAACCATTTTTTTTGCTTTTGGCATGAAAAACATCCCGTGCCAGAGAATTCCACGGTTTAATTACATACTGTGTGAAAACGTACTTCCTTTTGTTTGCTTTAAACCTGGTGCTTGATAAGGTCTTTGAATGCTTCCTAGAAATATGTAATGAGAAACAGGCAGCAATTATTAACAGTTCACCTTGTCCTTGTTTAGGAAGATTTTATAAAACTCCTTTATATTTTTCTCAATTATTTATTTGCCTGGGCAAAGAATCCAACTTTCTTTTTTTTAATCTTGCCTTGCACAGAAGTTGTTCCAGGCTTTAGACATCTTTGTGCGCTTTTCTGCATCTTTTTTGGGCTGCTTATGTCCTCTTTCGCTTTGAGAGTTGAAACCCGCATATGGTATTCAGTATATGAGTCTACTATGTATTTATTAGAAGGATATAATTATGGGTTTAGTTTTATTTTTCTAGTTCTTTCGTAATAATTCCCGACTTTTTTTCTTTTTCCTTTACGATCAATGCTGAGTATTGAGCCAGTGCCTTCATAGGTACATCCACAAGGATTCCATGCTGGTTTTCCTGTGTAGTAATAGCTAAATTAAATCCTATTGTGTTGTATGAATATTTGAATATTTCTTTTATGTCATGATAACTTTCTTTTAGAGTCTTCAGTTATGGTTTTAAGGGTTTTTTTCTTTCTTTTTTTTTTTTCCCCCCTACCAAGTGATACTACTTGAATCTGTCATACATGTGCCATTGATTCCTTCAAAGAACTCTGGTAGGTTTGTGAATCAAGATTTCCCTCTGCAAAAAACTCATGTTGAATCTTCCTGTTTTATCTACCCAAGTGTTTCTTATTATTTATTATATTTTCTACAGTTTCTGTGGCATAGAATATAGACCAACTGATCTCTGTGGGTCTTCCTAAAGCTCTTTTTTTTACTATTGCTATTAAATCACTTTCCATTCTTTTGTTGCCCACCCTGATTAAGTGCAAGAGTTACTAGTTGAAATCTTTCACGTCTAAGTTTCTAAGTTGCTTTCTAAGTGTTAGATGGGAACCATTAATTCTTTTCATTATGTGTTTTCTCAGACTTGAGACCTTCCAGTGAAGAGGTTTCACTTGCAGACTTTTTAGACTTCTCTGTAGTGGACACAAGAACAAAGAATTAATTCAGGGTTTTTGTTCTTTGAACATTCTTTTTACAGCTCATATGTTGGCAGAAACAGATTCTGTGTAATGTGGTTAGAAAGGTTATTTATGGCTTTAAAAAGTTATTCCTCAACATTTTCAAGGACCTGCCTCAAACTACATTTACTTTCTTAAAAAAAAATCGTAAGAATTATCACCCTTTTCTGCTTTCTGCATTTAGATATGACTTCCTCTTTTTGGATGGTGTCATTTTACTTCTAGAAATCCCTTCACTTTATTTTTTTCACATGTGGTTATACATTTGTTTTGTGAGTTCTGAGTAATGAGTATAAATGAATTACTATAGGACAACTCTAAAGGTTCCTGTCTCTAAAGGAACTGTGTCATGCTTTTCTTTTGGAGATTTTTGCCCTCTTGCAAAGGATTTTGATCTCAAGTGGCAACCGAATTATGACAGTTTACAACCAAGCATATTCAGGTAAATCAGAACTGTTTAGGGATTTCTTTAGTACCTCAGGCTGTAATTTGCTGTATCTGCCAGACAAACTGCTGAGATGTTCCTCAACATGATTGAGGCAGACAACTGGGGGTCAGGATTATTACAGCTATTCCAGGGCTTTCCTGTTACATGTAAGAGACGTGAATGTCTGATAACATATCTCCTACCAGTAGAATCTTAAAGCATTTTACCCTTAACTGCTGCTTTTTAATTTCCTTTTCCTATGTTCCTTATTTCAAATAGGATTTTTTTCTACATCTTGCTGTAGTGGATTTTGTTGTTATTTTTTTCAGTCCTCTAGAGAACTGAATTTATGTTCATTATTACAAGGACATTATTAAAGTAGGTTTGGTGATCTTAGCACTAAAGAAAAGTTGCCCTTTCATACGTTTCTTGACTAGCTCCTGCCTCTCAAGTCTTCCATTTCACATTTCATAGTCACTGTCAGCATTTTGGTAGGTTTGTTGTGTAGAATGGTTCTAACACCATTCTCTTTCTTTTTAGGCCTGGAATTAAAAGCCATGGAGATTTTACGATACTTAGGAATTTTCATTTATTCATTTTATTTATATATGTTTTAATTCACAGCAGCAGTCGCTCACGTGTGCATTCTACTCTGTGATTATTATGAAACACACCCTAGCAGTGCAACATACAGCATCTTCTCCAGCTGCTGAAGTTGTGTCTTATATAAAAGTTCTTTTCTCTGAAAAACAGGTGTTGCACTTTTCTTAGTCCATACATTTTGTATTGAAGTGCTGACACATTTGACCTGGCTACCTGTTTAGATACTGTGCTCAAAGTGACAACAGACTTTGTCTGTTGAGGCAGTTCTTTGCTGAATTCATTACCTGAATTTTATTAACTTATGTCCTGTTATTTTTTACAAAGAGACAGAGTTCTCATGGTTTCACTCACAGATGATGCATCATTCTGACCTGTATACAGTTCTGTACCTCTAGCCTTAAAAATCTCTCAGTCTTTTCAAGTCTGGTCCATTTTGCTGCAGTTGGAATAATTTCTCCTTTGTAGGATCCTTTGCATCCAAAGAATTCTTCAGCTGAACTTCTCTTCCCTTGAATAGAGACTAGCCTCAAAAAAGAGCAAGTGTAATGTAATATCTGACTTACTAGCATTCTATTCAGACAATCAGTCACTCATTCAAACTAATATACTGCTGGGATTAGAAATTGTCAGATAGAGCTCAAGAAATAGTTTTGCTTTTGTGTTACGTATTGGCTGACACACTTTCCTGTCTTTTGGCTTGTCAAGAGTGCTGCCTCCCACAAGCCTGGGGATGCCTCTACCCCAGAGGACCTACAAGACCTGGAAGCTCTCCCAGTAATACACTGTAAAAAAATGCTTTAAATGGTTTTCAGAGTACATCAGAATCTCAATTATCTGAAGAACATGGGAAGAACACTGAATAAAGCTCGATAATCGCGTTTACCAGTAACCAAAATGCCCTGCATGCCCATGGATCTGTGGAAATAATTAGTAATAGAAGCAATTTACCATTTAATTAATAAATGACAAGGGGCAAAACCTTGTCTGGGTTCACTGAATTTGGATAATTGAGGCTCCACTGTATTTTAAAATCTGAAATATTAACCATTATTCTCTGTGCTTGAGATAATAATCATTTTTAAATGTGCACGTAACAGGATCTCAGCCTAGTTGTATTATTTCTGTAAAACAAGGAAGAATTTCATAATGTCCTACATGCAAAGATTTGCTCTACATGAAAAGATCACCTTTTTTTTTAAGTGTCTGGAATCTGTGTCTATAAATATATAGATCTGTGTCAGCTTTTAATCTATAACTACATCCAGGAGTCAGTGGAGAATTTCAGAGGGCAGTGAATAACCTTTCACTGAGAGGTGTAAGAACCACCGCAGCAGAACATCTTCAGACTGTCTCTGATCTCAGCTACCCAGAAAGGAATCTGAGATTGATGGAGATAACTTAAACTTTATAATTTAATAAGAAAGAGACTAGAATTGGGCCCACCATAAATAGCCATTTACAATATGCTGTAGCAAGTGGATTGTGGAAGGCTGGGATTGAAGATAGGCTTTTGGTTTATAGGATATTCCAATGGGTTTAGCTGCCAGAAAGCACAGGTTTGCTGCCTCTTCAGTTATAAGTCATTGAAAAAAGATTTCCAGACTTCTGCCTTCCTCTGCTTTGCATATGTCATGCCATCTTACACATTTAACAGCCCCTACATCTGAGGCATTGAAGCAGTATGACTGAAGAACAAGGACTGAGCCCCTAAAAGGCATCACTTTTAAGCTGTCAAAACCCAAGATGATTCTTTTTTCTCTCTCATGTTGTTTGTTGCATTCTATCTTTTTGTCCCTCAAATCTCCTCCAGTCTGGCATGCTCAGAAGGGAGGCTGCAGAAGACAGTAGGGGTGGTCTTGAATGAGACTCCGCATTTGAATCTGAAAGTAGGGAGAATGGGATGAGTCTAATCTCCTTCAGAAGGGCTATCCACTGCTAGAAACCTGTTGCTGGGAACATTCTATCCCTGTACCCAACAGACTTACCATAAATCAGTTTAGTTTGTACTGTCCTTTTCAAGTATACAGCAATCATCAGAGGATAGGCAGGCCTTGCAGAAGTTTAATTCCAGCCCCACACAGATGTTTCATTTGTAAGGAACTGGAGGAATGAACAATAAAACTGTGCTGTGAAGTTCTAGGTGTCAGAGCATTCTGTCTATTGCTTCCGAGGAGGGGAGTAGAAATAAAAACGGTCATTTCAATCAAGTCATTACTGTGCTCACATCAAAAGTATTGCAGAAATTGGTGCGTACAGTTGTTTCTGCTCAAGGGAACCATTACCGGAAAAGCAGGGAGGGTTGCCTCAGAAGTGATGAGTTGGCACCATTGATGGTGGTAAGGGAAGCTTGGTTATGCAATGAGCCACATCCTGCTCTCCTAACTCTGTGAGTAGCTCTGTTGGAGTCAATAGTAATTACATCCATTAAAATCAGTGGAACCACTTGCATCAATAAGATAAGTAGGATTCGGCCCAAAGGTTGGTTAATATCAATGTTTTTAATCTCTCATTTTCATAAATGCTCTGTTCATTCAAGCAATATAAAGTGAGGTGAATAAAGAACATTCTGTGCTTGCAATGTTTTGGCGTCATACACGGACAGGGCATGTGATTAATACCATATTGTTGGCTTTGTTCTTTGCTTTTCAGTTGTGGCTGGCAATGTCCTTTTTGTAATTGCTGGTATCCCCCTGAGCCTATATAATCACTCTCTCCAGCTTTTCTATGATGCCCTTAGATTTTTCCTGTACTCAGTGTAATATGTTTCTGTATTCACTCACCCTCCCATCAGAACCATAATGTGTTTCTGATGTGGTCAGAGCTGATGTGGGACAATGTATTCACCTGACAATGTTTCCCAAACCAGATATGTTATCTGTATTTTCTTGTGCATAACCATCACACTGCAGAATCATGCTTCATAGTTGTGCTTCTGGGAAAACCTGTGGAACTGCAGCACGCTGGTTCAGCCGGTGGTGTTAGATAGGAAGTTGTGCTTGACTTTCAGATAGTATAGTTCACTTGGCTGCCTAAAATAATACAGTTAGGGGCTAAATAACAAAAAATGGACAATCCTGTTCATGTCGTAGATCTACAAACATCGTCCTCTTGTTGGAGCATGATAATCTTGACGTTTTCTACTGAAAAGAGTAAATATATGATACTACTGTTAAAGCAGAACTATGATTTCTGCAGAAACGTGAACCAGGAATGGAGTCACTGAAGTTACACTCTAGTGTCAATGTTGGTAAAGTTGCATAGTTCGAGGTATAAGCTTTGTTCTCTATATTTTTCAATAGGTAATATCTAGTGTGTTTGTTTCCCTCCAGTGAACTTCCTGACAGTATGTAACTTCGTGGATGGGCATGTGTTGTCACCAGGAAACTTCTTTTGATAAAAAGACAGTTAGAACGGATAGTTGTCTGTGCTATTTAGCGTGTGTCAATGAAGTGAAAGCCTTACCGAAATCAGAAAAGATTCATTAATGTGCCACGAAGTTCTGCAATGCCTTCTCACAAGAAATTTCCATTTTGTTATGTTGTCACTGATGTGACATTCAAGACCAGATTCTGCTTTCAATGAAATTTGAGGTCATTTGATTGACAGTAAAGGATTTTTACTGATTTAACAGCAGAATACATAATTTATAACTACAAAAGGGTAAAGGGAGAGAAATATTGTCAATATTATAATTGTTACATAGGTAAAACTTGTGTGCATTCATAGAAGTAATCCATTCATTGATTAAGTTCTTTAAGGAGGTTCACAACATCCCCCTACATAGATACTCCCTGTTGTTCCTTAGGGTGGAATTAGCTACAGAGTTTTGAAAATCTGAAGCCATACAGTTCCGCACTGATGCTGTGGGAGTTGATGGTCCTGATGTCACTATGGGTGCATTTTGCTGGATGTTTGAGATATCTGCAGGTACTATGCAGGAGGGGGAGATAAGAGGGATGAGAAGGATTAATCCTTGTGAAAACAGAAGACTATTACTCAAGTCTTTTTCACAATGAAGTATTTTGTGTGTTTACAGGTACTGTAAATAACCTCCTTGCAAGTTCTTTCTTGCATTGTTTATCCAGCTGCACTTATATTGATGACAGACTTTATAAACAATTCATAAAGGTTTATATATGATTTATCAATGTTCTAAGAAGATTTTCATCATGGTAATAGGTATTACACTTTTTGTAAGCATATCACAGATCTGTCTATAGGTTATTATAAACATCAGCTGGCTTGTTCCGCTCAATCCTTTATAACACCTAGTAAGCATTTATTGAACCTTTTATTAATCATTTTCTAAATCTTCAAAAGTAGCCCTCATAAAAGTATGACCTTCTGTCCATGTAAAGAATTTAAAGGTTCTGAGTTGAGAGTAAAAGATGGACAGTACAAATCCATGTTCTTCTTATAATAGAATTGGACAGTAATTATGAAAACTTTTTAAATTAATGCTGCTGTCTAAACATTTCTTCTAATCATTTGTTGTAGAGCATATTGCATCTTTTAGCAAGCACATCTGAAAAGAGTCTCACTTGTAGATGCTTACAGAAATCCCAAGAAAGTAACTTAATTCTGAGCAGCTGAAAATTCAGTGGCACTGTGCCTTAGTAAAAGTTTGCAAAGACTGATATGCCTGAGAACACTGTATTTTAAAATTAGCATCTTTTGGACTGGTAGAAAAGCAAAAGGATTCTGACTCTGTTATTGTGTTTACCATTTAGTGCTTTTCCCCGTATTTCTGAGGAGATCAGAAGAACGGAGGTTATGAGTGAGAGAGGAAACTGGCCTTTGCTATATTTCTTCTTGATTGCTTTAGCATGTTTGACTGATTTTAATTCTTAAGAATATAAGTAGCTCTATATGCATCCAACTGGGGCTCTCCAGATATAGGATTTCTAGTTGGGGTGGTTAGTATCTGCCTGTGTTTTTCTGGCTTTGAAACCTCAATGGAATGATTATCGCTTCATCTCTTTCTGGGCTGCAATTGCTGCAACTCTTTCTAATAAGAGCAATAATGGAAGGACTTTCAAGACTTTTAGGAAATATGTCACTATTTTATCTTGACTTGTAAATAATCATACTTTTTTGAAATTTAATTTATGGCAGGTAAGAGCTTGCAGGTTATTATTAATGACATAAATCAGTTGTGTTGGATCTGTTCATTGACATGTTAGAATTTCAAAAGTGTGTGTTACCCTAGAAAAATATATCTGGTTGAATGTATACAGAAGATCATTACTTTTTTCTTGGACATATTTACATCAGATGAATGAAAGAGTCTTTAGGCTTTGTTGAGATGCAGAATGAAGATTTGATTTCTAAAGCAAGGTGTCATGCAGAGACCGGGAGATCTGATGGTGTATGGATTACAGTGACCTAAGTCTCTATCAGTCTCCAGCAGCTGTCATAAACAAAGTGCCTTTTGCTGCTCCTGAAGGCATTATTAAAGCATACCGGTACTTCTACTGTCTTTTCTGTTAATCTTATGCAGCCTGGAGTCAAGCTTTATATTTCTGAGAAGAACGAAGTCCAATAAATCTATGCACAGGAATATATTTTAATATGTTTCGGTATAGCTCCTAAATTCATATCTGAAAAGCAAATTTTCACTGAACCATTGAGGTTAGAAGGGGTCAATGGAGATTGTCTAGTCTAATCCTCTAGCTCAAAGCAGCGTCACCTGGAGCAGGTTACTCAGTGCTATGTCGAGTTAGTTTTTGAGTATCTCCAAGGATGGAGGCTCCACAGTCTCTCTGGGCAACCATTCTGCTGTTTGAGTACCCTCACCATTTTTTTATTTTTTTTTTTTTCATGTTTGAATGGCATTTCCTGTATTTCCATTTGTGCCCATTCTCTGTTGTCCCTTCATGGGATAACACAGACAATAGCCTGGCTCAGTCTTTTTTACTGCCCCACATAAAGTATTTATATACATTGCTCAGGTTCCCACTAAGCCTCCAAGATAACTTCCCGGGATAATTATCTGCAAAAATCTTACTCAATAGCTTTTCAGTGCTTGCTGCAGGGAGAAGACTTTTCTTTCATCGTGTAAGGAGACATGTGATTTCCAACAGTTCTTCAGGAAAACTGGGATGATCAATTGAAGTTAATAGTGATAGGACTAATATAGCTGGTTCCTTACGTTTTTGCCAGCATTTTATTTGTTGAGGTAATTCATTATTTTGGTCAAGATGATCTACGGAATTAAACTTCTTTTTTTTTTTTCCTCAAGAATGTGTTTGTGATGACTTCCAAGGAGGAATAAGGCTGTTTTCTATGTTCAGAGAATCACAGAATATTTGAGGGTTATAAAGAAGTAGGAACTCCTGAATAGACACATCAGACTCAGTGCTAAAGCCCTGGAGCATTGCCATTTGGGAAGGTCCTTTATAATGTTTTAAAATCCATCTGTTGATGTCTCAGTTTCAGGAGTGTATTTTGTTCTCAAGTCATCTATACTACTTGGAGTTGCTTTAAAAAAATGAAAAATAAAGAAATACTATGCATTGTGCTAAACTAGGCATTCCTGCAGCATTCACATTTTAGTATAGCTCTATTGTTTCTGTTACTGACTTTTCTAAATCACACTTTCAGTCTTCTGTTACGGTTATGGGTAAAATTGTTTAAATAGTGGTGGAATAGCATATTTCAGAAAGCATACTGCCTAACCTGTTTCCAAATTTTAAGTGTTGGCCATATGAGAGCTTCTGCTGCATAGAGAGATGGTGATGGTGCCAATTTGTACTTGTATATCTACAGTTAAAGTACTTGTTTGTTAGGAAGCAGCATTGATCAGTTGTTGCTGTTGGGATTTCAACCTGTTCTAAGAAAAGCTGCTGAACAGACTTGGTTGGTTTACAGTGTCCATGTCATTCTTTGAATTTGTACCACTAAACCAAACAAAATAATTCCCTTTTATAATTTCTCATTATTGTTTGTTCAGAAATTGGACTAGTATTTTCCTTTAATCTTTAAACACTCATTGTTGGTCTCTGAAATTCTGATTCTACTTGCTTTAAGTCTGGCATGTTTGGGGCAGTTTCAGTTTTACTGAGATTAATCAGGAAATGTGTCCATCAGGAATGGACAGCTGCTCTTCACCATTTTGTCTTAGGACATCTCATAAATCTATTAAGACTTAGTATGTTTACAGACTTTATACTAATATAATTGTTTTGTTTGAAAGGATTAATGTTTTTACTGCAGTAGTTACACTAGATCAACTTCATGCATGGATATAGTTATACTAATACAAGATTGAGTTATAAACCTATACAGTTGCATCAGCATAAAATGACATGAGTCTTTTGTTGAGGCAAAGATAGGGCTTAAGTTTTTATATTTTAATTTGGAAGCAGAGGGTTACTTTATCGAGTTTGGATTTTAACATACCATTAAATCTTCCTCAAGAAATAATAAAGTATGTTTAAGAACATAGATATCAGTTAGCCAATCTAATAGAAGGATTCCTAAGGAGGGATAGATGTACATCAGATATTAAGATATATTGACAGACAACGTGCCAAGAATTGAGAGGTATTTATGTATTAACATAGCTGTTCTCCTTCAAGCAATATAAGATGTATTAGATGCTTGTCCTGGCCTATATTTTTTTCAGTGCATTGTACACAAAGAAAAGGATGCATTTCTTGAACTCTAGTAATATTCACTCTCTTTGTCATAAGAAAGGAGAGAGTTTGCATTAAACAGACTCCTTTTATGTTCTACCTACAGAATTTCAAAGAATGCCGAACAAATGAGGTAGGAGTTTGTACATTTGTGCATCAAAGAAATGCTTAAATAGTTTCTTATATGTATAAAGGTACATTGTAGGGCAGCCTCAAAGAGAAACTATATTCTGTAATCAAGGTGTTGCCACCTGAATAATTAAATGATGTTTTTTCAATTTAGAAAAGCTCTTAAACACAATAAAACTATAAAATATCCTGCTGAGAAAAAAAATAAACTGGTTGCTAAATGGTCACTACTAAATAGAACATTAATGTAGAGTCATTACAGACATCACCAAACTGTCATTTGTAGCTGTATGGTAGTATTTTCGTAACAGACCCCAGCAAATTGATGGTGCTCAGATAATGCAGAAGTCAACCAAAAATCCTTTCTCTTCCCTCTTCGAAATTGGTATTTTATTGCTAGAGGGCAAAAATTTTTAAGTAGGATGGACCCCTTGTAACTATGTAAGTTGTGCTGAGCAATTAAAAATATGAAGTCAAAAGGATGGAATTATATTTTTTAAATTTTAAAATGATTATGTCAGCTATGGGGGGTTAGGGGTAACTTTAACAATGAGGAAAGCATGACATGGAGTTTTGTTCAGTAGCTGCAGTTCAGTATAATGATTGAGAAATGGGAATATTAAGAATAAAAAGAAATTAAGATATCTAAACAATCTGTCTACATGGGAAGTATATACATATTATAATTAAATACCTTATTTTCTGTAGATTTCAGAAAACTTTTTCGAATGGACCATCTAATACTGGATAAGCCTAAAACTACTACAGGAGCAGTTCCTCAGTATGATCAAGTGAATGAAAGAACTCTCCTGAAATCTTTGATTTAGGAAGTAGTATTTCTGGTTTAGTTATCCAACATGATCTTGACACAAAGTTTTCTTAAGGTGTTGCTTGTGGTGTGGTTTTTTTTTCCCTGACTTTCAGTTACATAACTTCTTTAAGGTTTTTAAATATGCTCTAATAATTTGTTTGTCCATTAAGTTACTAACTAATATGCTTATTACCTGGACTTCAGAGGAGACTTTTTTTAGACTTAAGTATCGTTTTTTACTCCTGTAAAATGCCAAGATATATTGTTTGGCCCTATTTTGAGTTTTGCAGAATTTTAAAAAGATAAGGCTTTTTCAGCTGCCCTTGATACCCAGTGGTCTTTGTATCTTATTTCTTCAGCCTATATATCCAACATGTCTTTGCTTAGGGATTCCTGTTCCTTTCAGAAGAGTCCAGAGGTCATGTATTGGATCAGCAGTTCATGTTTACTGCCTTATGAGCATCTAGGAAGCCAAAATAGAGCCTCCACAATGAGGGACACTGAAAGAAACCCCCAGTGACTTTGCTGCCTAGCTTTGCTCTTGTGGCATCTCCTCTAACGCTGCTTTGAGATGGCAGGTTTGTGAACGAACTGAGTACTGAATGAAGATCATCTAGTGGAGACACGCTGTAATCTGTTTACTTTAGTGGCCTAATGCAGGCTTTCTCACATTACGGTACCATAGAGACCTTGGTGTCACATTGTCTCCTTTAGCAGTTCTGATAGACTTAAGCCTAGCAAGAAGAAAGGCTGAGGCAAGACCTAGCTCCATTCTAAGCCATGGGAGAGAATACCTGCAACTGTCTGGTGATGCAGGCAAGTGTGGCACGCTGGTTTCTCCTCATGTGAGGGTGAATACCCCAATTTATCTTATGGTCATTTGAGAAAATGTTTATTCTTAAGGCCTAGGGGCTTATTCTTAAGGCTTTTGGTCTTAAAATTGCCACATTGACCTGGATCTGGAGTCACACCTAGCTCCTTCCCTCTAGGGGATTGCCTCCTGAACTGGCACAGGGTGGCTTAACTCTGCCCTTTTTAATGACTAGCCTGAGGGAAACTGCTAGTGGTACCAACAGGGAGTCAGTCTCCAGACGGGATGGCAGTGATTTCACAACTGTGCCAAGTAAGCTTATGCAGAAAAAAAACACCAGGCAAAATAACAACAAAAAATTGATACTTCTTGAAAGCTACAGCAGCAGAGTAATGCAAAAGAAACAAATTGCATACAATCCTCTTGACTAGGCAGCCTGCTGAATAATAAACCTTCCTAAAGCCAGTACAGCATATTCATGGTACTGTTTATTATTTTCTTTGTGCATGTGTCTTCATTTATGTTGTGTATACCACATATGTTTATATTTATACAAATCTTACTGTTCAACAGAAGCCTACTCTAAGTATCCATATTCTTGGGTATGCCCGTATGTGTGTTTATATATGTCTGTATATTTGTCTGCATGCACACGTGTGTATGTATATACGTCTGTGTGTATGAGAAACAGATGCACTGTAGGCAGATAGAGCAGATAAATATAGATTCAAATAGATACATAAGCCTCTAAATGTATACACTATACAGAGTGAAAGCAAGCGGATCAGCAGAGTTTCATTATTACTTGCATTCTGTATAATAAAAGAGTAGCTGACACTGAAATGACTGAGGGGATGACACTGTTATCTCTCACCAAATGTAGTAAAAAGGTAAGAAAACAATATGAGCACCAATTATGACAGAAGATTTGCTATCGCTAATCATTTGCTTAATATTATAGAAGTCATTGAGTAGTTTCATCTGGGGTTGAATTGAGAGGATGTAAACAAAGCATAACATTTAAATTTTTACCTGAAAATAAGTAAATAAAATAGAAATCCTGACCCACAGTCTGAGAAAGTGCAACCAATAGTTTTTATTTTACAGTAAGCTTCACGCATTGCTTGTCAGCTTTCTGCTTCTGCACAACAGATCTTCTCTGCTTCAGGTCCTAAAGTTTCTCCAAATGAACTTGGGTGGCAGAGAATTGGGAAAAAACATTTAAGTTCATGAGAAAATTAACAATCAGAAATCATGTTGTGAATGTGTTCATATGTGTATCTTAGTCTTTTGTTTGCAAATTTCTGATGCCTGTTTTAACAGTCAGCTTTCTCTCTGTTATAGCAATATAGCTTTAGCTAATCCATAGCTGTAATATAGGTAGATAAAGTCAACGAGGTCTTAATCTTACTAGATATAAAGAAAACACTGCAGCTATTCAGGGTTAAATTTTGTTATACTGTAACACATTGATGATATTGTTCAGAAAATTCAAGATTGCTGGAAAACATCAGAAATTTGTCAATATTTTGTTTTATTTTTCTTTGTATAATACAGATAGTACTGAGGTGTTTACAGCAAGAAGCCAGCAGCTGGGAGTTTGGCATTCTCTTTCCAGCTTGACCACTCAGAGCGAGATCTTACACAGATTATTTAAAGTCTATGTACTTACTTCCCCATTTGTGAGTTGATTTGGTAATAATTATGTCACAGAGTTGGGTGATTGAGTTAATTTTGTTAATAGGTCTCATGATTTCATTGGAACTACTCATGGAGCAAGGTGTTCAATAAGAGTTTATCTCTTACAAAGTGCTCTAACAGTCATGAGGAAAAACAAAGAACTATCAGTAGAAAATACTGTTGCGGATGTTCTGTATTGTGTTACAAACAGTTAACTTATTTTTAATTTATTTAGTTCTTTTCAAAGTATCCCATTAGCTGATGAGTGGAACTCACAGCAAAGCAGGAGAAAGGTAAACACCAGCACGTATATATTCATACTCAGACCAACAGTACGCAATATGACAAAACATAATCAAAGAGAGAAAATTAAAATGTCACCTGGTGGAAGCCTTACTATAGTATTTAGCTCATAAAACACTAGTTTTCTTAAAATATCTAGTCTAAGCTAATATTCCTCTGCAGGTTGAAAGAGAAAGGCATCTCAGAATATCTGGGTTCTGATCCTGAACTCATTACATGGTCTGGTGCAAGCTGTTTTTTATTCCATGTTCTGAGTTTGATACCTGAAAATGAGCTCTTCCAGGTATATTTTAACATGTTTTTCGGGTTGGACTCCCATTTCCATTCACATAGGTGCTTTCTAAAAAACTGATCTTTGAGTCACATGAAGTATCCTGTGAAGGTGCTTGTTTATTACTTTGTCTATTGAGATACCTGAAACAAACACAAAGAGTCTGAAGTGTATGAACAATAAGAAGCCACGGGGAAATCTAACTGATATAGGAGGTGTTGGTGCTTTCATTTGTCCTTGAGCTAGTGAAAAAGTTTTATAAAACAGGGACCTGCAGACTTTGCTGCGATGCTGCTGCTTGTGGTGATGGTGGTAGCAGCACGTCTCCCCTCCTGGCTGGAGGATGTGCTGAGCTCAGGGCACAGCTCTCGCCTGCCCTGCGGCGCTGCTGTGCCCTTGGCACTTTGAGGACTCCGCAGATATGCGAGTCTGGAGAAGTCTAAGAGGAGACCTCATCATGGTCTACGGCTTCCTCGCAAAGGGAAGAGGAGGGGCAGGTGCTGAACTCTTCTTTTTAGCGACCAGTGACAGAACCCGAGGGAATGTCAGGAAGATGTGCCAGGGGAGGTTTAGGTTAGACATTAGGAGAAGGTTCTTCACCCAGAGGGTGCTGGAGCACTGGAACAGGCTCCCCAGGGAGGTGTCACGGCCCTAAGCCTGACAGTGTTCAAGAAGAAACTGGACAAGGCCCTCAGACACATGGGGTGAACTGTGGGGTTGTCCTGTGCAGGGACAGGAGTTGGACTCGATGATCCTTGTGGGTCCCTTCGAGCTCAGGACATTCTATGATTCTATGATTTGTCTGAATATTCCTCAGTTACTGGGACTCCACAGGATGTGAAACCTGTGAATATGATAAATGACAGTACTTCAAAAATTAACAAGGCTATCCAGTAAATTCTTTCGAATTCCTCCTCATCTCATCTGAGTGATGTACATTATACCAACCACACTAGCTGCAAAATAAGATTTTGCTTTTAGGGACCAAAATTAATATTAAGGTTTGTTGGACAAGGATTACACTGAGCCCCCAACTACTATAAAAATATGGTCTTTTCGAAGTCTCAGGGGATATCTGGAAGTTCCGCTATTTCAGCATTCCCTGTGATTTCTGAATTTTGTTTTCTTCTTCCCTGCTCCTCTCTCTCCCTAATTCTGATAAATTAATAAATCCTTACTGGATTAAATTATAACGTTAGATTATATTTCCAGTAGGGGAAATACATTTTAAAAAATGCTCTTGATCTAAACCCTTGCATGTGTTGATTTCAGTCTGGATCAGATTATTGGAGCTGAGTTATAGCCTTGAAAACTGAGGTTTATTATGGAAACACTGACATAACCTCAATTCTTTTGGTTCTGGCAGACATGTCAAAAATATCCAGAGACCTTTTTTTCTGACTCGAAGTTCTTTGCTAGTCTCCTTGGACTTTGCTTTCTGAGTCTTTGCCAATTTTACTGCCATTCATTTTGACTAAAATCATGCTGGAAATATGTCAGTCTGCAAGAACTGTTAGGAAATAACACCATTACACATGTTCAGTAGGTTGGTTGAGGGGTGGGGAAAGTTTAGTAACTTCTGCTGAGTCATGGTCATTCCAAAATGGTGAGTCCAAAAGGTTCATGTGAACAAAAAGTCGGCAGGAGAAAAATAAAGGTAGATTGCCAAGAAAGCCCTATTTGTTGTGAGTTACTTTCAATGCAAGGAAAATCATGTTGCACAAGGTCTGCAAAAGGTTTACTGGTTCTTTAACTAGCAAGAAGAGCTGGCAAGCATCTCTAATGTATTTTTTGTCTCTATCATTTTAATAATTTTTATTATTCATTTTGCCATTAAAAGCCCATGGCAACCTAGCACTGCTTATCTCCTCCTACAGTCATTAAATAGACAAAAACTGTATTGAGAAACATTAAGCTTACATGCAAAATCATGAAATCCTAGAGTAATAACTTGTTTATAACCTTAGTCTCTCCCTTATGATACAGTCTTTACTGAGAAGTGGCATTGTTTTTCTGCAAATACAGAGCTATAGAATCTTTGATATGTGGCATCTACTATTAATGCATTTTGCTAATCAGAAAAACAAAAAACAACCAACCAAAACAAAAACAAGGCCACACCAAACCCCAAACCAGCTGTCTAGCATAGTGAAAAATTATGCTACTTTGGCTTATAGAGACAACATATATCAGGGAAGTTAAAGAACATAACATACAGTAGCATACAAAAAGGGCATTTTGTTAGGACACTCAAAGGGGTTTTTTTAGAAAGTGTGTATCCAAGATGCTCTTTGTAAAATATTTGGTAGGATTTTGTAGCTGTATGGACTTTTAAAAACTTCACTATTTTCATCATAGTAGAAAACTTTTTCTTGAAACATTAATCTAGCTAGTATTGACTTTATAAGCTATGAGTCTATTTGTATTTTCAGTTGTTAATGCTTTTTACTATAGATGGCTTAATCTCTCTCCTTTTTTCCCTTTCTTTTAAATCTCTGGATGTTCTTTTTTTCATATTCTTTATGTGAAAAACAACTGAATTTTTGTTTATTCAGATTTTCATGAAATTTCACAGAAGGGAAATATTAAGAATAGAAAATTTATTGAGAGAAGTTTCCAAAAACGTTGAGTAATTGAAGGCAAGTTGATATCGTGGAAACTTTTGTCAGCTTCACTGAATAGCCCCTCAAGTACAACTTGAACTGAACACCCTAACTTGTCTCCCCGTATATTTGGGGGATTCAGATCTCTAGTAGAATCCAATCCACAGCCAGTTGCTTATAATCTAACATGCAAAGAAGTGCTTAAATATACGTGTACTCTGGATGATCATAAGCATGGAAGTGTTGGAGCTGCTGTTACTGGTATCTGAGCTTGATTTCTCTTTGCTGGTGTTTCTTTGTGTCTCTCTGTAATCTCTTTTCATATAAAGTCCTGTAAAACTAATACATTTTAAGCTTTTACAGTGCATCCCATAAGATGAGGACATACTAAACATCCAGACTAATTTTAAGTGTATAAATGGTGCTGAAAAATACGCCTCTATTCACATGGCAGTCTGTTCAGAAGAGTCCAGGTTTTTGCTCTTTGATAAACTGGTCCTATGGTCCAGTCTACCTGAGACATTCATCTTGCATGGCAACAAAGTTTGATTGTGAAGCATCATTTCTGGTGATCGCATGACAGTGACATAGAGTTTGTGTCTTCATCTCATTTCTTTCTCTCAGTGTTCTCCTGGTCAACAAAGAAAACATGCCTGAGCATGTTTTGAGTTGGCCCAATTTGTATTAATGCATGCTTAATCCAGATTGCATGCCTAGGTCACTCTTTAAGAACACCTTAATCTTTTCTTTTAAGGATCAGCTTCATTTGAAGGCAAATCAGCATAGTTAGGCTGCATGTAATTTTTTGTGTAAAACTTTTCTGGGGTAATTTCAATGCAATTCCAGTTTTGTACAAACAAAATGAAGAAGCACATGCAAGGCAGTGAATTACTGTTTTCTTTTTCTAACATCCCAACAGAGATCCTGACTGCATGCTGGCTGGTAGCATTATAGTTAATGTGGCTAGATGTGGATCTGGGAAAACTAAAAAAATCAGTAGAATAGTCAGAAACATTGCATATCTGTGGAATTTCCTTAAAATAGTATTTGCGTTTCTGACAACATGGAGTTTTATGTTTGCTTGCTTTGCTAATTTAGGACTTGTAAAAATGCCTTATGCCAGACCTATAAAGAAAAACATGTTGCCCGTTACACAGAATTTGAATAAAACAAGATAGGGTATGCATGTCTTCCAGTAAAGATAATGCAAAAGAAGCTCTAAGAGAACTGAAAGCTTTTTTTTTTTTTTTTTTTTTGTTTTTAATTGTGATGGGCATACTCAGTTTCATTTCTGATGCTAGGCTAGATGTCTGCTGTGAGTTGTAATAAAGCTCCTTTTAGTCTTCAGTCTTCCAGCGTGCTTTAGAAATGATGTTGGCACACTTTGGAATCACCTTATTGACTCAATATGATTCCCATTACAGAGCCAAGAGCTTGTCTGTGTCTGAATTGAGGACTCCAGGTGTGTGCTTTTGTGCAAGAGAGAACAATGGGGACATTTTGGCAGGCCTAATGAGTGAGCAAAATAGGTCAAGTGTTCTTTGTTTCAAGTCTCTGATTCCTATATTCCTGTGTCACCCTACCATCTGAAAAACTGCAGGGCTTTGTGTTACATACCGTGCATAGTGCTTATGATTTCAGTGCTCCTACAAGCCTGTAGGTCCTGAAGGAGTAAGTCAAAAGTTGATGTATAGTATTGCAAAAGAAAGTTTTCTCTCAGGAACCTTAATGACCCTCATGGCTGAGTATGAGCTTCCTATGCATCCTTATACGTAGCACAGGAAGTGCCACAGTGGCATTAATATGTGTTTTTCTGGGATTTCTAATAGGATTTGGGTAGTGGGTGTGGGAGGGAAACCTTGCTTTTGGATGGAGGAGTTTCATTAAGCATCCACTCTTCTGGCAAAGGGCACCAAAATGAAAACGTTGGGAAAAGCATGTTTGGTTCAGAAAGGCATAATTCTGTTTTTAATTTCCGTTGCATCCCTCCTCATGCGTGCATTAAATCTGCATCTCACCCCTCTGCATTTCTTTGCCTGTGTCTCTCTCTTAGAGCTCTGAATTCATTATATAGAGTAGAGTAAATCAATAGTAAATGCTAACCACCCACTCTCTACTCAGTTACGCAATATCACATACCATGTACACAGAGACAAAAAGGGAAAAAGCACACACAGGCTTTACATTCAAAAGCTCTTGCATAATTTTGCTTTTCTACAGCCAAACGGGGGAGAAAAAAAAAAAAAAAGGAAATAACAGATGGGGAGACTTGCAAGTTTTTTTTCCCTTTTCTCGGACTGCACAGAGGGGAGTGAGTTTAACATCCATGGTCACTTCTGATTGCCCTGTGCTGCAGATAAGCAAGCCAGACTTGCTTGTGCTTTAAAAATAAGACTTTCTTCCAGCTTCCATGATGTGGTGCACTGTTCAGGTAATACAAGAAAAACTATTATGAAGTGTTTAAGGCTGAATTGGTTATTTGTTTAGTCTTAATGGAAAAAGGAAAAGAAAAACCTCACTTTACTCGACACATGTTACAAAGCGAAAGAGGGACGACGAGTAGGGGAGGTTGGATTGAATTCTCTGGCGTGGTTTTGTGCTTCTTTCTTTCTTTCTTTTTTTTTTTTGGTTAATCTTTTTTCCTTTCTGAAAAGCAAAATATCTCTCAATGTAATATTTATGTTAAAAGCCAGTTATGTAACTCTCGCCTTTCTTTCGCTTTTGTTACCTCTCTGGACTGTACAGCTCTACTGTTTTTCCTCACGACAGATTGTATTAAAACCTGCAAATCCTGATGAAAGGAAAGAACAACTGGGTGCCCACAGTGCAGACTTTAATTTCGAGCCTTTTTAAGGGCTTAGGGCTGGAAGACAATGGATCTATTTAAGATCTGTTTTTGGCTGGAGAAATTCTTATTGAGTATTTTCCTGTCACAGTGTGCTCTGGAACATCCCTGGCTTCTGCACAGAGTTTCTGTCTCTCTCCTCCTCTCTCTTTCCCCTCTCCGTCAAACTTTGGATGTATACAATGGAAGCTTTTTCCCTTTCCTCTCCTGACCTTAATGCAAGTGTCAGGTCGGTCTCTGTGTAACAAAAAGCAAGTACAGGAGTATAGAGAAATTTTAAGTTGCACTGAGCTTTATTTATTCATTTTTGTTTCGTTTAAGTGATTGATGTCCGTAGAGATCCAGAGATTCTTTTGATTAGGATTGGTTGGGATATTTTAATTGATTTCTGTCAAATACAAGTGAAAAATTTTATAACCCTGCTAAAAGAATAAAAAATATGGGATTTGAGGCGTTCAAAAAAGGGAAGAAAAGGGTCAATACTAAGAAAACTTTGTACTTTTTGACCACAGGAAGAAAATATTCCTGTACGTATTGCAACTAATTTATTCCTAGTTGTATCCTCTGAGGATCTGACCTGTTTGTGGTTGCTAGCATTGTGTCGGGGGTTGTTTTCTTTTGCCCTTTACAAACCGTTCTTGTCTGTGTGCACATTCTTGGACAGATTCTT
Source organism: Patagioenas fasciata (assembly GCF_037038585.1). Lineage (NCBI taxonomy): Eukaryota > Metazoa > Chordata > Aves > Columbiformes > Columbidae > Patagioenas > Patagioenas fasciata. The sequence continues at coordinate 75,002,723 of NC_092520.1, read as the reverse complement.
CCCTAGTGTAATGCTGCTAATTCTGTTGATATTATGTCAGGAGTCTATTAGTTCAATTACAAAGTTATAGGGCTTGATTCTCAGATATTTTAAAGTGTTTTTCTGGCATTGGAAAGGAGTCATAAAATGAGCCTGAGCATGAATTATACCCACGTCTGGCATAATAGAAAAAATAGTTAAAGCTGACATATTTCAACTGTGATCCCTGAAAAAAAGCTTTAAATGAAATAGGATTTTGTGAAAATGAGAAGTACTTTAGGCTTTATAAGTATATTATAAGCTGTATATTTCACCAAATTGCTGGGGAGTACATACATATTCAAAAGAGTATTGGAACACCTGGATTCCCTGCCTGATTCTGAAACCAGCCCTTGCTTTGGCTCTGGGCAACGAAAACTTCTTCTGTCTCCATTTCTGGCTCAGTACAGAATTTCTTAGGGATTACAGTAGTAGATACTTGGTTTATTGTGCCCTACAGAAATAATCTAAAGCTATTTTATTAATGTTTATAAAGTGGGTTGAAATACACAGGGAGAAGGTGTTGAAATAGTTTGGAAAGGTTAAAAAATCATTTAAACCTCATGCTGGTGTTGCTCCAAAGACCAAATTGTGGGCACCAACCGTATGTAGATGTTAGCTGGAAATCAGAAGAATACCCTAGTAATCAGAAGATTCAATTCTGGAAGTCTATCCTATAGGAATTATAGGGCCTGGAAATCCACGTAGTTGTAAGATGGGGCTGAATCAACGTATCAATAGCAGTTTATAACACGGTCGCATGAAGAGGAGGATCGTAATCTCCTGAAAATCCCTTATCCTGGTGTCCCTAATAGCTGTCGACCCTTTATAAAATGCTTGGAAGATGTACACTGTATAGTGTTAAAGAGAACATGATAAATAATGATTCCAGTGTTTAACTTAATCAAAAGCGATGTCATATATCTTTGAATGAAAATTACATTCTGCCCATCTTCTCAGAGTTTTAGTCTGTAATTTTTTCGCCTGCACTAATTACAATGGAAGACTTATTTGGAGTAGGTCTACAAAACCTGATAACCTTTCACAGTAGACAAGCTAATTTCATTTTTAAAGGCATTTGTGTGCTTTTCAGTTACTGAGAAGTTTCTTTGCATGTCACTAGGTTACCTCTAACTCCTGAGTCTTCAGTCCCCTGCTTTGCTTTCAACGCTTATGTGGAGTTGTAACAATGCACTAACCTTCCTTTATGGTCAAATGCATTTTCTGAGGATGCATGAATTAAACAAGAAAAACATTGGAAATGCCTGCTGCTAAAAGTCTGGTTATAGATACACAGCTGAACAGCCAGCAGAATGATGGAATTTTGTGTTTTCTGCTGAATAGAAGCCTAATTTTAATTTATGGAGGAGAGGGTGATTTGACTTGACCAGATGCTAGACATGCAACCTGTGAAACTTCTGTCTTCCTGAATTCATAGGCAAAATAGGCAAAAGTGAGAGTTTGAACAGTTTCCTAAATGAGATGTTAATATTCAGTTTTAATGAATAAGCCTTCATTTCACAACTTAAAAAGACTCTGGTATTTTATTTTTAAACATAAGCTGTCTGAGTCCTGCCACTATGAAGCTCTGTGGCTTAGTTTTCTTAAATTCAAGTTTGTTATTTTAGAGAAAAGGTTAAATATGAACCCTAAAGGTTTAAAAACAACAGCAAGAATGAACAGAACTCTACATTAATTTTTATTTTTAAATTTAATTATTTTTCTTCCCTGACACATGCTTGAGGTTGGGTATATTGGAAAAAATAGCTAGCTAATATGATTTTGCTGTATCCAGCAATGTGCTGAATTAGCTACAGTGGTCTCTTTTTATCTAGTAATTATTCTGCAAGGTTTCCTCCCTCCCTCCCTTCCTCAGAACAGTTGTTTTATTTTTTTTTGGTAACTCTGATGCTTTGGTTGAAGTTTATAACAATTTTGTGACCTTCACTGTCAGTAATTCATGGCTAGTGCCTTCACTAGTTTCAAGGGTATTTTTGACTTACAGAAGTCTGTAAGAAATAAAGCAAGAAGACCTAGCTGCACCGAATGTTCCTGTGCTCCTCCTTTTCAAAATTACATTAACAGCAAACAAATCAGAGGATCCATTTCTCCTGAGTATCTGTATGTTCTAGTCTTTGCTGTTCAATCCAACGTCTGCAGGTGGGCCCCGGCGCCTGCAGGGAAGGATGGCTGCAGTCCAGCGGTGCAGAGGAGCTGTCGTGTGGGCTCAGTGCTTAGAGCAGGGCTGACACCTGGATATTCCTGGCTTTTTCTTCTGCACAGGGCTTAATATTTTCCTTTTGTCGGTAAATGAAGAGGACTGTGTTTGGCTGGAATGCCTGCGTTGGTGTCAGGCCCACAGGAGGACACACGATGTCCTCCCTGCTTTGGGGAGGTAGCAGATCCTCCATTGCACATGGGTTTCTTTCCTGGAACGTCTGGTCTTGTCGCTGCTGATTACCAAATGCTAGTGGGTAGGGTGGGAAGGGTGGATAAACTCTCTTCACCTTATTGATGCAGAGGGTTAAAACCAAATCTTTAGGAGAAGAGCAGGGAACTAGACTTAATAATCTGGAAAGTGTGCTTCAGGGTAAGTTCTTGTAAGGAAACTAAACCGTTTCTGTGGGGACTCGATTTGGGGTATTCATAATTTTGACTGAAGAAACCTCTGACTTGTTTGGCTTTTAGGACGCACGATGGAACTCACTCTTTTAGGGAAGTTCTGGCAGAGACAGGGTACGAGGAGAGCCCACTTGTGTGAGCAGCACAGAGCATTGTTCGCTCCTGAGTTTTTACTGATTTGTTTGCGACTGTTCGCAGCAGAATAGATGGACTCACTGCTTTGAGAGAAAAAGACACTTGGTTGATAATGTTTTAGCTCAAAACAAATAATAATGCTCTTCATGGGAAGATATTAAGAGAACAACGTGGAAAACATCTGAAACCATCGTTGCCCGTAGTTCTGACTACGTATATTTCTTAAACTATTTTTTCTGCTTACAGTTTTTAGTAGATATCCTGATTGCCTTAGGCCTCGTACATTACTTTAAATTTAAAAAGTCAAATTTTCAGTGTTGTCTTCTGGGGTCCGTCTAAATGTAGGTTTCTGATTAAAAAGTGTTGGTTGCTGCTGAGGCTGGAAATGGTCTGTTCTGCTGTGAGGAAGGGAGGGGCAGATCCATAACGGTTGTTTGAGCTGTCGTGTTTCTGAGAATCAGCTGTTTTTTTCTTTATACTGCGAAGATTAAACAAAGAATGTTAAACATTTCCCAATTTAGCATTTATAATGGAAAGCGGCTGTAGGGCCACAGCTCGCTGCTGCAAGGGCAGGCGTTCATATTAGGAGTCGCTTAAAAAAGGCTTTTATTTTCTTTGAAGGCCCATCCATTCCTCTCCCAGCCCAGCTGCTGTGCTTTGCAGTCAGGTGGAGGCAGCTTTAAATTTTTTACTTTCATTTAAGCAGGAGCTAATTTACTTTTGGAAACAAAAGTTAAAGCAGCTCAGCCATCTGCAAAGTGGAGGAGGAGGCAGTGGGTTTCTTTAACTTTTAAAATCTCTACAATTCTATTTCACACCAACAGGCAAGCAAAAATTACCTTCCTGAGCTCCTATTAGTAATAATACGTAGTATCAATGATCTAATGTCTTCATCTTGGTTTCTAAAAGGTACCTGTTGGTTATGTTCAATCTTTTTTATACTTGCATTCAGCTCAGGAGCTTGAAGTAGAAAGTTGTAGTCTTGAGTGCAGCAGAACCACATTTTTTGACCTACTGACAGCGCAGCTTTTCCCGTAGCATTTCACTAGTGATTGCGTGGAGCACTGTGACTTTCTGTTCCTCATAGTAAAGGCAAAGAACACTTAAAGGTGTCAGGTAAATGAAAAAACAAAAGGGGAACGGGCAGTCAGCATTTTGATATCCTGGTGTTATACATGCTTTTATTATGGTTGTTTATCAGCTTTTCTTGTTTTTTAGTTTTACTTGAAGAGCCCATGGTGGAAAGAAATACATTATTCAAGCTTTGTTAGTTGAAGCTGAGGAGAATTTCAGTTTTATGCAAATATATATTTTATTCCCTATCTGAGTGAAATAAGTGTTAATACAGTTAGATTTTTTAACAGAGCAGCTAAAACGTCCTTTGCCTGCCTTTCCATTTGCTAGTTTTCAGAAATTCAGTAGTTCTCTGTCATCACATAAGGACAAGATCTAAACACCATATATAATTAAAACATTTTCAGAAAAAAATAAATCTGGTTTCTTGTATAAATTGTAAGCACTATAAAGAAATCAGATGTCCATTTTCTGCCTTCTCCTGCATGGCTGCCTGCAAGTAGGTTTTGTCTAAACAAAATAGCCTGGCGCTCAGAGCTCACAAACACTTAGGATCTACATAAGTAATTTTATTTACCTCCTGTAGTAGCTTAGATATATTTGTAAATGCTTGCCCACCTTTTTGTTTCTTAAGGGAAGCTTTTTACAGTATCATTTTTCTGGAATAAGTCAAAGTTTGAGTTTAAAAAGTATTTCAATCTTCTTGTGATTGCATTTCTTGCAGAATGTTGGGATTTTTGGACTGTGCATCTGTTTAGGCACGTGGAGAAAGACAAGACTGAGATCATGTAAGTCATGAAACTGAGGGTGAATAAACCATACTTTGTTCTCTCACCATTTTTACAATTTATATCCAGATGCAAGTAATAAACCAAAACAGGGGCGGGGATGAAATCTAGTTAGCTTTTATTTTTAAAGTGATTAATGAAAAGCAAAGTTCAAGTGAGGCCACAAATCCTGATGGTGCACAATGGGTTGATTTATTTTGTAAATAGACCATGGATAATTAACCATAAAACAAAACTTTTTTTTTTTTTTTTTTTTTTTTTTAGCAACTTGCATAATGACACTGGTTTCTTTTAGTTGCTGTGAGTTTCACAGAGGGATAACAACTTATTCACAACTGGTTGCAACTGGTTACAGCCAAGAAAGGAAAAATCCCAGACCAGCTAGAGGAAAAAGACTCTTAAAACACTGCTACGCTTGCAGTTCTTTTAGTCAGGCATTTACTAATGGCCACAGAATAGGCAAAGCTACCCGTGTATGACAGAGCAGATATGTACATACTCTGATGATGCTTGCCATATTATCCCATGCTTTGGCTTAAAACCTATAAGCAAAAGACAGCCGCTGCAGCTGGCCTTGTAGTCCACAATTTTGTATTGACTTCTAAATAGCATTACTTTATGCTTGCTTACAAGCTTCCATGATCCCTGTATCTTACTGCTCTGGCATTGGGGGAAGTGTCCTCTGGATAGTCAAAATAGTCTGACTTGCTGCCAAGTCCTCTTGTGAGCCAGAGCGTGATGGTAGTTTTTCAGATATGTGATATGAGAAAACTGCCTGCCCGATGTCCCCTGAATTTGTCTTTTCATATTCCACAGTCATCTGTGGAAGGGATCTCTGATGCCCAAGAAGAAGAAGGTCCAATTTGTTGTGAAAGTACATTCACTACTAATTAGAGCTACCAGCTGGGACTACAGCCCTGGAGACTGCTAATAAACTAGAGCATGAGATGTTCAGATGACAATATGGCCACTTTTGTGCTGGTTTATATTAGTTGCTTGTACTCAGATTTGCTCATCTCATGCCAGCTTATTAGAGTGAAGAGAGGGTTTATGTAGGTAACAGTCAAGATGCAAGAGATTGGGTTTGCCATGCAGACACCATCTATATGGACCCCTTAGCTTGCTCTCACATGCCACAATGGGCCTTAGAATATTTATGTGTATATCTACACGGTCTGCACTTCACATGGAGCTAAAATCTGATCATGCTGTGTTCATGTGAGAGTTGGCTATTGGTGCAGTTGTGCTGTGTTTCACGGACAGTGACTCTAAGGTATTTGAAAAAAGCCCCTCTCATTCCCAGAGGTAGTGAGTAAAAATGCATAAAACCAGCCTGGTGTTACAGACTGATCTTGGTAAGGGTTCTCCGTCCTAAACTGATTTGTACACATGTGGTTTCTTCTGCAAATTTGGAGTTATTTATTTGTCAGCAATGTGCTGCAGAGACTGGAGAAAGGAGGAGTAGGTCCTTAATGTCACACTGTTGCCTGCTGTCTGCACAAGCTTAGTGTAGATAACGGGGTATAAGGGCTGTGCATTTTTAGCTACATCCCAGTTGCAAGACAGGGCCTTAGACCAACGCTTTAAACCCGTAACCAGAGAACTGCTGAGTTCCCACTGTGTTAGTGACACTAGTAGCTACAACACATGGGCTGCCACTTACGATCTTTTTTTAGGCCAAAGAGTCAAGTTAAAATAGCACTTAGTTTGAGCAAGAGGCTTCTGTTGTGGGTGGGAGTCATGCTGGGGGTAACATTAGCTTTGTACTTTCAGACGACATTGCAGTGAAGACAAGACCCCAAAAGTAAGTTAACTCTCCAAGTCTCACTCAATACAGTCTTTGGCTTCTCTTCAAGTCCTGTTGGAAGAGAAGGCAGCCAGGGTCCACAGTGGTGGTGCTAACTGGATGTGTCTGTCCCATGGGGTTTCCCTTGAAACTGCTCTTTGTCAGGCTTTTGCTTCTGGGAAGTGTGGCAATGTATGGAATCTGCTGTGTACTGTTTATTAGTTAGAACTTGATTTTATTGGCTAACTGAATCCTTGTATCTTGTGACAATCTTTTACTGTGCTCTGCATCGTGCCGAAGAGACAGGGGAGTGGTGTTGGCATATCTTTGCATGAATAGGTCTGTCATTAAATATTTGAAATAGAAACATCTGAAATAGATCTTGCCTGAGAAGAACAATGGGGCAACTAGAGAAAGCCAGTTTTCTCCAAATTTGCTTTGGGGGCTAGAGTTTTAAGCAAACAGGAAAAAAAAAAAAAAAAAAAAGACAAGACCAGGTATTAGTTCAGGGGCTTAAAAACAAAACCTGGCAGGCATGAAGAGAGATACAACTTGAGAGACAAGAGGGTAGGGGTGCTTAGCAGAGGGAGGCTTTTTTTTTGGTTGGTTGGTTGTTTTAATACTTAAGACCAGCTAAGGGAGAAGGAAGCTGGTACAAAAGGATTGAATCCCTCATTTGGAAGAGGCATGGTGTTTAGGAAAGGGAAACGTTTTGCCTGACATGAGTCTAAGCCCAAGGACCATTCACTGCTAGTGCTGAGGATGCTGAGGCATGGAGGTGCATTTGGGTGTTTTTTGTTTTCTCTGATCTCTACGTTGGTATTTTGTGAAGAGTGGGAGAGTCAATCATCTTCCTCAGGCATTTAGGCTCTGAAATCTTACTGCTAGGTAGGGGTTACAGACAGCCTTAGCTGAAGGCACATGCAAAATGAAGGAGCGTTCAGCTCCTGTCAGACTGTGGAAGGTGTCAGCACATGGGCCCAGTAAGCAGAACGCGAATTCAACACTCTGCTTGGTGTGCAGCAGGAAAAGCTCTGTTAGAGGTAATTGTAGTTCAGGCTTTTGAGCAAGCCTGTGTTTTTCTCTTATGTGGTAATAACCTATTGGTAAAGACATGGAGTCCAAACGCCTTTTATTTTAGCCAATCTATCTCTTCCCAAACCTAATACATTAAAAAAACCCACAGGTGAGGTAATCTCACAGGTCTTCCCAAGATTTTCTGTGTCTCTGCCTCATAAAGCGTGGCATCTGGTGTTCTGGTAGGTAGGTTCAAGTTCCAGTTAGAAAGTGCTTTCATGGTGGACTCAGCAGTACAATTGTTTGAATCCTTGGACATCTACTTCAAGCACTGTGTTCAGAAATTTGCTTTATAAGAAACAATAATTACTCGATTCTTACAGAGATTCCATCCATGATAGAAAAAACCCTTCCCCAAATGGCATGAGAAACGATAACTTCTCGTAAGTATCTGAATGCTGAAATAGCCAGGGGATGCCAATCATGGGGAATGATATACTGTCATAGTTAAAGGCCTAGCTGTACTTCAGCTCTCCTTCTGGTCTTCCTAAGTAAATACTTTCATATGTTGACACTATTGCAGCTGCCTGATCTGGGTGAAATCCCTGAATTCTTCCCATTTTAGGCCAGGATTTGTCTTACAGCTTCAGCCAGGTTTCCCGTGGCTTCATGGTGTTTTGCATTTTATTCATTTGGAGAGGTATGAGCTGTGATCAAGAGCCTTCTTAATAGTTGGAGCAAATGGTTAAAGAAAGAGTAATTCTTAGATGTTAAACATCTGATTAATCTCAGCTGCTCTTATGTTTCTCTACCGGTTAAGTTTAAGGTTACAGGGACAGAGCAGAAACAACTAGCAATCCCCTCACTTCTCACTCCAGATTCTTCTGGAGCAGCAGTCTGCTGCTTTAGACTGCTCAGAACTGGTTTTGATACTTCCACAAATGGCAACAGTAATTAAAGGTCCTTGACCCAGCAAGATGTGTGTGAGTTGTTACATAAATGTCTGAAAAAGCCTCTTACCTTTCATACGTCAGTAGGCGCCACCAGTTCTTGGATAAGAACAACATAACAGCTGGATTATTAATAATAATTAGATTGTCACTGATATATTGATAGCATTGCAGATGTATTACAAGCTTCTGAGGCTCACTAAAGTGTACTGAAAGTGAGGAAGGACTAGAAGCACTAAAAAAAAATACCTAGTGTTATTCTCTTCTTGTGGAAATGTTGGTTCATTAAGAAAAAATGCTTCAGTACTCTTATTTATTTTCATTTTTCATACTTCCAGATAAAGCTTTGTGGCATTTATGGAGCAGAAATGCTTTGTTTCAAACTTTTCTTTCAAAAATGTGTTCTATGTTCTAATATAAAATTTAAATCAAAACTGAAAGTAACAATCAAAACAGAATTATTTTGTCAAAACAAAACATTCAACTGAGTGAAATGTGTTTTTTAAATTTTTGTTTCATGAGCAACTTCATAACACAGTGTTCAACTGTGAGACAAAAGAGAATTTCAGAGTCTGCCGTTATCCTATAAAGCAGGAATGTTGGGTTGTGCTTGGGCTATTTTGGGTGGTGCTTGGAGGAGGACTTCGGAATTTTACTGTATCTGTTCTTAAAAAGTCTATTAAATCTGTCATATTCTGTTAAAACAACAAAAATTTCAAAAGTGTGAAGACCCTTAGACTATGCTGAGGTCTTGATGTTATAATGGGACTTTCTCTTAATATCTCTGTAGCAGTTAAGCAGAGTCTGTCTCTGCAACAATATGTAGATCTCCCCTCAAAATATATATATAGTGTACATATATATATATATAAATCGGGAAGTGTTTGATACCATTTCAGTTCTTCTGGCTTCCTTCTCTGTGGGGTGGTCATGGACAAAACCTTTCAAATTCTGAGTGTCTGTCTAGGTACAGTTGCTTGCAAAGTCAGCAAACAGTTGAATGTAATGATAGCGTGAGTCTAAAGTCTATACAGTTAATATTAGTGTATTCACTTCCATTTGTTGCTTCTTAGATTTGATTTAAAAGAGACCTTCCCTTAGTAGAGCGCTTTCTGGTTATTTCTTTGAGTCTTTCCTTTTCCTGTGTAACACCCAAAACATTATCTCTTTCTTCCTAATGTATTGGATGTTTTTTCCTCTCTGATTTCCTGTAGGATCTGTAAACTTGAACACTATCATTTTTCTGACAGTAGTCTTATCCAGGACCACGATATGGTATGTGCCTTGAAGGCATATTACTTTAAATTATGGTTTTGGCTAAGTTCAAATCTCCAGGATGGGCCTAAATCCATCTTAGTGGGAGCACCCTGCAAAAAAACCCCACATTAATTTAAGGGAGGGTAGTTTGGACAAGTAGAGAAAGTATGAAGATTAAAAGCAATTAATATAGTTAAGGATCGCTCTGTTGCTGGAAAATGTAAAGCACCTGACCTTGGCTCAATAGTGTGATGATCCTTACTTTTTGAACAAGGACTGAGATACTAATCCACTCACATGGTACCTTGGTTTTTCAGATCTGGCTTGCTTAAATTTGAGTAGATACAACAATGTTATATTCCTCAAGAATATCAGCACTGCAGCTTTAGTAAGTTAGGGATAGAGCAGTCAATGTCTGATCACCCATTCAGACAGAATTGTGGCTCTGCAGACTTTGGGGTTCTCACTCTGGTTGGAGATAAATACAAGATAACCTAACCTTTTATTTCTTTCTTTTTTTTTTCAGACATGGGAAGGGGTATTTTGTAATACAGAAAAGCTGCTTTTGAATAAATACAGATTGGGACAATAGTGGAGTTGGTTCAGTATTTCTCAGTTATAGACCTGTGGCAAGACAGGCAGGAAGATACGCTTTGTCCAACAACTGCCTGCTGTATTCATCAGATTTTTTTTTACATGACTAAGCATGTGACCTACTATATCAGTATAAATTGAATTTATTCTCAAGAAGGCTGATTTAATCAGAAGAATGTATTTTGCACTCATCTTGGATGTGAGGAGCTGGAATATTGATGCGTTTAGGCCTTAAAAGTATAAAAATAAAAACTCCCCCACCTCAGAGCCCTATAAATAAATAAATTTAAAAGTTTATGTTGTGGACACACAGTATTTCCTGCATGCTAGTGGAGCAGCACACATCAAAAATACAATAATATAAGCAGTAAAATATCCCAAGCAAACAGAAAGCATAGCTGGCTAATATTATTGGGATGGTTGTTTTTAGCTTACCATGCCATTAATGCTTTGCGAATGTATATGTGCATGTTGAGGGCTGGCCAGGAGTTGAACTGTCTTGTTAATGGTTATATTTAGTTGCTGCATTGTGCCTGAATGCCTACAGACATGTAAGAGGACAGGAAAGGTACTCAAGAAACTATTAAACCATGCAGGATCTGGTCTACCAGCTCTACTCACAGGACAATGTAGTGTACTATAAACAGGATGTAAAGAAACATTTATAAAGGTTTTTGGAGAAATCCAGGGATGTAACAAGTGTTTGTTAGCTCGTGTCCTAGGATTGATAGGCTATGTCCCTTTTCTTGCGCTTCTGCCTTTAAAAAATGGCACATTAGACTCAGAGATACAATTTAACTGTAAAGATTTGTATAGCTAAAAAGTTATCATAAATGTAAAGAGAAAGCTATTCTGTCTCCTCGTTCAGTACCTTTTCATTCCCTCACTATTTAAAATAGTCGAGTACTGACACATCTCTCTAGGCCTTCACTTCTACCTCATACTCACTTGCCAGCCTGTCTTCAGAAAGTCAAGGCCGTTTCTGCAGGGTATAGGAGTAAAGATTCAGGGGTGTAAACAGAAGGTATGACTGTAAGGTTTTCAAATGAACTCTGTTTTGCTGTTGGTAGCACTTCTTGTAGAAAAGAGATGAAGTTTCCTTGGAACGCGCCCGATCTAAATTCCCTCCTTGGCTTTGACAGGCTGGGGATCGAGTCCATATTGGAAATTCTCCATTCAAACTGCTGATTGCAGTCAGAACTCGTGACTGTTGTTCAAGCTGTCGCAGCCCGTGCTGCCCTCAGCCCAGAATCAACGCTGGCAGTATGGCTGCTCTGACTGCAAATACAGAAATTAGAAAACTTCTGACATTAACTTGATATTGTTACTTGAAGGAACCTCCTCTTGGAGGATGAGTTTTCAGATCCAGGAGGTTTCCTGATCTGCTTTTTTATCTTTCTTTACCATCTCTAGAGGTAAATGGGCCATTTCGCTGGGAAACTGAGATCATAAGCATTAATCTGAAGGGCTTCCTAATAGAAGGATATTGGCAACACAGGTAGTAGAGCCCTATTAAGAAGGCAGAGACCCCCTTTCAAGAGTCAAATATCTTCAGGTCAAGAAGTCAAAAAGATTTCCCAAACATTAATTTTGCATCAGTACATTGTGGATTGTAGCACTTGCCAAAGCATTATCATTCACGGATCCCAACAGTCTGATCTCGCTAGAGATCCTGCTGCACGTAGCATTGCTTCCAGTGATAGTTGGGCCAGGGGGATGAGTTATCCCACCATGGCTCCCACAAAACCATTAGCAGTACACCAGACATAGAATTGGCTCATCCTGTCCCTGCTGTTCATTCAGGGTAATGTTGGATTCCCTTTCCAGATTGAACTGTTTAATAGTGCTGCAGTGTGAGCTTCAGAAACTGCTGATTTCTGTCTCAAGGATGACAGATTTCACAGTGTATTCTTTAATTCCTATTTCTGTAGCAGTTCATAAAGCATCTTCACCTACAGTTTTCTAATATTCAGTGAAAAACAAATTTGGGAATGGGGTCCTTCAGTAAGGAGCCTCTTTCAGAATTCCTTCGATCATTACATTGTATGAGAAGTTAGGATTTTTATGATTGAAAGTTCTGATCTAAATATGAGATTACTGTATTTAGAGGAAAATCTTGATATGATCTTGCTGGTTTGTGGGACACTTAAGAGATCGTGAAGTATCTTTAAAGATGAAACAATGGGAAGCTGCTTACCTCATGACAAAATAAGGCAAAATAAGGTCATGAAAACATGAAAATAAGGTCATGGTTGTAACTCCAGCAACAGAGATGGATGCATTATTTGCAACAAATAATTTAGTTTCCAAATACAGCTTTTCTTGTGCCATCAAATATCCATGAGTCGATCAGTCTCTTTGATTCAAGAATCATTGGAATTTATTTGATGACTACCTTCAAAACTTACATTCTATGGACTCTCTGTAAATGGAGGTGAAAGAGGGATGGCTGTGGTTTTAATACTGTTTGCAAAAGCCTATTCTGTAATTTTCCTCTCTGGCATCCATCTTGTAAATTTGCATTACATGATCCCAGGCATTTAGGAGTCGATAGTTTCGATGAAAGAGGTTAACGAGTTAATGTTCATACAACAAGAGTTAATGTCGACTGGACAGGAAGCATCACACCGATTCCCAAATCCTCACACATCCTTCACGTTACATTTATTTTATTAACCCTATGACTGAAATGGTAAAACCTGAGAAACAAAAAAAGGGTAAAGGAGATCCTGATACTGAATGGGTGAAGTGGGGAATGGGGCGTGATTATTTCATGAGTGCACTGATTCAGAAGATCAGCGTGAAGCTGGATCCTTCTGTTCACTGCACACAAGGGCAGAAACATGTCAGAAGTTGTTGCTGGTGGTGCTGCATTCATAAAAGGAGCGTGGCATTCACTTCACAGCCACCAGAGAGTAAAGGAAAGACAGACCCGCAGACATCTGTTATTGTGTTTGCTTACCTACCTCTGTTCCTGGAGGTTTTGAAGTAGGATTTGAAAAGTGCGTATGACAGTAATTGTTTTTGACCACACTTAACAACGTCCTACTCAGTTTAAAGAGCCAAACTTTGGACCTCTGTAATTTAGCCAGCGGTATACACAGGGCACTCTCAGTTAAAAGACTGGGAACAAAACTTAGTTCCCGGTTTCCTGCCTATTATTTATTACATATCTGATTTGAAATCTGTTTTCTGCATACCCTTGCGTGCATATTCCTTGGCACGTGTACTGCTTACCATTATGGGGCAGATCCCATAGATTTTCTGCGTCATTAGTAGAGAGAGCCAGTCATTAAAAAAAAAAGCTTATTTGCCTGAGCCGTTAAGATTTTTTCTCACAGTTCTGCCTGTGGCGCCTGTCACTAGCAGTCAAATAAGGACAATTTTACCATTCTCTCCTGCTGCTCTAATTTTTTTTTTCAGTGCCAGTACATGTATTTGTTATTCTTTATAACTCCCTTTGAAGTTGGGAATCCAAGGGGAATCTAAAACCGACCAGATGTTTCTGCTGCTGGAGACACAGAAGACAGCAAGGATTAAGTTTAACTGAAACTTAGTTCTCTACAAAACCCATTACAGTGAGAATTCTTCTTCAGATAGTTTTATTTATTATTTATATTTGCACTTGGTTAGGTGATACCTCAAGTCATCTTGCCTGGGAGGAAAATGGATGATTTATCCAAGTAAATAGTGTATCAGCAGCTGCCTGTGTTGATTTCCCTTATGGGGTTTCAGTTCCATTACACTGCATATTTCCCACCCACGCTCTTTATACAGCATTTCATGTTGAGGAAAATCATTCCCATCTCTGTAACTTCAGAGGACAGATATGTAGAACCATCCAGAGGGAGAGCAGTGCAACTCACACATGCATAGGGAAGCTGACGTACTGGAGAAGGTACTGGCCAGAAAGCAGTATGAGGTTTTAACTCCTTCTCCTGTCATGGTTAGACGATGAGAGAAAGCAGTAGAAGCCAGCATGGGAGACTGGCCAAGTGAAGGAAGGGACGTGCCAACCTCCTAAAAGTGGGGGCAGAAGAAGTCTCTCAGGTGGGGAAGGACAGGAAGAAATACTGTTAGTGACTTCTGGGTTCAAGTTAGATGCTTTTGAAAATGCAACAAAAAGAAAAAAAAAGTGTTATAATAGTCTGTGGTATGAAGTACATTAGGTAGTCCTGTGGGGTGTCCATGTCCAAATTCTGTGATGGGAGATCCTGCTGGCCTGCTTCTGCAGTCATGCCCACAAGAGTAAATAGCACACGGTCACACCCCACAGAGGTCCAAATGAAAAGGCAGCAAACAGAGCAAGGCCTTGGGCTCTCTCTACCTTAGGCATAGCTTAAGCTAACATTTGGATCCACTTTCAGATTTTAAACATCCCAGATTTCTGAAGTAGTTGTTGCCAAGCTATCTCATCTAAGTTTATGGGACTGTCTGTCCCTATGCCTGTCTGTCACACCCATACGTAGCTGTTGAGTGTGCCGATTGCTTTCAGCCAAGTCGAAAAGAACTGAAAAGATAATTTGTTTTCTACAAAACGGGTATTTAAGGAGAGGAGAAAAACTCAAATTAGTGTCCCTGCTGAGGGAAAGACAAGCAGAACGTATCAGTTAAGTGTGTTCAGCAGAGGACAGCTGGCTGGCCAGCACAGGCTTTGCTCCAGAGGAGCCACAGCACATGCTGTCTTTTGCTCACCGAGAATTTTATCTTTGTTGTGGGAGAGTGGACCTACGATAATTGTATTCGTATTGTGCGTGTAGTGCTCGCAGGCTCTGATCGCAAATCTGCGGGAAGACAGGCTTTATCAGTATTTATTTCATGTCTGAGCTGTTTTGTTTTCTTTAAAGTCCAACACCCTTTCTTGTTGGTAAGTCAAGGTACATCTCTGGTTGGTAGTGTTTCCCCTTTCCTTTCTGCTGTGGGGTTACAACGGCTTTTCCCTGATTTTTTCTCCCTATGGATTCACTTTATTGTTTCACACCAAATCTCACTGCTTCTCAACTCTGGATGTCACAGCCATTGTAATTGAGAAATAGTATCGGGCTCTGCCTAAGTTACTCTTTAATTGGCGAGATGGATCGCTAACGCCTTTGCTGAGGCACTGTCCTCCATCATTAGCTGTTGGAGTTGCCTCCTAATATTGTAAGGCCCTGCACACCACCCTGATTTGTTTTTAAACAGGAAAATCAAAACCTTTGTAATTATATAGAGGCTCCTAATAAACTTCAGGTAAAAATGCATGCATTGTAATGAGCTCTTTTCAGACAGCAAAAGGGAGTGGAGAAAATAATTTGCTAGTGCCTACACTTACTTAAAGCTGCTTTTCTGATTTTAAATAGAAGAAGAAATCAGGTCCTGGGAACAGTGAGTGATTTTGGATGTTCTGTGAGGTTTTGAGGAAAGATAAAAAGAAAAGAAAGTAATCACATGTTTTTCATTTTATATTTGTAGGACCTGAATTTCTGAGCTTTATATTAAAAAGAAATGGGTTAAAATCAGAGAGTTTTTGACTCGCATATTTTTTCCTCCTTATTTTTTTGTCAAGGCATTGAGGCAGATGGTATGAAAAGCATTTATATTGGTCTCTCTGCTGATGGAGCTTAACCTAATAATCCAGGACTTGGAACTGGGTGCTTCGATAAAAACACTTTCTGAGAGATTTTTCCATTCAAAACACCAGGAGAAGTTTTTTAATTGACAACATCAGAAATTAGTATCCTGCCAGGACTACATTTCTTTGCACCTTATTACTCAGAACAAAAGATTAATATATACTCATTCCGAGCATGAGCGTTTTCAATTTTTTTTTTCCTCAATTAAACCAAAGACAAAGTGAAATGGTTTACCACAGGATTGTGAGAGTGAAAACAGGGGGAAAATCCCAGTTCCTTGTCAGTTATTACTTTGTCCTAGTTTAAGCACTTGACTCTCTTCTGGTGATTGCTCCATTTTCCTTCTTTTTTGTTTTTGTTTATAGTCTGCTAGATACTTTGAAATGTGCAGACTTAGCTCAGTCTTTGAAATGAAGAAATCTCAGCTCTGAAAATGCCAGATTAAACTGAAATTCTGAGTTTGCCTTAATTGTGAGCAAATTCACGTACCAAAAATGCAGCACTACAGTGTGGATCCCCTTCATTCAGCTTCAGCCTGAACTTCAACTCGTAACCCAGTAATGGGGCAAACTGAAAGACCAAAGCCAACATATAAGAAGATAATATGGTTCACATCTAAAATTTGGAGCTCAGGTCTGTGTGGACCCCACCTACATTCTTAGATTTTTGTATGTGTGTGTTCTTGAGGTATTGCGTTTGAAATATATACAGGAAACTAAGCCTAGCTGAGAAGATTATAACATTTTCCTGTGTATGTTTCGATAGAACGGTATGGGGGCAGGGCTGTGGATTTAAAAAACATTTTTATGCTTTTGTATCACAATCCATAGTCCATTTTAGACTTAGTTCTGATTAAACAAATATATTTAGATGTGCTGTGGAAGTTAACAAATGATGAAACAGGTTCCTTAGCATTGTGACACCAACACTCCGAAGCAGCCTGACCAAATGAGACAGGATACACTCCACTTTCTTGGGTCAGTTTGTGATTTATTTTTTTTCCCAGCTGCTATACAGTGACTTTAAAGGTTACTTCTTGTGTCACCTGCAGTTGTCTTCTTCCATATAGGAGCACTACAGGGAACAGTGTGCAGCAGAAGGGGCCGGTTCTGCAAACAGCAGGTGCAAAGACATGGCTCACCTGTTGTCTGTAACATACTCTCATACAGCCAAACAGGAATCTCTCTTTTATCTCATGCAGTCTTGAGTATTAGAGTATATAGGCAAGGAGTCCAAACCAACAGGGAGCCGGAGGGTAGATTGCACATCTGACTGTGAAAGTCATCATCAGGCCAACTGCTCCATCAGACCAGTTGGAAAAGCATCTTGTTACTCAGAGGTAGGGCTGGATTTATGTTCTGCCCAGCATGATCATTTAGAGAGGGAGGATTAGATAGCCCGTAATATAGCAGTTGATGCTCTTGAGCACCGAGGGTTTACCAGTCCTTTCTGCTGTGCTCAGAGTAGCAAGCGCGTGAATAGGCTAAGGACTTGGACGCAGCCCCAGTGACCCCAAACCGGCTGAGTTGTTCCAACGAAGCAGCATAGACCTCTGTGGAGCACATTCTCTGCTGATTCTCATGCATTTATGTTCTGTTGGTCTTGGAAAACATCATGCCTCCTGTGATGACTTTATCAAACAATGCTCCTACTTCCCTCATGATTTAACAGCTGCCTTGCAGTTGTGGTTCTTAGATCTACCTTTCTTAGATCTCCAGTTTGCCCCATGGCCTCTTTTATCTTCCTTTCCCAGGGCCCAGGACAGATTCTGAGCTTTCTGCTACCTTGCTGTTGCTTTGTATCTGCCCTCAGATTGCAGGTGCCGGTGTTCTGACAGTCTACCCAAATCTTTTGTTGCTCAGAGGAAATAATAACTCTCATTCAACTGCTTTCTTAGCATTTATTGTGACATCCATAGACAAATGCAAACTCATCTCTAGAATCATTATTCTCTTTGAAGAACAACGGATTGTCAGGGGAGACATTTTTTTCTGTGGATTCACTTAGAAGTTCTGTCCCCCAGTGTGGTTCTCCAGCTGCCCCTGTCACATCCTCCGTTGTTGTTTATCCAACTTTTAATAATTTCCTTTTCATGCTAGAAAGGGCCACATAATTTTCTCTCTGTGCGTGCATGTATTTGTATCTACTTCATGTTTTTTCATTTCTTTCAATTCATAACACACAAAATATATAGGAAAGGCAGCCATGGCACTAAATACGTGCATTATTTATGCAAGTTTTGTATATATTTTGGCCTAAATTTCGTAAAATGTCTAGGGATTTTGTGTGCCTCCATTTTATGTGCTCTATTACAGTCTTTAGTACCTCTCAATCACCTCACATCATGACTAATTTTTGGAAGAGACATACTGATACGCGAATAGTTAGGGTACACCTACTTCTATGGAGAAACGAGCAGTGAGGAGACTTGTTGGGACTACCGAAAGAGAGAGAGGCTATGCATATTGTTCTACTTAATCAAAAGAAAGAACATCACTTAATCTATTACCAGTGGCATTGTTTCCCACACCTGGACATCAGCTGTTTATGTTTTCTGGATCACCAAAATTACTTTGAGGTATCAGCATAAACCTTCAGTGGCTTTAGCTAAATGATTTTGATTTTGACTAATCTCCGTTTCAGATGGGAAATCAGGTCTAGCCTGGAAACGCCCAAGGTGGCGTGAAATTCTGTAGCCTAATTTGCTCTGTTAACATAAGCTTTCACCTCAAAGTGTTAAGATGAGATCAGCACAAGGCTTGCCATTACAACAACTGCACAAACATGAGGGTGGAAAATCGCTCAGAGAAACTGTCGTTCAAGTTCTCTGGGTAAAGTAGGAATCTTGTTTATTCTCCAGAGAGTAACAGTGGCACCTTTACCTGTAGCAAAAGAAGCAGAAGGAAGAAGCAGGGAGAATGTGCTTACAACATCGCTGTTAGGGGCAGGGGAGAGGGAGAAGGGGAGGAAAATCAGAAGAGAGGATTAGAAAGTGCAGCCAGTCCTTGTCCCAGTGGAAGGAGCAGGGTTTTCATTGACTTTTTTTTTTTTTTTTCAGTTCTGTGTCCCTAAAAAAACCCTCATGGCATGCATTTGAGAGATCAACTGGATGATGAAGTTGTCACTCGAAACACGTCAGCCTTGGGCTGTTTTCCATGCTTTGCCCTCACTCTCCCAGAGGACCCCAGGGAAGCAGCTCTCTGCTTCCTGGGGAGCAAAGGGTGGAGGTTTGGGGGGTCAGGAGGAGCTCAGGCACAATGATAATAGCAGCCTTTCAGGGAGGTTAGGTAGATACCCTGGTTCAGTGTGGTGAATGATGTGAATTGAACTGAAGGTAGAAAGCGTGGATCTGTGATGAAGATGGTTCCTCATACTGGGATCTGTTGTGTGTGCACCAGATATTTGCCTGGCTGTGAGCTGCTGCACAGCTTTTCTTTCTATGTTTCATTTAAAATTTCCACCAAAATGTTTGTAGTGTAACAGTGATTTTTTTCTTTCCTCCATTAAAGCAAGTATAATCTATATATTGTATTTCTAAAATGAAGATTTTACAGGCATGAAGGTCATCCATCTGTGTTATATAAACATAGGTACCTTTTGGTTTCCTTTTCTTCCTCTTCCCATGTTTATCCTGCACAAAGAACTTATTAAAGCAGGCACAGTTATGGAGATTTTAGCTTTAATCTGCACAGGATTTTTAAAGCTTTTCTCACATCGTAACATACTTAACTGCTGCTTTAAAGGCAAGGAGGAATTCTGTGGCTGGGACCAGAAGAATATGAAAGGTATAGTACCCTTCCTGTGAGAGGAATACGATAATATTCACTGACAGAGGAACTATGAAGAACAATTATCCCAAGCTGTGTCTTTCAGACAATGCTGTCAGATTTTCCAGTTCCATGAGCACAGCTGGGCATGTGGTGCCAGGGTGAGAAATTCCACAGCGGCTAGAGGCTGAGTGCGTTGGGTGCCGGCCTGGCCAGCAGTGCTGGAAGTCAGGAGCTGAAACTGGAAAGAAAGGAAAGATGACTTTCTACAGCTTTGAGACTGTAAGAAAAAGCAGTTTGGGAATGCAAGGAAGCAGTCTTTGAAAGATGCTCCTTCTCAGACTGCTGCTCCCTAGAGGTTGAGTTTGATCTTGGGCTTGAGGTTCTTAACACAGCTGTACTGACTTTGCAAGACGTTTGTTCCTCTGCCTCCAGCTAAGAATTTGGTCTTATGCAAATCTGCATCTTACTTACATATCTCTTGAAAGCTTGGGGATCTGTTTATTTATTTATTGAATTTTCTGTACCACTGGTACTTTACCTAGGGTTTTTTGTGTTTGAGGTTTCTTGTGGTATGTATTTGGGGAGGGCCAAAGGGGACATTGATGGGATTTTTTGGTAATCAAAGTGCTTGCCCAACGTTAGCTAACTGAATCTCGGAGCTCTGAAGCATAAAGAAGTGATGCAGGTCATATCCTGGTGGGCACTGAAGTCTAAGATCTGTTTAGATGCAGAGTTTCAGTCCCGCCTGGTTACGTTTGGGTCAGCCAAGGACATGACTCTCTGACTTAAATGTACAAGACTGTTTGTATTGGCTACACTTCAGGCTGATAAAGTTGGTTGCAGCCAGAGAGGTGCAGAGGTTCTGAACAAGGAAGAGGGGAGACATTGAATTCCTCATTTCCTAGTGCTCCAACTACTAGAGACTGCTTCGCTTTTATACACAAGGTTTTATGTGTTGTTTGAATTATAAAATGGTATAGCCATATGTTACACCTTCTGATTCGAGCACTATGTGCTGTTCTTCATAACTTTTTGGGTTTCTAGTTGTTTAAAAATGGTTTACTGAATACTTGGATTTCATAATCTTTGGGACTCCATCGAAAAAATTACCATCTTAAATGATCCTATAGATTGCTGCTTACATCGGATTACCTTGACTTTTACCTACTGCTTTGTCTTAGTGCTTGGAAGGGATGGTCCCTTTTCTCATTCTTTGTATGAGTTGTTTCATAGAGCTGTTCCCTGGCCTACCTTTTTAATGTTTTCTAATTTCGCTGTTGAAAACTTGGGAATTCTGAGTAATTCCCTAGTCAGGTAGACAGCTCAAATAATGGACCCCGAAATGTAGGCTGTTAATTATTTTCCAGTGCAATGGCAACGTAATGTGTGACAACGGACCTTTTTGATAACAAGTGAAATAATTTTGGACGTACCGAAGACTAGAGTGATTAGCACTTAAGTAACACCACACTTCTGAGGATATCAAAACACTTCATAGCATTTAATGAAGAGGGCCTTCCTTACATACCCAAAGGATCTACTTCATCGCTGCTAGCTCTCTTCATAGGGAAGAGGTGAGGGATGAGGCAACGTTACAATTAGTGGCTGGATTGTCTGCTGGTGATCTCAGTCAAACAAAAACCAGAAGAGTCTGCGTTTTGGTCCTTTGCGTGAACCCCAAAGTGGCCCATGGTCAGGGTGGAATTCCTGCAGCAACTTCTGCCTTACTGGGGCTCTCCATGACCTGACAGGAGGGTGGCCCCAGGAGGAGAACGCCCTGCCAGGAGCTCACGTGATGGCTAAAAAGAAAAGGGAAAACATGAGCGCCTTGTAGAACCGCGCGCGGGTAGAGAGCTGATTATGAAGGGATAGGTTGGAGGAATGCAAGAGCGAGGGATAAAGTAAATGAGATTGTGCATGTTTGAGGGGGCAGACTAGTGCATGTGTGAGCCCCAAAAATAAAGGGCAAAGGAGAGAAGTATGTGGAATACGATGATGTTTGCTTTCAGCTACTGGAGCAGAGAAACTAATTTGATTTCCTGTGTAATCAGCACTGAAAACCTGAGCATTTTGTTGTTAATGCTCAGCTCTGAAAAAACAGGTTCTCTGCCTGTGTTTTGCCACACCTTTGAACTGGACACAGATAATAAATATCACCATTTAGGATAATGGTCATCTTGAATTTTTTAGGCTTTATGTGGAAAGGGATGAGGCTGTTGGCTTGTGGTTGTTCTGACTGATCTTTTTAGCAATGTAAGAGTACTATACTATGAGAATCTTCCTTGTGTACTCAGCCTATCCATGAGATAAGGATAGCAGACCCCAGAGTCTATCTTGAATTCCTTTGTAAATAGATACAGCTGGTTTGCTATTATTTTTTCCTCAGTAATTACAGTAAAAAGGTACTCTTAAGTTATATCAAGTCTTAGTGTGTTGGGTTTGTTCTGTGCTTTTGTTTGTTGTGGTTTGTTGGTTGTTGGTTTTTTGTTTGGTCGGTTTGGTCTGTTTTTTGTGTTGGTTTGTTTTTGTTTTTTTTTTTACTTTGTCTTCAGCAATATTTATAAATCTGTTAACTAGGGATTTGTTTTTAAATTTTAAGAGAAAACCCCTTAGGCACAGAAATACAGGACTAAATTTGCTTTCTGGGCATTAACTTAACCTTAAATTGGGCAAAGTGCACATGGAGAGCGATAGCTGTGCAGGACTCTCAGAACTGATTTTGCTGTATCAGACAAGCTACCTTTTAAATTCAGTGTTCTGGTCGTAGGAATGGCCACTGAGGAAGGCAGATACCTTCAGACGTACATGTGTGTGACATTTTAAAATTGTATTACTTGAAAAATACCATCACTGTTACAATTTATTCACTGCTGAAGCATACGCACAGTTGAAAAAGGTCTATTCTGATTAATGAGACAATTATACACATTAATACCAGAGTAATCAGACCTCATACTTTTAAGACGCCAACAGAAAAGACACAAATACATTTTTGAAAAGCATTATCCCATCTGTAGTTGTCACTGGCTAGTTTGGCTGAGACGTCCGTAATGACTTCATAGTACTAAAGCACTCTCTCTCAAGACATGTCTTGCACATGACAAATTAAGAAAATGAAACACTGATGTTTTGAAAGACTTAACCAAGCCCACGAAGCAACTTTCTCTCTAGTTGGCAGCTGACACCGGAATGCTGCCATTCAGACCCCAGGCCATGGGTTCTCAGCTGTGATCTCCTGGCTCCTGAAGAGGTGCAACGTGAAATGTCTGTAACCAAAAAATTTTATCTTGGCTGAGGGATCCATGTTTTGTAGCATCCTGGGTACACTTTCCTGCTCTTTATGAAAACTGTGGCTCTCATGCAGGTGTATTTGACACTGGCATAAGATGATGTTTAGGTGAAATAATGAAAGTTTTATCAGAGAATCAGAGGTTACCAGAGGTTATCAGAGGTTTGGTTATGAGCAAACAAATATCCATTCAAGTCTCATTACTGCAGCAAAAGGGTGTCTCTGAAAGCTCACACATTTATTAGGTAAAACACATTTTTAGGCAGGATAACAATGTGTTTCTTTAATTCTTTCTGTGGTGGAAGGTGGTCCTTGGCCTAATTACATGTTGCCTCTGTGCTACAAAACTGATTAACCTTGAGCATGTAGCATTTGCAGCGGAGTTTGAAGGCAATCTCATTGAATGCTGAAGAGCAATACTGTTTCTCATCTGAGGGATTCTTGGCACAATAGCGTTGTGTTAGGTTTCGAATAGCGGGCTGCACCACCATTCTTCAGAGTTGGATTTAGCACACTTCCATGGTTCCTCGCTGGCTCCAGAGAGGCCTTTTGGCTGTATGTTTTATTATTTGTATTTACTATTTTCAGTCTTATTGCAGTTTTCTTTTTAAACAGCAGCCAGAGCTGACTCACTGCTGTTGACTCCATGCCGTGCTTTCCATTTCAACCCCCACCTGCTTAAAAAGTTTAGTAGTTGGCTGTATGTCTCCTGGGACTGATGTCTGAGCAATGGATCATTGAAAAGCAAAATTAAAGGTAAAACTCCTTTTGGCTTGTGTGACAGAAGCTCTGGATCTGCAGGTGAACCCCAGCTTTGCTTATTACTGAACCCAGGGAAGGGAGGAAAGAGAGGAATCTCTTTCTAAGCAAAATGACCTACTGCAAGTGAAAACCCCATCTTCCTTGCTGTATTAGCTAGTAAGAGTACAAGTGAAAAATAGCTTTTTTTGTTCTTCGTATAAAATACATTGAAATATCAGGAAGAAAGTGAGTAGTTTTGTGAGGAGTGAGTGGTGCAGGCTATGGATTTTATTTTGTTTTTATTATCAACTCACGGTGTGACTTTGATCATGTGTCTTAGTTTTCCCCTGTATTAAGTGAAGGTTGGAAAAATACGTACTGTAGTTTCTGATGTTACACTTTATTTATATAGATCCCAAGAGACCCCGCAGTTTTTTAGGTACCGTTCACCTATTATGGAAGTGCCATGTGGACATCAACAACTTACGATTTAACTAAACTGCGACAAGTAGAAAATTCATTATGCGGACTTTCCCCACAGCCAGCTTTTCCCGTCAAAGCAAACCTCTGCTTTAAGCCTCAGTGAAGTAACAGCACATTTCTGGATATCTGAAAAGGCTCAAATATAGCTGAATGAATTTATTAATGATGTATTCCCTCACAGCAAACAGACTTGTGCTCTCCCATAATTAAGCAAGACAGAAGTAGTACTTGTCACCTTCCCTTTAGAGAAAGTGAAAATCAACACCCTACAATGTTAGACAGTTGTCTCCAAAATTAAGTTTTTATTGTTGTTGAATCCCTGTAAGTCTTATATTAACAAAAACATATGTTTTATTTTCTTATGTGTTAATATAGTTTTTTGTTTGCATTTAAATGTTCTCGTAGAGTGTTTATACCACTCTGAAGGAAAAGCATTGTTCACACATGAAAATCTGTAAATGAAACCAACTTGAAACAAAAGTAAAGCTAGCACATCTGTTTTGATATCTCAGAAAGTAAACCAGCTGTGTGTATATATAATATATACACGCTAGTTGTAGATGTTAAATTAGATTTTTAGAATTTGTTTCAGCTTAATAGCCTAAAATGTTATTAGTAGCATAGATAAGGAAATTACTTAATAAAAAATATATGATTTTTAACCTGACAATGTCCCTCTTAATTAAGTTATGAGATCCTTAGATGAATGATGTTATAAAAGTGCAGCGTGTAGCTTCTATTATTTATAAGAAAATGCCAAAGAGCTAGCTCAAACCAATTGAAGCAAGGAAAATCTCTTTGAAACTTACCATTCTGAGCAAGTGAATGGTGACTATTTCTAGAGAATTCATACAACCTTAGCATCTCAAACATAGTACCTAGCTAGCTGTTTTTGATGCAGGACTTGCACATTTTGGGAAAATAATGATAATAAAATAATAAAAAGGATGATCTGGGCAGGTTTGGGAATGGGAACAAAAAGAGAAGTATTTCAGTTGTGGTGACTGATGAATTTTAAATTAGAAGTCTGAGTATCGTCACCTACCTTACAAAGTCAGCCTTGAGCTGATTTTTTTTCCCCCTGAAATCTTCAAATATTACGCAGCTAATTGAGCTTCGCTGTTAAAGACCCCTGTGGGGTCTATTTCTGCTTGCTCCAAGCTGGTCCAGGTATATCTACCCTTTAGTACAGTAAGCAGTACAGATCCACAAGCGTTTATTCTACAGGTCTCCTAACAGTGATAGCAAAGATTTTTGGTTTTAGCTGTACCCAGGCGTGCGAGCACTGCGAGTTCAGCCGAGTCGCAGGGCTGAGGAGGGATGATGTGTGACGGACAGCAGGGCTGTGCTGCCACGGAGCACTTGCCCAATCGTTTCCGTCCCTCACTGGGGTTCCAGGGAGGCCAACATCAGCAGCTCACCCAGCACTCCAGCTGCAAGCTCAGCTCAGCCCAGTTGTGCAGTAACACAGCAGGGCTCTTGAGAGAGTTTGTGATCTCCAGCCTGTGAGCTGCTTTTGGAAGTCCCGTCCTGTGTTTCTTTGTCTGTGGAATGTGTCTTGTGGTTTTCAGCCCTACAGAGATTAGGTATGGTGCATGGCTTTAGAGGCAGGAAGGCTAGTTGCTCTTGATGCAAGAGAATTAAAAGGGTAAATATTGGTTTGGTTGGTGGTTAACTTAGTGAGCCCAGTTATTTTATCAGTTGGGTACTTTAGTAATTAAGTTATCTGTAATTTCAGCAAATAAGAAAGCTGAAGTCCCAGCTATATTGAAATCAATGGTAAATGTTTTCTTCCTGGGTCCATGGTTTCATCCTAAATATCCAAATCATTGAGGTAGGGTTGATTAGTATCTCTTACTTTCTCTTTCCCATGCTTACCACTCTCTTGAGGCCTATAAAAATATAAATGATATGAATTTTCAATCAAAATGTATGCAGCACAAGCAGGTTATAGAGGAGAACCTATAAAATATTTGAAACTCTTTTCTACTCTGCCTTCAGAAAACTCCTGAGCAACACAAGTAATGAAGTAGTTCATTTTAAAAGCTTGATTCTGGGAATCATGTTGAAGCAGTCAAAAGACCGAATTGCTAAGCACATCTTTGAGAAAATACATGTAATAACTTAACATGATTATAATTTTAAGCTAGTTTTCTACAGTAGTTCAAGCTATAACCCCTAGAACTGATAGAATATAATCAGGTCTTATGATGATCATGCTTGGCATGGAAAATGAACGTATGCAAGGCTTCGGCTTAGATTAACCATGCGCCACAGATGTGTTCAATGAGACTGTTTCCTGTTTTGCTTTATAAGCCCCCCCAATCCAATCCTTTAGAGACAATTTTATCTGCTAATAAGCATAATTACAGTCATTCCTGCTGTCATTTATAAAATTATAAGACATTTATTTAGTCAGTTGTGGTGTTTAAGGCTGCTAAGTTTCCCTGACCAGAATCAAATCTCTACTGGCAAATATCTCTTTAAGAATGCAGTGGCACACCTGGTCTTGTCGTTCTCTCTCTGATAGATCATTAGCCTGTGATGAACCATTTACTGCATAGAGGGTTTCACCAAATACGCAAAAAGTTCTGGTTCTCTACCTCTATCCACTTCATAAAATTTATGATTGCATAAAGAAGACTTGGTTTTCCTCCAAGTCTCGCAGATGTGAATCTAGACCTTGAAGGCTCGCGGGTTCCAGCAGTGGACATCTCGGTGAGACGAAATGCAGGTACAAGGGGCTTACAGCAGAGAAATGGGGTGCGCAATGTCTTGCAAATTGGGCAGGATGCTTCCAAAGGAGTGGAAACCTCCTGAGGAGACTCTGCCCGAAGCGGCACATCCTGAAGGACCTCCAGAAAAAGGAGGCCTTTTTGCAGGCCTTCTGCTGCTAAAGGTACCTAACTGGGCTACATCTATCTTCAGCCATCATTTCTCCTGTAAACCATTTTAAAACTCTCCTTTTTTTTTGCCTGCTCACATGTTTTTAAGCCGCAAATAATCAACACAATTTGATGAATACATCCGGAGACTAGAATTTCATTATATGTTCTGGTGTTACATACAAAGCGTCTGACACTCAGGCCTATCTCAAGAGTTGAGCATATCTTTTAAAATCAATAGGTATTTTGCCCTTGGCTTGAATTTAAATTGTTGAAAGGGCTCTTGTTTTTAGCGAAGATACTGAAAAGTTCCAGAACGAGCACATCTGTTAGCCAGACATCACTTCAAAATCCTGAGTTTAGTAGGAAGTTTTAAAGGCTTTGTGGGAAATAATGGGCTGTTCTGGGGAACTGCAGAGTATTCAGATTAATCATCTAGACAGAAGTTTGTGAATCTAGGGACTCTTCAGTGTAGAAATGCTGAAATCACAAGCAAAATTTTATGGTTGGTCACCCTGTTCTACTAAAAGGGAATACCATTCTTTTAACTTGTGAAATCCTACTGTCTAAAGTGTCAGAGTAAAATAGTTCAGGCAGGGGCAGTATCAGTAAAAACTGTGACTGTTACTAATTTCACCCTCACTGGTATTTATTCCATGAAACTGCTGTTTCCTCTGCCTAAGTCATATTATAGCTGAGGGTTTTTTGTTTATCCACATGAATAGACAAGTTCATGAAATGGTCTCAAGCAGCAAATGGCTTTGGAAGGCAGACAAAGTGAACTAATCTCCAGTTTATAAACGTATGGCGATGCTGAAAGAACAAATGCTTCAGCAAGCAACTTTAAAGAGGAATTGGGGTGTGGAGTTTCTGAAGGAAAGGAGTTGGAGGTGACAGAGCACAATACGGCCTGAGCACAATGACACACCGAGTAGAGAAATTTAATTATATAAAGAGGGATAATAGATGAAACAACGAGAAAAACAGACACCAGAGAGAGCAGGGAGAAAAGAAAAAGAAAAGAATCATTTGACCATAGGAAAATAAAATGAAGATAACTTTGCAGTTTCCTACTAGCCAGCCTTTGAAACTGAAGAGAGTATATGAAATTTTGAAAAACCCATTTGTTTCTTAGACTGCTGGGGAAAGGAGACTGCAAGGAAAGAAGTACCTCTGCTATGATACAGCTCAAACTGCTTCAAAGTTCTGCCCACTGTGATAAATAGTGCAAAGCCCTTTGTGATCTCTGGATGAAAGTCACGATAGTAGGTCCAAAAAATCATTCAAAGGCCAAGTCCAGCAGTCCTCAGCCCTCATTCAGGCAAAACTGCCATTGTTTCACACATGAGTGTCTGGAAAACAGAGGATACAGAGGCATTGAGCCAACTGGGTTTTTTTGTTTGTTGGTTGGGATGTTTTGGTTTTTTTGTAATTTATTGCAGAAAAAAGCTGAACAGCTTTTTAGGGTGGAGGAAATTGTGAGAAAGGGAGGGGGCCACCCACTTGTAATTCAAGACTGAGCAGGTCCTCCACTGCTCTCTTTCCACCTGCCCCCAATTTGCCTTATACTTTGGATCGTTCATTTGAGGTCAGCCTTTCACTCCGAAAGGAGAACTTTGCAGAAAGTTATGGGCAAACAGTCTGGATGGAAACTGTTCTGCAAACTTAATTATAGCATTTACAGTTAAATGCAAACTAGTTGCAAAAGCAGTGGAATAGCTGGGCATTCAGCAGAAATGGCCAGGTACAAATGCTTTGATAGTTAGATGGATCCGAATTCTAACTAAATGCCTTTTTAGCATCTGAAAAGAAAGTGTCTCACCTCTGGTTCAGGTTATATATATATTTTTTTTCCTCCCTTGCCTGTGTGTACAATGAAATCATAGTCAAAGCAAAGGAAGCAACTATGTTTGGTTCTCCTTAGGGCTATATTGAAATCAATGAAGCATCTTCATGATCTATTGTTCTTAAAAACATACACACTCAGTCACTCCCTCAGCATCTTCTTCTTACAGTTCAGGGCAGAATTTCACCCCCAGTTTCAGAGATTGTTTAGGGGGCTGGGGGAAGGATTGTGGCTGTTCTCCTTTTCCTTGGAAGTAAGCTTTCCTGGTGCTGGTAACCTTTGCAATTGTTAAGTAATAAGAAAGGGAGTTATTTCAGTGCCATTCTTTTCAAGTGTTGAAGCCAGTGCGAGTTTGGAAGAGCTGAGCAGAAAGCCTAACACATTGCAGAGACAGACTTCACGCTGTGCTTCACAGGCAATCTTAACTCAGGCAAACTCGCACCGGAGTCAGCTGAGGTTTTCCCCGAGTGAGAAATGAGTTAAAAACTGAGGCAAGATCTTGATATTCAACCCAGGCACAGCTCCAGCAACTTTAGAAGAGTTGCTTTTGACTTACAGCATTGTAACAGAGATCAGAATCTGGGCTTCAATTAGGACTTCAGCATTTGGCCCCACTCCTGTGTAGACCTTTATTAACTTACTTATTTTTAAAAATGGACAATTACGCTGACTTTAATAAACTTTACCTTAAAGTTCACTTGAAAGAAAATTAATAAGACTTTTTATTTAAAAGGGGAGAGAAAAAACACAAAAAACTAAAAATAAACGTCTAGCTATGGTCAGCCAGGGTGGGAAATTCCATTGTGGCTGCAAGCCCATGGCAGGTAGAGTGGAATTTAATGAAGGAAACTGCTGTGTTTTTGTGTCTTTCTGTATGTTTTTCCTTTAAAACCAAGAGCTGGGCAGGCTTCCCATTTGACCTGATGTGACCCAAGCAAATTGCTTCTTATATAAAAACAACTGCAGAGTTGGAGAATGTGAAAATGCACTGTATCCTTTTTCCAGCTCAGGGAAAATGAAAGCCTGAGAAACAGGACTGCCCTGTCAATACTCGTTGAGCAAAACTATCACTCAAGCCCGATAAAGAGAGATTAGAATAGGCTTCCTTATGCCAGAGGGATTCATTATAAGTTGGATCTCTTTATGTAGTTTTTTTTTCGTTTGTTTGTTTTTTGTTTTTAACAGACACACTTACCGTCACCGAGAGAAAAATCCATTTTTCAGATAGCGTTTTTTTGTGAAGGGAGGAGAAAAGAAGTGCTTATAAAGGAAGAAAGAGAGAGGGAGAGAGGGGAGAGAAGAGGTTTTAACTAATGCACCCAAACAAAAAGAAATAAATTGATAATTGTTAAAAAGTAGGCAAAAAGCCCAGCTTTTAGCTTTTGCTGTAACTTGGGAGAGCACAGGCACAGGGATTCAGGGTGTGTCTGCTGATATTGTATTCAGATGTGTTGCCTTGGCATGTGTACTGACGGATTTATTTAAAAAACAAAGCAAAAAAAAAAAAGCATTGTGTGCTCGTGAAATGACTTCATAAAATCCTTTCCTTTATGAATTATTTTGATCACAGGGCTTGTTGTTTAAATTTCTAAAGTACTGTGCTTTTTTTTTTAATTGCCTTCTTTTCAGAACTGTCTGTTCTCAAGTTGGCACCTTCCGCATAGCAGCATGCAGAGATTAAAGGAGAGGGGAGGGAGGGGAGCTGTGGAGGCTTTCATCAGACCAAGGGGGTGACGCGGTACATAAGCAAACTCATATCTTCTGCAGGTCACCCCTGAAACGAGTCTTAAGCTCTCAGCCACTCTTCTCCCCTATAGCCATGCCTAATCTGCAGCACCTATGATGAAGAGAGGGAAGCAACCACTTGAACCATCGCATGCTGCCGTGTCTTCGGAGACAGAACAGACTTTCCTTTGCTCTGTCTTGCTTAAAATGGAAGTGAAGGGCTTCCTACTCGGGAAAGCAAGATGCTGTAATGCTTTCCAGGTTCAGCAAGGCCTACCTTTCCAAAACACGGGTTTTGCTCATGCTCCATGGGCTTCTGAGTGTTTGTTGGGTGTTTTTCATGCTGTGGCTCCTGAGTGCAGCTGATAGACACCATGAGCATTCCCAGCATTGCATGCTGAAAGGGAAAATGTTCAGAAGGAGGCTCTTTGGACAGTTTTGCTCCAAACATTGTGTTAAGCACCTGCAAAGTTGGTATTAGTCACTTCCCTAAGTTCAACATGCACCACCATCATCATCCAGATCCTGCAATTATCCAGAAGTTACAATGGTATTTTCAGACTAGGCATGAAAACTGTTATGTTTTATTAGATGAAAACATGGTGCTAGGAATCAGGAGAGCTACGCTTCAGTAGCTGCTTTATTTGCTGGGGACCATTCACAAGGTCCTTATACTTTTTGTTACTTTATAGGGTCTGAAGTAAGGTAGTACTTCTGACAGCCCTCTCCTTTTGCAAAGGAGGAGGTCAGAATAGTACATACCTGAAAAAGGCTGTGTGATTTTTATTTTGAGGTCGTATTTGGAGCATTAGGATTTCCAAAGAAAGGTGGTACTTCTGTCAGGAATGCTTGTATTTTTAGAAGGCGGTACGCAGATTCATGAGCCTAGCACTGATTTGAGGACAGGAATAATAGTTTTATGTTATGTATATTGATTTATTTGGGTCTCATCTCATTATCTTGTCTGCTGAGCAAACAGATGGCAGCTGCACATCTGAAGTGGTATAAGGTGACAGAAAACAATGATTCGGGGTTCTAGATTATGATGAAGAAAATGCTTATTCCCATGAAAGCCAAGAATTTTTGTTTGGCTGACTGGATGCAGTGTTAGAGCTTGCCTTGGTCTTTAATTGTAAGACTAATTGTTCTTGGAGTACCCAGCCCACTGAGCTGGAAGACAAGGATGGGAGCAGAATTGAAGCCCCAGTAATCCAAGGGGAAGAGGGGGTAGAAGGGGGCTTTGGGGAGCTACAGGTCTGTCAGTCTGACCTCGGTGCCAGGGAAGGTCGTGGAGCAGATCATCCTGAGTGACATCACACAGCATGTACAGGACAACCAGGTGATCAAGCTCAGTCAGCATGGGTTTATGAAAGGCAGGCTTGGGGCCAGCTTTGTTTAATCTCTGCATGAGGGGACTGAGTGCATCCTCAGTAAGTTTGTAACTGACACCAAGTTGGGTGGGAGTGTTGATCTGCTGGAGGGTAGGAAGGCCATATAGAGGGATCTGGACCAGCTAGATCATTGGGCTGAGGCCAATTGTATGAGGTTCAACAAGGCTAAGTGTCAGGTCCTGCACTTGGGTCACAACAACCCCAGGCAGAGCTGCAGGCTCAGGGAAGAGTGGCTGGAAAGCTGCCTGGCGGAAAAGGACCTGAGGACCTGGGGGTGTTGGTTGACAGCCAGTTGAACATGAGCCAGCAGTGTGCCCAGGTGGCCAAAAAGGCCAACAGCATCCTGGCTTGTATCAGGAATAGTGTGGTCAGCAGGACCAGGGAAGTGATTGTCCCACTGTGCTCAGCACTGGTGAGGCCCCACCTTGAATCCTCTGTTCAGTTTGGGGCCCCTCAGTACAAGAAGGGCATTGAGGTACTACAGAAAATGCAGAGAAGGGCAATGAAGCTGGTGAGGGTCCTGGAGCACGTCTGATGAGGAGCAGCTGAGGGAACTGGGGCTGGTTAGCCTGGAGAAAAGGAGGCTGAGGGGAGACATGATCGCTGTCTGCAACTACCTGACAGGAGATTGTAGCATGGAGAGAGTTGGTCTCTTCTCCCAAGTAGCAAGTGATAGGACAAGAGGAAATGGCCTCAAGTTGTGCCAAGGGAGGTTTAGAACGGATATTAGCAGAAAATTCGTCATGGAAAGGCTTGTCAGGCATTGGAACAGGCTGCACAGGGAAGTGGTGGAGTCACCATCCCTGGAGGTGTTTGAAAGACATGTAGTTGTGGCACTTAGGGACAGGGTTTAGGAGTGGACTTCGTAGTGTTAGGTTTATGGTTGGACTCAATTATTTTAAGGGTCTTTTCCAACCTAAATGATTCCATGATTTTAAGGAGTTTTTGCTGCATGGAATTTTTCTGCGGGTAGCATAGCTTCCAGGGCCTGGTAGGCTTGCTTTTAACTGGGTACAGGAAAGCTCCAAAGAGACAATCAGTGGAAACACTATTATCTTATTCTAGAGAATTTGCTTCACAGTTTAGAGATGCTTTGTTCCCAGAAACTCTTTCTCATAGCCTAATATATCTTCATTCTGATACAGAGAAATACAACTGTACGTAGAAATTTTCTGTTTACTTCATACCCTTTCCCTCTGCAGATTAGACATCACTCTGATCTTCAGAACTGCACTTCAGGCGACGAGAGGTGAGTGCCATTCAGTAAGCTTTCCTTGATGGTAGCTCTTATTGTACTTCAGCGAGGAGGATGTATTGGTTTTGACATTATGAAGTTTACATAGAACTATTCTGAGCTAAATGTGCTTTTTTACTTCCTATGTGTAAACGCTAGTGTGACTTTGTGCATGCTCCATCATAGGCTGGAGACTAAGCCATCAACCGCCTGGGCTGTTTCTATGGTGTCTAATGACAAGTGCAATATCCACATCCACAAGATGTTGGGACATCCTTGTGTAAACTTTGGGGAGAATTCTTACTTCAAGAGCTTGTTGGGACATGCAAACATTTCTTTGAAATATAGCTTTTCTTAAAGAAAATCAAATAAGTAATGCGCTCCAGTTTTAGGTTAGTCTTACTGTTCCTTATGAATGTTTAGAAGTATTTAATTTCAGCAGCAGAATGCAGTGCCTAGGCTGATAAATCAGTCCTTGTTTATCAGTTTACAGGACAAATCATTTGGCAGAGTGAAGAGAGCAGTTTAGGTACATGGGTGTCTTTCTCAGGTTTAAGAGTGAAACACTGTAAGGTGTCTGAATTTTTGGCAATGGACTTCAGAACTGCTTTGAGTTCCAGCAGAAGGCTTAAGGAAATCCCTTAAAAGAGTTCCAAGGGCATTTGGCAGGTCATGGAAAAAATCCTATTGCCTGTCGGTTCTCCCAGTTTGGCCAGAGTGTCACAGGATGTGTCATCATGTGTCATCTCTTATTCAAGTTAGATAAATTCTCAGCTACTGTTTTGTCCATACTCTTTCATTGATCTCAGAGGGATTTTCTCCCAAGAAACAAGTGAATAGTGCTTCAGGATTCAATGTTGGATTTTTATGTTCCTGGTCTTGACAATGTATGTGACCAGATTTCTGAGTGAAAGGCAGGACAAAATGAAGTTATTGTTACGTGAAAAGCAGAGGGAGGAATTTCTGGTGTAGAAATCCAAATTAACTTATCAGCAGGAGATTTGCAGTCTATTTAGAATATTTCTAATTTGTACAAGCCCATATGGGCCTATTCCTTTCTCATTTAATGGCACACCTAGAACTTCTATTGGCTTCAGTGCAATTATTCTTGCAGCTCTGGGAACTTTCC
Organism: Patagioenas fasciata; assembly: GCF_037038585.1. Classification (NCBI taxonomy): domain Eukaryota; kingdom Metazoa; phylum Chordata; class Aves; order Columbiformes; family Columbidae; genus Patagioenas; species Patagioenas fasciata. Next base: position 74,968,377 of record NC_092520.1, on the reverse strand, counting down.
CAATAAGCCTGCACCAAAGACCATTTAGCTAAGTAGGCATGCTTCCAGTAACGTCTGAAAGCCCTGGTCTGGGCTGTATATGCAGGTACTTCTGAGCTGAGTACTATTGAAAACAGTCCTTGCTCTCATTTAAAGGATATAAACCAAATGAAATTCTCTGATCAATGGTGCTTTTTCAATGTCAAAAGTAGTAATAACAAAAAAACCTACTGATAAAAATTATAAAAATTATATGATGCATTCTGCAATTTTCAATAGGCAATGGCTCAAAACCAAGATTTGTTCCTTCTGAAATGTGAGAATGTCACTGATTTTGAGACATCTCCATTCTACTGGGAACTGCATTTGTAAATATTGCAGTTTTTACATTACATAATTACATACAATTTAATGCTATATATTTGTCATATTTTCAGAGCAGTGACAGTAATATAAAGACTGGTATTAGTATTTTGAATCTGGGTGGGTTTCTTTCCCTGAAAAAAATTCTAATAGAACTTATAAACTTAGGTCTTACTCTTGTGAATACTTATCACTACTTACTCTTTAAGTTCGTGACCAGTCCTGGAAGGCTAAAAATTCTGAGGAATAGCTAACCAAATATAAGCTGAGTAAATGAGCGCATGTTTTCATAATCAGCATTTTAAATTTTTAAAGAAACTACCCAGGAACCTTATCATCTTAAAAAAAACCCAACCAACCAAACAAACAAAAAAAAAACTGGACCACTTTTGGAATAAGAAACAAGAACATTATTCACTAACCTGAGGTACAGAGGGAGAGAACAGACTGTTGAATCTGCAAAACGGACTGAAATGAGAAAATTGTATTTACCCAGTTTGGAATCTGGCAAGCACACTTGAAATACTTTTCTTTCTTTCTTTCTTTCTGATTCACGAAGAGTTGCAGGATTTGAGTTAGGTCTAAAGTCAAAATAAACATGATACGTCACTCGAAAAGAACGTACCTTGTTTATTTAAGAATTCATATGAAGCATTCAACCGGGCTGAGTGGTATATTATTTGGTTAAATTAGGGTTTGAGGTTTGTAAAGTTTAAACTTGGTCCCCTTTTGAGAATGATTTAAGACAGGAATGCTATAATCATCTAGTTATATGAGGCTGAAGCAGGTGCAGGGTAAGGAAAAACGTTCTTTTCTCCTCCCATCTGTTCTCTGAAGAAGTGTTTAATTCTTGCAGGAATCTGTTAAAAGCTTTTCCTAAGGTTTCCCTGTAGCCAGACAATTCACTGCAGAACCCCACAGGCAGTGTCTCTGGATGCACTGGGAGTAACTTGTGCATAGACTTGCTGCTTTTCCAGGTGGAATGAGAAAAACAGTAAAGCACACATAGGGATCCTTTCCATACCTTTCTTCTGAGCACAGCAGAGATCAGACTGACTGAAAAATAGCATCACGATCCACTTCTGGTAATGGGAGTAACATGACTTTCAGTTGTATTTAAAACAAAGAATAGAGTTGGGTTGCTTTCCCTCCTATATGAGCATCTGTCAGTTATTCCGGTTTTGGTTTTTTGAATATCCAAACAAATGATAAACGAAAGTGAAACCACCTTGAAAATGTTTCATTTGTAATGCTTTCTGCTTCTGAATCAAGGCAACTTCAGTTTATCAGACTAGATGTCCTGTTGTTGGGAAAATAAGCTGTGCTGCATTCCTTACTTCTTTGTTTGTCTTTGTGACACGGGTCCTCAGATGTCTGAGCTTTGAATTTTTTTAAACTCAGGGCCCTACTCTGTTCTTAGTGCAGATTTCTTCACAACACTTCTGCTAATATTAATGGGATTCATACATAAATCTCTTTTGTAGATGTAGAGGGAGGGATCCCAAATATTTTGTTCTTCCCATCTGTATATTGGGAATGCCATCAGATGGGAAGGAAGAAAAGAGTACCAGTTTACAGCAGAAAAGTATTAGAGGAATTCCCCTGATGCACAACTCCCTTGCAGCAAAACAGAAGTATGTGCGTACAGGAAAAGTCTGTCAAGTTTGGTGTGAGCTGGGATTTAAACTTCCTCCAAGCTCTGAAGTGCTGGAATCCAGCATTTTGGTCCGACCCATTGCTACTTTGTGAGCTGACAGGGTCAAAATCAGAGCTAAGGGTAAAAATCCTTCCTGGTTAACCTTGAGAATCTGGAAATCCGAATTTTAGATTTTTCTCTAAAACGGGCCCTTCCAGAGCATGATTTATTCTCTTCCTGTAATGGTAGGACAGATTTCTCTTTACAGGTTCCTGCCTCTATCCATTGGTTAGCAAGGGTATTTGGCTAATGCAGACTTTACAGATAGCTAAAACAAGTGAGTTGAATTCTATCCAACATTGCCACACTTGGATGTGTTCAGAAAAATGACATCAGGATGTCTTCATTTCTGTTTGAGCTTTCCTGTTGGGTTTTCTGTGATCTGACATTGATCGACTGAAATGGACCTTTAACTTACACAGTGACCAGGCTCATAGATGGCACAGTTTTGAATGCAGGAAAATCCTCCATATTTCCAGAGTGTTTTAAAATTTTTGTCACCCTTCATTCCCAAAAGCCTTGGTATCTCAGAAGACGTTTAAGCAAAAGACACTAGGCTGTAGTAATACATATGCATGTTGCCATTAGATATCACAGTACCAGTCTTATCCTGCTATTGGGGAAGTTACTCCAGGAGAGATTAGAAAACTGGGCACTACCTGCACAGTTCAGCACAGTGCAGAGAACCCAAGTTAGTGGTGAACAAACCACCTTTAGAAATGGGAAGTGGCATAGGTATGACAGCATGGCACTCTACCCAAGCTAATAAAACCCTTTTCAAAGTATGTATTTGTTCAGATGCACCATCATGCTGTTCTGCTTTTCAGATCTAGGTTTGATCATATTTAATGTGTTGTGCTCTGCTGGTTGGTTATACAATCGTTTTCTGATTGACATTGGGGTTACCTGTGGAAATGAGAAATAGCACTGCATCAGTGAAACAGTTCAGTTAGGTATGCATAGCTTGTAAAGCAGTTTTTCAATACAACATTGCAATATATTTACAGTTGTTTTATTACTGCTTAGGGACATTGTTTCTGGTTTTGTTTACTAGCATTACTGGTTGAATTTAACCCCACCTCCAGGTTTAATGGAGCCCATGGTTTAGTTTTAGGTAGTTCTATGTGGAGGAGGGAGTTGCACTTGATGATCCTTATGGGTTCCTTCAAACTGGAGTTATTCTCTGATTCTCTGATATCATCCCATCAATTTAAAAGCCCATCAACTAAATCACTGAAGGGAAGGAGAATATTTTGGGAAGGTATGACAAGAAGCTTGCTTTAGTTTTACAGTTTTCATTCTAGACGCATGCTCTCAGTCTCCATTGGAGAGGGAGGACTGGGCTAAATGGAACATCTGCCCCCACATATCCCCATGTTATTCAGGAGATGTTATATATGTACACAAATATATACACACACACAAATCAAGCCTTTCAGTCTCCCAGGTGCTGTGGGTAATTATTTTCATCCCTTTTCTAATAAATAGATAACTGGAAACAGTGACTTGTCCTAATTCATGGGTAGCAGGTCCCAGGAACATATGGATTGAGAATCCAGGGCCTCTTGCTTCCTAGTTCAGGTCCTAGTTCAGTTCCTCTTACCTACACACACATCCTTCCTGCGTGAACTCTTCAGTATACATCACAGGGGCAACTTGAACTGTGTAACCAGGAATGGAAAATGATAGGTCTCTCAAAGAAACCCTGTATGGGTTTCTTTGGCCATTTTATGGGACTAGGCTGCTGTATGGGACTGTTAAGACATTAGCATGTGAGGAGGGCATGTAATTGCTACTCGTCTTGCCCAGGTGGCAGAAGTTCTGTTTTCATGCTTTCCAGTTGTTCATTGCAAGTCCAGTAGAGAATGAGTTGAGCCAGTTCATGGAACAAGTCCCAAGTATGCAGTGCTGCTACCATTGACAAATACATTAATCACTTTATATTGTGTGCGCATGCTCGAATATCTGTAGATGTATATATAGTTTTTGTGTAAGTATATGAAAGTAGACAGGTGTACTTACATGCAGCCAAGTCCAGCACTGCATTTAACAGCTTCACTTCGAATGACCTGGGAGTTTAAGCTTGAAGATAATTTGAATATCCGTAGCAGTCTGTCTTCTCTGTAAAAGGACCATGCATACTACATATCTGCCTTGCAAATTTGTTCTTTCCAAACCCTTTTGAATAATAGGACCAGGACTGTATTTGTCTTAAAGAAGTGTGGGTGATCTGAGCAGTTATTTCTATGATAATGAAAGTATGTTTCAGATACAAGAAAGGGTTCTGCTGATCCTGGTGTCTCATAGTGCTGCCTCTGACAATGTTTTCCTTCTGTGGCCTTGAGTAGATCACATTACCCCTTGCCACTGTTTTCCCATCTCAAAGAACTATTGTGAGCCTTGACTAAGTAACACTTGGAAGGATTTTTGCAAATGAAAACTAGTTGTGAAAATGCATAGATAGAAAAGCAAACAGTATGATCGTAGACTGGTGTTGTCCATAGTTATTCTGGTGAACTTTATGTGAAACTTAGCTTTCTATCTCTGAGCTTTAGAAAGCAAAGATAATATCTGTAGTATCACATTTAGTTTTATTCATTAAAGAGATGTTTGAAATACATTATTCTGTTTAGTCAAGCAAGCCAGCCCCAAGTTAAGTGATGTGTTATGGACTCCTTCATGGGACAAAAGCACAACAGCAGAAAATATTCTGTTTTCCTTTTCTAGTTTCTGCATTGTGACCTTACATTTATGTATATTGCATAAAGCACATTCTGAGCACTGCAGCTTCACTGACATGGGAATTGATACAGATTTTTTTTTTTTTCTTTTTTCTTGCTTTTTGTCATTTTCTAAGAAGTTAAACATATTGTACTGTGCAGCTCCTTGCAGATAGCTCAGAAAGGCTTGGTCATAGACTTTAGACAAGACTGCATTATAGCTCTTTGTTCATGTCCAGCATTTCAATACAAAAATAATGTGTACCTGAGTTCAACCAAAATGATTGTGTCTGCCTGGTTATATCATCTGTAGAAGCCAAATAATCTAAAGTATGCATCGTTTGATAGACTAAGCATCCAACAAAAGCTTCCTTAAAATGAGTCATATCTTTGATTCAAGAGTCACATTAGTTGAAATGAATCAGTCTTCCTCTTGCTGGCACTGGGAAATTTAAGAAGAAAAGCAAAAAAATTGCTGCAGCATAACAATGCCATCCATTGTAAGGCAGTGCCAGCCAGGGATACCAGGCAGCAACCAGCCAGGCCAATCAGCACTTATTTGTTAATTCCAGGAATGTCTCAAATATTTGAGGGCAGTTTCCGGACCGGGCAGCGATAGCGGAGGGTTCTGGCATTACAGCTTGTTGAGGCGTGATGGATCTCATGTTTGGAAGTGTTCACATTAGGGCACTCATTTCATTACACTTCAAGTAATTGTCCTTCACACTGTTGCAGCAGAAGTGGCAAAAAAAACACCTGGACAAATAAAGCAAGAAGTACTTCTTTCAACATCCCGTCTGGAGGCTAAATTCATTTTTCCTTTCTCTCTTTTTGAAACTTAATTTTACATTGAGCAAGAGTTCAGATTTCAAGCACAATAGGTCAAATGTGCGCACTTAACAGTATGCATTATAGTTACTACGTCCTTGGTTGTTTTTAGGCATAAAGGGAATTTTTCTGTCTTTCCTTATGCCCTTGCGGTCCTAGTGCTGTGTTCTCTGTATTTGCATTATATATTTTTCAGGTCTTCTTTAAGTACCTCCACTCAGTGTGCAGACACCTACTCCTTCAAGTGTCTCACTCCATTATATCTCCATAACTGGCAGTTATTCTCCTATGCCAGGCTAAGCTCTCATTTCCTTGATCTCTCTCCTATCTATTTTTTTTTCTTCTGCTCTCACAATTCAAAGAAGTCTTTCACCTTATGGATTGAATGCAGACATAACCAAGTGAAATTCTATGGCTTACGTTACTTAGGAGGTAAAACAATATTACTTGGGCAGACTGTTTGAGCCATAGATCTATTAATTTATTAATTTTGATTCCATGGACAGTGTTTCCTTCTGGCCTCTGTGGTTGCATCCAGACTTTTGCATGAGCAATATTTGAGATTTCTTTGTACAAACAAGATGCGTATACATTGGTCAGTTCCAACCTTGGTAACATAAATTCACACAGAAAAAAACAATCTAAAAGCAGCAAAATACAGTAAAAAATTGCCTGAAAATAAAAAATATTCTGTTCTATTTTATAGATTATCATTCTGCAGTCATAGTATTTGAGCATGTCCCAAAAGTTCATTAAGCAATGCAGCTAATACCTGATGTGAGTTTACAGTCTTGTTTGGCTTTTGCTTTTCCTCATCCCAACCTGTGGTACCCAACCTACACTCTGCATTTTTGTCACCATGCCTTTTCCAATTCTGTTTCTGATCTGTCCTGTTAAGTCACTTCTCTCAACTGTTTTCCCTAATTCAGTGAATACAGGTCTAGCATGTTTCCTAGAGACAGGGTTCTCAATTTTCTTAAAGTAACCTTTCAGCCCTAGTATAAGCAATATTCTTTGTGTCTGCTTCTTGTATATTCAGGCCTGGTTTTAGGCAGACCCGTTGCTCTACAGAACTGAAGCCCATTCAGCTGCTGAAAAATTGCCTCCTGCTTAATTTTTCTCCAAAGGCTGATGGAATTTCTGGAGTTCCTGGTTTTGTACCCTGCTCCTAATGTTGCTCAAGGATGACTGTTTCCCACTTAACACTAGCCTGGTCTTGTCTGCTATACTTCTCCCTTTCAACCAAGAAGTGCAAAACAAGGTTGAGATTAAGTTCTTACCCAACAGCAGTCTGCATTGCCAAGCAAGATACCCGAGGTAAACGTCATTTCCTTCAGCTTCACAAACTGACCCGAAATTGGAGCCATACGCGTTTGCTGGGATCAGTTCTGACAGGGAAGGCAAATGCAGGGTGGCTGGAGAGCTGGCCAAAAATGGTCATTACAGCCCAACATGGAAAATATTCCCAGGAAAAACAGCTAAAACTGAGAGCAGCTATAGTTTAATATTTTGGGAGTGGTGGGGGAAATAATGGATATTCTTCATTATTAGAGTGCTGGCTCTTTCTGAATGTATACATAGGTCTCAGAATAGGCAGGCTTTCTTGTTCCCAGTCTTTTAATGTATTAACTGAGTTTATAAGAAATTAAAACTGAGCAACAAGCAGCATTTGCTCTTTGCAAACTTGCAGGGCATCGGCTGTGAGAGGGTTTGTGTACCCTTTTATACCCTTTTCTGACCAGCAACATACAGTTACATCTTCAGTCAATTAATGTATGTGGGTTTAATATATATACACATGCACGTATATATCATTTAAGTAAACAGCTGTGGAAAGGAGGATAAATAGTTACAAAAATAAGCATTCAGAACAACAAATGAGCTTAGTGTATAACTACAGGAAACTCTGAAGAAACAGGCCTTCATGAAGGAATAACATTGTTGAAACCATATGCTTTCCATGTACCAGAAGACTGTTTTAATAGTTTACAAATGTATTTAACCACAGAAAGTCTAAAATTATTCAGTGTTTTAAAGAGCTAAAGATTGACACAAGTCATTCCAGTCAGTAAAGGACTTCTTTTCATCCAGATCCAGTGAATAAACTTATGTGGCTGAGCAGGAGGAGGTGTTTGAGGGGACCAGTGTGTTTGCAGTTGATGATTAGAGTTGTACAAAACGTTGCTGGTAATTTGCAGTATCCATTTTCTTCAAGCATTGTGGCTGGTGGGAAGTATGGTGGCCTAGACCACAAATAACCTGAGTTCTGTCCCTGCTCTACTGCTGTTATGCTATATGATCTTGAACATGGCATTCATCCTTGTTGTACTAGTTTTGCCCTCAGAAAACAAGGAATCCCTTTGTAAACCACTTTGAGAACTGCTGATGGATGAAAGATGCTGGATAGGAGCTTTGTCAGTCTTTTCTCCCAAAGTTTGCTTGAATTTAGTAGCCTAAAGCAAAACTCAGGTGAGTTTTTAGGGCCTGCAGGGTTTGTGCTAAAGCTGTACAAAACCTAGAATAAGGCATGTTTTACATTTTAGCAGCTCCAGGGTTTGTCTGAGCTGGGCCCCCCATCATTAACAGGGATTGTGAACCTCAGGAAATCCTTCATCGTCTGATCTGAATTATGAATTGGCAATGATGATCTTCTGTTGAGCAACAAAGGTTTTACGAGACTGTGCAACCCTGCCTCCACAAAAGCTTAGTTTTCTTTTGACAGTGCTCAAACGCCAGCTCTGCTCTGCTGCACGCCCTGGTTATTCTCCTGTTCATCCTTAGATGAACTTCATCCCAGATGGCTTCATCCTGACTTGATTTGGAACTGTGTATGTCCACAACTGCATAATGATGTCACCCTGTTCTGTGATATCACAGGCCTCCACTGAACACGATCTGGATTGCTGCATCCATGATACCGTGTTCTCAAATGCAACATAAGGTTGCCCTTTGAGTCCAACTGGACACCTTCCTCATCACAACAGCTATTTTCATTGTGGTTTGAGCTACTTACAGAGAGAACTAAGTCACAGAGCTACCTGACAGTGCCAGAGTCACTGAAAAGTGAGTATGCTTTCCAGATAGCTACGTAGTAGCTGTGTGCTTACTTGACAGGTTTCCATCTCAGTGGCTCTTGTCCTCGGTTTCAGGTCTGTAGGGAATTCATTTTTATGCTAGGAGTGCTCTATACAGCCCTTGGTAGGAGCAAATTTAAGATATATCTAAAAGAGGGAGGAAAGTCCATAATAGGTAGGCCTGGTGCTTTACCAGAAACTTTGACTGGATCTCTTTTTAATTTTTTTTTTTTTTCCATAGCAAAACTGCATTAACACAAACAAACATGCAAGCAGGAAAATCTTAACAGACTTCTGCTGCTACTAGAAATCCTATCCATATCTTTTATTTAAACCATGGTCAAAATGTACCTAAGAAAAGGACCCATATTAGCTCCTTTAGTAAAGTACTCCTTTCAATGTCTGTCAAAAATGGTCACATGGTAAACATTGAACAAAAATTTGAAATGTTAAAGGAATAAAACTCTTCAGGGAATAAATTATTTTTACAGCTGGCCAATATAAAATAATACAGTACAAGTCTCTTAAAGTGGTAATTGATAAAGGAATAAATTGATAAAGGAATAAAACTGCTAAAAGAGTATATTTTTCATTCTCTGGAGCTAACTGTATAACAGCACTCAGCTGTTTTTAATCTCCAGGGGCCTATGGAACAGGCACAAAAATGAACGTAACTTAAAATTGACATGAGTGATCTTTCATGAGATCTCTGCTACCTGCTGCCTACTGTCAACAGCCGCGTTCCTGCAGCAAGCCTACTCACTCGGCCCCACAGTACTTTGCCATTCTGAGCCTTCTTTTTCATCTGGATGTTAAGCTGATAACTCTCAAGGCATCCCTGTGAAGTGAACAAGAATGATTCTTCCAGCCATACACCAGGGGAAACTGAAACAGAGAGAACACCTGTGCCCAGGGTCATGCTGGTTTGTTCTACCATGTAATGTGGCTGTAATGGGCCTTGGTCCTTCCACAGCATGCTGAATGCACACGCTAGAAGAAAAAATTTTAGATGGTGGTTTCACTGCATATTGCGAAACAGGATTACTACTGTGTTGGATCTAAGTCCTTTGGCTTCTTTCCGGGCATACCTGAATCTCAGTAAGGAAAAGAAGTATCAGTTTTATACTAGTGACCAGTTAGTTAAAGAACTGTCTCCATATAGTATAGAGCTATGTGAATGGGCTTCAAAGGTGACCTCACATGGGCAAAAAAAGAGCATCCCAAGAGGGAGAAAATTATCCTGCTGGGTGGCTACAGTGTGACTCCTGTTTGCCTTGGAAACAGATCTGTCCCAGAAACTTCTTAAACATTCATTGAGGAAAAGAAGATAAATTTTTATTTATGTAGATAACATTCAGAGAGATTCTTGGTTGAGGAGAGGGGAAAGAAGGTGGAAAGATGGAAGAACGCATATAAATTGTATTTCTTATGTGCTTATTGTTGTCTTGGTGGGTCTTCAGGAGGCCAAGTGATTTGGAGCTCGTGCAGGCTTCACCCCGTGGCATTCTCTGCCTGAGGTCTCCTCCTTGTTTTCCATCCGCTGATAAGACAATCTGTCCCTCAGAACTGGCTTGTCCCTCCTGAGATCAGTCACTCTGAAGCAACTGTATAGCATTAGGCTTTTTGACTGCATCTGTTAACTAGTTTTGGCTTTGCTGATGCTTCTCTCCCCTGCCTGTGAGCTCGTTCTCCATGTATTTACTGAGAAGTAAAACCAAGAGCTTTTATCTGACTATTCTCAAACTTGGGGTGTATTTTAAAACTGAATCCTTCTTTATATCAGTTACCAAGCTGCATTCTTTTCGTAGCACTTTCTTATAAAGCTATCAACCCAATGGTATTAAATTATAAAGATGTTAGAAATTTAGAATTTGATCTGAATTTTACAGCATTTCTGGGTTTGGTTCCCCTAAAAAATAGAAATAACTGACCTTTTTTTTTTTTCCTTGCACGTATTACATTGTTTAGCTCTAGAGGAAGAGATGCAAGAAGCTTTCAGGAGTGGGTAAAAATAGTAGAAGATAAAGGTGCCTTTGGACAGCAGTAAACTTTGCAAAGCTCCACTGTGTGCGTACCCTGCACACTTGTGTCATGGAGTGTACTCTCCTAGCCTGTTTGTTGTAAGCAGACTGCAGAAATTCAGGAATAGTAGCATGCTCTTATCAATAATACAGAGATTGCTTCCTTTTATAATCCACATTATTGGTTACAATTTTATCCCATTAATTGTTTTAGGATAGAAATTGTTATACTTTGAGACCTGGGGTATGAGATGTAGAAGAAAAAAAATAAAAAATGAAACGAACAAACAAACAAAAAAAACAACTCCACCACCACTAAAGCTAGAAAAAAGCGTTGGTTGGTTGGTTGGTTTTAATGTTGGTTTTAAGCATATAGAAAGAAGTGAGGAAAGAGAGTGACAGTACATTGCAGTATTTCTAACATACCAAATAATATATTTGTTTCTGCCTCACGTCAAAATGACCTAAATGAATGTTGTTTACACTTCGTTTACTGTAGATACCCTTGAGAGCCTGGTAATAAATCAAATGCCAAACAAGTTAGTTCAGCAGTTTCAAAGTGGTGTGTATACGTATGTAAACTGAATATCACTTGTGCCTGAACCTCACTATTTTTCTCAGTTGAGATCTGTCTCCATTCTCATGGAAACCAACCACTGATTGACAATAATGCTGTGAACTTCACTTATTAGCTAACGCATTTTCACTGACTTTCATGAAAACAGGAGCGGAGCGGAGCACTATGGAATATTCATGGAACAAAATTCCAGAGAGAGGTCTTAGGGTCAGGAGGAGGGAGGGAATGGGAGACAGATGCCAGATTGCCTGTAGAGAGTCCAAGCATGTGTTTTTGTTTGTAGCAATGATGCACATGCCTTTTGCGGGTGCAATTATTGCTTCTGCTTTTGAAAGTTTCACCATAAATCTGTTTCTCAATCTCCCTTCATTTTTTGACCCAAATTAACCTCTTCTCCCTACAGTTCTGTTACTTAACCTCAGTTTCTCTTGGGAGTATCTGTGCACCACCACGCTGTAGGTGTTCTGTCCTGAATTTTAGTGATTACTCTGAATTCAAGTCTGTTTCTGGATTTTATATTTCACTGAGTCATTGCAATGAACAACACCACATGAGTGAAAGAAATCATTCGCCCTTTATTTTGGTCTCTGCCTACCATCCAGCTTTAAGCAAAGGCATACAATCTGTAAGTAGCTGAAAACTGAGACCTAAAGTATTTGAATATCCATTTAACATATCGTGACACTTTTCTTTTAATCTATCAAATGCTTAAAAATCTGATTTCTCTTGTTCTAGCGATAGCTTGTCTTATTTGAGTGACACCTTGGGTCTAATGAAGCTGACTGCAGGTGATTCACAGCTAACTGTGCAACAGATGCGGGGTGAAAGCTTTTAGCAGCCATGCACCTCCAAGTGGGAATTCCCAGCCTGTAGTATCTATGACATTGATACTGCACTATTTTCCCATGTCAGACTCAAGCTTTATTGTGGACCTGACAGGTTCAAAGTCACAAAAGCTACATCTCATCGTAGAGTGTTTTAGAGAAGAGGGATTTAAGCGTATTAGCATTTATTAGTTTTATTTAGGAAATGAGCAAAAAAAATATATGCATCTCAATATTCTTGTACTCTTAGGGAGCTTTGAGCCTCCTGTGAATTTTCTAACTTGGGTCTAATTCCTAGGCTGGGATGCTCGCAAATCTGCTTCTGCTTGCTAAGTGAAGAGATTGCAGATAAATGCAACTGCTAGTTGTGCGGTATCCTACCAAACCTTTAAATGTAGTCTAAGTTACCATGAAGAGCTAAGTATCAGAACAGAGAGTCTTATCACACTATGTACAAAGTCAGGAACTTTCTGTGCCCTCTCCTTCTGGAAAGAGATCTTCAGTAACTCAGGAGCTTGTTTTGGGGACAACTAGCATGGTGCCCATAGTTTTCCCCAAATGCTTGAGGTCCACCTCCTGTGGTACCTCCTGCAATGTGCAGGGCTGATGTTGGGAGAGTAAGAGCTGTAGAACAGCTCACAAATGTGAGCCTTGCGGTGCTGGGTAAGTCAAGGAGGGTCAGATAGATTGGCAGAGTTTCACACTTTTTGGTGTGCTGCCCACAGTGGTTTGAATTAACAGCAGCTTGCATCAGTTCTGCCAAAGCTGAGTGGTAGACTTCATCCCACATGGGATGCAACCAGCCAAATACAGTCGGTCACTCAGGATAGCGGTTGTGTATTGATGCCCGTTGTACTAAAGGCACTGTGAGCTTACTGAGTTCCAGCCAAGAGCTCTCTGCAATGCCATTTATCAAGAAAGCTGTTCTTGTGAGCTTGAGGTGTGTATCTGAGCCCTCAAAATAGAAGTAATTTAAATGCATATATATGTATTTTTATTTATTTTATTTTATATGGGGCGAAGTTGCCTGAAGCCTGTTTATTAGTTAATAACCCCCTCCAGGTTACCGTCTCTAATCTTGTAATGAAATTGAGTTAATAAATCCAAGATATTATTAAATAAAGTAAGTATTTAATATTACTTGTCCTCTTTGAATCCGAGTTGCAATACAACAGAATTTCATTTTATAAATAACACCTTTCGTGCTAGCACCACAGGGCATGATTCAAAAGAATCTAAATAGAACATGAATGCTGTAATCAAATGCAGACCCCGGGAAGGCAGATTAAAAAGGCATGTTGCTGGTTAGCGCAGCAGACAGGGTAAGTATAGCAGGTCACAGCAGAAAAGCTAGTTACAAAAACAAGGGCACAATCAAATGAAAATTGTTTGCTTGCCCACTCCAAACCATGACTGACTGCTTCTGTGTCCGTGACCTATTTTTTGAAATGAAGGAAGATTTTGAGAGGTTGTTATATTTTAATTGCTTTGTACTAGACAAGAAAACAGCAAAAATCTCAGCTCTGTGTTTGCATCTGGAGGACACTAAGAGAATCTCTATTTATAGATAGAGACATTACATCTGGAGAAGACTTTTCCACCAGGTTTATCTCATCTCCCTCTGTTTATCTCATCTATTTGCACCCACTGCCAAAAGCTGTGTGTCTCCTCCTATAGAGAGTACCATACAGCAGAGGGGAAAGCGCAGGAAAGTGCTGTGAAGCTTCGCCTGCAGAGATCCCTCAAGTGTTCAGTGCTGAGGGAAGGATTGATCAGCAATAGCGAAGGAAACCAGTCTCCAAATCCCAGGAAGCCCAGGACCAGAGGCAGCTCTATCATGGTATGACTTCCCTGGTAGTGCCACACGGCCTGCCACACGTGCCTGGCTCTCCTGCCCCTAGCATCTTGCTGTCTTTCCTCCTCAATGGTGTCACAAAGGTGGAGCAAGAGGTTAATGGAGCAAAAAGCAGAATTAACCTCCATGTGCGCATCTGCAGCTGCTTGTGAGTTCTGGTCACAGCGTTCTCGAGGACAGAGCCTCAGCTGCCTGGAGGGGAGGAGAGAAAAGTCGGGGTCTCCAGGTGCTCTCCTGCCTCTACTGGGTTTCTTCCTCACTTTCTTTGCTGAAGGAGAGCATCGGCCTCTTTGAGGTTTGTCCTCTCTAGACTGATACAAAGCAGGCAGAGAAAACATTAGGTCATACTGTTGTTTTGAGAAGGATTCTGTTTAGCTCTGTACGTTGTGTGTGCGTATGTAGAATTGCAGCCAGATGCGTTCGGTCTTCTAGTTCAGGGGCTAATAGCCAAGTCAAGAGGTAGAAATAAAACTCCTATGACTTTATATATACGCGTGTGTGTACAGATGGATGCATTTATATTTCTGTGCATGACACTGTTATGAATATTACAAAATATTATATAGGGAAAGCACGTTTTAATTAGGTAGCACCTTCGAGACTCCCAGTTATTTGAATATAGGTCCCAAGAAGAAGGAACATTAGTACAGTTACCTCACCAAGCTACGTAAACAATGGAAATATTTCTGTAGGCAGTCTGTTGCTTTTACTTTAACAAGTAGGATCAAACTAGCCTAATGAAAAATAGTGAATCGCAAAAACTAGTCTGTAAACAGTATTGCAGAAAGAAAAACAAACAAAGAAACAACAACACCAAAAACAAACCCTCCAGAATCGTCTGCTGTACTCAAGGTAAATGAAATATTTAGTGGTGGCAGCAGCAAAAAATGAAATACGAGATCTTGCATCCCAAGTTATTAGTGACTTGTTAAAAGACAGGCTGAAAAGTGCCTTTACCAAATTAAAACTTTGAAAAAGGGCACAAATGGGAAATGTCAAAATAAAAAATTGGAGGAAAATGATTGTCCTCCTGGATCTTATTATTTTGCAGTTCTGAGGCTGTGGCCGCTGTTAACGGTAGTGAAACAAGAATGGCACAATTCAGTCTCCTGAAATCTGTAATGGAAATAGTCTGCGCTGACAGGCAGACAGTTGGAATTTACTGAGATTTCGATCACAATTGCGTGATCTGTTTGCTGCATGTGTTCTTTTGTTTAGTCTAATTCTCAGAAACTTTGTAGGTTTGTTTTTTTTTAAATAGAAAATTTCATTTGATTCTCTGCACTCTGTTTTTATAGTACACCCATCCCTAATGTTTAATGATACTAAATAATAAGAATGCCAGAGTGCTTAATTTAATGTCTGCTATTGATCTCTGGACTGTTTAGCAAAAGACTTATTGAACACAGAGAGCCATATAGTGCCCTCACTTTCATCTAGGTAAATCCTCTAAAGGCAGCTAAGGTATTGGGAACGTAAGGCCAGTTGGTCAGCCTGCTGATCATGTTTCCTGCTTAGAAATGTTGAAGGTTTTCCTTGGCATGGTCAGGAATTATTTTTTCAAATTCTAGTCCGTTATCCTTTGTGTGCCACTCTGCTCTCTGAGCCCCTGGCTCTCTGGACAACTCTCAGTAATAAGGTTTCACTTGAAAGAGCTCAAATTTATCTCCGTTTTCTTAAGTATTTCTGGCAATGCCTAGTAAACGTATAAGTAGTGAGAGGTGAATGATGAGCTGATCCATAAATGAGCAAAGCAGTTCTTAGTGAGATCAGATCAGCCAATGACTGCTTTCTGTTGCCCACAGTTCTTTCAGGCTTAGGACCTCTTTGGTATGAGCATGTATGAGCTAGATGGTCAGAATTTGCTGCTTAGTCTGGTGTAATGAATTAGGCTCCCCTCTTTCCCACAGCTCCCCCGGTGCTGTATTGGTGATGTCGCTTCTACTGCTCTGTCTTAAGAAGTCTCTTGGAAATGCTTCCTTTTTTTATTTTATTAAGATCACCTTGGTACTGCAGATCTAGAAGTGCTTTAACAATCACTTTCCCAAAAGATCTGAGCCTGAAGGATCTGTGATTTACTATAAATTTAGTATTAAAGGCTCTCAGCTTTTATTTTCAATGATACTTCAACCTTAAGCTTGTCTCTGCCTCATCCACCTGCATCGTAAACTGATTGTTGCTAACAAGAGTCTATGACAGTGCTGTTTCGCCAGCAAGAACACACAGATGTAAAACTAATTAATTTAAAAAACATGTTTTCATTTTAGTGTTGTGAATATGGCAGTCGTCAGGAATCCAATGGAATAGGCAAATTTTTTTTGAGATTTGGGAAGCTGAGTTTTGTGGTGGGCAGAATCACAGAATGTTAGTACATGCATTTGACATTGCAGCTCTGTTTCAAATGGAGGAGTCCTCTAGAAACAACGTGCAGATTGAGACTGCCAAGATATCTTCAGTTATCTCATGATCTTTTAGTTTTTTGCTCCGCTTCTCCTCTGAAGTAGGTCCTCAGCTGCTGTACGCTGCTTTCCTCGTCATGACCCAAAACACAGTATGCCGAGTACCTTGGTTCTCATCCGCAATCTGTGATGTTCTAATGCTGTACATGCGAGGCAGGTTTAATAAGCTCCTTAATAATGACTTGTAGCATACTGCTTTCTTGTAGACCTGGGCCATCCCCCATTCTAGGTCTCCAAATGTGCTTGATCAATTATTTGAATTACTCTTTCAATTGCCATCTGTAGTCCCTCATAAAGAGGCTGCTATTTGCTGCGTGTTGTGCCAAATCCTGCAAGAGTTTTTTGCAAAGCTAGGGACTGTGCTGAAATCACCAAACTTGTGTCACTTCTGAACTGCAGTATGATAAATTGTTAGCTTTAAGTAGACTACATTTGCAGTCTTGTGAGATAAGAAAGCATTGGAACTCCAGCCCATAAGTCTCAAAAATTCTGAGGATGTATGGGAGAAGTTCATGTACCTTGTTTTTTCTTTAAATACAGGTATAAAAATATTATTGTAGATATGCATCATAAAATGCATGAAATGTTCACATTGTGCATAAATAAATATACATAAATATACATATATATACATATAGAGAGACACATGAACTGTGCGCGTCTCCTCTTTCCCCTTGCCTTGAAGTTCATCCCTGAATGTATCCTAATGGCAGCGCGATGATCAGATCAACAGAAATTTAGCACTGTGTGAAACCTTGGAATAGTGACATCTGTTGAATTTGGACAGTTTCGTTTGTCTACTGGGAAATCGCATGAACTTCCCAATAGGTTTTTTTGTTTTTGTTTTGTTTTGTTTGGGTTTTTTTCAGTTCTCGTTCTTCTCCTTCTCCTCTTCCTCCCCTCTTCCCCCCCAATAAGGGAGGGTAGTGTTAGGAGACATGACTGCTGTCTTGCTTTCTGGTGTGGTGTAAAGTTTTCCGTCAAGAGACAATAATGTACATTCCTCTGGCAGGACGGGATGGATTTTTTTGTTTCTCTTGCTGTTGTTTATTTATAAGACATTTCCTCTTGCTTAGTGGAAGTTTGATCGTAAGAGGCTCCAGTGATTTTCCTTCCCACCTCTCCCCTCCCTAATTTCTCTGCCTCGGCACTCGCTCTGGAACAGAGCGAACTCAAAAAGCCCATCGGCGCAGGGCGCGTTTCGCAGCCAAGCCCTGCCACTCTCCAGAGACTCTGAGGTGATTCTCCTTCGTCACCGCTTGGACCAGGAACCACAGCCCTGGTGAGTGGTGAGCTCCCAGAATTTGATGTGTCAAGGCTTCTATTCTCGGGGCCGCCGCGGCGAAGCAGGAAATAAAGGTTTTTTTGTTGTGTTTTGCCTTTTTTTTTTTTTTGGCTTGCCTTTTTTTTTTTTCTTCTTCTTATATAAAAACAAAATCGGCAAGAAGCACAAGAAGAATACGGAGCTGTGAGCGGAGACCGCGGAGCTGAGGGCAGGGAGCTGGCTCGGCCTGGCCCGGGCGGTGGGGCTGTACCCAGCCTGGCCTCCCCGCTGCCGCCAGCGGGGGTCGGGCTCGCCTGCCGCGGCCGGCCCGGGGCGGGGGTGCAGGAGGACTTGGGGGGAACCAGGACGGGGCGGGGGGGGCATGGGCGAGGAGAGGGAAAAAAAAGAAAATGTTAATCCTTCTCTTTGGAGTTTGTGTCTGGCAAGTTTTCATGCCTCCGTGTTCTGAGCATTTACATTATGCTCTGAATACCTGATTGCCCAGCCAAGCAGAAAAGAAACTCTACAGTGGATGCATAGTAAAAGAAAACGCTTCTGTGGAAGCCACCTCTGGGAATAGGAAGAACTAGCTGGTTTATAGGCTGCTGGTCCATTTGATGGGGAGGGAAGGGTTGGATATTTTATTTTTTTAATCTTTTTTTTTTTTTTTAACTCTCTCGCTTCCCTTCTGTTCTCTTTGTGTCTGTATGGGGAACTGGCAATCAAGGAAAAAAAAAAGTGCTTTGGAGAACTGTATATACAAAATATTGGATGCTAAAGAATTAGGTGTTTCAGCCAACATCAAGGTAGTTATGCAGAGTTATTTCCAGCTGTTGGATAGGGAAAGCAAGGCGTGGAAAGCTGCAGCAATTTGCTCAAGGCCGCATGGGAGAGCCAGTGAAATAAAAAGACGTAGGATGTGCATCTCTAGTTCCAGGCCCAGATTGCTCAGGGTGTCTGTCCTTTTGTCCTCTTCTGCCCAGCTGAATGTATCATTTCTGTTAATCTTTTACTGCTATAGTGCTAAAGAAAGCCAGGGCAGTGTGGGGGCTGTTCCATTCATCCTTCATCATCTCCCACATTATCTGACTTGAAGAAATGAATCATTTCTTGACTAACATTTTCTACTCTTAAAAAAGTAGGCATATAAGAAACACAGGGTAGCAATCAAAATATTTGTATTTTGAGGTATTATCCTGTTCTTTGAAACGTGTCCCTGGGAAAAGAACAAGATGTTTAAGGGCATCGATGCACCTCACATGAGATGTTAACTAAGAACCATTCTTCTCACCTGTGTCTTGCCTTTGAGTTGGATTCATTCAGCAGGTGTATCAACAAGCATGTCCCTCTGACCCCCAAGGAGACAGCCCCTCTCCAAATGCTGCTGGTATAAGTCATGTATAAGTCATGAGGACAGTATGTAAAGGCTGGCACTGAATGATCTGTCACTGAAGTTATTGGAGGCTTTGACATTGACTTCAGAACTGAGCTCAATATTAACTCGCATCCAGCCCAAATTAAAGTACTTGCTCTTTCTTATAACCAGTAAGTAAAGTCATGCAAGACTTGGTGGTTTTACTGCTGGGCAGTTTTTGCAAATATTTTCCTTGGTTGTGATCCATGTGGGGTTCTCAGTCCTTCCCCCTGCTTCAGTTTCAGCCTGAAGTTTGACTAACTCCGAAAACTTCAAGTGGAAGATAGACAAAACCTCCGAGATTCATACGGTTTTGTGTTAGAACCATAAAGGACTGTGAACTCTTCTTTTCTCATATACAAAACCTTAAGTTGACCGTAGACATTTTTCAGCACTGCACAGCGAGGGTTAGCTCTTTCTCTTTGTTCCCTGGTGCTGTGGGACCTCTCTCTGAACCTAAACTAAATTACCAGCTCTTAACAAAACCCACAATTAAGTTGGCCGATCCCCTCAGTAAAAAGTCTTACATACACATGGAAATAACCTTTACATACATCAAAGTACCAGTCCAAATGGTCCCAGCTTTTGACTAAATTGATGTTAAGATCCCCACTTGGCTGTTGCATCACCTTTCTGCAGTGTACTCACAGCAGCTGACAGATCAGAACATCCCAAACTTTCAGGCAGTTCACATCACAGATAGAAACATAATGGGTTTTTTTCTTTTCTCTAAATGGCCTATGCTGAACGCCCACACACACTTTTGGGTCTGATCTTTGAAGCTTATCTCTGATTTACTTTCTCCCTCCAGGCAGTGTAAGTCTGAAAGACATTAGTACTTCTGAAATGGAAAGTTCTCAAAGCACAGTGCTAAATGTCTGAAACTTCAAACTTCTGCCTATATAACGCTATTTCTCTGGATATACTGAAGTCAAGGGCTGTCAGTCTGGCAACTTTCACCAAGAAGGCAAAACAATGTTTAATCTCTTTTTTTAAGAGTCTCTGTGTTGCTCTAAACCTCTCGATGTTTAAATTATTTAATTAATGTATTTATTCTGCAAGTCTCTGCAGTAGCAAGGGGACTTGTCTTCACTGGTATTTATGTACATCAATGTGGAGAAAACAGGCAGTCTTTCTTGTTATGATATAAGCTGCTTATTGATTGTATTCCAAGGCTATAATGGTTTGTCTGTGGTCTAAAATCATTAGGGTGAAAATTTCAAATCATATTTTAACTGTCTTTTTAAGCACTCTGGGATGGTAAGATGGTAAATTATCTCATTAGTAGCAGCGTCTTTGTCTACTGTGTAATAGTTTACCATAGTTGCTTTAAAAATACCAGTGAATACATACGGTTGTTCTTTTATAGATGCACCGTTTGATTCTAGCAGTAACCATTTTAGCTACAGCATCCCTTCCAACTAGTACTCTCAAAATGCTTTACATGCACTGCTGAATTACACCTCCCTCTTTTACCCATAGATGAAGTGGGAAAGGTATCATCTCTTATCTGACTCAAGCAAAGAGGAAATGGTAGTCTTTCACTCGTGTTCAAACCACTGGTTTATACTTTCGGGGAAGAGAATATATATTTATGTAGTAGAATCAAACCCACTGTTTTCTGCACAACAATTTTGTTTGATGTGATATGCTTCTTGTTCTGTGATTGTTAACTGCATCAGACAAGAACAAAGCACAGAAAAGGATGTAACGATAAAGATACACAGATTCAGAAGTGCTGGGACACTTCAGAAGTACAAGAACTGGAGCTATATCCAGAGACAATCTTTGCAGTAAAAGTACATAAAAGCAACTGCCTCATTTTGAGTGCATTGCTCATTTTAAGATTGGTTTGGGCTTTTTTGGTTTTGGTTTGGTTTGGTTGGGGGTGGGGGGGGCTAGTGTTTTATATTTCTAAGCCTGTCTTTTCCGTAAGTTAAACAGTAGCTTATTTTCCAGGGTTACAATGTTGAATTTCTCTTCCTGTAAATCAGAAAAGAAAGCAAAACTTGATTTTTAATTAAGTCATGTGACAGGGAAAGTTACAAAAGTAAAAGAGATCTGCAAGTTACTGAGGTAAAGCAGCCACTAACTACAGGTCACTGATTATCAGCTACAGAGTTGTGTTGTGACATGGAACATTTGAACAATTAACTCATGTCCTCGACTAAAGGATAAAGAAATAGCAAGGTGCATGAATGATAAAATGAAGGTTTCTCTTACTGTCCTGGGCTGGGAAAGGGGATAGGTGAATGAGAACAGAGGGAAATTGAATAGGCTTTAGGAGACCTGAATCTGTATCCCAGATCCATCCCTGTGTGATCTTTACCTCTGTCTATGTCTCACTTACCCACCTGTAAAATGGAAATACTTTTTCCTGCCCTCACAGGGCTACAGAAAGGGAAAACTGTCACATTTAGCCAGGCTCAGGCATGCTTGGGGAAAAAAAAAGCCTATAAATAGAGCGCGTTGATCCCCCGCATTGCTGCCTTGTTTGTTTTTTTCCTCTGTGCGTGCTTTGAGTTTCTGGAACCGAGGCGAGTTCCAGAGCTAGCATGGGTCTGTGCTGCTGGCAAAACAAAGAAGGTGCAAATTACGGTGGAAATGAAATAGCTGGTGCTTTGAGGCGGTGGAGTGCCCAGTTCACCTCAGGGTATATGTCTGTGTTCACAAAACATGGCTATCACGCACACCCTGATTCATTAGATGTGTTATCCAGCAAACAAGAAGCCTAATCATATTTTAGCGAGAACATTCTTATGATAAACTCTGCTTTAGTGAAACTCCACGTATAGTGCAATTTCTCCCGGCCGCGTATATTACACGGTGAAGAAAAGCTACCCCGCTGCGTATCAGAAGGCTGTAATTTCATTTAGGGGTTCTATTGACATCGTAAACTGCGAGAGCAGAGCTCAAGTGGCTATTTAAGTCATAGGAACTTCAGACTGAAATTACTGCCTGGCAGTAAGTGGCCCTCCCCCCACAGGCCCCACGTATGTACTTCATGTTTTCATCCCTCTGTCTATAAATAATGAATCTCTTTGGTGGCTTTGGAAGAGAGCGGTTCCAAAATACTAGCGTTATCCACCACCCTCCCTGTCAGTGGCACCTTCCCAACATGCAGGGAAAGGAGCAGGAGCCCCAAAGCTGAGGTGGGACCATGCCTGGCAATAGCCGATGCTCCCGGGCTGGCGCTCCGCTCTGGCTCCAGAGGCATCCGCTGGCCGCGAGCAGAGAAAGGTGAACACTCCCATGCTCGCTAGTGAGGCCGTTTGTTGCCATCATAGCTGACATACCTGACCTTTCCCACTTGTAAGCTGTAGATATCCACCCTGGTGCATGTGAAGATTAATGCACTGTACCACCTGCGATCCTCGCGACTGCAGCACATCTCCTATTTATACTGCTCCCTGCTGAAATCGCCCCCCGCAGCTCCAGGGCTGCCCTGCTGCTGGGAGAGGGGATGAGTTTTTTATTTTAACATTCAAGTAATGCACAGAGCAGCAGCCGCATTGACAGAGGTTCATATATTTCATCCATGTAGGCTTGTTTCAAGAGAAGAGTGAAGTCAGGGTGCATTTGCTTTTTCTCAGGGAAGTGAGGTTAACCATTCATTGGAGATTGCCAGGAAACCTCAAATTTAAGCCAGGCACAAGAAGAGACTTTAAGTAGGACAATGGACAAGAATCATTAGTTTTGTGCTCTATAGATACCCAGCACAGGCATTTCAAATCTGAAAACTAAAGCATCATGCACGTAAATGTTAATCTTTGTTTCCCTTATCCTCATTTTTTTGACAGATAGTGGAAAAGAAGTATTTTTTGTACTCAGTGTTTCCGAGACCTTGAGGTGCGAGATAGGTGTTAAATTACCAGTGGGAACAGAATTAATAGTTATTTGTTTTCTCTGAACCAGTTTGTCCCTTCTTACATTTCATTTAACAGAATGATGGTTCACCATGTTAAACTATAAAAAACAGTTATATTATTGGTATTTCCATTCTTTATAAAGGATACTTTATTTTGGTTTTGGACCTAGCATTTTCCTGGAAAATCAATTAAATCTTTGCCTCTCCTTAAATGCCACCATCCTGTGATTCCTGAGACCGTGGAACAGCTTAAATGAAACAGTAGCTTTGAAATTAAATAAACAAGGTTTATATAGTTATTAGACATGGCAGTTTGCAGTAGCAGGGCAGACTTTTCTGGTCTGAAGGTAAGCTGTTCATGCTTGCGTTTCATCCGACTTTGAGCAATAAACTACAGTTCTCAGTCTGCATAGGCAGTTATCCTGGAGAATATGCATTCAATACTCTCCATGAATCTTTGAGAACAGCTTGCACACATGCGCACGGCACAAATGGGAGAAGTGAACTTGGAACTTGGTGTTGCTGGTGGTGGGGGCTAGGGATGCAGGTATCAGCAGCATCTGTGCTCTATTTCTGTCCTAAAAAAAGCTCTAGCCGGGTCTTTTTATGTTGTTCCTTATGTGATTCCCTCTGCTTTACGGACTTCTGAACCTTGTTATGACTGAAGTTACTATGTTGGCTGTGTGCATACTGCAAGTGAGAAAAAAAATGAAGTCCACAAACTGTGGATAACAGCAGATCCCACGATACAGTGAAATCAAAATAGGATGTTGTATGCCAAGACACAGAGTTCTCATGGTCCTTATCTCTGTCTTGAATAACTGGAAGTGGATACAGTTTTCTTCATTTAGCATAACTGAATGTATCAAGGGCTGAGTCTCTTTGGTGAGATATTGACTGCCTGATGGCGTGCATCCTAATTTCAGGA
The DNA here is from genome assembly GCF_037038585.1 of Patagioenas fasciata. NCBI lineage: Eukaryota > Metazoa > Chordata > Aves > Columbiformes > Columbidae > Patagioenas > Patagioenas fasciata. The sequence continues at coordinate 74,944,507 of NC_092520.1, read as the reverse complement.
CGTGATGTCCTGGAATGAAGTAGGGTAGCCTTTTGTCCCGCTGAGTCTGAGTGCCTGAAATCTAAAGCTATGTTACTGTATTGGTGTCTGTCCAACAGAGATGTGTGTTCTACTTGTACCATGTGGAAAAATGAATAAAATATCTAAAGTTAAAAAACAATTCATAAACACCATATGCACATACATACTGCATGCACAACTTCTCCTTGAAAATATTACAATGGGACACCCTTCCAGATTCTGGTTGTAAAAGACTGTAACTTAATTTCTTCTACAAGTTTTTAGTCAAAAAATACTGCAACAGAGTCTGTTTTCTTTCAAATCAGCAAAAGTATAGCAGAACAGAGAGTGTTCCTTAAAATGAAATATTGATCTGTCTGTCTAACATGAAGAGCTTCTAAAGCCACCAACCTCTTAACTTGTAGGTGCCAAAAACTAATTCACACTTGGGGATACTGGAGCAGAAATTGGTGAGGTGACTAATCTGACACCGTGCCCTGATGGAGTCTGTCTGAATCCCCGGCCGTAGCTGGTTTGATTCACTTGCCAGCAGAGCTAGTGCAGCCTGGATGTGGAGCTGGGAGTGGAGGGCCCTGCAGGTCCCTGTGTCATGTTGCGGGGATGAAGCTTGCTGCTGGGGAGCCAGAGCTTCTTAAAGCAATGACACCTGGCCCTAAGTGAGAAAAGGGGCTGTTCCCAGCTGTGGAGCACCAAACTTCTTGTGGCAGGCATCTCCTGGGGAGGCATCGTTTCTGCTGAACGCCTGGCTCACCAAAAAAACACAAGGAGAGGCTCGAGTCCTCTTTTGGTTCCATCTCCTGTTTGCTCCAGCAGTACCATCGTTTGTTTTGCTGGCATAGCTTTGCAGTGTCTTTGTAAAACTGGAGAGAAGCTGTGGTACTAGATTGGAAATGAGATGGATGACATTGCTGCAGCAGGGAAAGAACAGAGAATATCTGACGTGCTCTTTCTTCCCAACCCTGAGATTTGCATCTGGGTTTAATATTAGACAGGATCACTGAGGATAATTGTGGTTGGCAATTTTTACTTTTTAATGACTTAAAATGACCTGTGATGTATTAGACTCAGCAGTGTCGCTCCATAGCATGACTTCATTGTGAGACTTCCCGCCTCCACCAGAATGAGGGGTGTTGATGGTACCACTTCATCCATATTGCTTCTTTCTGCATGTGGTACCCTGCCATGTAGGGAGTGCTACAGCTGTTTTTACTTTAGAAATATTAGTAGTCTGTCTGATATTATATCAATGGGACTTGCTGCTCCATAAAATCGGCTGCTCTGTAGAGCAAAGACACAAGTACAAGGGCAGGCTGAGTCATTGGCTGTATTTGGATGTGTTTTCGCATACTTTTCTGGGGAGAAGACGTATTCTTGACAGGAGGGAGGCTAATTCTTCTCTGTCAGTCAGTAGAAGGCAGAAGGTTTAGTGAGAAGAGATCAGATGGGCTTGAATGAATTTTGTAATTCTGAACGTATCTAGGAAATAGAGCTGAATGATGTATAGAGAACTCCTCTGTCAGTGTGGAAAATTAGAGATTTGAACAAGATGAGTTTAATACTGAAATGAAACGAGAAGTTTATGATTAATAGGGTCTGGCAGAGACAGCGCGCTTATATATAATTCTGGAGGCCTAGGAAATGATCTTTGGGTAGATGTGGGTCTGAGGGCTTAAGAGGAGAGGGGCAGCCTCACAGGGAACCCTACCTGGCTTGTCTCTTTCCAGTGAAAGACCGCAAAATTTTACATAGCAGGTGTAAAATGGAAGTGGTAAATCTTCAATTTCAGAAATTCAGAGCTTCTTTTAAAATATTTTACAAGGTCTAAAAGATAAATTGGGAATAAGGTATCTATGGAGGTGAAACAGGCTTTTGGTTCATCTCATCTTTAGTCTGCTTCTGAAGCAGCTACCATCAGTTGTTTCAAGGCAGGACATTTTCCTTCTGGGTACTGCATCTACCCAACTGAGCAATACTGAACGCTGGACGTGGAGGTCAGGTTTTCTGACCCCTGCAACGATCAACCTGCATCCTGAAACATCAGTTTGTTACATTAACTCACAAATGGCAAAATAGACAGAGAGAGGGAATTTGCGTCGTCTTACATGGCTACAGATGCAGCTTATAATCATTAAAATTACTCATTGGCCTGTGAGGAAAACATAAAGAAAATTATTTTGTAGAAACTAACAGAAAAGGGTAAGATTCACAGCTCACTTGCTATCTTTATTCTAGGCAAATAATTAGCTGTTTTATTATATGCTAAGGAACTTTAGAAATTTGGGTTATATTCTCCCCTCAGGACATGGTGAGGTTCTGTGTATTTTGCCTTGTGCACTCCTATTTTGAAATTTTCCTTCAGAGTGAGAGTTATTTCTCCTTTGAACACCTTTATATTTTTTCCCTGTGTAAGAGAGAAGCAACGTTCCCACACTGATGTTTTCCGACTTACAATTATCCATGTAAAGTCAGCAAACACAGAATAATTACTTCCCATTCAGAATTTGCAATAAGCAAGTTTTATTAAAAATGAGGCAAGTGCAGCTCTGGTCTTTGCCTGCCTCTCTCCAGGGTCCCATCCCTGTGCTCTTTCCTTTAGGTGGCACTCCCACATTAACTTGTGTACGACCCCAACATCTGTTTGTGATCTGTCATCTGTGTCGTGAAATATGATGGAGAGACTTAGAAATTATATTAATTGTGGTGTCCACATCCTCTCTTCATTAAAAGTTAAAAATGGCTGTTCAAATATTTCATAATCAAAAATTAATCCCAGTCTACCTGTTCCAAGTCATATATGACGCCCTCTGGGAATGAATCCCAAATCCCTATTACAATTTGGATGCTCTCTCCTCTGGGTATTGATTACAAATTTGGGTTATTGTTCACATACTTTGTCATAGGGGGAATTAATCTCAAGTTCCTGTCTACCGTTCTGGGACTGAAAGCTATCTATAATTAACGTTTTTCTATTAAATGGATATTGACGATGAGCTTTTCTGTCTACTTTTTTGGGGGTTATCTTCTGGCAGGGAAACTCTGCCTCAGCTTTTGAAGAGATTCTTCATGCTGATTATTCTGACCACCAGTTTTCAGGCCACTGTGAGTGCAGGAGTTTTGGAGGAGCCGATGGCATAGCTGGGGTGTTCTCTGATGCTGACGTTGGGTAAAAAGACGCGAACGTTTTCACAAGGACTCAGCAAAGTGGAGCAAATAGGACAGCTGAATAAAACCAGAAGTGTTGCATCAGAAATGGAGAGGAAGATGCAAGTGTGCAATTTAGCAATAGTGAAGCGCCCTGCAATTATAAACCAGTTGCCACACAAAATCATAACAATCTTAGTTATGTAGAAGGGAGGAATAATTTGTCCTCCTTTTCAGTGGTGGGTAGAATAAGAATGAAAATACTGTGGTGAGAGGTAGAAGTATAAAACCACCAGAGAGACCACGTACTTTTGATGTGTGAATCTGTGTTCTGTCTGATTAGTTTCAGCAACTTTGCCTACAAAACCAACTGCTATTATTTCCACATAGATACAGTCATTTTCCATATAGCATTGCAAAGCACAAATAATAAAAGTCTTCAGTTCCGTAGCTATGTCTGTCCCTGTTACTTCACGGGTGGAAAATTGGATCAGAACAGCCCTGAATTTCGGAGTAGCTGGAATCGGGACCTAGGTTTTCCTGTGTCAGCCCCACCGCTGCTGCTAATAGACATGGTGTTTCCAGTGGCAACAGTTGGCTCACGCATTATTTCACACTTCAGAAGAGATTCCCCGTTTCCCTTTTTTTTTTCCCCTCTTCTTTAGCAGTGGGCAGCCTTGCAACCTTTTGATCATACCGACTTTGTACGTTACATGACTGAACTCAGCTACACCAAACATCCTTTTACAAAGTTTGACATTTGTGCCATTTGAAAAAAGAGAGGGAGAGAGAAGAAGAGGGGGGGAAGAATGAATCCTGACGGCTTCCTCCTGCCCTTTTGATTAAGAGTGCGGTAAGTCAGCAGAAGAGGTGGGACTTTTAACAAACAGGGGGGCGTGCAAGCCGGTTGTGATCTGTGATGTATGCACACAGATGCACACAGAGGAAAGGAAAGAAAAAGCTGGAAGGTAGACAACAGTAATCAGAAATTACTACAAGAAATTAATTAATTGATGGAAAGTATACAGTGACAATCAAAGAGACTAGATGAGACAAAGGAGATGGCCTTTGATGCTATCCTAAGCCACACGAAGGAGATTGAACTCAAGAACTTCCAAGGTCCCTTTCAGACTTAAAAATTTTAATTCTGTAACGCCTATGTTCCTGTTCATTCTCTTGCAATTGCTATTTTGTGTGCATATTCTATTTTATTCTATTCTATGACAAATTTTTTGTTACCATTCATTCTTCTAGTTCTTCCAGATTTTTACCCACTTCTGTTATCCAGACTTTTGGAGAATTTATGGAACTGAAATGGCTGTTGTAACCTTGGCATGCAAATAGAGGAGGGACAAGATTTAGCTGTTCTAGTATTTACAAAAGAAGACGAGGAGAGAAGACTATTGCATAACTTTCAACAAGTCGGAAGACTTTGTTGTGTCTTCTAACTCAGTCCCTTCATTTAGTTAAAATGCCAAAGGCTCATTGGAAAAAAAGTGTCCTAGCCCTGCAGTGAGTTATAAATTTGCCCAGCTTGCTCCCTTCCCAACATGCTTACTTGGAGTTTTGCTATGTTTTAGAAATTTTAGCTTCCTTTTTCTGTTCCTCCAGAAAAGAGACAAATCTCCCGAGAAAGTTTTGTTACTGCCTGCCATGTGAGGTGGTCTTGGAGGAGATCGAGTTTGCATTGCCCAGGGATACACATCATGCTCCTGGGGAGGGATGTGTCAGGTGGGCCCTGCAACGAGTCTGTTGTGCCCTACCACACACTCAGGACATGAAGTGACCCAAAGGACAATAATTCTGTTGGTATTGCAGAGACTCCTGGTAATCGGTCCTTGTGAGGGACAGCTCCATAGCTTGGCTATGTGGGTTTTTCTGTGTGCTTTGGGGATCATCCTACCTGGCGCTCAAGTTCAGTCTTTAAACTGAAGCTGATCTCTACTGAGGTAAAGGAGAACGCTTTTGTAAAAGGGGAGTACTGAGGTTTTTTACAGCACAACTAGTGCTGGCCTCAGCTGAAGATGTGCTACTGGACTGAATGAATCACGTGGTTAGTATTTTGTGATAGCTCCTCAGTTACTGTCTTTTCAAAAGAGAGAGAGGAAGAAAGGAGAAAGGAAAAGGGGCATGTGAGGAGAAATGGCAGGGCAGAGAAGCAGTAACATTAGACGGGCTCTTTAAGAGTCCTAGAGAAAAAGTACTGAGTGTTTTAGAGTAAGTTTGCAATGATGTGTAAAATAGTTCCCTGTGTGAAAATCTATATTGATTTTTTTTCTTTGTGTAGAGACTGTTCTCAGAATAGAAAAGCTTTGACATTTTGCCTTCTCATGTACTTCATCAGTCATTTGTGTCATCCACTCTTGCACGCATGTGTGCTCTATCTTCTCTCTGGCTGTCGGCAGAGAATAACTGCTTGCTATTATGCTTCATCCAGATCATTTGTAGAGCTATGGCTAATAATGTCGGAAACCCTGCTGCAACTCTGGCAGACACGGGATGTGTGGTGGTAGGGAAGACATGCTTTGGGTGACCGACGAGTGGATAACACAAGTAGCTGACTCTCATAGTCCATGATACAGTTGATTGCCGCATGTGGCAACCTACCAAGATGATGTGAAAACAAGCTCCTCTTGATCATGGCTCATGCTAGTCCCCGTTCTTACAGTGCGATTCAATAGCTGCTCTGGTCAGCAAAGCTTTGTGTGGCCAGAGACAGAAGAATTTAGCAGAACAGTTTTTAGTGAAGAATGTTCATCTTTCTGCAGCAAAAACGTTAGCAGATAACTGCAGGGTCTTGCTATGCCACGGACAGGGTCTTGCTGCTTGGCTTTTCATATGGTGCTCCTTTTGCTTGTCAGAATGCTCTCAGCCTCTCTGGATTTTCCAGCAACAGGCCTGGCCATCGTGATGATGGCAGCCTCCCTTTCTCTGTCAGCACTGCCGGACAGCTGTGCCTTTGAGGGAGAAGGAGGCAGCCGGCCAGGAGCCGGGTGCATTGGTGCTCGTCCCACTTGGTGTCGTTGCATTGAAGAGCAACCCTGTGAGACAGCTTGGGGGCGGTGGGAGCAGTTGAGCCTTGCGGGAATCAGCATCTGTGCTTCTGGGAACAAGGGAGCAAATGGCTCGTGGAGCCTTGCTTCTAAGTGGCTGTATGCAGAGGGTCTCACTGAAGCCATATTTTTAACACAGTTGGGTATAAATGGCCTGTTTTTACCTCTGCATACATCATCTACATCATCCCTTCACTTCCTTCCTCTTTAAGTGATGTCTTATGCATAGATTTGTCATTTACGCTCCAACTGCATTTTGCATTATTACATTTTAATGATATTTGAAGTTCTTTCATACATATTTGAGTTCACTGATATAAATGAAAAAGGAGAAATAATCAGCATACTTGGTTTATCTGATGGCATAAAAATGTTGTATCATAACTTCGGCAATTTCTTGGATAAGATCAAGCACAACATCAAATACTAAGAGAGGGTCCAAGTACAGCTGTCTATCTGAATGGCTCTAAAGCTAGGGTCATTCAAAGTCAACATCTGAACTTTGCAGTTTGGCCCCATTTGTACCTCAAATAAAAACCATTTAACCAATTCTACCCCTTAAGCTTTGTAACTGGTGGGTTTGGTTACAATGAAGCTGATATCAGAGTGGCCCTTGACCCTCATTGTTTTGTTTTAGTAAAAAGGAGCATCGCACATATTGGCCTTCTTTGAGGAAGCTCTGCATAATGTAGAGGATCTAACCTCCTCCACCCCGTATCTCCTGCTGACTTATGGTCTGTTATAATCTATTAAGAATCTTGAGGCTTGAGGGCAGAATTTTGTGTAGGGATAAAAGGTGCTTTCATGTTGGTACTGTGGGATATATTTTTTTTAATTCTTTCTCTCATTCTCTGTTTCATGAAAATTCATTAATCTGTGACATTTAAAGACTCTGTCTGAGAGGTGTCTGGAGCAGCGGCCGGCTGCATACATCAATAGTTTCTCAGAGTCTGGCACTCTGTCAATATTTGGGGGCCTCGGTAACAGCCCTTAAATGCACTGCCTGCCAGCCGTCACGCTCTTAGCATGTCTGTAAGAGTCTGAATGAGCGGATATTAGCACGTCGAGTCCTTTCACAACTGGCAACACTTTAGAGGCAAACTGCTTGGTAGGTATCTCTCCTCTTCCCTCCCCTCCTGTTTTCTGGCATGTCTTCTTTGTTTATCTGATGTGATTTATGTATTTACACACAAATATGCATCCTGCGAGGAGGCATCATAAATCCTGAGGCTAGAGGTGGTATTATGGCATAATCTATGTAACAATGGAAATGGGCTGAAGCTGGATTTGGACCCAGAACCGGATTAAGCTTGGGTTGACTCCTGGGCCAGTTGAATCAGGAACAGAGTTTTGTTTGGATTTCACGGTGCCAAAATCTTTAGAGTTTAGTTCCAAATAAATGAGAATCTTGGACAAAAAATTTACAGGAAGTGCTACTGTGGCAATATTTCAACCAGCTCCAAACCAGAAGTGGAAAACAAGCCATTTCAAGACTTGGGTTGTATTCAAATCAAAACTGTTAGAGCAGGTTCAGAATCCAGACCTTCTGTTCCTTTTTTAATCCTGTCCCACTGCATAAATTGGATTCACAACTGAATATTACTCTAGGTTACCCATGAAACCTCCGGAAAAAAAACAAAAAAAAACAAGACGAGGAAGCAAAATACAGCTTTTTCTTCTTTCCTCTGGTGGAATAGGAAGTGCACAGTAACAGAAATTCAGATCAACTGATATTTATTTCTGTTCCCCCCTCCTTTTATTTGGTTGAAACATTATGGCCAGAGAGCAGTCAGTATCTTTTGTCATGCAGTCCTGTTTGTTTTCTCTTCACCTATTGTGCTTCATCTCTTGCTTATTATGTTGCTGGATCTATGGTTCTGAAACCAGGTTTTCTAGAGAAGCAAATGGCCACAGTGCCTGCAAGTTGAGGTTGACTTTTTAGAGCTGAATCATAGCACACCATGAAACTCCATCTGAATGTTTCCATTTCTAAGTCTCTCTGGAATATTCTTTCTTTCATCCTATTTCATGCTATATATACCAAAAGGAAATGAAGACATGGGTGAGCCCTGCATTAGGAACATTTCCCTTACTGAATTTTGGGAACAAATGCTTAGAAGAGTAAGTCTGAACTCAGTATCCCTCTGTAACAACATTCTTATCATCCCTACTTCACAAGTCCAGGAACACCAGCCAGTGCCCCTCAGCCGTGACCTGTAGCACGTCCTGCAGTGCTGGCTCGAGTCAACAACTTCTTAATCCTTTTCCAATAGTGTCCAGAAACTTTTTTTTCAAGAAACTTTCCACCTTCCCCTTGTCACACCTGCCAAAATTTCACGTGATAACAAACTAGACAAAATTATTCTGCTGGAGCTACCTTGCAAGAGTAAGTCAGCAACAAAAATAGCGAACTACTCCTTCTCAATCATTTCTTTGCTCATTTTAACATTCTTTTCTGCCTTTATCTTGATTTTTCCCTTTCTCCAACTGCAGCTGCATCTGATTTCCATTTTCCTGTTAGTGTCCCCAAAGCACCTGTAGTTATATGGTATTTTGTCACCTGTTGGGGAAAAAAAAGACCAACCCCGTGAAAGTTTACAAATGTCTCTGCAGAGGCAGTGAGTTAGAAGGGCTGCATTTATCCCTGCAAGCAGCAAAAGGGAAAATAAACAGGCTGAAGGCTTACGTGAATATCAGAGATGCGTCTGGCTAGATGGCAGCAATGGCCAGTAAGTACAGACAATTGGCAGAGAGGAGGATTTATTTTTTAAGTGTAATAATTGCTCCGTTAGCATGACGTGGGGGCACTCGTATGCAGAGGATGCTGCCCTCGGACAGAGTGTGATCACCTTGCCAGCGACAGGGGTGGCCTGTACGCCCCTGGCAGTCCCCTCGCAAAAGGCCAGGGCTGAGACGCAGCCACAGGGACTGCGAGATGGCGGCACCATCTCCTAGAGCTGGGCAGCAGCCCCAAGGATGGAGACAAATAGCATGGGGTAAAAGCTGCAGTGGGACCCCAAGATAGCTGGGGCACCCAGGATCAGGCCTGTGCGGTGGGAATAATCACCCCATATACTCTGCACTTGCTCTTTCTCAGTCTGTACTTTGTGCTGCCTTTTACCATCTCAGCAAAGTAACACACGAGCTTACCGTAACCCACGCACCTTTTGTACCCAGAGAGTACATCTCAAGACATAATGGGGCACATTTGCAGCTCTGTCCCCAGTGTTTTAAAAACGTGACTGACTTTATTTTCAGTGACAGCCATGTGTGCTCTGAAACCCCCACCCCCAGCCCCAAGAGTACATCAAAGTTGAAGAGCTCATAATGATGAATTAATTTCTATTTCTGTGCTGTTTATTTCCTAACAAGTCCTAGAGTCATCTTTTTATTAAGCAAGCTGGTCTTGCGAGATGCAACAGGTCTCCAAAACAGAGGCTGGCAGACCCCTTCCCTTCAGCCTCCCAGGCTGTTTCCACCTCTGTGCCACCACTGGACTTGCATTTCCCATTCCTACCAGTCGCAATCGTGTGCCTGAAGCTCTGCACAGAGAGTTTGGAGGTTGCCTGTGAGGCTTTCCACTAAGCCGCTCTTTCAATCTAGCTGCTTCTCCTTCCCTGGAGGGGTGACAGGATTTGTCCCCAAATAATGGGGGTACAAAAGTGCTGAGGCAGTCTTGGGTTCCGGGCTCCATTCAGTACATGTCCCTGTTGGCTCCTGGTAGCTGTAAGCCTGATGCATTCTTTGAGCGCTGAAATTGATGAAGCAGGAAAAATCTAGACTTGTCGTCCATTCATATTTTACCTCTATTAATAAGTAATTAAAAAAGAACTGATGTTCCCATGATGGGCTGCTAAATATACACAAGTGAAACTATTGGCATTAAAAAGAGATTTTACTGCGGTGGAGCAGTTATTTATATTATAGTAAATCATATAGGCCCCGGTTGAGATGAGCAATCTATTGTGTTAGGCACTGCACAGACATGCTGTAGGAGGTGCATCTAACCCCAATATGCTCAAAGATGGCAGAGACAAAGTGTGGACAGAGAGACAGCCATAAGAAACAAAATAATAACTCACCTTGGATGCAAAGACAGCGACTGAACCAAGAAAAGAATGCAGATCCCCTGCCTCCCTGCTCTTTCATTAGGGCGAGAGCTGGTCAACTCACAGTTCAGCCCTTAGATTTAGGAGCTGGGTGAACCGTTGAGTTGAATGTTTTACTTGCTGAAAACTGTTTGACTCAGATACAGGTTATCCAAAGCTAAGGAGGAAAATAAACTGAGAAAAAATGTAAAAGAAATGTTTTGGAAAGACAAAGGTGTTGTTTTAATGTTTCTCAACAAGGTTTCTGGTTTTGTTCTGAAACTAAGTCTATTTTAATTGAAATGTATCAAACACAAAAAAATAGCCCATTTTGTTAAACACCTAGGTGGTGTGTGCGGGGTTTTTTTGGTGGTGTTGGTTGGTTGGGGGCTTTTTGTGGTTTTGGTTTTGTTTTATTTTTCTCTTTCAATGTACTCAGTTTGGTCAGCTAGCCAAATAAATCAGTTATTTGCACTACTGTAGTTCTAATTAGAATGTAGGGCCCTGGGGACTTGGGCTATATATTTCAATACAGTACATATTTATAATACCAAGTACCCTGCCTGGTACCCCATATATAATAATAGCAAGCAATCCAGTGCACTGAGGAGATGAGGGCACTGGGGAAGACCTAGTGCCTTTTAGCTCTTAATATTTTTATTTTCAGTTGTAGTACTATCTTGGAGGATATTGCTTACAAGAAAAATGTGCATTTGTTTGAGCAACTCACAAATGGGATTCATTGCAAAGCTATCATTAAAGGGAAATAAAGCAGAAGAAGGAATAAAAGCTGCGTTCTTAGCAAAGTCTGACATGTAGATGCTTTCAGAGATCCTTGTCGCCACAGGAAAAACGCAATCTTCTCACTCTACCACCACCCCCCAAAATCCTGAAAAACAGGCAAGTAAGCACAGGGGCTGTTCATGAAGTGCTGAGACTCAAACGCTGTTCAACTGTATTGCTGGCTGTTTCCAGTGTTTCTGCCTCACAAACAATTTGGTTGTTTCTACGTGATCTTTCCTGTCTTGAAGCAGTTTCCTCTTGTTCCAGTTCAAAACCACAGGGCTCACTGGTCTGTAAATGACTTCCAAGGGGGGTACTCTGGTATCAGGTGTTGCTGATGTGTTTCTTGCTTGTGTAGGTGTTGCCACTTTTTGTAGGTATCTAGTAGGAACTGAAGGAGTCACTTAAGGTTCTCTGTATGTTACTCTTCCTCTTCTTGTTTTAACTGATGTTATTTAGTGTTTTCTCCATTTATGTGTGTCCACAAGAAAAAAAACTCTGATGTTACAGTCACGGTGCTCCCTCCAGGTGATGGTTCTCTGCAGTGTGCAGGGATGATGCTGGTTTTCGTTTTGCCCCAGTCCCAGTTGAAAGGCTCAGGTGTACATCCCATAGGATGTTTCTGTAATGAAACAGACTTCTTCTGATGAACCCAACTGGCTTGGTGAGTTAGTAGTGGAGAAAGATGCCTGTAGGATTGGTGGACCTTGGCTACTAAATCCTTGAAGATTAGGACTAGACTTTGTAGTGGAGAACTCTTTGGTGCTCACTTTCCTTGGCTGAAGAATCATAATTGTAGAATGCAATAAAGCCAGTCTTGATCCAATAGTCTAGGTGCAGAATGACAACCAAATAGGGAGCCATCAATAAAATGTAAGAAATAAGACTTGACCAATCCCTCTCTGACTCGCCACAGGTACTCTTTAGTGAGGGTAGTTTTGTGCACATTTTTGGAAATTTCTTTTGACATCTGTGAAGGCATGTCTGAGGCATTGCTGGACAAAGTGAGGGTCTGCGCCAAGCTGTCAGGTTTCTTTCTCCCTTCCATTACCTCACAGCTACCCCATGTAATACTGCCTGATGGTAGGTTCCCGTTCCATGGGATTCCAGATGAGTGGAAATGTGGTAGGAAAAAAGGATAGATAAGATGGGTGGGACTGGAGACTTGACTAAGGGAGGTAAGAGTACTGCGAAGTATCTACCAGGATGGGCAGGCATTTTTACTGAGTACATATGCATGTAGGAAGTACGGAGCTGCCTTCAATAGTCTTCATTTGTTCAGGATTTCTGCTGTTACATTGCAGCAGTCCTGGTGCTCAACCGTAATGCTCACAATATTCCTGTGAGATTACTTTGTGCCTGCGAGACTTGCAGCTCCAACAAGAGAGGTGCAGGAACACAGGTCCTCGTGCCGTTCCCACCAGTGTCCTGGAGTTGCAAATTGTGGAGAAGTGAAATTTTTACCTCTGGTAGTTGCTGTTTTCTTTGTGCACTGACTTCTGCTGTACCAAGCAAAGGTTTGTCTAGGCCAGAGCTCAGGGTTACTTATTATCTTACAATCCATTTCCTTTTGCCAACAGCAGTGGCTTCTGTGGGTAAGTCAGAAGGGAACGCTCACATCACGGGTAGCCTCTTTTCTATGATCTTCATTAAGCTTTGGACCATTAGCTCAAGACGCATGATTATTTTGTTTGTTCAAACAGCAAGACAAGCAGAGTCTCCTCTGAGTGTTTCTTTCAAGCAAACCAGCATGACTGAAAACTGGGAGCTTGCCAGAAAATGTTACGTGAAATAGTAGTGGCAGGTTCATCTTAGTGTGGGCGGAGAGAGAGCTGTACCCTCTATTTTACTACTTCAAACATGCAGTGTCCATATGCCATAGTTGAGCTGGTTTATGGCTGGTGTACGAAGACTACTACTTGATCTACTTCATGCAAACACTGTGCGAGTGCTGTGGATATATAGTGTTATGAACAGGAGTATCAGCTGTTGTTGCAGTCCAGACACACAGCATTAATATTCAGCATGGTATAGACAGTCCTGTTTCTCTTCTTTATATTTAGTGTTACTACACAGAGCCAAATACTAAAAGGGGGGGGTGGGTCACATGATTAAATTAATACCATTAATTATTTAGAAACAATCAAAGGAAATACAAGACATCTGGCTTTAAGCCCAAACAACTTATGGCACTGCTGTTGCCTTGTAACCTCATCAGCTCTTAGTCCAGTCATCGCTCTTCTTTCATTATGAACACAGGAGATTCCCCCCCCTCCTTCTTTCCTGCTTTATTTCTGGCAGCTTGGAACGCAGATCACAAGACTGGACTGTAGAGTTGTCTGATTATGTGTGTATAAACTCTGATTAGTTCTGCGGTAAAAAAGCACCCCCTCACATCCCCATTGCATACAATAGCATTTGATTAGCTGTGTGTTGCAGCCATAGGTTGCGTTTTTGTATTTGCCTCAGTATTGAGAACTAGCTGCTGTAGGAGGGAAAAACACTGTTGTTACTGCAGTGCTGAAAGGTGTTAAACACCTAAAAAGGGTGTTACAGAGGCTGCACACAGCGTATGCAGTGAGAGACGGTTCCTGCCATGAAGAGTGGATAGTCCACGCAGGGAGAAAGGCTGGAGGAGAAATCACGTTGAGGAGAATGGAAGCGCTTTGCCCGTGATTGTGCAAGAGGGCTGTGGCAGACCCAGTCCACTGACCTTGACGTTCACCTTCCCCTGGCTGAGGCCAGTGGTCCTATGCTTTGTAGCCATGGCCAGGTGTTTTCCACTGGAGTGATTTTTCAGAGAAATCTCCTTTTCTTGAAATAAAAAATTTCCCTGGGAATAACTTTTACCCAAGAAAAGGCAAAACAAATATTTCTCAATTGCTGGTTCTGGAAGCCTCTTTAGTCTTTTTTTTTTTTTTTCCCTCCTTTTTCTTGCTAGTTGATGGAAAAATTCTGTTTTGGTAATCTGAGAGTTGAATTTTTGTGGAAAAAAGACCCAGTTGGCTTTTTTAAAAAATTCCAACTCAGGAATAGAATATTTTGGGGCCCCTTTCCCATCAGGGGATTATATCTTCATGATAAGGTTGTTCCATTTTTTCTTCAGCTCAGTCTTTAATTAGTATAGATGATTTAATGCAATCTAATCACGCAGTTCTTGTGTTCTGTAGGTAGATCAGTACATACAAGTTCCTGAAATGGTTTTACAGTTATTGGGACAAAACAGAGTTTCTTGCTGATCGTTAGGATTCCACTTTTCTGTGCACTGGTGAATGTGGACCCATTTTGATTACTAGCAGATGTATTGAAGTCATTTTCATTACATCTATGTCTGTGGAGAGGCACTGACTTTCATTTTCTTACTTTAATCTGAAAAGCGTAGTTTCACTGGCTGTTCTCTTAATGGTTGCTGAGAGTTGCTTTGAAGAACTCTTATTTTATGAAAAGGCATTGAGAGTTCTGTCACAGTGAGGATCTCTAGACAGTCTTTACCTGCTCTTAACTACTATTTTGAAGATGCACATTCCCAATTATCTGTGAAAAAGTATCGAAATACGCTTCCTTGGTTCTGGAAGTCTTACTTTAGACTGCTGCTCTCTATTATTTGTAGTATGCCATAGCCTACACTTGTCCTCAGAGAATGATGGCATCAGTTGAACATATTGGGTGTGATTTTTCAAAGTATGCAGTTATCCGCATTTGGTTCCCACTGCATTCAATGTGTGTTAACACTACCTTCAACAAAGGCAGAGTTAGGCCCATGCAGAAGGCTTTAAACACAAAAAAAACCAAACCCCCCACTTGCACCCTGGGCTGCTTGCAGGCAAGAACATATGTTGTAAGTGCTTCTGCTGCTTTGCAGGGTGTTTGTTGAAGGGGCTTAGGCTGCTCTCTGAGTAATGGTGTAGTTCATTTTGATGCTATGATAGCTTTGTTTCTCTAATGTTGTCCCTTTAAGTTTATCATATGTTTTCAAAGTACTGTGTCTCTTGGAATGAAATTTAAACAAAAATTCTCTGTATCCAATAAACTTAAAAAAACCCCTCTTGGATTACGCTGTTCCAATGTTTTGTTTATTTATTTCCAGTACTTTTTATTTTGTTGTCCTCAGATGTAGTCATTGTATACAGCTGCTTGTTTATGTAAAACTTATATTTTTCTTTCCTTTTTCTTCTCTCCCTTTACTTTGCCTTTTTCTAACATCTCCATCGCGTGCTGATGGCAAGAGCAGCAGTGGTTGGCAGTTTTCCTCAGCTGTGCAAGAGACAGAGAGATTTGGTTGGAATGAAACCTTGCTCCCTGTACAGCCTGCTTGAGATGCAGCATTGAAAGGTATCGTCTCATTTTCTGTCTTGAAACCAAAGATGAAAACCACAGACAGGTAGAAATCTCAAGTGCCAAACCACCTGTTGATTCATAGCCAAAAAGCCCTTGGCAATACATTTCTCACTGTATCCAGTTGGAGCGATTACATGGCTGATACCCACAGTATCTGTCTATACCTGCAAGTTTGGTAAAGAGGCTATTTCATTTGAGAAGATTTGGATTTAAATTCAGGTGTGGTTAGCAGAGCAAAGAATTTTCTGTTCTTAGTCTTGCTTCTTGCCTAGAGTGGTATACGTCACTAATATAGCTTGTTTCAGCATTAAAAATACCAACCCTGAAGTCACACACTGTGCAGTATAGAGCAAAATATGATTTCTTGAAACAGCTGTGTGTGGAGAGTCCAAATCTGCAATTGCATAATAACCTGGAGATCAGAATTGAAGTGGATGGATGAAACTGTGAAGGCAAAACTTGTGAAATACCCTGCTAGTTGCATGAATACTTCATCTTTCGAGAGTATTACAATTGAAAAAATCACTTGAAATCAAGTTAAAATGCTACACTTGGACTGCTACACATACACTCCCTGTGACATGTGCATTACAGAAACAGCCACTGTGTGCTAATATGGCATTAAAATTTTGGACTCCACCCACAAAAATTAATAACATTATAGAAATAAGAGTGATGTAGAATGCTGGCACATTTAGGTCCATATGTTCTTGGACATGTGTCCTCCAGTGCATGAGAGAACTAGAAGTTCCCAGATACTCTTATTTTTCTTATTTCCTGTAAAGCTGTGCTGGGAAAGTAGGAGAATGTAAGTGATGACAGGCTGGCAGGCTTTGACCTGTGAATAATGGTACAGTAGAGCCACATTTTATGTTTTTACTTGTTCTTATCTGTTTTATTCTGTTAGTGGTACTAGTTGACTTCCATGGATTTGCACAGG
The DNA here is from genome assembly GCF_037038585.1 of Patagioenas fasciata. Lineage (NCBI taxonomy): Eukaryota > Metazoa > Chordata > Aves > Columbiformes > Columbidae > Patagioenas > Patagioenas fasciata. Next base: position 74,928,143 of record NC_092520.1, on the reverse strand, counting down.
CATAATTTAGAGCAGATTTGGGCCACACTATTTATATTTGTGCAGATTGCTTCATGTTTGTGAAACAATTATTTCCTGTGGATCTGTAGCATTGTCCAGTGTTGTGCAATGCTTCCATATGTATATATGACTGGTTAAAGCACGAAATGTGTTTTGAAACAACATGACAAGGAACAGTAAAAACTGCACAGTAATTCAGCTATACTTGGCTGTCCATGTAATGTCCAATTAATGTGGTTGCTGCACTCTGAAGCCTTTCCAAGGCTGAATAAGACATGCTGTGACCTCGTAAAAGGCAGGGTTTTTTTCCCGAATTTTCTAAAGATTTCTGTTGCAGATGCTACAATGACATGAGGACACTGTAATCTGTATCTTTAGTAGCAGTAACAATGACGGGTGTGAAGTATATCCCCAAAACCTGAAGGTGTGAATTCTAACCCATCAGCGAGCTGTGTGTGAGAATTCTACACACTGAAACCTAATTCTGTGCTGAAGAGGAATACTGTGAACTCCCAACGTAAAATAAAAGATGTTCTGTTCTCTGCTGCACTATCTTGAGCCAAACTTGGGATCTAAAAGCCAAGCAAGGTTCTTTCATCACCAGTCATACAGATACTGTAAGTCAGATTGTCCCCTCAGGCTATACATTGACAATGTAGTAAATTGAGCTTTAGGAACTTTGTACCAGATCGAGAACTCTGTCACCTTGAAACGCAAAGCGTGGATCCATTATAAATTTATTCTTTTGATGCAGTTTTAAAAATACATTCTGATGTGTTGACTTTTACCAGCAAGCTCCATGCCTTATCCGTTATCTTTTGTTCCTCGCTGCTGACGTTAACACATATAAGGGCTGGCAGAAATGTGATCTCATGCGCTCACATGATCCAGATGAAATTTGTACTGTGGAGTTATCCATTAGCACAGTCTGTTAATGTCATTAATGATCAAGCACCATCAACTTGGTTACTCCTCTGCATTTTGTTGTCTTCTTATTCTGCCCTTATTACTCAAGTCTACAATGGAAGGTGCACAGGCGTCAGGAAGAGCAAAATTTGATCTGTGTTTCAAATGGGATCAGAAAATATGTTGGATTTTGTACATGTGTATTAACACTTCCAATTCAGTGAGCTGTGTTGAGAAGAGTGAAAAAAGCTAAGTCCTGTTTCTTGCACGAAATGAAACCAGAGTGGTACAGGAAAGTACACAGGCAAATCCCTTTTTGCGTAAACTCTAGAGAAGCTGATGAACAGGCAAAGCTTCAGAGTTTTGATTTGAGGATGAGTTTGGCCAGTATTAAAATTTGTCTAAAGTTCTTATTGTTTTCTTCTGCCCTCCTCCCCTTTGCTTTTCTGTGTTGTGTGATGAATGTATCATGCCCAGATTTTGCAATTGTAGCTTTGTGCTTAAAAGCCACATTGACACAATGAACGTCTTTACTAAATTATATTTCAGAATTCTTCTAGGGTGTCTGTAGTTTGGAAAGACAGAGCTGCTTGCAGAATTTTCAGTTTCAGAAATATTGTGTTCTTGAATCTATATGATCATCTTGGTCTTGGTGGATCAAGATGATTCTCAATCTGATGATCTTGGTTTCCTGGGAAGAAGACTAGAGGAAGTGGAGGGAAGAACTTTACAGTGAGATTGTTGATACTGCTATGTTTAAAGCCTATTGTTTGCTGGAGTTTTGAGAAGTTTTTGATTTCTTTTCCTTCTCTCTCTGACCCAATTAATTTTATGGGATATCCCCAAGGACGCAATTTATATGACAAATGAATTTCATTAAAAGTTGCTGTCATGGTACAAAACCCCTTGTTTATGGTAAATTAAATATGTTTCTGTATTCTTTCCCTCTATAAATAGGGATCTACCACTGATAGTTTGTTTTAATTTCAGAAAATTTTGGGTGCATAGTAACTTATTGTCAGTATTAAAAATACTAAAAGATATAAATGAAAAAGGAAAAGCCGTGTTCAGTTCTTGTTAGGAAAAAGCTTCTGAAGTGGCACTAGCTGAGAGGTAGGGCTCTTTCCTTTGACTTTTTCTTCTATAAAAATAGATCTATGTAGAAAAGACTCAAATAATAACTAGTATACAAGTCTACTCACCAATTCTCGACTTACTGCAGAATAAAAGCATTAGCCCTCATGAAGGGAGTTTTAGGAAGGAAAAGCACATACAGTTTTCATTGTTGTTTTCAGGACTGTCCCATCTGCAGTGTTTGTATTAGTGAAGCTGTTTAACCTTTTGAGGCCCATGGATCTTCGTGCTGTCTTTTCATGCAGCCTTTTTTTTAGTATCCACACAACCTACTGACTTCAGTGAGATAATACACACATTCAAACGTTTACTTTGAGCTTCCAAGGCTGCACACACTTTTCTGAAGGACTGAAGAGATAAGAGGGATAATTGCTGCTCCTGGAAAAAGCAGTAGGCATTTTACTAAAACAAGAGCAGGAGCAAGCTTGCTGCAATTTTGGGCCAAAATACAAGTTTAGAATTTATTTGGATTCAAAAAAATTTCCAGTAGCATTGCAACTAGGCGATTAATCTGAAGTCAAATAGTGACACTAAGCTTCCTTTTCCATAGAGAATGAAATGCAGAAAAATAGCTGAAATTGAGATAAAACAAAGTACAGTGCATCTTTAACAATTTTTGTTTTGATTAGGTGGAATAATCCAAGGAAGGGAACTTCTTTTGTAAAAATGTACTTAATGTAGCAATATATCCCAGCATTAATTCAGAAAAATATCCAAGTTAAGCTTGTGGTTCGGTGCTGCGCTGACGTGGAGTGACTGTGCCCTGGCACAGGCTTGTTGACCCCACCGTGGCCAGGTCCCAGCGGCTCACCCACCCCACCCACACCCTGAGCGGGATTTTGGGAGGATCTCTTGTTAACTGTGAGGAGCTGCCAGGCTGGTAAATATGCCTAAGGGGATGACAGCAGGGAAAGGGTGTTGTGCAGGGAACTTATTTTGAAACACTGGATGCACTTTTTTTTTAGGTTTCTATTTCCATCCTGTGTTCCCGGCTTTTCTAAAGGACTCCTGAGTAATTTGAAAATTAAATGACTTCACTAGCAGTTTTGTGGCCCTCATAAATATGATGAAGACTGACTCTCTCTGTCTCACTTTTTCTTGAGGTGCTTAATAGTCTTATGGCATTTTAAAAATCTTCGTTCTACATCAAGACAGCATATTTCTTTAGTTAAAGGTTCAGAGGCAAATATAAAATAGTTATTTATGTTAGGTCTGCACTAACTCTGACTTTTTTATTTTTTCTTTTGGAGATGATAAGTTTTTTCCCTTCTTTAGATGGATTGTAAAGAACGTGGTGCTGTCCCACAGTCTCCAGCTTCAATTTGAAAATGGATCTAGTTCAGGTTCTGACATACTTGGCAGAGTACCATCATTTTTCTACCCCTCCCTCAATCTGGGCCGTAATTGTGGATATCCTGTGGATGGCAGCCCAGAGACTGCCAGTACTGGGAGCATACGGAAAGGAAGAGATGATGGCAATAACTTTGTAGCTTGACCTGACATTTGCATTGTTTCTCAGTCGCTAAGTGTGATGAGGGGAGCAGAGGGTTTGATATGGACTGTAAGAAACTGGTCATGATTTGGAGGAGCAATCTCTCCTACCCGACTCAGATGTTATTACTGGGCGCTGTTTGCACTTTAAAAAATAATTAATACAAATAAAGGGGTATTTTAAATAAAGAGAAAGAGAGCAAATAGATAAAGTCATGCTCTAGGTAATTCCAGTGCTTACAGTGAAGTTGCACTGGGGACAGATATTAACCCCATAAAATCCCTGGGTCACAGACAGCCTTATGACAAACCCTGATAGCTTTGTGGAGACAGATTATGTCAAGCCCTCAAATTTGGAAATGTAGCAATTCCTCTGTGGTAAGATTGCAAATGAACACCCATTCAGAGATTGCCAACATTATCACAGTTTGTCAGGGTGATCTCACAGCCCACAAAGCGCCGTAAGAGATTGCTTTGCAAGTTCTGAAAGATTAGAGTGTTGAAGTATGTGACACCAGAATGATGCTTTGATGCCTGGCTTTGTCAGTCAGCTAGATAAATAAATAATATTCAGTGTTTTTAATAGGGTAAAGCATAACAGGTAAAGTGTAGAGAAACGCTTTCTTGTTGCAGATACATGGAGCACAGAAATGTAGACTAAAGGAAAAAGGGATATGTTAATGTCAGATCCTTTGAACAGGCTGTTGTACACCTGTGTGGGTCTGGAACTGAAGTGCAGCGCTTATTGCGATTTCGGCAGATAGTAGTTTAAAGCATTAGCATTATCACATGGCTAAATGAAACAGCAAAAATAATTTGGTGATCTTGGGTTTTGATCATCTAGTCAAGCATGAAAACATATATTCTAGTACAATAACGATGGAGTTTTGGCTAGCAAGGAGCAAAGGGCCTGGACTGCAGAAATCATGGGTTCCTCTCTTGGCTTGGGAGAGACAACAACGCAGGTGTGCAGTTAGGAAGTGTTATGGAAGTAAACAGTAGAAGATTATAAAATCCAGCATTTCTTCCCTGGCAGGAAATGTGGAAAAGCTTTTGGGTAATATGGCATGCTCAGAGTTTTGTTATGTGTTTCAGGCACATAAGAGATCAATGTGAGAATAATCTACAAGCATGAAATTGGCATTTGGGACTTTCTGTAACTACCGATCTTTGTAGGGTACCTTTTTCTGGATTCCTTGAATGTTCATCCCAGATTTCCACAAAGGATGCGTGGTCTGAAAACCAGTTGTGAAACCTCATATGAGACATTTGCACTGGTAAAGAGTTCCAAACAAGGCAAATTTGTCAGTCTTTGTGCTTTGTTACAAAATATTGGTATGGTTTTGTATATACCAGAGTTCCACCGAAGATTAGCCATGGATCTGATTTATGTAAATTTTCAGCCTTTAAACTTCGTGGAACAGAAGATCTAAGATGCACATCTGTTGCATTCCTCCATTCTTACTGAGCCATTAAGTTATAGAAATGTAGGATCAGCTACAAACTCTGCATCTCTGATCCGCCTTTAGCTAGAAACCCATCGTCTGCAGTTCTCTCCTACCTTGACACCAAATCACAATTTGTCCTTGACCTTGGAGATCTTTTGCCCCTATTTCTCCGTTCTCATGAGCAGCAGAGTATGCACAAGTACCCAAGCATTAGTTAGTGATTGTTTATGCAAACCTGGAGAAGCTTGGATGAAAGACCCTGTGTAAGGGCATAGAAATATTATGACTGTTATTAACTGAATGTCTAAACCTAGACAATGTATTTGCACATGTAAGTAATTATGATGCACTTCAAGGCATTCTGTTTGTAATGCTTTGTAATGCTTTGCTCTCCATTTCCTACAAATCAAATTACTGAGGGATAGATTTGATTTCCACATCATTTTGAAAATATTTTCTTTTTCTTTTTTTAATTTCCTTCGTATTATTTTTTTTCAAAGTTCAAAACACAACCAACTGTGACTAAATGCATAAAACCAAACAAAAAACCCCTAAAGTATAACAAAATTAAAGACAGCCTAAGATGATATGCAGCAAACAATGTAAATCATACCTAACAAACATGGTTGTAATAATATACCTTATCCATGTCTGATCCACTAATAACAAATACTTATTCAGAGAACAAATAACTCATTCTTCTTCTTAGTGAGAGAGGCAAGCCCCAAATTCAAATTATATCTTATAGTCTAAACAAATATGAAAAACCTGCCAAATCTTCTTATAGAAATCCCAACAATCTTGTATTTTCTTTGTATCCTTCGGGAATAATGAGATTGGGAGGAGTGGGGGAAAAGGGCAGTTTTTACTGGGAACCTGTGGCCCGATCCTGTAGCTTTTCCATGAGAAATCCTTGCTGCCTCCTCTTGAAAGGTTTCTGTTGCAGGTACTGGATTCAGACCAAAACTTGAAGGCACAGCCTGGGATTGTTTTTGGTAATTATGGATTTTTACCCTCCCTTATGAGAAGTTTCTTCAGAAGTGTTGGGTTGACAAGCAAATTACAAGAGATACCTTGGGTCAGTTCATAAAGATTGCTGCAAGAATAAAGGCTGTTACTAGAAATTAATGAATACTTTCCTCTCTGCATCATGTCAAAATAGGTTTTTGCCGTCTTCCCATTTCCTTTCTGGTTACAGAAATATTTATTATTTGCTTCACAGAACAGCATTGGGACAATGAGCACAGACTGAAGTACAGGAGGTTCCATCTGAATATGAGGAAAAAAGTCTTTACTTTGAGGGTGCCAGAGCACTGGAACAGGCTGCCCAGAGAGGTTGTGGAGTCTCCTTCTCTGGAGACATTCAAAACCAACCTGGACACATTCCTCTGCGATCTGCTCTGGGCGAATCTGCTTTAGCAGGTGCATTGGACTAGATGATATCCAGAAGTCCTTTCCAAACCCAACCAGTCTGTGATTCTGTGATCTTCCCCAGGCCCCTGCACCGTTCCCTGGGGTCAGTCTGCTTTGATTTCCTTCTGGGCCATGAGTTGCCATTGGTATGGTAGTTGGCACAAGTATTGCCCAAAGGGGAAGAAGGCAGATGTTCAGGTATATTGCAAGCTGTGGTACACCTAATGTGCCGCACAGTGCTGATTTGTTGTTCATGACCAGGTCCCGATTTGGTTGGCTGCAGTGCCAGCTTTGCTGCTTCCCCCTGTCCATGGGAGAGCAGTCCTGGCCTCAGTGCCTGCTGGTGAGAACTCATGTCTAACGACATTTAAAGAAACTGTAAAAAATATTTACCCTCTCTCACGTTAGAGCCTTCGGGGTAGAGAACATCTGTCTGTCTTGTGTCTCTTCCGTCACCTGTGTTGAGCCTCATGCTGGTTACCCCCCACCTTGCCACGGGCTGTGATCAGTGGGATACAGGGTGAAGGGTCTCAGTCCTCTGCCCATCTGTGCTGCTGATACTTCTGCTGCTGCTGCAGGGTGTAGCAGGGTGTCTCTGCGTGTCTTTATATTTTGCCTTGAGGCCTCTTGTCATTCGGCAGCCCCCTTGCCTGCTCCTCTCCTGTTGCCCCCACATGTCCCCTTAGCTGCTGTCCTACCCAAAATGCCCCTGTGCCTCCCCTCCCCTCGCGGTGGTCCCTCCATGCCTGTGTGGCAGGAGATGCCACCGGTGTTGGCCAGACAAAGGCCCCTGCTTCAGTGGTTGGGTGAAGGAGGGCAGTGCTGTGCTTATGCCAAGTTGTACTGCTGCTGCTAGCCATCGGTTCTGTGCCCCTTCCCAAAACTTACACCCTGTCCTTCACAGTGGCTTATGATATATACTTCACAGAGAAGAGCCATCAGCCTAGCATAGCAATGATCAATGCCAGAATGATCTAAGTGGCTGATTTGTGTTCGAATCTTGAGGGGGTTTCTTGTATGTTCTCCAAATCTGTATGAATAACTGAGTCATTTTGGAATCTGCTATTCTCCTTGCCTAGTCTGGGAGGTTATGGTCATGAATTTTGCAGTTTCCAGATGATACTTCTTGTCATGACTATTACTTGAAGTTTAAAAAGCACCATTAGCTGAGTCCAGGTTGCCCACAGCCCAGTACATACAGATAACATGAATACATAACGATAACGAATGGGAGATGAGTAGGATCACTGGAGTGATGTAAGGTAAGGAAGCATTTTTAGAGCTTCTCGCATTGTATTTTGTGTCATGAAATTCAGTTTAAATGCTATCAACAGCAATTTTCATTTAAAACCAAAGCCAAAGAAATTTATCAACATATTAGCTGAGAAACTTGCCTCAAAAATATGAGCCAAGCATAGCTGGTACAATATCATGTCCTAGTGTGTAAGATCCCAGATTACTGCCAGTTAAATTGTTTTTTTATTGAGGAATACCTGATTCCACTAACATGATTTCCAGCAAAGATGGTTTCTTCCCAGGCTAAAAATGAATCTTATTAGCTGGAATGTAAAATGTAAGAAAGAAATGGCTGTACCAGTTGTAGAAACAGAGATCTCAGATTCAGATACAGACCAGTCTCCTAGCAGTAAGCAAATAGCCTTCGCTCCATTCTGAGTACCAGGGAGAAGATGTATGTGTGTATTCTCTTTGGGATTCTTATTAGACATCAGATAACAGGCCTTTTCCCCCATGCATTTATATAAAATCTTGACAGGGAAAGAAGGATTTGGGAAAAGGTAAGGACGTTTAAAGCCCATGTTGTGGGGGGCTATGGAGGGCAAATTGACTTCCATGGTAGATGGACTTGGGAAAAAGTTGTTGGATCTTCCCTTTTTAAGTTCCGTTCATTTAATCAGGGTGGAGATGGTGTCTCTGCTGGAGCCACACATGGCTTTTCATTTGCATCTGCTTCTTGAATTCTCAGAGGGAAGAAGTTGCATGCATGGGTTTTGTTTAAGGAGGCTGCATTCATTTTCAGCAGGCACATCTGCTGTTGCACTGCGGTAGTGTGGACGAGTTAAGGTTGCATTTGTTCTGCAAGAGTTTAATTCTGTAACTGTTACTGACAGGGCACCAGTGGGGTAGTCCATGTAAGTGGGAAGGATTTGCTTATGCGCTGGACGACTGAGGTGATACAAGGCCTTAAGATACAAGGCCTTCTCTACAGCACAGCCCACACAGCATGTTGTCCCCAGAGGGTGGCCATAGCAGATGTTTGTGAAAGGCAAGACCAAGCCTGCGATATGATCAGGAAAATAATTCTCAGTGGAAATTTCACTTCATTGTGCTAAAGGGAAGTGAAGCACCATTTATCGATACGACTGAAGAGTTTTACGCTCTATTGTGTTATGGATAGAGCAGAGTAGTAAAACAGCTTCCAGTTAGCATGTTATCAGTGCATCCACCAATTACAGGGAATTCACCCCTGCACAATGCCTTCACACCAGGGAAAGTAAACTTCCACATTACCTGGCATAGTCATCAAACTCTCTGCATGCACATCTAATCTGTGCAACCGTTTCCTGGGTTATGATCTAGTATGAATACAGGTACGCATCACTGCTTCCCATAATCTTGCCAGTGGACAGCAAGAATAGACATACAAAATCTTGGGAAGGCATGAAAACAAACGTGCAGATGTCCTGTCTCTCTCTCTGTGCATTCACCATGTATCAAAAACCACAGATATGATGATACATCGTATGTCAGGGGAAAAAAACAGACTACACCCCATGCGGCCATCACACCTTGAAAACAGACATAAAATGGTAAGTCAGAATGAATACACAGCTCCTAACAGCCTAATAGAGTAGATCACACCACAGCCAGGTACATCTGTTCTCAGCATTAACCATTATCATTAGCTTAAAACACTTAAAATCACTGAGCTTCCTCAGGTCTGGGGACAGATTATACCAAGAAGAATCTGCTAAATAGATTTAGCAATGTAGCAAGCAGGGACCTTGACTACATTAAAACGATACATTTTGCATCTCAAAGGCTGTAGGCTGTTTTTCAGAGGAACAGTCTGAATGAAGAATGACGCTAACACCAGATAGCAATTTCTTTATCACTGTTTAAATATGGAGCTTGAAACCCTAGGACAAACAATTGTGCAGAAGTGGAAAATTGTGAAAAAACAGGCTTGCCTTTTGTGATGAGCCATCCACCATCCTGTAGCACTCATTCTCGTCGGATTTGTGCGTGAGATGTAAAGACCGTGACTGGACTTCAGACTGTGTGGCTGACAAAAAAAGAAATCTCTCTTATGTAGGAAAAGAAACAGAGAAGCAGAAGAAATAGCAAATTTCCCCTTGTCTCTCTGTCTTCCCAGTCTGGTATCTGGCTGCTGTCAAATGGAAGATATGGGTTCTTGCAGAGACCTTCAAGTCAGTCAAGTCATGAAAGCTTCAGAGGTTTCAAAAGCAAACAAACAAAAAAGCAGTTTGATATATGTGCAGCAGCGACTGCTACAGCAGTAGACTGCTGCTTGTTTCAGGCTTGCTCTAAAGGAGTTGATGGAGAAGGTATGTGACTGATTCAGTGGGAGTAGAACTGCCTGTTTCTTTGAAAGCAGTGGAAATGGAGACAGGGCAAACTGACCACAATAAAATAAATGTGTGAAATACTATTTTTGATGACTAAAAATGTCTGAAAGATGCAGAAAGGAAGTGTGTATGTTTTGCACGTTAGCGGAAAACAGGTTCTAGAAAATAGGTAAAGGTTTAACTTGTATTCTTATACTTGCAAGGATAATAAAGGAAATAGTTTGAACTTTATGGATGATCATGAAGGACAAATACCTCTGACAGAACTTCAGTATGAGGTTCTGTATATCTTTACTCAGGCTCAGAGGTCTTCAGGAACACTCCACTTCTTAAGAGAAAAAGCAATAGCAGGTACCCATGGAAGGCCAACCTATTTTTAAATCAAGTTCACTCTTTTCTGTATCTTCAACAGAGGGCTGAGACCACATGCTTCCACAGCATCATCTTTTCCATATCTTCCCTTATCCTGTCTCATCCCCCAAATTTAAGAGGGTTTAAGGCTGACCCAGTCATGAGGAGTTCTGTGTTTCCCCACAAGCGAGGCAGCTGGCTGTGCAGGCCTGATGCCAGCATAGTAACCAACTTCAGAGTTCTGACAGGGTGAAGTTTCTCTGCTGTTCACCAGCTTGACCTGCAGTTTGGTAAACTGCTTCCCCTGTGTCTGAATGGCCACATCATAACCTTCCTTTGCAAAGTCCCAAGAATGATTCTTGGTGAGGGAGGTCCTGCAGTGTTTGGCTTTGAAGGATGTTTTTTCCAAGGAATCATCTTCTAACAGGAGGAATTTGAAGAGTCTTGAATTTTCAAGGCAGTGTGAGCACTTTTGTGGAAGGATCACTTATGTAGATAAGCAAAATGTAGCTAAACTCCCATCCATTTCCAGCAAGTTCAGCGTTGTCCTTGTTCAGGACCTGCCTTTAATGCTGTACAATGGCAGCAAACAGAGTTTCTATATTCCTAGTTCTATCTTCCAGCTGTCAGTTCTCTGATATCTTTGAACAGCATTTCTTCCAGTTACTCCTCCCTAAGTCCTGGTAGTCCACAGTGAAAATAAAAATGACACTCATGTTGAAGGCACTTGTTCTGTAGTTTAGACATCTTTGTGAAGCAAAAGATAAGGTCTCACAAAGCCTCTTGGAGTACCATTTTCTGACCTCTCCTGTATTGTCTATCTTATCGTAATGGGCAGTGCTTTCACCTTTGAGGTTCATGCCTTTTCTGCTGGAGTACAATGTAGTGTAGCTAGGCATGAAAACTTCAGGACTTAGAAAGCTCTACCTGACAGAGAACACTGGATTGTATGTACTGGGGAGCACGAATCACTGTAAAAATATTGGATGTCAGTACCACTTTCCCATAAATGTTAAATCAAATCCTTGCCTTCTAGCTACCCACATAACCTGCAGATAATGCATGGAGGTCCCCAGAAAATGTCTGTCCACAACCATATTTGTCTGGCACAAGTAGTCTCTCCGTGCTAAAGGACAATCTGTAATTTTCTCAGGAGGCAATCTGAGCCTGTGCAGCTAATTCCCTGAGGAACTTGTGCTTAGCGTGTGCCACACCACTTTGTGCTTCCCAGGGGAAGTGTATTTCTTTCATCATGTCTTCTTAAATATGAATAGAGGACATCAAGCACATTAAAATGTCCTACCCAAACAGGACACCATATTGCGCCCACTTCTCTCTCTGGAGAAAGTAGAAGGGAACGAGTAATTCATGGTAGATATGTCAGATGGAGTTCTCAAAGCATATCAGGATGATGCTCAGGTAGCTCAGCAGTGGTCAGGGACTCAGAACCTGAGTAGAATACGTGAATACCACGCACCAGGTTCCAGTATAGGTTGGGAAATTACATATTAGAGAGCAGTGTAGGGGAAAGGGACCTGGGGGTCCTGGTGGGCAGCAGGATGACCATGGGCCAGTACCGTGCCCTTGTGACCAGGAAGGCCAATGGCATCCTGGGGTGTATTAGAAGAGGGGTGGTTAGTAGGTTGAGAGAGGTTCTCCTCCCCCTCTACTCTGCCCTGGTGAGACCCCATCTAGAATGTGTGTGTCCAGTTCTGGGCCCCTCAGTTCGAGAAGGACAGGGAACTGCTGGAGAGGCTCCAGCGTAGGGCAACAAAGATGATTAAGGGAGTGGAGCATCTCCCTTATGAAGAAAGGCTGAGGGAGCTGGGTCTCTTTAGTTTGGAGAAGAGGAGACTGAGGGGTGACCTTATTAATGTTTATAAATATATAAAGGGTGAGTGCCACGAGGATGCAGCCAGGCTCTTCTCGGTGGCAAACAATGACAGGACAAGGCGTAATGGGATCAAGCTGGAACACAAGAGGTTCCACTTAAATTTGAGAAGAAACTTCTTCTCAGTGAGAATGACAGAGCACTGGAACAGGCTGCCCAGGGAGATTGTGGAGTCTCCTTCCCTGGAGACATTCAAAACCCACCTGGACATGTTCCTGTGCGACCTCACCTAGGCGTTCCTGCTCCAGCAGGGGGATTGGACTAGATGATCTTTTGAGGTCCCTTCCAATCCCAAACATACTGTGATACTGTGATATTGTGACCCCGGCAGGAGGAAAGGTTAGCTTGTGGCAAGAAACAAGCCACTGTGTATGCCTGTTCATTCAGCCCCAGAATGGGGATAGGTGGGATATAATCTTTGTAAGAAAAAACAACTAATGAAGTTGCCAAGAACAGATATTTTATAATCTGTGCTAAATCTCTGCTGGAAAACATGAACAGCAATGAAACTGAGAAGACACTAAAAGAAATTCGGGGCAAAGTGCCAGACGCCCAGACGGAAGCAGAATGTGGACCAAAAGCTTGCGACAATTGGGTAATTATGGTTTATGAATTTCAGCTTTAATCTGTAGTTCAGTGAGTCCTGATTAAATATCTGTTAAACACAATTAAAGTTTGTTTTTGTATTTCACCGTCTTGATCAGAATAATTAGAGACTGCGTGTTTCATGTCAAAAGTAGCAAGAGGAATTTTAGTGAATGAACATCGTTTTTAAAAGCCATTTGTAGCACCAGCTGTTGGCATTATTTTATATTTTAGTGTTATCAGCATAAAGACGGGTCCTCTCAGTGCTGAATGCTTTCCAGCGGGGCTAAGATTCTGGGAAAGGCGTGATACAGCAGGAACCGTGCCTGGCCACGGCGCTACAGAGGGAGCCCCGGCTGGGACTCTCAAGCTACGACGTTCGACTGTGCACTTCAGCACTGGAGGGTGAGAAGTGCTGTGAACAGGTCACGTCACACCCAGCCTGTGCTTCTCAGCCAAAGATGTTTTAGATAGCGAGCGCGATGAGTGATAGGAAGGATCATTGGAAAGGGCGCGTGTCTGATGAGCTGAACTTGGATTCTCTCTTCACGGTGTCTTATCAGAAGCTCCAGGTGTCCCAAGGGTTAGGCGTTGGTGTTAGCTCAGAATGATAATTGTGGTAGCGTTACAAGTGCTCTTGGGAAGGAACCCTTAAACGGTGCTGACGGTGCCGTAGCAAAGGGAACAGGCTGCAGCGATGGTCCCATGTAGATACTGAAAAGGATGGGTTTGCACATCCCAGTTGCTGCAAGGGCTATGTCTTTGTCTCCATTACTAGCATTACTTTCATTTCAGTGAGGAGTTGGGATAAGGTCTTCTAGGTTGTTTCTCTGAAGAATGGGAAATAAACAGTGTTGTAGGGAAAATGCAGGATAGTTTTAAATGAAGGAAAGGCATACTGAGATACAGCTTCCATAGATGGAACTTAATATTTTTTTTTTCAAGAACTTGAAATGTGTCTGAATGTCACCTGAACACAGGGTGTATAAATAAATCCTGCGGGGTGTGTGTGCACATATATGGCTGACCTGGTTTTAGCCTTCATCTGTCTCCTTATACCAGTGAAGATGAATCTTCAGTCGCATTTAGTGGTGCCTGAGGAGGGGGAATAAATCTCAAATATCATAAGCTGAAAATTGAAAATACCTACTAAAGAGACTTGAAAGACAGTGCCAGTTTCTCCTCTTGAATAAGTGTTTTACTGCTCTATGTTTAGTTTCCTTCAAACAATATCATTCCTTTAGCCTTTTCAGCTTCAGCCTCTTTGCTGAGTGTCAAAAGGAGGGGGAACACAGATGTCATATGTAGGGGAGACTTAGTCTTCAAGCACAGGACTGAGAGAAGAGTCCTACTCAGAAGTCATCTATTAGTAACAGCTCTCAGTCACCAGTGGCCTCATGGAAGGTCTGCGTGGCTCATTATCATCCTGCAGAAGCACTTCATTTGCTGGCATCTTAATGATTTGGTAAGAGAGTTGTGCAATAAGCACGATTCAAAACTCAAGAAAGGTATTAGCTTATCTGTAATTTCATTCTTTTGCAAACGCTGGTCAGCTTTTTGCACTATTTCACCTACCTTTCCAGCTAAGAGGGGAAAAACAGTGCCAGAGAAAGCAGAATTTCTAAATTAGCCTTCCAGGAAAACTATAGAGCTATTAATTCCTAAGTGAAATCAAGGTTAATGGTGAAAGAGTTGAACAGAACTTAAAAATCAAAGATACTTTGGAAGACAACATCAAAGGCATATCAAAATATGGTGATCTTTTTATAAGCTTCAAGCCCTGAAGAGATGGTGCCCCTAATAGAGCTGAGGGAGAAAGGATCAAAGCGGTGATCACATGAGTCTTTAAAGTAGAAAGAATATCTGGAGTGAATCTATGAAGAGACCGGTTTTGGATGAAACTTTCATAGCACTGGGATCGTTTATCAAGTCTTGAAGCCCAGGTACAGTACAAATGATCAGATTTCGCGAGGGAAGAAGGGGAAGGATATTTGATTCAGAACAGGAAAACTTAAGACCGAGTGTTGTCTATCCATGGAATAACAATATCAGTGTTTAAGTGTGTGTGTATTTACATACACATATGAAAAAATACATTTTTTAAATTGATACTTTATTAATTTTAGCCATACTTCCTTTCTTCAAGAGGAATATGTTTTGGTGAAACAACAGTGGTCTTTGGTTGAGTGTGTGATTTCTTATTTTTGCTTCATAAATTTATGAGATGCAAAATGGAGTTAGGGCTTTTCTGTTATCTGCTGTTGCATTTCTGAATTACTCTGATTTTCCCTCGGAACCAGCTGCTTAAGTATATCTCATCAAATGGCTGAGCTTGTCCAAATCCACTACCCTTACGTCTGAGATAAAAAAAATCAGGACAATGCGTTGGTCTCTTGAATACAAGCTCCTTTATATGGGGGTAGGGATGGAAATGGAAATACTGACGTGTAATTCTCTGTGTGTAGACCTTTCACAACATGTATACAAGCCCAGTGAAAAAAAAAGGAGCTATTTTTTCTTGTGGCAAAGGTGTACATAGTTCTTCCACAGTTTTATATTATGCCTGAGGGTTATTTCTCTTTTAAAGAAGTACTGACAGCTGTGATGAATGGTGTTACCTGGAAAGAGGGAATATCTAGATGTTTAAACAGATCAGGTTTCTTCTTACACAAGAGTAAACATTAGGTCACAAATCAGACTGTTCTACTTCCATGGACAATCAGGATCAATTCTACACTACTTAAATGTGAACTGGAAAGGCTTAAGTGTAGCCGCATGCTGACATTAACAGAGGAAGGTAGTTTATAACCTGTGTACATTGTCACAGCTATCCTTTTACATGAAGTCATGGATGAATGCCATGTGCCCATGTTGAGTTGCCTCCTTGTCAGCAGGCAAGATTGCCCGTCCATCACCATTATCTACAACGAGGCTCATTACCTGCCAGCCAGTAAACATCTCACTCTCACCATCTGCAGTGAATTACAAAGTGACTGGAAGAATCAGGATCAGTTTGCCTTGCAGAATGATTGTCAAGTTTATTTTCATCTTTGGAGGCCCTTTGGAAATGGAAAAGATGGTGAGTGGGATAGGAAAAAGGATGCTGTCCATTACCCTTAGGCGTACAAGCTGACTGACACTATTCTTACATAACTTCCATTTTACCAAAACCCAGGTGTCTTGAAATTTTCACAGCATGCAGATGAAATAATTTCTTTTATTCTCGACTGGCTGTATAATTTCTGACATATAGTGGTGCCATTTTCACATGAGTGAACAATGTGTCATCTCATTCAGGAAAGATTTTTTTAATGAAAATACTAATTGTATTCCGTACAAAGGTACCTCCCATTGACGAAGTTGATATCCAGCCCATCAGTGATCCATTTAAAAAGGAGGATAGTGTATTATAGTAATTTTTACTGTTAGCTTTTTGCCAGTCAGTGATTTTTTTTTTTTTTTTTTAAGCTACCAGATAGCTTGACAAGGATTGTAAACCTTGATGTCAGTGCATGGGCATACAGTGAATTCTGAGCATCTGCTTTAGGAAAGGCAAAATCTATTTTATATGTCTTTTAGGTGAAAACATAAAGTAAGAGGGTAAATCAAGAATGTATCAATACATTCTTGGTAGAAGGTCTGTTGGTGATGTACAGCTAGGTTAGATGTCCCACTGCTGGTAGTAGGAAGGCAGGCAGAGGGATGGGAGTGTTAGCAAAAAACAAAGGTCGTTCTTACGGCTCTTCTCTTTGGCCTTCAGGATGCACCAGCAGAGTGCAGAACCTGGCCCTGGGCTTGGTTGTCTGTCACTTCTCTTTGGCCTCTCTGCCAACAAAATGCAGGGATAAAAAAAAAAATAAATTTAAAAAAAAAAAAAAAAACAGTGATAAGTGTTTGGTATGTCAGCCAATGGCCACATGTGCAGTGAGGAAATTTTCTCTGAGAGCTCCCAAAGCTCATCATCATTGTGCAAGACATAATTACACTCTTTAGAAATCCAGATCAGTCCACAGTAAGGGGAGGATGGGTGAGGGTTTTAGCAAGTGTATGTGTCTCCTTTCTACAACAATTTTGGTCTTAAGTGCACTTGGCTAAATTCTCAGTTCTCCCCTGGGAAGGTTACTGGAGGGATTTCCAGGCTTTTCTGTCTGCCTGCAGCAGGCTCATGGGGAGCGAACACGCTGACTACCATTCCTTGCACCTGCTGCAGAGCAGGGCAGCACGCACTCCCAGATGCTTGCCTCGGGGTGCCAGCGGGAATGGGGGAATAGGCGGAGGCTGGCATTGCTCTTCAGCAGACAGTCTTTCCCCTCAGGAGTCATGAAATGCCGGTGGGCACGCTGCACTGGGGACTTTTGAGCTGAGCAAGTGCTAATGACAGTGTTTTACCTGATCCCTGTCAGATAAATAAAGAGGTTCAGAGGAGAAAGCTCTCCTGAACCCTTAGTTCACTCTCATAATGCTTCAGGAATAGCTAGTATTTAGCTCCCTGTAACAGAAGAGCTTTGTGCCAGTACTTCAGAGAGTGAAATAAAATTAAAGTGGAGAACAACCCTGCTTTCTAACTGGTTTTAACCATTTGCGTATCTGACCTAATTGTTTTTTTTAGGCTTTGTCTTTTATTTTTGACGTGGAGAACTTCTTCAGACCCTTTGAGTTGTAAACATTATTTGCTAAAGGAAACTATTTTCTGAACAGTGATTTTTTTACCACAAAACAGAGCTTCAAAATGGCCTGCCACCCCAATCGTTGGTGATGCCCAGACATCTGACTAACTGTTTTGTAATTCTCGGATTTGCTGTATGTTGAAAATGGAACAAATGCTTTAATAAAGCAAATAAACAATACCCTCTAAACCCTTGAAGTGAGTGCCTGGAGCAAATAATGGCTGAAGCTTCACATAAACCCTCGCTTCGTATATGAACAAAATAGGTTGCAGTTACCTCTGTAGCATGCAGGGATGATCAGACACCTAGAACCAGATAGGGGAACGCTGTATGGTATACAGTGTAGCCTCTCTGGATTGTGTCTCAATATTCAGGATGAGAGGTGAATATCTGCCTTCTAGCAGATTTTGTATGTTGCGTTTGGCTACACGTGCATGCTGTTGTCACTTTTCCCATTTACAGAGACTCGCAATGGAGTTGGATGCCAAATTATCAGAAGCATTTAGGTGTTTAAAGATGTTGCTGTTTGCCTGAGGTATTTTAAAGAGGACGCTAGCAGGTTAGGGTCATTCCTTTGGCACTGGATGCCTTTTAAAATTCTGGTCGCTGATTGCTGTTACGTTTGATTATAGCAATTTCTCTAAAGGTTTTTGTTGCCACCTCCAAGGCTTGCCAGCTCACACACCAGAACAGTTGGGAGTACCCACTAGGCTTCTTCCATATGAGGAGTGTGAAGGGGGTGATATGGCCCCAATCTGCTTCTTTCAAAGTATTGAGAAGTACACAAATATTGAGAAGAGGGCGTAAATAAGAGGGAACTAGAAAAACAGGAAATTACAGCTGACTTTGTGAAGGATAGAGAAAGCTTGTACAATGAGCGTTGCACTGAAAGCCAGAACACCACCAACGTTGTCATTGTGCTATATTTGCTAAGCAAGGAGGAGACGGATTTGAAGAACGGCAGACTTGGTGGGCTTCATGTTCACACTGACATACCGAACAGACAAATCAGCTGCAACATGAACTTCAGGCATTCAACAGTAAGCACAGCTTGGCTTGATAAACAGCCTCTCAGAAGAAGATACCTACGTCACCAGTCCAAGCACAGAGAAAGCTCTCCTTTATGTTATGTTTTGACTATTATCTGCTTCCAAATGGTACATTTAGTGACACTGATAGAAAAGTATCAAGCAAGAAGGAAATGATTAAATACCAAGCTGTTGAAATAGCATATCGACTAGCCAAAAGAATGTCTGGCCACATTTTTAGATATTGTAAAATTGGTACGATTGTTTAGATCTTAGTTAAAACATGTTAAGTTATACTTGTAAAATATTCAGCCCTCTTTTTTGTAATAATTCATTTAATTAAGAGCTTAAGTATTTCTATAGGGGTGTTGATATTCTGAGATTTCAAACATGGACTTTTAAAACAAACGAAATGGAAATGTCACTCCTAGTTACAGGCCTCATTCTTTGGGGCTTTTGAATTTTAAAACATCTAAACAGAAACCTGAAACGAATCTGAATCTACAATTTGCAAAGCCATCTCCCTTTCTCTAGTGAATCGAGCAAAAAGTACAGAGATTTTCTAGCAAGGCAATTGCCAAATAGCAGAAGACCTAGTTGCAGTTACACAAGGAAGAATTCAACACACTTGACATTTTGTAGGAATTTGGGAATTTTTATAACTTGGGAAGTGTTTTGGAAGTGCTTTACATACCACGCTGCAAGTAATAGATAAAGGTTGAAATAACATATGATGATTTAATAAATATCTTTTTTATTTAATGATATTTTCCAGAATAACCGCATAAAACTCATGGGAGTTGTTAGAGAAATTCTCACCAGTTCCCTGTACCTTGAGTCAGATTAATGGCAATTCAGCAGCCTCACAAACAGCAAGAAAAAGGTTTGGGGAACCTTTCATTTGAACAAGTGCAATGACAACACAAGCATTGAATTACATCTCTTCCTAGACTTTGTTTGACAGAGTTAGTCGGTCCAGTTCTCTGGCAACTGCCAATAATGTCTTTTTTCGGGGAGAGGTGAAGGTGATGTTCCGTACAAAGTGTATGGTGGAGTGAATTATAAGAGGAGAAAATTCTGGGATTTTAGCCAGTAAAACACCTGCAAAAGGCTGCTTAGATGTTGGCTTAGAGAAGGACCTTAACTGAACTAAAGCTTTATTGGTTTAATTTTTTAAATAACTGTGGCGCTGTTTGCAACTGCAACACTCATTAAGGTGATTGTGGAGTATTTTGTCATTTGCTTTCTTTCCTTTTTTTTTGCAATATACGAAGTTCAGCAGAGCTTGTATAAAGAAATGGTGGTCCAGGGTCCTTAATAGCATCTGTGTTATTAAGACTGAGATGACAGGAGGACTCCCATGTTGGGATCGTCCCATCTTTTCCTCAGTGAAATCTCCCCTTGACTTCACTACCTGGAAAGCATAAGTATGAGCTGCAAAACTAAGTTCTGATTACTTTCCACTTACAATTTCACAAGTGAAACAACTTGTTATAGTTTGTCACAGCTGGGAATTTGTTTGATTTTGTTAGTTTATTTTGGTGGAGAAGTTTACAACTTCCCGGCAGTTGAGGAATAAACAACATGCCTGTCAGTTGCCAAATCCTCCTCAAAAGATGTGTAGGACATGAAGAACGGCATTTTAATTGAAGTATCGCATTCCACAGCTGAACCAAAAAGGTCACACTGATGTATGGATGTGGCTGGAGTCCAAGGCAGAATCAGTGGTCATTTTGAAGGTTTTCTTGTAATTTTCTGTCTATGTATCTTGAACCAAATTGATATAAGATTAGTTTTTCTCCCAATATTTCCACAGTATATTTTATTTTTCAAGAAAGATTGTTAGAGAATATTTTAGTGGTATCTGGATGGTACTAGAGAACATGCACCTTCTGGTTATTTACAGTGGGAATTTGAATCCAATTTAAAATAATTCTACCCTTTTGTGAAGGATTTTTGAGACTTCATTTGCACACATAGAAACAGGGACTGGTAACTGTGATGTAAGTTGATGTTATTTGAAAGCAGTGCTGGTCTGAGTCCAGTGAAGATTGCTGGGCAGCCTTCGTTATCCAGAAGTTTTTCTGAGCATTTTACAGCGAAATCTGTGTTCTTTTATACCCAAGCCGAGTAATGATAACCTTCCTTGTCTTTCTCTTTGCCATATTGTCAAACGTACATTTTGTTGTCTGTACAGTTCTAGAGCAAAAAGATGTGATGTGTACAAATAATGATGCTGCAGAGATATAAATATATCCCAAGATGACTAAGAGAGGAGTTAAGTTGTAGGGTTGCCACACAAAGAGTTGCCGCTGGAAAGACAGTTATCTGGCTGTTTGAATGTGTAGGTTGGTACAGATGAGCACGGGAGGTTGTGGAAGGGAAAGGCAGGATCTTGTCAGCACTTGGGTCAGAGATTACCAGTGCAGGTAATTGTAGTAATATGTAATCTTTGCTGCATCATTATTGCTTGCAGGCCTTGGATACAGCTGCTCTTAATGAAGGAGAGGTTTTCCTTCTCTTCAAGATGTAGCTATCCTGCTTTTGGGTCCTGAGGCCTTGTGCTAAGATGAATTTTTCACAAGACATGATAATCCTTCATTTGACATTTACTCACTCAATTACCTTCCTGCATTTTGTGCAGGCCACATCAGACTTCAAATTTTATTTGTTCTTGCCAGACCACATTTATTCATTAGCTGGATTTATTGTAGTTATGGTTGAGACAGCACTTTTATTGCAAGCCCCCTATCCTTGGTGGTTTATAACTTTCTGAAACAATTACCTTTTTGGCTGAAATTTCTCAAGCTTGGTCTAAGCTCAGAGGTGCATAATGTTTCAGTAAGTTTGAAAAAAATCCATTAAGCCATTTATGAGGAGTAGACGTTCCAATAAACATAGGCACATTTATTTTTTGATGACCTACTTATTCCAATAAAGTACATCATTATTATTCTGTTTTCTCCTGTTTTAAATTATGTTATCTTTTAAAAGAGAATAAGGACATTTTATACCAGATTTTTAGATGGGCTTCAAGCAAGGTTGTTCACATGCCATTTTGTGCAGGCAAGCACATTTTTTTGCTATGTACACTTAGCTCACAAACAGGACTGTTTATGGGTACAAAAGCTTTTGGGGTTCAGTATTGTGTTCTTTGCAGGAAAACAGCAGCTCAATCTGTTGTGGTTGCAGGGGATAGTTGACAGTGTGCATATGGAAGTCTGTGCAAGGGTAGGTAGACAAAATGAGGCCATCTATTGAATACGGGTCCTTAGTTGTGCAATGATGTTAACTCAGTATGAAGATTCAGGTATTACTTTTGTAAAAGTACAATGAATATACTTCTGCTGTCTTGCAGGCATGGGATACAATTTTTCATCACGCTGTCCTGGATTATGTGAAATGATTTGACAAATGATAAAGTCTCATGCAATTGAAAAGACAGTGCTCTTTTTTTTTTTTTTTGCATTGAACTTCTGCATAGACTGTGTAATTAAGTTCAACTGTGCTTTGTCTCATGTCTACAATGTGCATGTTAGTATACATGTAGTGTTTTGTATTGTATAGCTTGTGTGTAACATACATTGTGAGGAAGTTCCAGTGTTTAGGCACACCAATGTGGAGCCAACTTCTGCCTTTCTTATGATAGCATGACAGTAAATAATTCTGCTTAATAAAATAAAGATCTTCTAAGTTTATGCCAGTGTAACTGAGAGCAGAATTTGGCCCAGTATAATTAAATGTACTGATGAACTTTGATGCTAAATTCCATAACCTTTGCACACTTAAAATCTCAACTTCAACATTGCATTAGCTTTTTGTTTAATTATACATATTTGGTTGAAAGCTCCAAAAACGTTAATATTTTAAGTCTCTTCTCCTGTTTGTAATTGAACTTTTTTGTGTGATTGTTTTCTGCAGTAATCAAGAGGACATTAGCATGGACAGGAAATGAATCTGGAACTCTAGAGATTAATACTAATCTGCTAATGTCCTGTCCTGATGTTCTCAGGAATCCTTTCTTCTCTAGCACATTATGGTACTTTAGTAATCAGCAATTAGGGTAAGGTTTTCTCATGCCTGAACTATGTCCTCGTATGTCTTTCATTTTCTGATTGCTATGGGAATGATGGTTCTTCCCCCCCACGGAGTCAGAGCAAAATGTCACGTTTCTTCTTCAGGAGCCATACTGCTTAGACAAATGCACGGCTGGAGACTTAGCATATCATCAGGAGGGAGATCTGAGGGTTAGTTAGGGGAGTTTAACCTCAGGTTATATTTCTGTATGGTATCTGCCATGCCTCCATGTTTGGAAATACCTTTATCCTAGTGCTAGCTCTGCATAAACAGGCATGTGTTCAGTAGTGGTGCTTCGTGAGACACAGAGCCGTCGGGCCCTGGTCTGCAACGGCACTTAGGAGCCTGGGCCGTGCTGAAAACAATGTCAGGAGGCACATTCTCGTCCATTGCTTGTGTAGTGCGGGCAAGACTGTTTTGCAGATCCAATCTTGCGGTCCCAGACAAAAAGTCCGAGGGAGTATGTAACCTCAGTGCATTTGTTCCCTTCTGCAAGGGACCTTGTTGTCCCAGCCCACAGACGTACTGATGCCACTGCCGAAATTATTGTACCTCTAGGACTCCAGCAGACTCCACGGATACTGCTTAAGTCTCCATGTGTAGGATTTAGGCAGGAGATCCTGTATACACAGCTCACTAAGCCATGCTATTTCTTCCCTGTTATTTCCCCTTCTTGCCACTCCCCAGATGGTCCTGAAACATTGCATCTCAGTGACATTTAGGAAGTGCAGACCTATCTCTGTGTATTCCACTCTCATTTGCATGACAAAGCTGAACTGATTTTTATTTCTTTTAGGATGTGCACAGAACTAAGAATTATTGCAGGTTTTCAGAGCACTGTAGGTTTCTGTTGGTTGGGGGGGTGGGTGATGTTGGCATGTGTGGTTTTTTCTTTTTCTGGCATAAATGCCCATGGGTTTGCTCCAAAATATTAATTGATCGTCCATTAAAAACTTACTACAGTTGGTCCGACTTCCACTTTTATTTTTAATTTCTATTATGCAGTTCTATCTGAATAAAAATCCCTCTAGAAGGTGCAATATTGAGATGCAATATTGACTTGATTGTAGCAGATTATTCAATTTTTTCCTAAAAACCATTTCATTGAAATTGTTGTATTTTCAGTGTTTCACGTTTGATAAATCAGCATCTTCCAATAGCCATATGTTCTATTGGATAAATCTCAAGTCATCCTAGTTGTATGCACCCAGATGATACTCAGTTTCATGATATGTTCCATCGTATGGTATTTAGTACAAAAAGAAGAAAACAAGAAAGTGATAGTGGAAATGACACTGTGGCCTGTGCTTGCACTTCAGAATAACCAGTTTTGAGTCCAAGCATCACTCAAAGCTTTAAGTTCAGTAATTTTTATTTTGGCTTAGGATACAGAATAATTTCCATTTGTCTCAGATTGGATTGTGTCCTTTATAGCCTGTTTGTTCCAGTGAAAAATGCCTACATTATCTGAACCTTTGGCCAAATACTAATTAGTGGTTTTGCATGATATTCAAGTAACTGAGCTTCCACTGTTCTTAGCAGGTGAAGCAGATATTAAATTTGGTTAGACTTACTAGGAAATGGGAATCAAAATACCATTTTAGATCTCAGCCTTAGTTTTTCTTTGCCGCCCTTTCCCACCTGTATGCACATCTCTCTAATTTATAAAGGGCAATTTAAAGATAATTTTGGCAAAAATGGAAAGTCTTTGGTGTGGACTGTAAAAGTACTTCAGAAGGTGAAGAGATTTAGCCCAGAATCTTAGCAGGGGCGACGCGGAGTGAAGCCCGGGTTTCTGTCTGTCTGTACAATTTCTGCAATGGCATTGGGGTTCAAAGGGGAGAGATCCACTTCAGCTGAGCAAAAAACTAAGAATTTTGACTCATGAGCATGAACAGCTTGCACTGGTGTAGTAAACAATGTTACCTGCCCAAGCTCACCACTCTACCTCAACTGTGCAAAAGTCTGAGCTTCCTCTGAAACATCTACCATGACAGTTTATTACAAACATTTTCAAGGAAACCATCACCACTTAAGATTTGCTTTATAGCCTTGGACTGTGAGCCATAGCATTTCAAAGTCTGCTTCGTGAGTATTTCAGGGAGCATTGTAGTGGTGGTTGATAGAGAGCTGGACTGGCAGCAATATTTGACATCCCAGTGCCTAGGATTGATTCTAAGTCGTACCAATTCCTTGTGCTCTAGCACTGAGGTCAGGTGCGTCCTCCATCTGTGCTCCATCTGCTCAGCAGGAATGCTGATCTGGTGTACCGTACCTAATGCAGTGTATCTACCTTACTATTAGATTTAAAGAAGACAAAAGGCTCTGAGGAGATCCATAATGTATAAGTATTTTTAAAGGCTTGGCTGGAAACATTTAAACTTCATGCCTCAGTGGTCAACAGGGGAGTTGCAGCAAGCAAGATTTCTTTATAAACTCCCTTCAGAGCCCTTTTTTTCTGTATTGATCCAGTTTTGCTTTTCCAAAGGATTAATGATTCTCAGAAATATGAGCAGAAGTTTTAGGAAAGCTCACTAAAGGCACAGCCTTTGTGCTGAGGCTCTCAGCATCTTGCTGAGATATCGACTGTATTAGGACTGGTGGAATTCAGAATCTTCTCCCCTCTGAACTGTGTCACAGGGATCCAGGGCTTTTTCTTGTGACAGTGACACATCATCATTTAAAAACCACAGTTTATTTGACAACTGAATTTATTCCCTGGTGGGAAAGGGGAAACTGAGGCAGAAAATGACTTGATCATACAAGGGAGTGAGTATCAAAGCAGAGAATGAAATCCCATATTTAATGCTGGCATCCTGAAATCAAAGGCAAAGCTGACTTCGATGCGTCCAGCTTTTCTGAAGATAACTCCAGATGCTTCATCCATTTTCCGTCCATTGAATTCCGTGCAGGCACTTATAGCTAAAGGACTAGGAAAATCAGTTTAGCTAAGTCTACACAATAGTAGGAACTCCTCTGAATGTTTATATTTCTGAACAGGACTACAAGTTCTTTAAGGACTGTGTTGAACAGAATCTTTTGTCACTTGGTGTCACAGGCCTAGCCAATGCGTTGTATGTCTAAACCAAGTTTTTGCAAAAGTTTGTTGTATGTATTTAGTCTTAAAGAGCTCAGTAGTTCCATCAGCATTTTTAAAGTCTGAAGAAGATTCAGGGTCCAAATATGCAACACTTACCAGAACAAAATGCTTGTTGCCTTTGTTGTTCATTCCCAAACTGGCATGGTTAAAGGATTAGTTACTCAGCAGCATTCTGGGTAAAAGATCAGACTGGTTTGCATGTTTTTTTTGCAAGCCAGTTCACTCTTCCCTGTGGCAGAAAAGGACAGTTGTATTTAAAGTGACAAGAACTGTAAATCAAACTTGCAATAAATGTTGACAGTGGCTCTCAATTATTTCTGGGAGCTGGGATCAGGTACGGCATCCATTCATACCACAGCTCTAAAAGGCCACAGAGAAATTTCCAAAAACTGAACAATGCACGTGTCCGTTTTCCGTAGGTTTCAGCTATCATAGGCTGCAGCCCACTGCTCAAACATCTGTTAAAGGAATGGGCCCATTAAAAGAACACAGAGTTGCTGTAGCATGGTGATGCATTTTAATAGACTCCTACTGTACTTTTTTCATGCTTTTTTAGCGCTGTGGAAAACCAAGCAACCAACCCGTTAGAAATGTCCATGTGAACTGACTTGCTCTGGGGTTCACTGTGAGTCCTCATGAAAAAATGAGGTTGCTGGTTAGGTGTTCTTGTTTCTTAGCAGTTTGTTCTAAACAAGGCTTGCAAAATGTCAGTTTTCTCCAGGATGCAGCGATGTAGGGAGTTTGGTGTTTGACGGTTGGTGATGGAGGGCTTAAAACATTTTCCCTCTTTTTGCTGTCAGGCCAGTGGTACCAGATAGCCGTGGCACAATAATGGCTCTTGAGTAACTGTTCACCTTGGGGCTGGTAGAATTTCATAATAATTTTGCAAAACCTCACTAGCCCCTAGACCGTGCTTCCTTCTCTACTTGTGTTTGAAGAGGTGGTTGTCAGTAAAGTGCTTGCGCATTCTATTGCAAACCATCATGTTTTCACAAGCATTTACAGATTTGAGTCACAGTTTTCCCATATCTGGCAGCAAATACTGATTTGAGAATGGAAGAGATATCGCTCCCTTGATCAAATTACAGTTTTTTCTTTGTACATTGCTCCAGCTGGAAATTACTCATTTTCCCAGCACAGCCCTGCTCTTCTACCCAGAAAGGCACTTCCACACATGCATAAAAGGTGAACTGAAACTGGGAAAGCTGTACTTTTGGTTTATTATTATTATTTTATTTATTAAACAAAAGTGTGGATGTCATTCATTTTTTTTACTGGTGAGAACACATTCTGAAATTTAAAATCTAGAAGCTTAGAATATGTGTGACTCCACATCATTTTGATAAAGTGCTAAACACTACAACAGTACTTCCTTGGAAGCTGATAGAAACCAAGAATCTTAGGGCCTTCTAGGAGCAGTTGTCCAACATCTTTTAAAGCAAATTCTTCCTCTAGCTGCATGATGTGTATGACTATATACAACTGGAAACATAAAGCATAGTATAGTATAGCTTAAATGACCCAGTCCTCTTTTGGTATTGAGCAAATCTCATGGGTGCTTTCCCTGATGCACGGTGTTTATAGGTTATAGATGACTTAAGTAAATAGTGATTTACCATAGCATGTGTTTCCTGCTGTGGGAGAACCCTGAGAAAGGGATCGTTTAGCATGGACATTTTGTTTCATTGTCGCTTTCCCTGGGGATTCTCAATCTGTTCTAAAGCTTTGGTCAGGATCAGTGGCCAAGCTCAGGCACAAGTACTGTTTTTTTGTAGCCCTCCCTTTGGCGATGATGATGGTGTGTTGCTTGTAGATTCCTAGATTAAAGCTGTGGGCACCAAATGGTAGTTAAGCTCAGATCAGACCTTCCTCAGTCTGTGTTGGTGGCTGTTTACGGTTGGGGCCTTCCAACAAACCCTTGGTCCAGCCTTTGCTTTAGGGGAAATCAGAACGAAAACACTTGAGTCCTCTGTGAGGCAGTGGCTCAGTGCCTTTGGGAGAGACGTCTCCTTGAAACCCAGAGCTTCAGCTGCTGACATGCAGGGACTTTAATCTAAACAAAAAGTCTAAAGAATAGCGCTGCATGTGCCTGTATAAACAGTCTGTAAATCCGATTGTAATGAGACATTCCTGAGGTGATTTCTGAACTCCCTCGTCCCAGACAGGCAAATTCTCGCCAGGTTACACCCATGCTGCTTCACTGAATGCGGTGGGGTAAAGCACAGATCATCGATGGTGTGTTTCTTAGGCCTCGTGGTTGCAGAACTGTGACTGAAAGAAACATCTGCAGATGTCTGGGTTCTACAGGAGTTAATAGAGGGAGTGATTTAGGCCACCAAATGTGGATAGTTTATTGCGGCCCTATTGTAACTTTTCTTATATCATGAGGGATTTTATATCTTCTACTGATTGCACAGTCCTGGGACCTGCCTTGTG
The DNA here is from genome assembly GCF_037038585.1 of Patagioenas fasciata. Taxonomy (NCBI): domain Eukaryota; kingdom Metazoa; phylum Chordata; class Aves; order Columbiformes; family Columbidae; genus Patagioenas; species Patagioenas fasciata. Next base: position 74,900,008 of record NC_092520.1, on the reverse strand, counting down.
GCTGTGATTTATTTTTCCAGTTAAGTCATTGTTCATCATTATGAACTAAGATTATATTTCTGTGTAAATTTGACAGAGAAGCATTCTTGAACTTGCACACATTTTTAATTTTAAAAAAGCAACAGAACCCCCTTTGCCCTCCTATAATTATGATACTAAGCAATTATAATTCTTCACCCTTTGGTCTTCACAGCATTCTTGTCAGGTTAGTACAGGGAGAGGCTTAAATCAGGGCACTGCCCTGAACCACCCCACCAGCTCTGGGCTTTGAAGGGCTGTTTAAACCTGGATCCAGACACAATCTTGTCTGAACATTGAGAAGAAAACATGGAAACGTGCCAGGGAAGCAAGGCCATACAGTCACCAGATGCAGAAGTAATTTTGTTGTTGTTGCTAACGCTGAAATCCTAAGGGAACAAAACTTGATCAGGGAACCTGTTGAAGGGGAAAGAAAAAGGCCTGCTTGGTTGACCTTGGCAGATGTCAGATGAAGGAGCGTGATTGACTCTTATGAAGACTTGGAAGATCACTTGGGCAAGCCAAGAGAGGGTGAGCAGGCCTTCCTGGCCACCCAAAATTTGGCATGAAGAGAGAAGCAGGTGTACCTTGAGTAGGTCAGATGATGTTCCACTTGGCCTTTGGAGAATTTCAAAGGAACAGGTACAAGGCAGGTCACACATCGTGATAATTTGCGAAGGGAAAGTTATAGGAAGTCATGGAACTGTTGTTGCATGGAGTTAGAGTATCAGGATGCTTTTCAGGGGGGAATAAGACATGGTAGTGCTTGAAGAGTAGCAGGGAGTCCTTGGCTGGACACCTGAGACCTCCATTTTTGCCTTTTTAGTTGCAACACAGCTGGCTGAGTAATCCTCTCTCTTACGATTTATGTTTTCCTATGCTCACTTAGAATGTAATGATAACCTCTTAGCCTAAAGCAAAGCTTGATGTTTCTTAGGTGGAAAAGAACTATCCAAAAGCTCAGTTAGATATACAAGTATTTAATTGTCTTTCACATTTTTCTGTTCATGCTACTCAACGGTGTTTTGCTTATCACTCTATTAATCTCTCTGTCCTAGTTTAAAGTGTGTATTTTTCTGCCAAACCCAAAAGCTCCTTAACCTTTGTTACTTCTTATTTGGGAGTCTTTGTGGATATATTTGTATCTGTCTTCTCACCCACCCACCCCCTTGCCTTGCCTTGCCTTGCCTTGCCTTGCCTTGCCTTGCCTTGCCTTGCCTTTGCCTTTGCCTTTGCCTTTGCTATCTACATGTAAGTTCATGATTTTTACTATGGGTAAGGAAGCCCAGTTGTATGTACCTCAAATTTGGAGGTCTACTGAAAGGGGGCAGAGGTTGAAACTAGGTTGGAGTGAGTCATCTCTCTTGGCTCCTTTGAAAGTTGGAACCAACTTCAGAGGGAGTCACAACTTGGGGGCAGTTGCACAGATGATTCCCAAACCTTTGTACGTCCTTCCCTTTCCTCCTCCTCTCTCCTCATGTAGTCTGAACAGATTTGGCAATTTCAGCTTAGCACGTCTGTGCAGTTTTTTAAAATCCATTACATAAGTTTGTTAGTTTAAGACTCTCTTTTTCAACATATGAGCCTAAAGTGGCTTTGATTTAAAAATGGAACTTGGCAGAGAATTTGTTCATATGGTAAGATTTTTTTTTTTAGTTTAGTTTCGTTTATAATATGTTTTAATCATTTTTGATGTTTTCAAAACAAATGGTGAAATATGTTTTTTTCCTTCTATTTTTGGCTACCCTCCTCTGAAGGGCCTTATTTCTCCCTTGTGTGTTTAATTTGGTGCTTTAAGAAACTTTTTTAGATAGAGGGGCCTTATGCTGCAAAATTTAGACTTAAATATCCCTGTGAACAAGGAAGATTCAGACGTAGATCCTGCTGGACAGGACTTTGCATCTCAGGGCTCTCCTCTGGTAACGAGCAGAAGGGTCACTAACTGGGGCTCAGACTATGTACAAATATAGAAAATAAATGGAATACAAGGAGGAGAAAAAAAGGGAAACAAGGGGAGACAACACTATTTCTCTATTTATGATCAGTACATCCTAGTTATCTGGGCAATTATTATTTTAAGGACATCTTTTCACAGTCTGAGATGCAGCAAAGCAGATTGCTGCCAAGTGAAACTCTTTCTTCTCATCCCTAAACAGAGGGACTCTGCATTCCCTGATTGGCTCTAATTCTCCTGACTTTTCTTACAGAGGTTTTCCTTTATGGTGTCCTTAGTGCACAGAATAACACATAGAAGAGATTTTTGCCCTTTAGCAGGTAGTTCAAACCACACATTCTGTTAAAATCTGTACCATGGAATTGGGTCCTAATTCTTGGGGTGATCTTCTCTTTGTATGCAAAGGTCCCAACTTTGTTGGGAGTGGGAAAGCACGATGAGTGAACACCTACACACCTGAGGCAGCTCTCTTGAGCTGGGACCTCAGAATAGATGCTTTTAAAAGAAATGCAGGGCTGATCACCTGGACTACCAGTTGCACTCAGCCACATAAGAGATCCCAGCTTGTGTTTGCACCCAAAGCAGCTGAAACAAAATGCATGTTGCTTTTGCAAGGGATAACAGCAGAGAAGAGCATCATCAACCCAAAGAGCACCCCCTTTTGGGGAAAGGGACAGGCCCTGGAAAAAAAAAAAAAATCTATTTGTCCTTTATGGGAAACCCAGTTGCCATCACTGACTCAATTCAGAATGAGAAAGAGGTAAACTCTGCATGACTAAAGCAAAGGAAGAGATGATCCACCATAGGAAAGTATGGTAGATGAGGAAAAAAACCTGAAACTGTACTTCATCCCAGTTAAGGCTGACATATGAGGTATAGGGAAAAATCTTTCAGGCTCAGAGATGGGCTTTAGCAGATCAGCCAGGAACAAACACGCAAAAACAAGAAAGCAGAAGGCTTGGGTGGTTGTGGAGATTACTACTGACATATGGAGCCTATCAGCTTGAAGTTACACGTTTATATCTGACCTAGGTCACTCATGCCCCAAAGTCATTACTGTCGAACAGCTGTTGGATGGCCTCTGTGAAATGACTTGGGGGTCTGAGCCCAGTTTCTAGTGGCAGGTGTCCACATTACACACAATCCATCTGTATTAGTTGGCCCCCTATATCTGGCAATCTCAGCAGAAAGACCAAGTACTAATGGTTCACCACATAGACTGAGCTGTCCTCTTTTAACGTGGGTGGCCCTTCAAGGAAGGGGCTGAAGAACTTCAGCAAAAGTAACATAAGAAAAGAAGACAGCACAGCCCCTGGCTTGCTTGCTCTGTGGTTAAACTCAGGCCACCAGTTTTCAGATCTCTTGGACCAGCAGATTTCACTAATACTGCATTTACTCCTGAAGTCAGCAGAAAGAATTCCATAACTGATTGCCAGTGCAATGTAGAATATACATCCATTTGATTTCTTTCAGATCATAATAATATAAACAGGAAAACTACATTTTAAATTCATTAAGTTCTTCCTCCGCTGTTTATAAAAGATAAAAACTTCTCTCTCTTTTTTTTTTTTTTATAAGGATTGATTGGTGTCATGTACATATTCGTTCACTTCTGTTTATGCAAGATAATAAGAGTATTAACATGGAGGTGGAATAATGGTGTTTATAATTCCATCACCACTGTTTATATAAGATAAAAACTGTTTAAAAAACACAGAAAAAAAAAGAAAAATAGTGAGAGAACATTTGCAGTTATGTACATATATTATTTTTTCCACTTCTGTTTGTAAAGAATGTGAAAGAAAAAAAACAAGTCTAGCAAGTTGAAGAGGACTTAATTCTGTTTATAACATTTCTATGCTGTTCACCTAAGATAAATTAATTTAGAGTTGATGTAATGAGTAGCTTGGGAGAAGAGAATTGGAGTGAAAGAGGGACTGGTGGGGTTGTGCCTGATACTCTTAGTACCTTGTAATCCTTTCCTTTATTAAGAAACCTGAAAGATGTATACTGAATCTTTCCAGTGGGAATAAGATACCACCGGTGAGGCAGGGGAGACATGGTGCTGTCATGCCAGCAGATACAGTGGCCGCTGCCAGAGGAGTCGGAGGCTTTCTCCGGGAAGAGAACTCTGAGACCAGAGAGGATACTACAATAGTCTGAAAAGATCTCGTGAACGTTAAACCCCTTGGTATCATTGTCCATGGACTTAGTCCAATAATTGTTTGCCTGTATGACTCTGTTTTGTTCTGCAGCTTTGAAGTCTAATCCTAATTCCTTCAGGGAGAAAGGCTTGTAAAATGTCTGCGTTTCAGAGAGGCAGAGGAATACTACCTTTGATGAGAGCTCTATTGTCAGTTCTGCGCCATCCTTTCTGATTCACCCCTGCTCCTACCTCATGCACGGGCATATTGACAGATGAGGGAAGCTGGCAGATGTGAATATTTCTTTGAGATGAGTACCGATGCACTGTTTTTCAGTGTCAACCAGAAAGGCCATTTATACCTAATAAAAGAACAACTGTGTGGACATTAACGCACACGCACACACACACAAAGTCCATGAGCATTCGCTTACTTCTACAAATGAGTTTGCTTCGGCTGCAGTCGCGCCCTACGTGTGTTTGCTTTGTGCAAACATTCGCGTGAGCCGGCTTTGCTCCAGTGAAAGCAAACAGCCCACTTTAAAGATCGCGTGCTCGTGTGCTTTCAGGTAGTGAACTGCCAGCTTACCTGTGCCTGGTAAGTACTGCAGAAGGTGGCTGTGCATGTGTTTCTCAGTTCTCTTGTGCAGTCAGAGGAGTCAGACCTTCTGCAAATGGTGATGGACATACATATACAGCACTTACATGTGCATAGAAACAGTGAGATAAAATCAAACTGCATCCCTACTCAGGAAGCTATGGAGTATCAGTAGATCTAGTATTGCACCGAAAATCCTTTTTGCCTTCTAAAAGAAGTCACTGTCTTCTATAATTTCATAGTAACATTTCTCTCCTCGCTAATCCTGGATGAATCCAAATCCCAATGATGTCTTCATCTCTTCTTCCAAATTCTTACTTCAGCTCAGTAAATTGTCTCTACAAAGCAAGCCGTTCAAGCACATGCCTAAGTCCATTTCTGTTAAATAGAACCTGAAGTAAAGGTTAAATTTTAATTACATGCTTGAGTCCCATTGCATTCACACGTTTGAAGCTAAGCACAGGCTTGAGTACACGGTTTGAACGCACAAGGGTTTAACATTAACCCAGCAAAGCCAATGTCTGTTATGTGACATGGTCTATTGCATTGCTTGATCCCACCTATGCACCCCTGCTCCAAATGTCAAGTACGTGAAGCAGACTGTATATGCTTAGCGAACAGCATTGCCCAAGGGAGATTAAAAAAATCGGTGGCATTGAAAAAAAATTGTAGTCTGCTGGTGGACCTTCCAAAAGCAGCCAAGGATATGAATTAGCCAAGGAAATGATTCCTTGAAAATTTCTCTCTGCTAATTGCCAGCCCCTTGTTCCCTTAATGCTGACATGGAAGTGGATGCAAAGAGTAGGGCTAGATCTGTCAGCAAGCTGGGAAGGAGTTTAAAGGAGCTCGAATCAAAAACTTTTGTTTTTCAGATGAATACAAATTGTCATGGGTACAAAATGTCATTTCCTGAAGCGAAGGCCGCTCTCATCCCTATCTCAGAGCATTCCAACGTACAATAATCTGTGTCTTAATTATGGCATTTCAGCACAAAAGCCACAGAAATTTCACTTTTCAGAGTTGTATAATCAAGTTGCTCCACCTTGCTATTAGGCATGAATGGCAGCCAGTGCTCCAGGGAAGCCTGAAATTGAAAGGGCAGCGGGTGGGGAGCAGTGGGTCAGGATGGGTATGCATTTAGGAGAGCTGTGTGGGGAGTCCAGAACTAGAATAGCGGGAAGTGCTGTAAATTGGATTGAACACGTTGCTAGTGGACAGGGTGAAAGATTATACAGCATTTGTCTGTGTGACCGTAATGAGCTTTTTTCCCATAAAAGATTTGGGGAGAAAGTGCTGTGTATGAATAGGGTCCCTTTAAGAAGCACTTTTAAAAGAGCTCATTTTTGATTCCAATCATGTATATGCCTCAGCAAGACTGTAGCCAGATGCTTGTAGATCTGATGAAAACAGCCCAACCCTTTTCTTATCATCTACCAGAGATGACAGACTTTAAAAACTCAATGGCACTTTCGATAACTTCTAACAAGAACTGGGACTTGCCTGGCTCCATTTGTCTGGTCAAGGCTGTATTTCTGCAATTTATCCCAGGGAGAGCTTTAGCAGAACCTTACACTTAGTGTCTAAATTAATGATATTCCTTCCTTTTTGCCATGACAAAAAACACTCTGCACTATATACGTTATGCTAAAGTTTTTGTCATGGACATATTCTGTAAAAGCTTTTTCAGCTTCATCATTGTGACAAGCGATTCCATTAAATCCTTCCCAGCGATCACTTTTGTATTGTGCAGATGGGGGAGGTTGTTTGCTTGCCTGAGTTTCCCTTCTTTGAAGCTAGAAAACAGTGATCATCTGCCAGGTTACGTGGTGTATCTTACCACTGCCCTGTCCCCAGGAAAACATATTTTGAGGAAATGCATACATTTTCTGTATAGCTGTTGTAGTAAATAGAGTCTGCTCGTTAGTTATGTCCTCAACTTTTCTTCAAGGCTCTTTCAGGAAGAGGACACAAGCTTACCTCATTAAGGAGGTAGGTTGGTCCGTCAATGTCCGTGTACATTAAAAAGCTCTGGAATACAGAGGACATTTCTCTCCTCAATATTTTTCACCATTTCACCTGCACTGAAATGAAAACTGTTGAGTGCTTTGAATATGGAAACACTCTAGTTATTCTCAAATACATGCTTACCTCAGAATCCTCCAGTGAAGCTTCACTGCGGTGTTGTGATACCTTTGCCAGGTACCTTGCTCTACCGAAGCTACCAAAGGGGTCTGGGCAAACAGCACTCGCTCTGATCCTGCCATACTGCCTTCTGATAGATGCTGCTGATAAAAGCTAGAACTGATAAATGATAGAGCTGATAATGAAAGAAAAGGATTCTTAATTTTTAAATACATCCCCTTACAACATACCTTCTGAGGAAGTGAGTTATTTTAATCTCAGTTTTATGGCACGAGGGAACTAGGTTTTGGGTTTTTTTTTTTCACTAAAGTGGGAGGGGGAACCAGATCCCACAAAACCTGCCTTTGTCCTCTTTGCTTCGTTCTTAATGAAGCCAGTAGAGTTTTTCATGCAGACCTTAGTGACGGGCATGGCCACTGGTCTTTTTGGGATAACTGTCAGAGCAGAATAGCGTTGTATACAGCCTACTTTTGCATAAAAAGAAAAACATAATCTATCTCAGTAGGCTACCAATGGTATCGAAGCATCTTACGTTCCTTAATTTATTTATACATGCCACAAACCAAAAGCAAATTTTAAAGCTCTGGTTTTTTTACCACCTGCTAATAACTTTGCCATCCTTCCTTTTCCAGAGTGTTTGCACAGATCCTTGTATTTCTCAAGCTGACGGGTTTCTGATCCCCAAGACTGAATTGCTGGTTATCTCAGCTTCCCATCTTATGCAGAGTTTCTCTCCCTCATTTAAAATAGTAAAAGGACTGTCTGCATGCACAGACCATTATCCTTGTGGGGTTGTTAAAGTTCCTGTAATGCTGACTTTATTTTCTGTAACAGTTTCGAACAAAATGTTTCCTTTGAAAGGTCTCAGACCTCTATCCTCCCAACTCCTAATCACAGTAATAACCAACCTCAAGGAGTCATTAGTGAAGACTCAAACAATATCCTGTAACAAGTCAGCTATGAAGAAATTGGCATAGTTTATCTCTTTGATTCATGTTCTTATGAAAATAATGGGTTGCAAAATAAAGCCAGCGTTGCTCTGATGCTATACAGTATCCCTTGGATCTGAGTCTTTCCTTCCCCACCCACTTGTCTCCCAAACTAACACTAACTATAACTCTGCAATCACTTCTGAGACAGGGTCCAGCTATAGAAGTGACATGTTCTTAGACTGTAATGCCAGTTTATTGTGCTGCTTCTTAAACTAACCTATAAACCTCTTTTTGATCACTGTAACTTGTTGCATTTTTAGATGAGCTGGGAAAACAGTATAATGATTATATTCAACCTATAAAGAAGGGTTTACTCTTCTGAAGAGAATAGATGCAGCGAACTATGTAAACTGGTTCGGATAAGTTCTTGGAATTGTTTGCTTTTGGTTTTGTCTTTGTGAAATGGACGCTTATGCTTTGCAGGAAAGCTGATAAATAGCATAAACTATGGCTCACCACTAAGAGACTTTGTAAAATCTCTGTGTCTACTGTTTGGTTTGGCTTCAGCAATCAAAGGGATCAGCTTTTCTTCATTGAAAGGAGCATGCAGGTGGCTTTTCAGGTTTCTTTAAGCATTTTTCTTCTCATTTGATGTGGTTCAGGCTCTAAACTGTCAGTTGATTTCTCAGTTCTGCTTTGTATTGGATCAGCTTCAATATCAGTTTAGCTTTCTCTGCTTGCCTTTTTTCATTCTATAAAATGGGAATAAGAACAATTCCGCCTATAAAGCAGAAGGTAGTGTTCAGCTCATTGGTGGTTTTCATAAATAATAAAACTTGTTGAGACTATGCATAATGAACTGCAGAGCTTCAAGGCATGTTAAGTTTCTCTCTGGATGAGCTGTGTTGGTATGGATGAACTATACCCATTTGGGGAAAACAAGGAGGTTTGAAAAGCCCAAGAAATGATTCAGACAGTCATGAAGCCCATCCCTTTGTTCATTTATAAATATGATTTCCATTTGGTGACTGGGTCAGAAAAATTCAGTTCCTCTGAAACTCAGTTTTCAGGGCATATGTCACAAAACTAACAGCATACTAGAGAGTACACTGTTCTCATATTGAATATAGAATGGAGAGTGTTGTTCCCAGAAGCCATTGTAGTGGGTCTTTATAAGGTAGTTTTGATTTATTTTAATAGCTACAGAGTGAGAAGAAACAGGGGACAAAAGAAATTCCAAAGTATTGATTATGACCTTTTGGGGAAAGAAAAAAAAGTTGTTCCTCCTTCTGCAGAACTCAGAAAAAGCACATATTTAACCTGTCTTTGTACATGCTGAGGGCTTAGCACTGCAGCTGCATAAGCTGCATAACCCTGGTGACTTCAGTGTGTCTTCAGGGGTTTAAAGGCAAGTGAAATACTTCTGTAATGCTTTTAGTCTCCTTCCAAGTATTGCATACTCTCACAAGAACACAGTTCATGTTTGAAGTAGTACAAATTGTAAAATAATGAGCACAACCCCTATGGTACCTTACTTTTCAGGGATTTACTGCTCTTGTGTCCAGTATCTGTCAGGTTAGCATTTTCCTATAGGTCCTCATATAGTCACATTGTGATTTCTTTACTGGATAGGCAGTCAGAAAAATATTCAGACATTTTCTTTAAATGATTGTGACATACTGTCACGGAGGCACCCCGAGGCTAATTTAAGGGACAACAGGGTCCAAAACAACTTTTATTAAACCGGTGAGAAACAGGGTTTTAGCACTCCAAAAGTGACTTGAATATAAGTTCGGGTATCAGTTGAGGAAAATTATTAAGGGGCAGCAACTAGTGCAACAGGCAGTCCACAGAGTGCATGCACGTGGCTTCACCCAAAACAATGCCGGAACCGTCCCCGAGTCCCAGAGGAGTACACACTTGCCTGAACACGGTGCGGGATTATTCTTAAAGAGATAAAGGTAAAGCGTACGCTCGCAATTCCGCGAGGGTAAATTTATAATACACTCGCAATTCTGCGAGGGTTAATTTACTTACACGTGCGAATGTGCACGGAATACTACACGTGCTTATGTGGAAGCACGGGAGGAAAATACACTCGCGATTGTGCGAGGATAAATGTATAATACACTCGCAATTGTGCGAGGAAATGAAGTTACACTCGCAATTGTGCGAGGAAATAATTTAAAGTACGCGTGCAAATGTGCACGGAATAAAGTTACACTCACGATTGTGCGAGGAAATAATTTTATACGTGCTTGTATTAAGCACGGGAAGTTACACGTGCATATGTGCACGGAAAGGATAAATATACTCGCAATCCTGCGAGGGGTTTTACTCACACTGGTGGCAGCAAGGCAAGCGGGGTCTCCATCCCGGGGAGGGGGGTCTCGGCGGCAGCATCTTCAACTCGTAGCTCTGAGAGACCAGTGACAATGGGCCCAGTTTTGACGAGAGAGTCCCGTTTTTATACTGGCTGATCAGACCTGACTGTAGGCATTCTAGAAGCTTCTCTGCACCCCCACACCGTGTGTGGGGTGCCCCTTAAGCCTCCAAACATCCCCCACACTGGTCACAAGTGCCCACCGGCTCACTGGCGCCTCGGCACTCCCTTCTCCTAATGGCCCTGGCCAGGGTGCTCTGGGCCAAACAAAAGAAGCTGTTAGCCTCAAGTAGCAGAGAGGGAGATGTGCCTACTCCCTCCATACTGAAGGAGGGGCGGGGAGAGAGGGGGGTTTGCATTCTGCCACACATGCTTACACTTCTCCTTAATGATCTTGCTGCCACTTTGCTCCTGATATAACATACACCCTCATATCCAAGTCCTAAACCACTCAGCTCTCACTAAAGAGAGACAACTGGATGTTTAAAGTCCAAAGTAACCCAACCCTGGGGCTTGCCAGAGTTCTGCTCATACGCTTTGCCCCCTCAGCAACCAAGGATTGTAAAGAACCTCACATCCCCACGCAGCTCTCTGGTCGCCTTGCAGGTCAGGCTTAGCACTGCCCCCACTCCAGCCAACCCCATGCTCAAGCCATGTGGTGCTCACAAACTCAGGCAGTGCCCTTTAGTTCTGATCTACTGTGCCTTCAGGGAAAAAATGATATATCGGAGTACTTATGTCCCAAATTGAATGTTAGTCAGATGTTAAGATGAAAGAAATATTATGGAGAGTCAGCATGTCTCACTTTGGAAATAAATTATGTAAAGTACACTGGAGTGTCATGGCTCTTGGGACCACATGTGATCCAAAAATACCATTTAAGAAGTGATCACAACACTGCTAGATTTATCAGATCATCCTGGAGGAACATTAATACCCAGAAAGAAAATAGTAATTTTCAATAGAAGACTCCCAGCCAATAACTTAAACTCATTTTCCAGGGTCACTTCCTCATATCAGCGACTTATTTGGATGTATCACTAGATTTTATAGCAATTATTTCCTTACTAATAGCAACCAAACTTCAGTAACTGTTGTTATTAATATGGCTACTTTTAGCACCTAGTACCATACTTTCTCATCTTAACATTTTGGTTACTCAACTTTAGTCTGCTTAAATAGTTCTGTGTTACTTGATTGTACTTTCTCGTGCTGTGTAGTCCAGTTCTGGCACTACTGAATTCAGGACAGGTCCTTGAGAGGGTGCAGAGAACATGGCCTGTGCTCTGGAGCTGCAATCCTCTAAGCAGGGAAGCAGAAGATATACTTCTGTGCTTCTCCAGCTTGCAGTAAGGAGAACATGACTTGATGTGGCTGTGGTGTGAGGCAGCAGATCCAACGTTGTGAGCTGCCAGTTGAACCATGCTGCCTCAGAACAGAAAATTCACCTGCAGGCAGTAGCAGAGCCAAGACCTAACTTTTAGATTAGGATCCGGAAAGACAGCCAGAACTTTAGATACGTATCCTTGAATATTTAGATAGATATGTTTTCTGTTTTCTTGTATTTAAGGTTTCAAAGCTGAGTTCCAAATGCCAAGAGTAGCCACCACAAAATGTTTTATCAAACGGAAGTGTCCAAGCTGTTTATGGATCACAAAGACAACTCATCTGGTCAACAGTTGACTTATTTTTTTCCCTCTTTTCCAAGAGTGAACATGGAGCAGGCTGTAAGCTGGGTGGGAACGAGTCAGCCACATCTCAAACACCATCTTTTCCAGAGCCATCTTTGCTCCTTCACTGCCTCTTGCAGGGAGCACGCACAACCATGCAGCGAGGGAATGGCAAGGGGGACACTGGGAAGATGACAGGCCAGAGCAGGCAGCTCCTACCACTACAGCAGTGAACGTGGCCTGCAGCGCAGCCCCTTTGGGTAGCCAGAAGTAGGTGATGCGAGTTATTTTGGCAGCGGCTGCCCCTTCCTAGGTATTCTATTCCCAAGAATGAGTCCCACAGCACCCAAGAAGCACAGGGCTCCTTGTCCACGCAGCCCTGTGGGCGGTAGTGGGCAGCAGGGAAGGGCAGTGCTGTGGCCCTGGAAGGGTGGTGGTGGGCAACCTCCTCCTGCCCGCTGGCCAAGTACCTGCCAACCAGGTGTCCTGGTTTGACGTATTTTTACAAATTCCTCAAACATGTAGTCAGTGGTTAGAGTTACTGGAATTTAAAAGTAATACCATTTCAGGCCATCTTTTAAGGCAAGCTGCATGCTCAAAATGCCACATTTGTTTATAAAACAATAATATATTTAACTCTTTTTTCCTCACTTTTGGCCGATTTTACTCTCACCCTGAGCCCTGTAAAGCAGCTGCTGCTGAAGCTGTAATGTGCTGTTGCTTCCAGAGAGCTCTCCTGCTCTTCTCTTAGAGATATTTTCCTCAGAGGTGCTTCGTGTAGAGACTTTTCTTCACTGAAGTTCTTCTCAGGGAGCTGGAGACCTCTGATGGATGTTAATTAGAGTTCAGTTTGCAGATGTAAGAGATTCCTTTTCTTATTTCATCTATCTCTTTGTTTTCACTGAGAACAGCTGGTAGGACTTTGGGCTGAGTTACCTGTGGAATGAGTCAGCTCCTTGACTTGATGTCTTTTTGAATTAGCTTGCATGCACGTGAAAGTCCAAATTTTGATTGGATTAATTTCGTTTGTCTTACCAAAACATAATATTATCCAGTCTTCCTGGCAAGCAGTGTGTGCTGAGAAATCAATTCCATCAAGACTTTTCTCTTGTATTTTCTACTTAAGGGTCCATGAAGTTTCTGGTTTATAAAAGCATTTTTGTGTAACACACATTTAAAGTCTCCTTTTCCCACTACATATTTCTTAATATTCTTTTCAAAAATAGAAGACAAGGCTAACATTTTAGCTAATCTTAATTACAAATAGTAAAAAAGTCTCCTTTTACTACATTTTCTGGTCCAAATTTCACAATGATACTAAATAGTTACTTAGGTACTAATTAAAGAAGACATAAACTATAGCTATATCACAAATCCCTTACAATATGTGATAAGGTAAACTGCAAGGTTTTCTGTCTCCAAGTTTGAGAGAGAAAAAAAAGTAACCTTTTCTGTTACCATCTGTAGACTGTAGCTTCTAAACAAACTCTGTTTTTGGAAAATGAGTAATGGAAGTATTATCAATGCATTTTGATTCAAAATTGTTCTCAAGTCGTTGTTGCGTTCTCTACAAAGCCACAATTTGGCTATTTCATTTAAAAGAGTGTGCACACCTGTAGCTGAGTAGATTTTTTTCGAGTTCTTTAATGATACATAACCCTACCTCTCGTGTGACATCTGTGGCTAAGGCGTTGTCATATTTCTGGTAGGCTAACATAACATTTGACTGCCTCCCTCTGCATTCTTGTAATTAACTCCTAATATTAAAGCAGTTTCCATTTCTGGGTTCCTCAGCAAGCTGATTGAAAGGTGGTTTAATTGCACAGCATTGCCAAGAAACATGTTAGGTGATTGCTGGCTGTAGTGAGAGTTCATGTGAAGGTAATAGGAGATATCACAGGGACTAAGATTTTGCTGGCCATTAGCAGAGGTGACTTCAAAAAGCAAATGATAATTAGTGTAGATTTCACTGAAGCAAGTTTCCATCTGCTGCTAGTCACTGGATTTTGAGCTGCTCTCCTATTAAAGATTTGCATGTGTTTTCCTGGATTCTTGATGGAAAGCACACTTAAGGGAAAGGGGTATAAATCAACAAATAACAATGTAACCTGCAGAAATATAAATCTATGTAGATTAATCCGTGTTTCCTGAATTACATACTAGATTGTAATTCAATCAAAGGGTAGGGGTCTTGTGACGTTTATGAACATTTATGGGTAGTATGAGCGCTCAGATTAAATGTCAAACCTGGTATTCAGTTCAGAATCACGTATTATCGTTGTTCATTAATATATAAAAACAATTATATCCACTAAAATCCTCAATTTAATTTTGCTGTAATCTGTCTCTGCTGTGTCAGAGATGCAGTGCAGCTTCTCTGCCCCCTCAGATCATTTACAGGGCTCCACCAAATTTCAGCTGAGTCTCCTCTTTGACCGTGTTCTCCCAGCATGGCACTTGCTTCATTTGGCCTGCTCTGAACTGAAGAATTCTCTAGTAGATTATTGTCTTTTTCTTCCACTGCGGTTAAATTCTGGTTTTGATACTGAGCAGGTATAGTGCATCCAGGAGGAGAGGGGTGACAAGACTCTCCATCTTAGATCCAATTCACTGAGTAGGTTACACATGATCAATCTATGCCCTTCCCTGGTTCTGTATCAGTAAAGGGTGAAAATGTTTTGCGGCAAGAGCAGTCAGTTTATGATTATCTGAATCTGTTGCCAGTCCTCCCTGCTTAATGCAGTTCATCATTTGCCTGCTTCTTGCCAGTCTAGGCGCTGTAGGCATAACATTTCTCACCTTGGGCAGTACATTTACATCAAAGAGATCCTAAATCACTTTGTGAAAAAGGGAGCAGAATTGCTGTCCCAGTGTACTGTTAAGAAAAAGGCACTTGAAGCATGTTAACTCAAGCCATTTAGTGAATAAATTGTAAGAAGCAACTGAATGCCAATTGCAAAAATTACTTTGGCACCTAAGATGTTAATTTCATTGTAAGTAAGTGGTGTTTAAGCTAACAAAGGTAAAATATTCTCACCTGCCCAGGTGATTTACAGCCAAAATTTCACGGACTTCCAGTGGACTTTGACATGAACACCTAAGTCACATTTGAAAATTGTAGTTAGCCTCATAAATCAGTTACCTGCTTATATAATGTAACTCATATAACTGCATTTCACCATCTTAGCTCCCCATAAGTAGAAATTCTTCAGTGTTTAGGAGCCTTATTCTCATTAAACACAGGAGGGAATAGGTTCCTAAATATCTATAACATTTAGGCCTTGCTTGTCTCTTAGTCTTTGTGACTTAAATGAAATTTATTCGCAGAGCAAAGAAAGAGAAAGTGGGCAGAATCCAGCCACAATGAAGCAAGGGCAGGCTTAAGATTAGCCCCCGGCTATTCTGTCCAAGGGCCAAAACAGCTTCCAAGTAATAATGATTAATTAACACCAGGAATTCATTATGAAATAGATCAGTGGATTCCCTTTGTCCACCCCGCCAAATAGAGCCATACTGGCTTGAAAACAAACGACAGAAATATAGATGAGTAATTACTCTGTTTATAACATGGAGACCTGGGGAAAACGGTCAGCTTTCTTAGACTTCATTTTTTAATGTTATTATATAATAGTATATCTTGAAGAAATCTACTGTGTTAATCTAACATAATTAGGTTAAGTATGTCTCTAGTGACAAACAGCGCCATATGATAAAAAGTTTCGCCCCAGCATTTTAATGGTTCAGGTTCTGCTCATGGTTTCAATTAAGTCAGCACGACTGCACAGGGCAGTGAGAATAAGATTTGGCCCACTTCTGTCCCGCATACGTGTTCTGCAGTTATCTAACCTGGAATGAATCATTGTTTCCTCAGACACATCTTGCTTTTCCAATACTTTACATGGAAAGTTTTGTTTTCATGTATTTTCTTTTGAACAAAACGAGTAATCAAGTGCCCAGACCAATTGCGATCATTTAAAAAATTACAGCATTTCAGTTCTGGTGATTTACCAGATTCTAGTTTGCAGCTTCTAGTATATTGTGCCTGTCTAAAATCACCCTACAGTTTTAATTAGGTACGACTATCTTGTTCACTTCTTTTAGCGAATTTGACGGTAATGTTGCTGTAAGTCGTTACTCAGCACCTCCAGAGTCTCAGGCCATAATTTGTAGAATTCTTTGGTATCCATGTCATCAAAGTTGCTTGATGCTTTCCCTTAAGAGAACTTGGTTTATGTCGCTTCTAACAGAGCCAGACTCTAACCACTCGGCCTAAATTTTTCCATTCTGGGGTGTTTTTTCCCATGCTGGATGCCTACTGCTTCTTTTTTTTTTTTTTTTTTTTAAACTCTGGAGCTCCAAGGCACCGTCTTTGGCTCAGACCTCATCTCAGGTTCTTCTATGGACTGCAGCTCACTGTCCCAGCTGCCCAAAACCCTGAAAGAAATACTTCCCAACTGCTAGCCACAAACAGTCCTTCACATATAGTCTATTGCACATGAATCTGTGGGCTTCATGGTTACATCTTCAGGAGCAGTGTAAAAGGAAAATAAGAGAGACACACGTAGCAAAGGAGGTTTTTTTCACCAGAAGGATTTCCCTGTTGAAGTTCACCAGAGTAACAGATTCTTGAAAATAAGGTGAATAGTCACCTGCTTTCCACCAGCCTGATCTTTCATTTTACGGCACTTCAGCTTTTCAGTCTGGGCAGAATCCAACCTGTCATCTGTCTCATGTGAATCTTCCTTACATGTGGTAGCAATCAGCTTCTTTAAAGAGAAACTTGCTGTTAAACAGGGCCTCTCTGGGTGGCCTTTCCAAAGGACGCTATAAGCACCTTGTTTGCTGCTGCCCTGCAGTTTTTAAGATTTTCTCTTCCCTTTACTGTATTTCTTTCACCTTCCTTGTGGATGACCAGCCACTAGATACACACACATGCTTTCTCTCACACCATTCTCTACCAGGCCCATACTTCCCACAAATAATAGCTACAACTCTGAACAAATTTTCTACCTGCCTTCCCCTCTTTCTCTCCTGTGACATCTCCACGGTTTTCCTTCACTGGCTCAACTTAGGTTTGTATTCCTCTGAATATGTTTAATTGTTTTGAGGAATTATAGAGCTACTAGACAGGAAACAGTAAGTGAGGACCATGTCTTCACTTAAGTAGTGGAGTACACCAAGTGGATCCCATGGTCTTTGTCCACCATACTCTTGGACCCCTGATAGCAGTCTTCTGTAGAGCACTGTCTGGTCTGACTACCTGAATTTCTCTCAGCTTGGTGAAGGGGGGACAGGACTGATTTGTAGCTTTGCACGTCCTGGGGTCATCTACCTGTGTTTTCTGTGTCCAACAGTAGTTTATCTTCTTGTTACGATTCAGAGCATCAAGCTTTGATTCTTTTTGTCTATTTCTTCATCCCAGGTTAATATCTTTTTGAAAAGGTTTGTAGTCCTTTAGCCATTCTGCTTTCATGCAGCCATTTTTTTTTTCTTAGGGGTCTCAGGGTAACAAATCTGTCAAGTCCAAAAGATACTGTGTTGACAGAAGAAACTGAGACAACACAATTTTTCTGTGTAGCTATCAGCCGTAATGTAAGCATCCTCAGCCCTAATAATTTGCCTAACCCCTCTTCTGTGAAGGTCAGGATCAAGAAGGCGAGTTCTGTTTCAGAGGCTTGTATCATCTGGTATGACTGCTAAGAAGGATGCCATTCAAATCTGGCAGTGTTTTTCTGATAAGAGCATTTATCCATAGGAGCCACAAGCCTGTTTCACGGAGGCTGTTGAACAGCCACCAGAGGATATTTAGTCTCTGCTACCTTGGAATTATCCCAGGACTGAAAGGCTCTTCAGCCATTACCAGTTTTCTCAGCTGCATAGTTTTGGGGTCAGGTAATTTCAAAACTTCCAAGATTATGCAGTTTGTGACTTTAAAGCACTTTTTTTCTCTCTTGTGGGAACTGCTACTATCTGTAAGTCTCCTCGATCGCTGTTTTATATTGGTATCGTTTAGTGTGTTTATTGTAACTTAATTTCCTTTTTTTGTTTCTCCCTTTTCTTCTCAGATCGCTCACGATCAGTTTGTGGCCTTCCTCTGAAGGAACCTTTCCTGTCTCTTGTGTAAGTATTTCTACCAAACATTTTCTGCTTTTCATTGAGATGAGTTGTGCATTTTGTTCAAGTTCCATCCAAGTCAGCCCAGAGCCCTTGTGAACTTCTCTGTTGCTCCCCATGGGCACAGGACTCAATACGGAGTTTTTATTCTTGTGCAGCAGTGCAGGATTTTAATGTAGTGTGGGACTCAGACTTAGTAGAGTAACATTGTGATTGATTGATCTGGAATTCATGCATGCATTTCTGGATGACAATATGGAAGATTTCTGTTTTATTTGAGGATATACATGTTGCGATGGGCATTATGCTGTTGCACTCTGATTCAGAATAAAACACATAGTATTCCATGCTGTGCAAGCATAAAACAAGTATAGAAAACAGTCAACTAGCATTTCAACCTGTCCTTGCTGAAATCTGATCTTGTGGCCTGGGACCCTGCCTTACCTGCTCTTCTTACCTGGGTAGATTAAATATGCTGTATTCTCTTTGGGGATTAAAAAGCTGTGAGTGGATCCTTTGGAAAATGTTATGTAGGGTTTTTTTGTCACCTGGTCCAATTACTTGAGTTTGACTGCTGCTATGTAGGTTGTCAATTTGGTGACCTTTTTAATTGAAGAAAATACTATATGAATCTGGATAATTGTGTTTTAAGTCCTAGAACAGGAAGAACTAAAATTTTCATGGTTTAAGTTTTTCCTTTTTTGGGGGGGATAGGGATGGAACCTTTGTGAGAGTTTGTTATCGTTTGAGTTTTAATTTTGCCAGCTTCTGACATATGACAGTTTTGCGTATTTGGAAGAAAAGTTTGCATTTTGCTGGGATTCCTTCATACATATTGGCAGTGAAATCCAGTGTTTTTAAAACAATGAGGCTTCTTGTTGTGATATATAGGGAAATATAGCACTACTACTTCATAATATTTACTATCATTAAGTAAAGACAGACCAAAGATTTCCAAATGTCCACCAGCATTTGAAGCCACTGTCTTGTGATGTCCAAGCTGGAGCTGTTTAGTGAATACCAATTTCAAATTTAGGTTTAGAACTCCATGTCCAAATATGCCTAGACTTTGTGTTACTTTAGATCTCCATTTTGCAATTCAAGTTCATGTCTGCTGCCCATTCAGAGAGGAAAGTAGATGGCTCTTAAAATGCTGCTCAGAAGTTGGGGGGATAGGGAAAGCATAGCACAGTAAAAAAAAGAGCTCTTTCATATTTGGGAGAGGAATTAAACCTGCAAATTTATGTTCAAGTTGTGTTTTGATTGTTGAAATTTTTTCAAAGGGATGCTAAAGTGCAAATGGACATTCGTAATTCTTTCAGGTGCTTGCTGAAACAAAGAGCTTTTTTTCTTTTTTCCTGAAACTAGACCTAAGATATGTGAGTTTAAGATTTAAAGTTGACTCACTACTTTTGTGGTGCAGAAAGAAACAGCACACCTCCTTCTCTACTGCCCTGTGGGCAGAAACACCAGATATGCTGCTGCAGTGACTGCAAAAGATGATGTGACAATGCCAGCAACCAAGGAGATGTAATTGAGCTGACCTATCATGCCTCTGGTGTCCCCATATTTCTTTCCTTTCCCCTTTGCCTTTCATTATAAGGTGTCCCAAATCTGTAATTTACAACATGCTGTTCCAGTTCTGCTCTGATATATTTGCTACAAATAAGTAGGAGTCTATGCGCGTGCATAGCTCCCCATGGCGGTGTCAGGCCCGTGAGATGGGGGGAGCAGAGGCCCCCACAGAATGCAACATGGCTTATGTCTAATGTGACATTTATTTGACTCGGAAAGGCAATTGATTAAAGTCCCATCAACCCTTTGCCGTCATGTGTTATGTATTTATCCAGCAGGGACGGTTCATAAGGGCCCCTGACAAATCCTATTATTTTTGTTGTAGAACTTCATAATATCGATAAAAAGTGTTAATGACACTCAGGGACATGAAGCACACACTGCTTGTGCTGAAACTTCCTGCAGCAGCGGCAAAATCATTTCTGTCTGTGGCAGGGACCATGTGCCTTTAACATCTGCACAAAGAGGCCAGTTTGTCATTCTTCTGCCTCTGCAGTGCAAGGCGGTTTAGGTTGGAAGCAGCAAGCTGGCTTCATGGTAGATAGGTAGGTGTGTGGAAACCCCGAGCTGAAACCCCTCTCCGGCAGTGCTTTGCTGTGTGACCACGCATAAGTCGTTCCCCATCTGTCTGCCTTCATTTCTTGACCTGTAAAACTAGAGTCACGCATTTTTTTCCTTCTTTAAGTCAGGCTTATTCCACAGCCAAGGGCTTCTTTGTGCTCCTCTGTTCCCAACTTAGCAAGCTCCATAGGAGCCTCAGTTTATTTTAGTTTGTATCGTTTGTACTGGTTCTCTTCTTTCTCTCTGGAAGATAGGTCCTTCAGGCCACTGATACTCTGAATTCTTTTGGGTAACAGAGAAAGTAGAATTGGGACATTTTTGCATTAGAAGCTGTTAATGGTACCTGTCAAGCATGTATCTCATCTAGTGATAATAACTAATTTGTTCTGCCCTCTGCCTCAGTATCCAGAGCTGGGCTTTCTTCTCATATCCCTACCCACAACTTGCAATGATTCAGTCCTCTTCCTCCTCCTCCTTCTCCTCCTCCAGGTTATACGTGTCTGATTAGATGGCATCAAGGTATTGGAGGTGGAAGGATTTCATAGATAGATCCCCCACATGATATTTCCACTTAAGAGGAATACAATTAATCTCTGCTCCATTTGTATGTCCTCAGGAGTTTGAGAGATGCAGGTGAATTCTTTGTCAAAAATCAACCTTTTCATGGAAGAAGAGTCTTCTAACCAGTCTCAAGCCTTTCGTATTATCAACAGCATGTGACAGTATCAGCAATACTAAGGTGCTTTACAGTAAGATAGGTCACTACAGTAGGATAAATAGATAGAGTAGAACACTTCTTTTAGCTCCAGAGCACTTCTTATTCAGGTGGAACCCATACAATATTGAAGATTCATCCGCTGCTAACTTTGGTGAGCACAAATCGGAAATGCAACAAAGTGATCCAGATACAAAGAAGTTGTGAGACATGTTAACCTAATTCCATGATCATCTGTCCATTTCCTTGAAATAGTTTCTGATGTAACCGGGTTGTACTGAACTGCAGCATCATTCCTATTAGATTCAGCACTGATTCTAATCCTTGTTATTTGACATTCTGTTAAAAAAAAAAAAAAAGTAGAAAATAAAAGTGTGTCATTTATTCTTCAGCTTTATGAAGACGTATTTGGTCAAGTAATGATGACCTAAGGGAAGCTGAGCATCATCTTACTGATCTCATCATAGTTATGAGAACCATCCGTCATATGGTCAGTGATTTGTATGTCAAAAGACACCCAGCAGTATTACAGCCTGCCGGTTGCCAGTTTCTGAGGATACATATTCACTTTATCAAACATGATGATGCTCAAATAGCCTTTGATATCTATATATGTGTCCCTGCTGTTGGTACTTGTTCAGCACCAAACTGTCATCTGTTAGCACTCTGAACCATCCTCGTGAAACAGCAACTAATTAGCACTCTCTGAATCCCTTTATTTGGTTGGTGTACTTCGTATTGTTTTGCAGATGAGGAACAGCAACAGTGATTGCTACATCAGGAACAGGGAGGAGGCATCTTTTTTCTTCTCTGGTTTCTTAAGAAGCTCTCCATTACTTCAGAGAAAGATAATAACCTGCAGGTCAAGCTTATTCATGAATCGAAAATGAACATTTGCAAAATGCCAAAAAAGTCTAGATGTAATAAGCCTTATGTTTACAACAGCTTTCAAGAGTTAGCATTTTTCAAGAATTATCATAATTAATGTAATAAATAGACATGCAAATTATCCAGAAGAATCAGTTGATCAGCTTCTGAAAAGAAGGAGTTCTTGGAAGGGAATGGTCACCTACACAGCAATCTGAGACAGGAAAGGGATATTATTTCCTCAGCTTTTATGTGTCTCCTGAAAGAAGGGAATTTTCCAAAAGGAGAGAACAACATGGGCAGAGGCCCTTTATTTGGCATTTCCAAATGAGAACAGTGGCGAAATAGGCTCAAAGTAGCAGTGGAGCAGAAATTCTGCTCTCATGTGTTTATAGAAATCAAACTGTATAACTGGGAATGTACCTCAGGATGAATCACAGAATCACAGAATGCCAAGTGCCACAACTTCAAGGTTTATTCTTTATCTGAAAACATAACTATCAAATGGACTTAAGCAATGTTTTTACATGAAAAAACCTTATTTAAAACAAATCTGACAAAGTTCATCGTTTTGTTCTAAAACATCTTTAATAAAAATAGAACCAATATCCAGAAGACCAGAGAAGTAGCCAGGTTAAAACAAGGACAAAACTTGATACTAGTTTTTCACTCAAGCACTAATTTAAGTGTTAATGTTGAAATTATTTAACAAATAATAATGGCCGCGCATAGCTCTGACATTGATGTGTGGATTACAACAGAAGCATGTAGGCAACCTGCTTTCTAATTGCAATACCTACAAGATATCCACTGAAGCTGGATGAGTTTGGATGGAAGACTGGCTGGCATGACAGCTGAAAATGTCTCACCTTTCTGCCACTAGGCTTAATAGAGGTCTTTTTGTTCTGGGTTATTTTTCATCAATTAGCATAATATCATGTATTGAGTGATAGGGTTTTTTTTTTAATATAACAGATTACAGCAGAAGAAAATGGACTTAAAAGTAGACAGTTAAAGAACATAATATTTTAGATTTAGCTAGAAGAAAGGGATAGAAAGCAAAAATGCACTTTTGTCCCACGCTGGTATTATTTAATATATTTGGATGGAGGAGACCACCTTGCTGAATCAGTCGCAGCATTTCCTACATTAGTTTGAAAACCAACAATCAAAATATTAAGACAGTCCAGTTTGTTAGGTTTGAAATCAGTGAGCAAAATGGCACAACTACAGAGTGTAGCAGAGTTTTTCAGAATATTCCCTTTTAGCTATAGTAAATTATCTTCCAACTTGGGCAAGCACATTGCTATCCTACAGTTACATCACCAAATGTCTTTCTTTTCTGAAGTGTTTTGTCAGTCTTCTTCCTTATGCAGAAATCCTCTTTGATGCACCCTGCTTTAGCTTCATGATTTATACCTGTCTTCATAAAATGTACACACCAGATATAAGGTAAAAATGGTATCAGGAGCAAGTAGCACTGGAGGAGTAGTTTCTCTAAAACTGGATATCCAGAAATAGGTGGTTTCCCAAATGTCACCTCTTGATCAAAAGATCATAGATTTGACTATTGAAACTGGCACCAAAATACAAATACTCATAGAGGTCTGAATGCCTGACCGTGTCTCCTTGTTCATGCTGAATGTCCTATGTGTAGAACACTATGGTTGAAAATGAACTCTGAAGAGTATCATCTCCGCCTCCTTATTCTCTCCGCCTCTCCCACTTAAAAAGAAATGAAAGCTGGCTGCCATGTAGGTCAGCTGTGTGCACTCATTGTACGTGTCAAAACGTGTGTGATTGGTTTTCAGGCCGTGCTTCATGAAGGCTGTTTTACCTCTTGGTGTGAATGGGAACTCTTAGAAGATTCACAGTGTACTCAGAAATAATATTTTCTTCCTCTGAAGTTCTTGTTCACTGCTGCTTCTTTCCATAATTTTGGATAATATCATACTGAATATGGTTCACAAATTCAGCCCCCAGGTAGTGTTTTCATTTCATATGTTTGCATGCCCAAAATATTAGATTTTTGCACACCACTGAAAGCAAATGCTTTTGGATTTGAATAGATCTCACTCACATTCCATCATATTGAGTTTTAAGTTTAATAGAATAGCTTTATCAGTTTTCTGAATGCTGTTTTCTAATGTTTTAGCTTCTTAAGCATGAGCTTAAGAGCTTGATTTTTCAGAGACAAAATTGGAATCCCAACTTCAAATAGCATACAATTTAAAGGTATTTATGCTTCACCCGATCGCCCAAGTAAGGATCAGTTGCAACATTTGGACCTGGGTGTGTGCTTAAATTTCATATTCATCTGTGTTCACTTATCCTGGATGTCTGTTAAAGGGATTAATTGCATTTCACTTTTTACAGTAAATCCACTTTTACATAAAAGAATAAGATTGATGTGTTACCTTCTGGATACACTGCAATATACACTGAAGGTTGTGAAAGGAACCTACTATGTGCGATCAGCATAATACCAACCCCAAAGAATGTTGTGTTTCAGAAACTGTTTTTCAGTTTTTGCACTTAACAAATCCTTCAAGTTTTGGTTTTTAGTGCAAATTTCTTGTGTGAATGTCCAACACTTTTATAAGTCTTTTTGTTCACCAAGTATTTCTCCTCTGCATCTTATTCCAGCGGCATTTTGTTGGGAGGCAGGGTCCAGCATTCAAACGAGATCTAAGGCATTCAGCAAGGAGATGAATGGGCATCCTGTTCTGGGAATAAGAATATTTTAAAAGCACAAAAGTGAACTACATGTTTAATTCAACTGTACAAGTAAACTGCCGAGAGAGTTGTAGCATCTTTGAACGTCCCAAAGGACAGAACCATAGAAATAACACGGAGACATTACAGGTGAATGAGGCCTAAATATTTTTAGTGATTTATCAAAGTTGATCAATCCTTTTATGGCTGTTAAGCATGCTCCCACTTTTTCTTACTCTACACCCCCTTCCTTTGAAGGGCCTCATAAAGAAATATTACCCATTCCCCTCAAATCTTATTTACTAGAAGATTCTATTTTTTAAAGTAAAAAATTGTGGAAATGCAGACTTCACCTTGCCCAGTAATTCTTCTTTCACTACTGCCCCATCTCCCCTTCAGGTAACCATTTTCTCACCTTACAGTCCTTTTGCAAACCTTAACTCATCATCTGCCTTGTGATACTGTATCAAATGCTGTACTGATAGATTAAATTTACTGTGTTTCCTTTGTCTGGATAATCAGTTATCTGGTTAGTCTACTACTGTTTGCTTTGGCAAACTCATGTTGTGTTTTATCCCGTTTTCCATTTACCTGTGTGTCTCTTTCATTATTTTTCCCTTCAACACTTGCTGCACTCATGCTATTGAAGCTCCTGATGTTGCATCAACATCAAACAGGTGTAAGTGAGATCAGAATCAGTTTCAATACGCTGTAGGACAGCCTTGCAAAAACCTATTCATTCTCATGCCTGCAAAGTGTTAAGCTCTCATCTGGCATACAAATAAAAAATCATTTTTTATTTTTCATTGTCATTGTAGCAAAGGGCAGGTGAGCTGATTTTGAGCCTTGGCTGGTGAATGTTCACGATGATTTGCAAAAGGGTTTCTAGAGATAGAATCAGAGACATCTACCTGCACATGAGAGTGCTTAGACACTTGCATTAGCAAAACCTTAATGTATGTATCAGTAATGAAAATCTTAATTAAGAACGCTGCGTCATTGTCCATGAACACTCTTTCTTCCTCTGTGTATGAAGTCCTTTGTGTTTTGCAGCATCTACCTGGTCCAGACAGACAGAGCCCTTGATGAGTGTGTCTGGCAGATCTTCTGTTGATTATTAACAACCAGCAAATGGCAAACTCTTGCTCTTCTTTTGTCTTGACACTGACGCTCAGATTAGTACAGCGTACAGCATAATTTACAGCTTGTTTAGACTTTTCCTGTTGCTTTTTCCTCTTCATTATTATTTGTTGTGGGTTTCAAAATCCAGTAGCATTGATTAGAACTGAATTATGTAACTCAGAGTTGCCAAAACATGCACAGACACCTATTTACCCAAAAGTATACCTTTTCCTTTAGAAACAATACACTTGCCTCGGCCATCTGTAAGCACAAAATGTATGCTAATGGCATGTGAAGACTGAGATTCTAATCTCCCTAAACTCAGGAAATTTAGAGTTGAGGTTCCCACAGCAACCTTACTTCTGCCCCTTGCTTACAATAGGGTCTCCTACTGTATGATCCCTGGCCGTGGGCTTACCAAGGTGGATCCTACAGAGGGAAGACAGGGTGATGGGCAGGAACTGCTGAGTTTTTTCCCTGTGACTGTATTTCAGTGGCTTTTGTTTGTTGAGCACTGCCTGTATGTTTGATGTGGTTTGAAAGGCATTCAGAAAACCTCTCAAATTAATGGACATAGAACTAAGTTACAGGTGTACTGAAAAAACCCACAGATAGTGTAAGGTGTGCGCACACATGCACACACATATTTGTATGAAAGCCCCTCAGAGTTGTATCTTTTGCTTTTAGATGAGTCAGACTGTCTTCTCAGATTCACTGTCATGTCACTGACATTGACAGTTTCTGTGGACTCACACCTGCGCAGTAGGAAAGGTGAGAGCAGGAGGTACTGCTGTTTACTTTGAATGAGAAAAAGGTGTGGAGTCTCTTCTTGTCCATTCAAATCAGCAGCTGAGCCCACATAGAAATCTACACATGCAGTGACTTTGCTTTTGCAGAAATGTTGCATCTTTAGAAAGAGTTTCTTCAGCCTAATGGAAGAGTTCTTGCTGAGGCCGGTGGTTCATGCAAGGTATAAAGACCATGTATGCCTTTATGTTGTCATATAAAAAAATAGTTCTGAGCATGAAACCCATGTAAGCAAATAATCAATCAGACTATAGCTCCTGTTTCAGCCACCATATATATTCTCAAAACCAACACTTACTCCACTAAGACATCAAAACCTGAAATACTCCAGAGTAAATGAAGTTTTAAAGGAAATAGCTGATTCTTACCTGCTTGGTATCATGTCAGTGCATTTCTGTCTGGACAGACTATAAGTGAGGAACCATCCTCAGTCTGATTTGATGCCATTCGATACCGAAATGCAAAGATGCAATAATTAAAATTGTAAAAGTATGGAACACTAAATTGAATTCAGAATGTTTATGGAAAGCTACGGCCATCACAGCAGAGTGCCGTGTGTTGCGGGCAAGGGGAAAAGACATGGTTGTCCTTGTTCCACCTTAGGTGCCAGTTCCAAGATTTTTAGGCAGTACATAGACATAGATCTGTACTAGTAGTTGACGCATGATCTTGAAATCAGACCATGCCACCTACATGTTTTCTGACCTTATTGCCCAGCTATTAGCCTGCCAGCTGTTAAAACTCAGGGTAACCAGCCTGGGCTTGGAGAGAGTGGCCTTGAGCCACCCCCGTGGCAGACAGGGCTGCTGAGTGCCTGTGTCCAGCCCTTCCCACTCTCTCTGGAGTGCTTGAGGCCAAGCTGGGTCTTGTGAAAACACCAGGCGAGAGCTTTAGCCGTTCTCTGTGCTCCGCAGGAGTGCATGTGCATGTGCCGAGTCCACCATAGGCAGGCCTGAGTCTGGCAGGTCTGAGCCTACCCCAGCATGAACAGTGTCCCGCAGTCCTCCCTGTTACCGCTCAGTCACAGATTGCAAAAAGTAGTATCTTTTTTTCTTTGTTTTTTTTCACTGGTCACTTACACAATTGAGTGTGTACAGTTAGAAAACTGTGGCTCAGTGTCTGGGAGAATCTTTAGGAAAAGAAAAATATTTTAATATGGTAATAACCTGCTTATTTCAGAACCAAATGGTTTCAAACATGGCAGTGCTGCTACTTCTCTTTCAGGACTATATACGTGTCAAGTTTGATGTTTTAAAACAAAGCTGTGTTATAATTATACAAGTGTGTTTAAGAAAAAAAAAAGGCCTGTGGAAAACTTAACAGCTGGAAACTGTTTTTTACATACTTGGATGACTCAAAAACAGCTGAATGTTTTTTTGCAAAGCTTTACCAAAAATGTCATTTCTGGATTGAGACAAGGCATGAGAAATATCTGCTGAAAAGGTAATAGTTTCAGAAAGGTATAAGCAAATATACACAAAGATTATTTAATTCATCAACTTCCACTGTACGATCATTAATGTAATTCTAAAAAAAATAAAATAATTTGTATTTATATAGTTTTTCAAAGACTTGAAAGATCTGTACTAGACTTTAAGGAACTAAGCTTTGTAGCTGTAGTTTAATCAAATATTAATATTTATATTTCATTGGAATATCACATATTCAAACAGGAAAAACAAAGACATGGAGAAAAGTACAGGGCTTGCCAGAGTTCACACAGAAAGAGCGGATGACCACGGTGAGCAACGGCGCCTTGGGACGGCTCGGCTCGTGCAGCGTGGCTGCGCACTCAGGCACACTCAGCACCGGGCAGCCCCGTTTCAGGGACAGCCGGCTCACATGTGAAGAGCCTCGCTCACACGCCTGCCCCTGGGCTCAAGTACCCAGCTCATCCCTTCTCTCTGTCTCCCACTTCATTTCTGAAGGCAAAGTCTGCCAAATTCCGCTTGCTGGAATATTCAAGTATTGCCCCCAGTTACGAGCTACTCCTCCTTCTCCCGGAGCGCTCCTGAGGGCTGTCAAGGTGAGAGCTGTCACCGGAGACCAATTCTGAGGTCTTATTCAGGGCATAGTCCAATCTATAACTCAGTAACAATCATTTTACTGTTTGAAACCTCAGTCGGTGAATAAATACAGTTTTACTGCTGCTTAGTTTGGATGGTGAGCTGTATTGGAGGAAACTGCTCTTCTTTCATACTGAATTTTGTTTCAGGGTGGTGTGTGTGAAAAATAACACAAATAGGAGTATTTTTGGATGATCATCCTGAACAGTCAGCAAGAAGAAAAGTACAGTATGGTGAAGGGAAATCTGTTTGTAGTAAAAGCAATATGAGCTTGTGGTTTGCTAGCAGGACCAAGACATGAATTTTCACTTTAACCCTAGCTGTAAAACTCCCTCCGATGCTGTGGAAATCACTTGATCTCCTGTCATTGCTCCTCAGTTTCTTCCTCTCTGTATTAGTGGCAGTCATGACCCAGCTCACCAGAATACTGTTCCTCTAGAAGTTCAGTTATTATCAGAGGTTTTGTAGAGATGCTTTTCTAACCTAACAAGCCTAGTCCTTGTCAGTGTTCAGAGTGCCGTTGTCTTACTTTCCCGATTAAACGGGCTTTTATGGATTTCACTCTTTATTATAATAGCTTGGCAGAACCACCGATTCTGGGAGAGAGAGCAAGACTCAGTGCTGCCTTGTGCATTATGCAGGAGATTTTCAGTAGCAACCCCAGGTTAAGAATTCAGTGCTGGTATTTCAGGGGGACATAAATATCATTTCATTTTCTAAGCACCACAGCTGATCTGAGCGCCTTGAGAAATGGTAATCATGAGACAGACTTCAGCTTGTCACTTTTGCAAGCACATTTGCAGTAGCCCCGGATTAAGGTAGATTTGATGTGTGCACCTAAACTGTGGATTTACATGAAGAAGAAACTTGAATTTAGCCAGCCAGGAGCATCTGACTCCACAAATCTCTTTGACACAGCAGGATGCCATTGATCTTTTCTCAGTTTTGGTTGTGTGTCCCACATATTGACCATCTTGCTCAGTAGGAGCCTCAGTTTTGTTTTTCCTTTATCATTTCCCTTTTGAGGCATCTAGTGTTGCCCATGGTTCTGACAAGAAGCTGTCCTTGTGCTCTTGCCAAAACCAGAATCATACCCTAAGCCAGCCTTTAACTGGGCATTAGAAGGGAATTATGCTCTTGTCATTTTGCTAGCAGCATCACTTCCTCAGCTTCAAAAATAATGTTCTGATCCGAAATTTCTCCACTTTTGCATTAAAGTGTTTTGCAGTTCTCACACCTGAAACAATTCAAATGCTGAGCAGTGTTGTTGTGCATCTCTCTCCTTCTTGTAGGTATATGTGCTATGCACCAGGTGCCAGGTTTGTGGATCTTTTTATCAGAGCTCATAAGTTCTTTCTTTCCTGAGTCATCTTTTGTATGATTGTATGATTTTTAAATATTTGTTGACTAGAGGATGACATGTTGAGATGACTGGATAGAGAAAAGAGGAGAAGAATTAATAAAAGGCAGAAGTCAGGAAGTTGGATAGTCTGTGGGAGATAAATCCTTCCCTGGAGAAAGAGTTACATCCTCTAAGGCTCAGGACAGTTTGAGTATAACAGAGTTGCAGGCTGGCAAATTCTCTGCTTTCCTGCTAATCATTATGAACACAACTTACAAAAAAAACCAAAACAAACCACACAAAACCTTTAAATACAATTGCATTTAACTTCTGACTGCAGTAGGAGAAACAAACTAAAACCTAGTAAGCAGTCTTAGAAAGAAAGTATTTCCCATTATAGTCCATACAAGAACTGGCATCATTTAAATAGCACAGGTGCAAATGGAAGGCATTAAGGAAGCAACAGAAACTTTGCTTCCACTCCACTCCAGCAGGTTTTTGTTCTTCAGTGTAGCTGCCTTTGCAGGACTGCATCTTGAGCTGTTGCCATTTTTTAGCTGAAAGTTTTTAAGCTTTGTCACTGAAAAACAAAAGTGTGGAGAGGAAGCAATGAAATTTTTCCTTTTCTTGTCTAATTGAAACAGCAAAAGTGGTTTCGCTGTTCTGATGACATAGGCAAGACAGAAGGTACAGCCTCTCCATTTTAAACAACATAACTATTTTACAACCCACTTTGCACAAATGGAGCCATGGAGCTGGGCAGGATGGGTTGTGAGAGAAACAGCCTGCAAGGAGAAGCAACGCAATCTCTTGCACTTCTTTAACAACAATATGACCCTTGGATACCATATATACACAAAGTTTTGTTGAGCTTGCACGACAAGGTTGTGCTGCCCATTTATTTGTAACCCACCTATTTGTAAATCTTTCCTTCAGCCCGTTTACAGTTTGCCAAGGGATTTAGCAGAGTTTTGCAATCTCAGAAAAGTCTGGCTTGTCAGATGTAGTGTTAAATGAAATTGGTTTGTATTACAACAGGATTGGTGGGAGGATCAAAGTCTTGGTATAAAATAAAAGGAGTTATTTGGCTTCTGCATGCTGAATTGTTTCTATTTCCCTCCATTTTTTCATTAATATATTAATTTTAAGCTATTAAGTTCTCCAGTAGTGAGCAAAATGTTGTACCAAAGCAGTTATTGAAGACAGAATTGCCCCTTTAGTTACTGCAAGACGGGGCGCATGTTACTTGTATGAAGGGTCTCAGAAACTGTGGTTTTTTAAGGTTGATCAACATTTCATTTTAAAATCACAGAGGCATGCACCTAGACAACACGATATATCTGATAATTTTTGCTTACTCTGAAAAGCCTGTGGTCAGCTAGAAATTTGGTAGATTGTCTCTCAGGTCAGGAAGTAATTCTGGTTTCCAAATTTCAAAGCCAAAATCTGTTTTAGTATTTCTTAAATGTCAAAACAGCCCTCTGACCTTGAAAATTACTTTCTCTGTATACTTTTGTGCTTTTAAGTAGAAAACCGACCGTTTTCTTAGGGAAATGTTGTAGCCTGTTAGTAATCAAATCTGAGAATTTAGAGAAGTGACATTAACTCATCTTTTCTTTCCCTTTGTCAGTGCAAGAATGGGTGTCATTCATATCAATGGCAGGTGGAAGGAAGACATGCTAACCTTTAACTGTGCTTCCAGTTTATTATCCATAATGTACACTGTATCTTCTTGACTGCTCAGTCCTCACTCTGGAACATTTCAGACCACATAATAATAATAATAATAATACATGGGAGGACAAGTTTCTCTGCTGTGTATCCAATGAGACCTCCAGTGCCTTGATTTTGGACTGTCCCCTTCAAAGCATTGCAGGAAGGTAAAGGCCATATTTAAGGCAGCTGCCCAATTGCACACTTCTGTAACTCAAACTGATGATTCCTGACCCTTAATACGATCAGTTGAACTTAAATATGGCATTTGAGCAGCCTGTTTGGTTGACGTATCTCTAGTATTCTCTGTAAAGAATTCTCAGTTCTCTGTAAACCACTTCTCAATGTTTGGTGGTTTCCCTTTTGGAAGTATGCCCTTCTTTTATCCCTTCTGCATGCACCTCTTCTCACTCTTAAGTTTACAAAGCGGACATCTGTGTGGTGCCCCTTTCCAGCGGAGCAGAAGCAGCCTGTGGTTCTCCCTGTGGAGGAGAAGTGGCACAGGAGGGCGCAGAACGAGGCCCCAGTCTCTCCCGACAGTGAGCACAGCACATCCCCCCTTCTCCCGGTTGCTGCTGCTCTGCACAAAAGCAGCCTCAGATCCTTTTGGTTCTGATATGATGAACCTCAAAACTTCCTACGGTGTGAGCTCTGGGCCTCTTCTGCCTTGGTATCCACAGTATATAATGTTACTGCATTCTCCTAAGACTTTCTGCCCAAGGAGTTGCAGTTACTATCTAATTTTTAATAAATTAACTTTCCCTGGATTTCTATGAAGTAGGGAGGTCATATTTTCAGCACTTAGCTTCAGAGGAAACTGAGGCACAAGATGAATCACTTCTTGGTTTGACAGAACACCTGAGCACAAATTTATTTTAATTTAAGAGTCGTTTTAAGAGATCTTCTGATAAATCATTTGAAATGTCTGCCTTGAGTAGTCTGCTGAAAAGCATCTTAGAAAGAACTGTGTGGTCTTTATAGCAATCAATTAATTAGGTACCATTGTTAGCTCAAGATGGGGAAATCAAGGCATAACATTTGCATAAGGTCGTACAACCTGAGAGCTGGTGCTCACAGTAAAGCAGCTTCCTTTTCATAGTCTTCTGTGGTTACATTCCTTCCTTTACTCCCCATAGTTGATAATGTAAAAGATTGAACAAGGCTCTTTGGAGAAGAGATTAATTTTGGAGGTGTTAGCTGCAGTGTTACAAGGTGATGGTTATTCAGCCAGTTTACAATGTAGTGTTATTAATTATTAAGTATATTAAAATGTTAAAAAGTAATACCTGCTCAGTGATATGCCAACTTAATATAGAGCAAACACCTGCTACTGATCTGTAGTTAAATTATTTAATCTAGAACTAATCTACCATTCAAACCAGTTTCAAAAATGAAATAGTTATATCACTGAAAATAATTAATTGTTCAAACCCATAGGGCCAAATCCAGTGGTGATCTAAATGATGGGAGTGAATTACATGTCAGACACAACTCTATGGGAAAATAAGTAACAAAATAATGTATGTTGCCCCAGTTCTCTCTCATCCCAGCCAGTGTCACTCACTTTGGTTGGTAGGAATTTTTGTTTTGCTGGCTCTGCCCCCTGCCTCCTCCCTCCAGCATTCGAGTTCCAGCACTTTTACGACCATCTCACAGGGAAAGATGATAGAGGTTTGCATTTCTTTTTGCCCTGCATCCACTTATGCCCATTCCGCGACCTGGCACAGGGCTTGGGCCGTGGCTGGTCCCGCTGAGGAGTTTGGCTGGGTAGGGCTGCCCCCCACATCCAGGGCGGGGAGCTGCCTGCCAGAGCACTCCCAGTGACCTCAGTGGAGTTGCTACTGCTTCACCCTGATGTAAATAGGAGCAGATCTCAGGCCAGTAGACGTTGGTGACAAAGTGTTTCCAGCATCTCATTTCAGGAAAAATAGCAAGCCCCTTTGAAGGAAAAAAAAGCCAAACTTTTTTTTTCTTCTCTCTCACCAAATGCCTCTACCATACAACATGAAGGAAAGGAAGAGAAAAGCAAATATTCAACAGGAATTTTTTTTTTTAACCTTCTTGAAGAAAAAAATGCCCCCCCGACAAACTTAAACAACATGGAGCCTTGGAGCCCCACCTGCTGACTTGAGGAAATGGAGAGAAGGAACAGACGATGCCTGGTCCTGTGCCAGGCACTTGGCCCTGGGCTTGTAGCACTGTGATGTGGCACTTAAAGCTCTGGGGGACTTGGAGACAGTGTTACAAATGCAACGAAAACTCTCATGGAAACGAGCCTCTTAACAGCCTATTGAGCTGGTCTGCCATGGCCTCAGGAAATCCCCCTGGCTAGACAGGGCCTTTTTATCCACTACATTGCTCTGACTCAAAGAGAAATCTCATGTAACCTCCTTGACCAGAAACTGAGCGTGCATTTAGTCTGCAGCATAAGGCTTTGCAATTTCCGTATTTCTGGTTAATCCTTTCCCACCTCCCGCTCTGAAGAAGTCTGCCCTACCCTGCTTTGCTGTCTCACCTCATGTAGGGCCCAGCGCTGTAAGCACGTGGTGTGTCCTCGGGCTTCCCACTCTCCTTTCTTCATGGTCACATCCTTAGCTAATGTAAATTGGCCTAGGGCCATTGATTTCAGTGGAGATTTTAGCTGGTTGAACACTTGGCCCTTCAGTTCCCAGAGAACTATTCGTTTTTAATAACATCACAACTGATGCTACTTGTTTTCAGGCTCAGGACCATCTACAAGCGAATGCTTGCGTATTAATTACAACAAAGAGCAAATCTACTTGACATTTGATTTTGTTTTTCTTGTTTCCTTGCAAGCTTGAAAATGAGCTGCTTTTGCCAAAAAAAAAAAAAAAATAGAAATGCATTTCACACCTTTCTTTTTTTTTTTTAAACTTGAAATAGGACCCTTGAAAAAAACTGACATGTTAAACACCAGCAAGAAAATGATTATTTGGACATATGGCTCCTCTTCCTGAACTTTGCAGAGAGGTTAGATAACACTCTTTCACATCTTAAAAGACTAGACTCCTGCTACATTAGTAACATATTCTTATGTAATAATCCGGCACTGATGATGCTTTATCCAGTCCCAGTAATATAAGACTCATTTATGGTTTGGTCAGTTATGAGGGATTTGTTTTTTCACAGATTATCTTCTAATTTGTTCTTTTTCATTACTCTGTCCTGAAGCAGGATATAGAATAGACAAGAACAATGCACAAAAATACCTTGTGGCTCTATCTTTTAGCAGGGTTTTGCACTGTATGGATTGTTTCTATTCAACATTGCATGTTTAATAGAAAAGTAAAAACAAATTTTAAAACCCCGCTCTCAAATGAAGACCAACTCATCTGAACCCATGCATTTATTTCAGGCTGCTTCATAAAGCAAAAAAATGCAAGAATTAAAGTAAAGGCATCAAACCAGCTGAAATAATGAAATTTCATGGCCAGATTGTCATTAGCTTTGTTGCAACTGATGTTAGCAGTCATGTAAGGTCTACAGGTACTTGCAGAATGTGTAGTCATGTAGGAGAGTTGGCCAGGAAACAGGAATGCCTTGTGGTGAAAATACTTGAAATTCTGGAGTATGAGAATAAAAATGTATGAAACTTTTTCATAAAGAAACGAGTTTTCAAAAGGCCCACCTCAGTAGAGCTAATGACTCAAGGGCCTATGACTCCTCAAGTGGGTGAGGGACATGGAAGTCTGTTCCCTTCTAGGTCTCCCTCATTGCCCTCTTAATCATCAGGCTCTAGGATCAGCCTCTTTCTCCAGCTTTGAACTAGAGTTTCTATCCTGGACACAAGAAACTTCCCTAATAATATTTTCATTAAAAGTTATGTTTACCACAAGTTGTTTCATGTTCAGTGGCAGAACTCTGCAATGGAAAATTGTGGAATCACGGAACCCTGGAATAATAAAAATCACAAAAGACTTTCTTAAGTCACATGGATCCAACCCTCACTCCTGCTCAAAGCAGAGCCAGTTAGGATCAGATTGTTTTTTCAACCAGCTTGATTGTGTGTGCATGTATGTCCTTCTGTGTACCCGTTTTATAAGTACTTACATCCTACTGCACATTTTTGCAATAACTGTGTTTCTGAAATGTGAGGTTTTTAGAATAATTTTAGATTCTCTCTTGATAAGCAGAAGCCCTCGATCAGAGTCCGTCCTGCACAGGAATGAAGGTACAGCTGTACAGCAACTGCACCACACTCTTGCTGTGCCTGGTTCTGTCCTTTAGTGCAAGACCACTTTGTTTAGTGACAGTGGGCTGTAGGGGCTTATATTTGTCCCTGAAGTCATAAGGTAATGCTGTAACCAAGGACTTGCATTGACTATGCTTAGACTAAACCTTGTTCGTGCACAAAGGGGTGAGCTTAATTCTGCTACCCTGTATTTGTTGCTGCTCTCTGTTGCACACAGGATGTTCAACTAGATGGAGCGGTGGTCTAATCTGATATGGCAGCTCCTACATTTTTTGTCTTTTAAGTGCTTTACTTACATGAATTAATTCTGAAAACACTCCTGTGTCATTGTTATGATTCCCATTTTAGAGACTCTGTGTCTAATTCCTAATTATACTAATTCTTCCTTATGCTGGTGAGGTTCCAGGCCTGTGAAAGGGTCTCCCAACTCAGGGAGATGGATTGCAGAAATGTCCAGGGCAAAATGAGAGTTCATTGCCCTGTAGCAATTCTCTGTTTCTTTAAGGTCAGAGAGAAATATTAAAGGATGAGTATAAAAGAGGCTCTGTTGATTTGTACTAGAGACTACACAGCAGTTGCATAGCTCAAGCCTGTAAGAGGTGATGTACTGGCCAAAATGAAATTATTGAGATTTTTGACACTTCTTTCACTGTGGCCACAGTCTCATCAAAAGGAAGTAAAAGCCAGCTCTGCTGCCCCTTCTTTTCCCTTTGTCAGAATACATTATTGGAGAATTGACACTCCACTCCCACCCCCCACAAAACCCAACAAACCCAGAATGAGAGACAGTAAACCTGAGGGAGGGAAGGAAGAAGAGACTGAGGCTTGCCCAAGAATGAATAACAAGCCATTTAAAAAGTAGTCATTATGTGCCGAAACCAGAAGGGTCTTCTGTCTTTCTGTATGATAGAACTACCAGTGAAATGTATTGCAAGATAATTAGGAGCAAACAGGCAGGAAAAATGAGTGATGCACTACTCTTCATTTCCTGAGCTGGTCTTGTTCCAGCCACCTTGCAAACCACAGCTGTGTCTGTGGAAAGGGTGGAGGTGGAGATCAACCCTATCTGTGTCTTCTTTCCTCACAGCTTCACCAGCCCAAAGACATGATGTACAATCATATCTGCTGCAGAAAAGAGACAGAACTCTACACTCTCCTCTAGCTCTTTGGCTTCCCACTCTATTTATATCCAAGTCTAAGAGAGAAAGTGGTATATGCGGAAAGAGGACCCTTGCAGCTGTCTCTCAGACAAAACTAATGGTTGGACAGAGAAGCCAGAGCCCCTCAGTGGATTATAGTACACTCATTATTAAAGATGAGATTGATGGTAACACTGATTTCATATGCTTATCCTAGTGGGGAGCAAGAAACGTTTAAAAAGTAAGATGGACCAACATAATTTCAGAAAACAGTGTCATTATTTTGGTAGGAATGTCACTATTTTGGCATGCTGAGGTTGTACAACTCCCCAGACTGCTAGCAATACTGTTGTTCTTACAAAGGTTTCGTCCTGAATGAGCAATATGAAAATAATTGCAATTTTTACTCAGCATCGAGCCTATGGAAAAGCCTACAGAAACAAGACATTTTAGATGAGAAAGACTGGAGGCAGAGGCACAATACCTGTCACCTCCAAATGCGGGAAACAAGATTTGTGAATGTGTGACAGGACCAAAGTCAGCAAGAGGGGATATATAGCATGTTTCGCGTCAGCATTTAGAACAGAAGTGGGGCAGCCATCCGCTTTAAAGTTCTTCAAATCAAAATTATAATTGTCTTCCCATGCAAGTATGAGAGAAAATTAAGCACCCTGAGATACTTACGCTTCTTTCAAAAATCGTAGAATAAACTAGAATAGAGTAGAGTAGGCTGAATATAACACTTGATGCTGTTTAAGTCATTTTAATTTTGGATCAGGGATACATACATACAGCAGTATGGATCATGCTAGAGGGTAGAGAACAAGGTAGACAGTTAATGTTTTCAGTGTTTAAAAGTCTTCTGATGCCTTCACAATAAGCATCCATATAAACGTACACAAAACATGTCACCTGTGAAAGTCACCTCTTCATTTAGCTGCTGTTAAACCAGTGATCAGCTTTCCTTATTTTTGTTGTGAAAACACACTTTTGAAATGTTACTTTTCATCCCAGTGCAGCTGGAGAGGAGCAGAGGCAGGAGTCTTGCTCTTCTTGTTTCTTCTCATCCAGGATGTTTTACAGAGTTCCCCTAGGTTGCACTGTTGCTTTTCCAGTGAAGGCCAGGGGATTGCACTGGTGCCCATGAGGGCATGGCTCACTTTTCAGCAGCTTATTGCTGGAAGTAATGTGCACAAAAAAAGAACAAAAACATGTCTCATAGTCCAGTTTGCAATATTTTCATTTTCTAAAAAAGAGAGGCCCTTCCACAAAATAGGCCATTCTATTTGGATTGTCTAAGAGAGAAAAAATATGGAGCCCCTCTGATATTTCAATCTATATTTCCCTATTGCCAGCAAATCTCTGAAAGGAATTGCCTTGGGAACTGCACAGTGTCAGTACCAGGTGCTTTAGGAATCAGTCCTGGACATTTGATACAGTTTTGTATACAGGGGAACTAGTTCTGGTAATCCAAGCAATAGGAAATAAGCTTGTTTGTTTTGTCCCAGAAAATCAAATTGTGTATATGACAGAAATGAACTAGGTTAGATGCAAGGCATGGCACCTTTCTTACCTTAGCATACAAAGGTATCTACCAAGCATAGTGGTGCAAGTTAGGAATGATTGTATACCCAAAAGATAAGTAGGGAGTACATTTCTGTAATATATGGACTTTTCAGTCTTTTTTTTCTGATTTCTTATGTACAGAATGATAATAATATATTCACCCTCTCCAGCATGCTGTGCTGGTTTACATCTCTGAACAAGAAGCACAGACTCACAGCTGTTTATGAAGACAAGCCAATAAATCTAGAGGAATATATTTATATAACTTATCCTGAGATTAGATAGTTAAATGAGATTTTTTTCAGGTAGACAGAGATCCTTCATTGCAAAGGAACCAAATTCCTCTCTGTGCCACCCACATCAGTTGCTTTTCCATTAACGTCAGCTCATGTCGGCTGTACAGAGTGCTACAAGTTGCACTGCAGAATGCTTTACATACATGAAAGGAGCAAGTACTCTGCCATTTCCAGGTCCTTCCCAGCCTGCTGTTGTTTTCTGTCCAGCTTTGGGCTGGCATTACGTGATGCATGTAGAAGTCGGACGGTGAGGAGCAGTTCTGGTGGCTTTTCCTTTCAGAAATCCTGCCGTTTGCCAGTGGCAAATCCAAGTACAGTTCTCAAATATCTGTTTCAATTCTGTAGCCGCACTTTCTTCCTATGGAGTGAGTATCATACACCAGAGCTTGAAAGCTTCTGCAACAGTGATTGCCTTTTCCAGAGCAAATGGCAAACTTTATTCTAAAGTGATCAGCCTGAGCTTTCAGTTCTCGCTTTTTTGGCTAAACCTCCCTGATGTGCACAATGATTTATATGACGGTAGAGCAAGCAAGACAGTGCAATGCAAAGAAAGAGATCATCATCATGTATCTAAATTAAAATCCATGATAAAGTCTCAGGAGGGGAAGATGTTGTACATTTTTTGTAGAAGCTCTTGGCCTTTTGCATTTAGACTCCAGGTCTGCTCTTGGTTGATATTCAGATAGAAAGCAGGAAATCTTTGACCTGTGTAGCTTCTAGTAGGAGGAGACCTGCTGAGAGCAGGACTTAACAGTAGCACTTTCTACATTAAGCGCTATCAGAGATTTGGGGATGACCATATCAGGAACACATGCTAATAAAATATGTGCCACATAGTAAACTCACCTGGGTGAAATGCTGTTCCTCCTGATATCAATGGAAATTTCCTTTTGACCAGGGGTTGCTATGGCAGCAAGCACTGGAAATGAGAACAAGGACATTTTGATATGTCTACACCGTGGATTGCAAATTATGATACCCGAGTTAGTTTTAAACAGTCTTGCAAGAAGCGGTCTAGTTAAGGCAGCCTGGAATGCCACGTGGCCTAATTTACCATGCTAAGCAGCTTGCTTTCCTCTGCACGCAGGGTCCATCCACGCCTAGGGTAGAGGAGAGGTGAAGAGGCATCTGAGGCGATACTCATTTTAGGAAAACGGGATGAGGAACAGACTGTGACAAGGAGTAGTGTAGGGCAGGGGAAACAGCATGAGAAGAAGGAGCAAGCTAGAAAGCAAGAGGAGCAGCAGTCAACTGAATGGAGGGGATGGAAGCAAAACCGACAGTGACAGAAGAGATGCAGGTTTGAGGGGCCAGGGCCCAATTCCCATGGCAGTGCACTTTGCTTTGCTCCTTGGAAGTCAGCCTAGGGCTCCTGACTCTCAGCATTTTCATTGTCAGGAAGACACCGTCAAACCCCTAGATGAAGGATCCTCACACTCTTCCAGCACCTCTTAAGCACGGTTTTACTCGTGCTGCCAATGACGCTGCCGGCTGAAGTGGTGAAGTTCTGTATTACAGCTCGGCAGGTGCTAACCTGCCTCAGCATCAGCAGCAACACGGAACAGCATTTGATTTTTAAGTTGACTTTATAAGAAAACCCTGAGAAATTATATTGAAAATGCATTACTGTAATGTTAATGTTACTAAGTCAAGCACTTAAAACTTAGGAAATGCCACAGTTAATGTTGTCTGTGTAACCTTACTGAAGGCCCCTTGTACCATTACCATAGCCTGTAATTACATGACTGCACACTGTTTCTTCCACTGAACCCCTGCATCAAGTGGTCAGGTCCTCTGCATATTTCATTAGAAACACAGCCCAGAGCTGTTTTGCACCCTGCTGGATTATTAGTTTGGGACTAACCCAGGGAAGAAAAAAACTACTTGTCTGTGTCACTGTGCTCTACAGAATCTCCACATCTGTAGGAAAGGAGTTGAGGCCATTGATGGCACCATATTTCTCTGAAATCTCCTTTTCCCTTCTTTGTTGGCATTTTACCTCCCATAATCCCATAATATTTCAAATGGGAGCAATTCATATTTTGGGGAGGCTGGGGAGACAACTCATAAGTAGCATTTAACAGACCTCATTAAGTTCAATGTCCCATTTGCTTCTGCAGTGCATCCCTCTCCTATTGACCCTGGTTAGTTCTTCCTGTAATCTGTGCTGAGTCAATGGGCCTCAGGCAGATAAGCAGATGGGACACAGCCACCCGGAAAGTGGCATTTTAAAAGGTGGAAAAGGGCAGGAACCCGCCTTTTCCCATAGCAGAGGGTGATAGAAGGAATGAGTAATACTGATACCTCCCATCATCTCTCTGTTAACGGCAAAGCACATAAAAAACAGTGCTAGCTTTTCCTGGGGATGTATGTAAAAAAGATGGTGAAATTAATATAGAGAAGTTGCTAGAGCTTCTGTCTATCTTTTGTTTCTTCTTTCTTTAAGCATTTGTACCCAAAATGCAAAGTGAGGGGGAAACCCAGCACTCCTCTCGAAGGGCAGCAGCCAGCCATGCTGTGAATTCCTTCTCGACTTTCTTCCCATGCTTTTAAGAGATGCTTGCACGTTAGCCATGCCTATTTAGAAGTTTATATACAGCAGATGTTCACGGAGCTGATCAGAAATTACGGATTTACTGCTGTAGCTGCAGACCTATATGAAATACAGAGAATGTATTTGAAACACACAATAAATTCACATACACCCCCTTGCTGCCATTTGCTCGGGAGGGGACATCAGAACCCATGTGCCCTGAAACCCAGAGCAGGTCTCCAGTGTCTGACAAGGGAAAGTTCTGGCGGGGTAGCAGGTGTGATGTCTGGAGGCTAAACCTGCCGGCTGCTCCCTCTCACAGCAGCGTGTTACCTGCCGCCTTCCCTCTGGGGGAGAGAGGCTGCCTGCCCCACACCTTTTTAGAAGCAGACTTTGCAGAAGTGTCATAAATCTCTGCCTTGCCTGCCACACAGCACTGCTGCTGCGCAGGTTATCGCGAGGACTCATCCATTTGAACTGTACTTCATTTGTCGTCCCAGGGCAGAAGGGATAGATTGCTTCACAGCCTATTTTGGGGTATAACTTCTCCTGCTCTCCAGGGCCTGGGACTTGTCTATCCCCATACCCAGCACTGCCTTTTTACAGCATCTCTGTATGCAGCAGGTACTCGGTTTGTCTGTGTCTGTGCAGACATCCATGGCAAGAGTGTGCTCTCAGTGCTTGTGTCGTTCCCAAATCATAACATTCTGGTGATCCATCAGGAAAATTCAAAGAAGGGCAGCACGGTCTCGCTTTAACCGAACCGAAGTAGCAGGCAAACCTGCGCTCCCTTCCCCACCCCACAGGACAGGTAGTGTTTGAAGACTGCGGGAAGGTGCGGGTGTTTATTTCGGCGAGAGCTGTGGTGGTGTGTAAGAAAGAGAGGGAAGGGATCTCCCAGCTTTTTGGAGAGGGCCTCTGTATAATGCTGTTCGAATCTGTACTTTTTGTTTGGTGCTAAGTTTTAATAGTTATCCTTTGAGGATTTTCCCTGCGAGCTTATCTGAATACACCAACAGTCTTTTTTGTAATATTCGCATTTCCCCTTTGGTTCAGCCGAGCCCACTGACAGATCATTCAAATTCAATTGTTTTATGTCTAAGCCGAACAGCTAATTAAAGTAGGGATGATTAACCTGACTGGCAGTGTCGCTCTCTCTCCCTCGCTCTCTCGCTCCCTCCCTCCCTCCCTCCTGTTCCAATCAGTCTTTTTCTCACACTCTCCCTCTCTCTCTCTCTCTGTCTTTTGCTCTACTGTGTGTGTGTGTGTGGTGTGTTTTTTTCTTCCTTTTTTTTTTTTTTCCTCTCTCCTAAACGTGGTCTGCTTGCTGATGGCAGAATGGCACTCGGAGATTTGTGCATTGTGTCTGGTTTCCTACGGGCAGGCTGACCCAGTGCCTCTAGGGACTTATCAATAGACCACTCAGAAGAGACAGAGACAGGAGAAAGGAGGAGGGGTGGGGGGGGGTGGGGGGGGGGAGAGAGAAAGAGAGAGGGAGAAAGAGAGAGAGAGAGAGAATCAATATCAAGAATAGAAGGAGCTCCGAAGCCATTTTTTTTTTTTTTTAAAGAAGTATCAGGACTTGGGAAGAGGGTGACAAAGAAGGTTTTTCAAAGAGGCAGTGGAGGAGGTTCTAATAAATTTGGAAGGAAACAGTTCCCTGTCTTGGGAAAAAAGGAGAACTCCTGGCTGATTAGCATTCACACCAGGTATGAGATGTTCCCTACCCCTTATCACTGTCGCAACCGAGATGGAAAAAGCTTTTTTTTTTTTCTTTTTCCCTCTTTTTTTTTTCTTCTTCTTATTTTTTCTTTCCCCTCTTCACCCCCCTCCTCTCCCCCCCCCTCCCCCCCGCACCTCCTGCTCTTTAAGGAGAGACGGAACGAGCGTTTATTTTGGGAGCGGGGGGTGGCAGTGGCCGGGGGAGCGGGAGCCGTGGGCATTTGTGTGCCGGGAGGAGGGAGAATGGAAGCAGGGCGGGGGGAGCGGAGCCGGAGTGTGTTACTGTGTCTCCTCTTTGTGCACCCCTGGGGGGGTTACCCAAGTTCATTTCCAGCAGGTGGATTTAGACAGGGAGTTACTTAACGCTTGACCGCCAGTTTTGAAAAAAGAGAAAAAAAAAAAAAAGGGGGGGAAAAAAAAAAAGGGACTTGCTTCCTATGTCTATTAAAGGAAGCTCCAATTTTTTCCCTCTCTCCCCTCTCTCTCTCTTTCCTCTCTTCCTAACCAGACAGCGGGAGGGTTTCTGGCTCCTCGCCAGCCCAAAAGCCTCTAAGTGTTTTGCACTTGTTTCAGGGAGCCCGGGGATTTTTTTCAGCATTTTCACTAGAGAACAAAGAGTTCTTTACAAAGGAAGGGGGAGAGCGAGCTTAACGCCTGAGATATGTTTTTCTATTTTTATTAGGGATTTTTTCTTCTCCCCCCCCCCCCCTTCCTAAAAAGAAAGAGAGAGAAGCAAAGCACAGAATGTGTGGCAGCAACAAAATAGATTGAAAGGAAATGCAGTTTCCTTACCTCCAGATTATAATTTGGAATTAATAAGAACAGGAATGGAAGGGGGACGAGACCGAGTGAGTTTGATATGTCGTTCTTTTCTCCCTCTTTTTTAACTCTCTCTTTAAATTCAGTTGCTGTTTTGCCAACTTACCTAGCCTCTATTTTTTCCCTTTTTTTTCCCCCTGTTTTTTTGGCATAGAAGTTGTACTGCAAACAGTTTCTGTTTACTTAAAAATTAAACAACAAATTCTTAGTGAGGGAAAAAAAGAGGCAAATGGGGTGGTTTCAGTGAAAAAGAAATAAAGGAGTGGGAACAGAAATCTTTCACTTTCTGTCACTTAGAAAAAAAGTTGGTAATGGCTTGTTGAAGCTAGGATCTTAAAATACAGATGGGGCACTAACGTCTGTGTCCACGGACCCAGCTTTTCCCTAACCATCTGTCTAAAAGTCACCTCTCATTGGCAGCCTAAATGATTAGTTGGAGCTCAGGGATTTTTTTGTTTGTTTGTTTGTTTGCTTGTTCCTCCTGTTCAGTGGGACCCTCTCTCAAATGGCTCCATTTCCCCTTCTGAGTTTAGTTCTCTAATTGAGACCCAAATTGAGGATTTCAGGGTAGACCTCCTTGCACTGTAGATTTTTTGTTCTTCTGAATGTATTTCTTATAGATCCACTCTTTGTCTATTTGTACGTGGAAGAGGCACACGTAATATAAAAGGGAATAATGCATCATATTTAACGAGATGTTTAGATGGGAATTTTATTGCATATAGTGTATAACATACAGGATATCTTCTCTACAGTGTCTCCTGTATAATGGTTAGGATGTTTGAGAATATATACTGTCACAAATTCAGTAGCTTAAGGAAGTGCTTTCTTTAGCCAAATTCTGCCTTCCTTCCTTTATTGATTTGTATTTTCCAGGCTTTGACAAATTACCAATCTGAAAACTGCATCATGTATCAGTGGTACAGAAAAAAAAGAGAGGAAGCTATATATTATATCCCCCCCTAAGA
This sequence comes from Patagioenas fasciata, assembly GCF_037038585.1. Lineage (NCBI taxonomy): Eukaryota > Metazoa > Chordata > Aves > Columbiformes > Columbidae > Patagioenas > Patagioenas fasciata. Next base: position 74,855,315 of record NC_092520.1, on the reverse strand, counting down.
ATCATAAGCACACAGTATATAGAACTAGATCAAATTATTATAGAGTTACAACGATTATTTCTGGATGCAGGGCATTATTACTACAGTACCTTGATTTTTATATTCGTGCTGCAGGCTTCCCTCAGAAGAGGTCGTCTGTTACGGCTACATAGGTATCACATAGGTATCTGTGGCACCATTTTTAAGCAACATCTATGCGTTGTGTTAGTGTAGATTGAGAATTAGTCCATTTACATCTCCTCATAGGATGAAGGGGGCAGAAAACTATCCTTGGGCTCTGCCTGCGCCGCTTTAGGAATACCACTGCCCTATAGCAACAAAAAGTCCTGCAGGATACAGCCCGTCCCTCGCAAAAGTGCAGGGAAATGGTCCACAACAAGTGAAATCGTCAGGTAAAACACAGTTTTGTTTTCGTACCAGTTATTGAGACTGGGGGCTTGCACCCCTCCGGCTCCGTTAGCCAGGGCTCTTCCCTCTCCAAAGCTGCGGTGGGCACAGCTTGCCCAGCAGAAGTTGGGGGTTGCGATGGGCTCAAGTCCCACACTCTGAGTCCAGGTACCTTCGCTGCAGGTAACCCAGGTGCTCTGCATTTCCATGGGCAGCAGCAATAGCGGTGTTGAGTCAGAAGGACTTTGCGTGCTCCCCAGTTTAATGCAAAATGCTTGAGGGAGAGGGATGGACCACCAAAAAAAGCTGGTCGTTCTGTTGGCAAACATAATGAATAGAGGAACTTTTGGCGAATTACAGATGCGTTTCTTTTATTTTAAATCCTTACTTTCCTCATTCCTCCAAAGAGTTTTCCCAACTCCCGGTGTTTTTCATGGTCTGACTGTTTTCTGTGACTTTCCTCTCTTGCTTTCTCACTCTCCAAAAAGGAAAAATATAAAAAATCACAGGAAAAGTAAACAAAAGAGCACAGAAATGGGACTTGGCCTTTGAAGTTTTCCGTAGGACAAGCAGTCTCATTTTTTTTCTGCCTGCGTCTCCCCCCCCACCTTTTTTTTTAATCTTTTAAAATGCTTTTGTGAGCATTTTGTATCTGCAACCATAGAGATGGTGACAGAAGAGGGAGAACGTGACAGACCTGAAATCTAGATTTAGCCCCCCTCAGTCTCAACTAGAAGGCATCTTCCAGCGGTTGTCACTGCTTCCAAAAGTAGGGAGAAAGATGATAGCTGTCTTTCGGGGACTTCGCAGACCTGACCTGAGAGTAGCACATTCACAGTACAGGAGAAAAGAGAGGGGGGGGAAAAAAATTTTAAAAGGGAAAGAAAAGCTCTTTGAGCAGTAACACACTGGCTCTTTCTTCCTGTAGGCAATCCGCTCCAGCTCCTGGCGACGTGTCCTGCACTATCAGATATCATATGACTCTTTATTTGGACTCCCGTTAGCAGTATGGGCCTGTTAGGAGGCTGTTTGTTTTCTTTTCCTTTCATTTCCTTCTCCCCAGCTCCCCTCTATTTTATGTGTACCCGTGTGAGCATATCCCTTTTATAATCTCTCTTTTTGTGCTGAAGCTTTATAGAGAAAAAAAAAACACAACAAACAACAAACCAAAACAAAACCAAAAAAGCCATAAACCTTAATCATTTCCCAGGGCTTTTTTTAATCCTCTGCCAAAACTGAAGTTCGTTGTCAAGTTGAAAAAAAAAAATAACACCTTTCGGTTTTATTTATCTCTTTTACCTCTTCCTTCACCCTTTCTGGCACTTCTCAATGTGTCCGTACATACACGTGCATGGTCCCTATGTCTCCCTTGCCTGAGTGCGTGAAGTTGGGATCCACCTGTGTCAGTGTAAGGAGGAGAACAGAGCTGCCTGCTGCCGCCCCTGCTACTCTGTGCTGTTCCTTTCACTTTCATAAACTTTCCTCTGTTTATTTATTTCATTTGGACACCTTCTCTGCACTGATTTTGAGAAGCTGTCCCTGTGCTGGGCTTTTCTGCATTTAGATGAACGAACGAGGAAAGTTAAGGCTGTAAGAAAATGAAATATTGTACTGAAGGAGTAGGGGATGAAGTGTGAGGTGGAAATCAGACGTGCTTTGTGTGTGCCACCCCTAAAAGTTTCCCGTAGCAGAACGCTGATGCCTAATAATAGGATGGAGGGAGCCAGACAGCAGCTAGCAATCAGAAGTGTATAACCAAGTAGCCTTATGGCAGCAACATTTCTGATACCAAGTCACATTTTAGTTAAAGGAGGTGACTTTTTTCCCTGTTTGTACTGTCTTTAGCGGTACATTTTTTGGATAAACGCCGCTGCAAACTTTTTGCCCGACAATGCGAAGTCACTTCAACAGAAATGATGAATTGCTAACAAACGTATTAAATTGTTGCAAGAAAAAAAGGTCTGTCTTTCCATAAGAGAGGTAATGTTCTGTTTTCATACTTTCCTATACAATGCTTTCATTTCTGTTTTTGAACTAAGGTTTTATTTTGACAATTGTTAAGAATTGATTTATAAAGGTAAAGGGGGGGAAATCCTTAAAAACATTCCAAGACAAGAGGGTTTGAAGTGGGGAGATTTAGGTTGTCTAGGAGGAATTTAGAGTGTTTGGTTTTTTGTTTGTTTGCTTCGGTTTTGTGCAACCTGAATTGTAATACGCTTTGGCAAGCAAACCAGAAAATGAGCTTTTTACACAACTTTGCTCCCTCTGTAATTACTGCCATATTTTTGTGGAACTCGGTGTTTTTTTCATCTGAATTTGGTAAGATCATCAAAGCTGAAATCCTGTTTGCACTGTAGAGACACAAAGGAGTTACTGACACTTTCTGTCAGAGCTGGATGCTTTGGCTGGCCAGTCCTTCCACCAGCTCACACTGTTCAGCAGCCGGCGGTGCCCGGGCCGATCGCCACGCTCCAGGGGAAAGTACCAGCATAATTTGTATACGCGATTTATATACATTTTGTGCTAATATTCCTATCAGCATAGCTGAAGGTCTATACGTTTTAGTGTTTCCTCTCTGGTGTATACTTAGACCAGTGTATAAAAGCAGTCTTGTGAGTCAAAACCAGATTAGAATAGTTTTTGTTACGAATCCAGAAGCAACGGTGTTTTGGTCATTCTGTAGGTGTGTGCAACCACATCGAGGTCTCCCTGTGAGGTGGTGGTGTTTCTTATTTCTTATCTAGCTGAGACACCTTCCCACTGAATTCAGGGCAGGTTTTCTGGAGAAAGGGTTGATGAAAACCAGAGCTGGAACATCAGGATTTAGGGTGATCCCCTTGAATCAGTGTTGGAAACCAGACACCCCAGGATGTGTCCTTGCACAGCACAGCATCCCTCTGTAGCACGCAGGGCTCACTCGCTGTAGTGGAGATGCTGGAGCTGAGCTGACTCCTACAACCTGAAACTTTATTTATATATGCCTCCAGTTCTATCTGAATATTACCAGTATCTCTTCTTCACTCTCAACCGCAGACCATTTCTTTTTATTTAGTTTTATTTAGTTTTTGCCAGTCATCTCTTTGAACAGAGACAACATTTTGAGGCTTCTTTCGTTTTGTCTCTTCCTCTAGCAACTTGAAACCAGCTCTGTTTTAACATTTTGTGCTTACACACGTTCATGGTCCTGAGGAAGGAAATTTGGGTTTGAAATAAGTATTATGAACATTTAAAAATGACATGCTGTTCATGCACGGTACATGATGTTCCCTGTTACTCTGCGCACGCTCCGGTGCTCTGAGCAGTCCTAGCTGTGGGTATGTATTTGTGTGTTCGTTCTGGTAGCCGCCGGGGAATTTAAGTAAACAGCTCAATGGTAAGGCTGAAGTTTGTGAGTGATGTAAGAGCGAGGTAGAAGGCCTGTCTCAAGTTTTTGACAGTTTCAGTGGATTGTTGCTCAGCATCTTTATTTAAAGAAAAAAATGTTCTCCTCAAACTTCTTTGACTTCACCTCTGCGGATTGGATTATTCTATTTCAAAGTTTTTATAAGCTCAAATAATGATAAAATACATATTTAGCCTACCTCACTAAATAAATGTAGGGGAGAGCTGCCGAAAGCTGAAAGCCAAGCGCTGCAGCTCATGTCTGTAAATGTGGCTCTGGGCTGGGCAGAAAAGGCTGGGCAGAAAAGGCTGGGCTCATTGCTGCTGAAGTTTTGTTAGCATCACTTGGACTCAGTGGAATTGCACCAAAGTTGTATTTTGACTTGGCTTAATTTCCCTGCTTTCATCTGACTTTTTTTCTAAGCCAGCCCAATCCGGATCTATTCAGTGCTCGGGAGGGTGATAGCCAAGGGACAAAACAGCTTGTCTAACACATGTCTCTTTAGTGCACCAGTGTGCGGCTTGTGGGGCCTCAGACTGGATCACCACTGTCAAGAGAAATGCATTTTCCTACAGCGTAATAAGTCGTCCTGCTGCTTTCAGATGTCAGAGATGCCCCGTTCCGCACTTGGTGAAAAGGTCTGCTCTCAGAAGAGGTTTCCCTTCCATTTAACATTTCATTAGTGCATGCAACTCATGTAAATGTGATGTGGCCAGTAGGAGGAACAAATTCTGGTTTATTTCTGCCAGGATGCATGTATTTATTCTGTGTCTATATTAATGTTATGGTGAGATGATATTTCAACCTAAACACCGATTTCAGTGGCTTACCGCTAAAAAATGAGCTGAGTTGAAATGTCAAGTAGTTGTTCCAAGCTTGGAGGTGAAGCTTATATTTTGGAAATTATGAGGAAAGTCATGGTTACTTCTTTCCTTTTTTTTCTTTTTTTTTTTTTCTTTTTTAATGTGTGCTGGGCAGTTACACTAAGACAGGAGCATTTTCTGATTAACTAATTACTGAAACCCATTAATTTTTCCATTCTCATTCTATTTTTAATTTTTCGTGTTTCTTCAATACAAAATGAAAATTATAAAGAGCTAATTTCCTTAAACTAATTAGACTTACAATTTTAATCTCGCAAAACCCAGGAAATTCCAAGCGATGTTTTTTTGTAACTGTGCCATGTTGCACATGCCTCTCTCCTCTTTGAAACCCTTGTATTGGCCTTCAGAAAATCCTGGGAAAACACTCAACGCTTGCCTGAGCCAGCCTTGTCGGTCCAAACTCTCCTGAACTTCTGGCACTGTTAGGCATCCAGATCCAGATTTTGTGATTTGAGCTCATCTCTTTTGAAAATAACAACATGGAATTTCCAGACATTTCATTGTATGAACTTAAGAGAAAAAAAAAATATATAGAAATCAGAGTGATTATGTTTCCACTGAAGCCAGAAGAAGCAGAATCCATATCCTCTGGGTAAAATACTAATATCTTATGGCACTTTCCAAAACTTGATTTTTGCTCAGATGGCCTTTTCGTTTTTGGCCATCTGGAGAGCACTGAAGTTAGTTACAGAGAATATTCTTTAGGCAGTCCTTTGAACAGGACTCCTAAAACTCTTTGACCTGTTAGTCTCAACTACATATCCCACAAAGCTTACGGAGCTAGCGTGAGAAATAATTTTCGTTCTCTCCTCCCAGAAAAAAAAAGGTTTAGTGGTGATTTCTTTGGCTGGAGGATCAGGAAATACCAGTGAAAACTCTGTGTAGGAAGATGCCAGAGTCTTCTGTCTTCTTCAGTGAGATCAGCTGGTTTTATACATACACTTTTTTTGTTTGTGTGACTTTTTTTATTCTGGCTTGTTGAAATATACCCCCGCAGTCTTCAGAAGCCACAGAAAATGATCAGTGCCACAGTAACCCTATACAACTGGAGAGAGTAAAACAGAGCTGATCTGAGGCAGCCTTCCACAAAAATGAGACAAGCCAGCAAGTTGGTTTCAGGCTTTAGTTTGTGCCATTGCCTGTGTGTTGCTGAAGCACCAGGGTGTACCCTACAAGGAATCTTATAGAATCAGTAGTTAGCCATTTCGTCCCTTCTGGTCTAATTCTCTAACTTCTATTTTCATTAAATTCTCACCAAAGTCAGGGGTAAATCTCTGTCTGGAAAGCATGGCAAAAATCAACTCTCTCTGAGGAGAGTTAAAAATTCAATCCGTCATGTGTTAAAAAAAAAAAGGAAAAAGTTGATGCATCGTGGAAAGCAAAAGGGGACATTTCTTTTGCAGCCTATTCATTTTGCATTATGCTCATGTCAGACAGCGTAAGACTTCTGGTGCTTGCTTTGGAGGACCTTTGTGAAACTCTTTAGAGCTGCACAAAGCAAAGCTGGTGAGTGAGAAGCAATCTTGTTTCTGATCAAAATGAAGTAATGTGCCAACTAATGATGACAGAAACCTGGAGAGTTGTAGGTGCTCCCTTTTGTCAGAGATGTAAAATAGAGATTCAGACTGCTGTTAAAGATTGCATAATGTCCTGGCTAAATTTCAGTGAAGGTAATTATGTATTGGACTCCTTGAATTCCGTCTGAAGTGTCAGCTGAGTAGGAGAATATTCACATCGTGGCCTGAACCATACCATAAGGGTATGGAGCATGGTTAAGCAACTGCCACCTTTTACTTCGGGGATGGCTGTAGTCACTCAGTGTTGAGCCAAGTAACCACTCTGCAATTTGATCAATGGCTGAATAATGGCACCCGCAAGCACTGCTCTTCCATACCTTCATTTGTCTCAAAATGCTTATTATTAAAATAAACAGCTTGGGCCTCTTCCCCTTGGCAGTCTGGTGGTATTTGTAAGAACTATCTTCATTTTGCAGATGAGGAAACTGAGGCACAGAGATTTTTGAGTGACTTTAGGTTCACACAACGAGTCAGTGGCAGAGCCAGGGGGATAACCTGGGAATCCTGGATCCCAGTCCCATGCTCTAGCCTCTAGGAAACGCTACTGCTCTGAATGGAAGTTATTGTTATTAAGATGTGGTTTATCTTTCATGTGAGTCACCATCTGTTATATTGCCTACTTGCTATTAGTTACGAAAGCTATTCACATTTTAAACTGTTTTGCATTCTCACAGCTACTTAAGCCCACAGTAGACTTTTTGACAACAGTAACAGCACTTCTCATGTGAAAGAACTGGACAAATATTAACTCATGTTTTTTCAGTAAATTTTTGTGATGCCATAAACCCACAGTTTAGAATGAATTTAAACGGACCTTGAAAAGTCCACGTGTTCGATGCTGGCTGATTCCATATCTGTCAGTTGTACCATAGTTAAGATACGACTGTATATTCTCACAGAGATGATTAAGAAGATAAATTTCCAAATGGTAATTTAACGTAAATTGAGTCATTGATATCTTCATGTGTCTTGGTCCTAAGAGCGCTGTGGCTGCTAAGATCCTTCAAACAGGTAGCAGAAAAAAATGTATTAATCTTGAGCTCTTAGTGATGCTTCTGGGGACCTCAGTGAGCCAAAGAGAACTAGGTCAGTTTTATTGGAGGCAATCTGGAAAAGCCCTGGGCAGAAGCTGGAGCAGGCACTGGAGCTATAAAATGAGAAAAGGCTCTTGAAAAGTACAAGTTCCTCTGTTTTTCTCCCTGTGTACAAATGGGTGGTAGGGGAATGCATTTGTTTAGATCCTCACGGTTACCATTTTTAGGGCAGCCATAAATCCCCAGCTTGGCAAAGGGTAACCCTTGCAAAGAGGGAGAAATATCCTTTGTAGCTGAAGAGGGAAGGAGGTGTCCCAAACTATTTGGTGTCTACTAGCAGGTGGGAACAAGAGACTGCCAAGCAGAGTCAAAGACAGATTGGACGCTGGTGCCTTTTCATTTCTGAAGATGGTCAAGCAGCAAGGGCCCTTCTGATAGTCCCATCTAGTTCCCTTCATGTGGTAAAGCCTACTGAATTTCTTAAAGCTCTTATCTTCTGGTGAGTTAGAACATAGCTTTTTCTTTCAGAAAGACAGGTAATCTTAAAGTCTTTAAATAAGGGAATGACCACGTATTTCAGTCAATTATTCTGAAGGTTTTAAAGTCCATTTCAGTTCTTTTGAATCTGAATTTGTCTAACATTAGCTGTGCCTTTGTCTGATGTATTAAGGAGCCCTCTACTGTCAGAAATCTTCTCCCTATACTTGGTATTAATAAACTTTTCTGATTGATGATGAATTTTTAACACCCAGAGTACAGTTTGAAGGTATGCGAAGATAACTAGTGGAATTTGAAGTGAGATGTGAGGAATTACTGGTGGCAGAAGAAATGGGTGAATAGAGAAGAGCAGCAGTATGCAGAGACAGTGGATTTCTTTTCCTTCCCAAGTAGATGAGGCAGAAATGGAAGAAGTATGTGGGTAAAGATGAAGATCCAGTTAGAGAAAGACAGAGAAATATAAGAGAAAATGTCAAGAGAATAGACGTAGGGAGAAAAAAATAGTGTGAAAAGAGAAGGATGCTAAAGCTATTAAAGGACAGAAAGGAGAAAAAAACATAGTCTGCAGGGGCCCATAAGGTCAGGACAAATGGGGAAATAGATTAGGTTGAGAACGTAACTCAGAGTAGCAGTCATTCACCTTGGGTAGTATGGACTACAGCTTCTCAAGCAGTGGGTAGTTTCCTATCTCACAGGAGGCCAGCAGGCTTAGCTCATTATGGCTTTGAAAATGTACTGCTTAATCTTCAGGTTGGAGAGGGGCTGGTACAGTTTTGAAAGGTCGGAACACATTCAGACTTCGTGAAAAAGACTGGCCAAATTTTCTGCCCAAGGCCCTTCTGTGCTCAGGATTAAAACTCCAGTGTTCAGGGCATAACGAAAGGGAGGCCTAATTAGGCAGGAAAAAAAATCGTCTGACACACATAGCTTTTTTTTTCTACCGACAAAAGAACAAAGAACAGGGTAAAACTTTCCGAGGGTAAGTGTACTGTTAGTTTTCTCAAGTTGTTTCTCTTCCAGCCTTCTCTGGAGCGGTACCTCTCTCTGCTCTGGTGGCTGGAACATCGCGATTTGGACATGTTCCTCACCCGCTGCCCGTTCACGATGCAGCCTGGGACTGGTCACTTAACCCTCTGGCTTCAAGTTATGCCAAACAGCTCTGGCCGGTGGTTTCCTATCTCAGGGGCAGCTGAGAAGATGGGATCAACATGGCTTGTAAAACACTACAAAATCATTAGGCACAAGTGGCAAGGTTGCCTTTATCTTTGGGCCTGACACAGTTCAGTATGAAGTATTCTTGCATCTTTGCCTCAAATATTGTGTCATTTCTCTCCTGTCTTCCTTCACCTGTGAAATAACTCTGATAGTGCTTGTTATTGATGCCACAAGACCACTGAGTATGAGGTAATGAGTTCTTTGTGCTTTGAAGGTATTCGTGTTCTCCTCTTAAATATGGATAAAATTCTTTGGACAAGGTAAAATTCTGGTTGTCTTCTATTAAGAAAAACAAAAAGTATTTCTGAAGGACTTAGATTTTCCTTTCAAAACACATCACATACCTAGTCCTAGCCACTCTAAGAAAAAAGAGACAAAAGATAATTTCTGGGTTGCCATTGAAGGCCAAGCACTGAAATGGTGCCAACCTGGACCAATAAGGCTCACTTGTAAGAAGATATGTGCTTATAAGAAGGTGGGGGAAAAAGAAAAAAAAAAAAAAGCCAGCCCTTCAAACTGTTTTTGAGTGGTTGACTTGTCTCTGATTTGAATGAATTGCATGGAAGTGAACTTCATGACGCTCACTGCTTACTAGAAACACATATCTGGGTATTCTTGGTGACTGATGGATCACAGAGCGTTGTATTCCAACATCTTTCAAACAAGGCTATCCCCTTGCATTTGTGCAAGTAAAGAAAAATAAAATTACTCGGAAGGAGAAAAAAAGCAACAACATGAAAGTCATTGCTAAAGCCATTTCTGCCCATTGCTGGTATGAGAAGAATTTTCATTCTCTTTAAGGCTATTTAAAATATACTTTGGGGCTAAAATAACAGAGAATACAATCCAATCCATTCTCAGCCCTGAAACCACAATGGGTAACAGATCCTTGTTGCCACATCACATCCAATGAGATAGCTTACTGGAAGAATTGGTCAAAAAAACCTCATTATTGATTGCAAAAAAAAGAAAAGTAAAAGAAAAGAAAATGTTCTCGTTCCCTTCCTCTCATTCTTTTTTCAAGGCAGGGAAAAAATAAAAAGCAAAGCACTATTCTCATTGTTTAATTAAAAATAACTCACTGTTTTTCAGTGATTTTAATTTCTGTGAATTTTAATTCTCCTTTTTTACATGAGATGAAATACCAGAAAACTGTGAAAGCTGTTAAAATTTTCATTTATTTATTTTTTTCATTTTTAATTCCGTTTAAAAGATTATTCTCTCACTTTCTGCTGCCCTCCTGCCTCTCTTTTCCATATTCATGCAGACTCCTGACTGACTCTGAATGGCACTTAACTGTTTCACTCATTAGAATGAGCAAGTGGCGGCTCCATAACTTTGTTAATTTAAGGTGAGGTCATGGTAGGGACCACTCTGGATTCTGGAAATGACACAGCTTCTTGAAGATACTCTTTGTGAAGCAAGTAAGGAATATTATAGCATCACTTCTAATCAGGATGAATATCATTGCAGTCAGCAGTAAGTGTCACAAGCTATGTGGGTACATCGGGGGTCTGACATGAGAACACTTGTTTTTCATAATGTTTCTGTCACTTATTCAATGTACTATCTCTGACTTCTCTATTTTTGGCTTGTTTTCCACATTACGACAACATGGCACAGGTAATAAACTGAAATGTCTTTCATTTATTTGAGGGATTACTTGAGGAGTTACCTATATATATGGCAGCAGGATTTGGGGTTGTTCTTATTGAAAAGCCAGCGCTGCTGGCTTGATCTGAGCTGACATTTATCTCCATGATGAAAGCATGCTTTTTTTTCCCAAAACATTGAATGATGGTGAAATTAGGATGCTCTGTGATGATGGAATTAAAACTCGTAATCTTAGAATAGATGTTGGTTCTGTGTTGCTGTCCACCTGTAGCACCCTTCGTATTGAGCCGACAGAAAAGGTAGTAGTATTAAGAAGGAAAACTTAAGTGGGCATTAGTGACCAAATGGGTGCAGCTGCTTTGTTACTTTCCCACCATTTTGCATTTTAGGAGTTTATTTGCACTCTCTGGCTTTCAGTCATCACATGAATTAGAATTGAAAGACTCTTCCCCTGCTATGTGATCTATAATCATAGGTCCCTCAGTCTCTCTGAGTTAGACTATTCTATTTAGTTCTGTCTTGCGTAGTTTCTGTCCTCTCCAGGTAGGGCTCTGCAGATTGGCATCCCAATTTGATCTGCTTCCAAGAAATGCCAGACAAAAGACAGGCAAAAGTTTGTCCCAGTAGGATTAGAGGAAACCTTGAGTGATTTGACCCAGTCAACAACTGTCAGGAAGCATTGCCACTTGAGGAAAAGTAAATGCTTCATTACTGCTGCTAGACAGGCGCACCTCCATAAAACACCTGGAAGTGGTTCACAGACCACAGACAGAACGTCACTGAGATTGATTTTTTTTTTTAATGGGGAGAGAGAGCAGACCTCATATTTTTAGACATAAATTGATCATCAGCTAAGACGAGGAAGTAATCTATTGGATTTGAGTCTCGTGGAGAAACCAAGTATGTTATTAGGTGATGTCCTTTTTGTCAGACGTTGACCACTGTAGGGGGAAGGACATCAGACTGCCTGAACCATCACTTTGAAGAGCTCTACAGGAGAGATGTGGTGAGATTGAAGGTGAAAGAGGTAACCGCAGAGTAAGCTGCTGAGGATGCGGATTGTGGGAAGCACTACTGATAGGTGGCAGATGGTTGGATTGATCAGGGCAGCACCAGGGACTAGTAGTTTTCTTTCACCATCCCGTGGTGAAGTTAAACCTGCTGCTGATAGTAATGAAGAATAGCTAATACAGATCAGACTCTGCCAGAGTAACAGCATTGGCATCGAGAGCAGAAAGTTTTTCAGATTTCTGTGTGTGTGCACTTGCTACTGGTGTTCCTGGTGGGTGGCTGAATCATCCTGATGGCATTCAACAGGAACCAGCTGCTGAGAATATTAAAATGCAAGCATTTATTCCTCTAGAGAGACAGTAGCATCTGCAAAGTTTTCCTGTCTTGATAGTACAGATAATCCCAGGGAGTATTCTCTAGTAGTTTTTAACTCTCAGTTCATTTACGCATATTTTTTTACAGCTGTATGTGCTTTGTGTCTGCACAGAAAGGTGAGCCTAGTCTTAGATCTAAGGCCGTGACTGTCCTAGGCAGGTAGTTTGCAAGCGCTCTGCTCAGGCCGAAGTACGTTATGTGAGGAAAAGGAAATTGGGCTTTGCCTCCTTCTTCCCCCGGCACCTTTTTGTTTCCACTCTCTTCCTCTCAGGCAGAACTGCCTTGTAGGTTGATGTGCCACCACACAGGAGTACTCTGCCGAGCCATGATGCTGTAAATTCCATATCAGCATGAGCTTTCTCTTAAAATTCATGGTGGCAGCAATTGTAAGAAATGGTAAAGATGGCAAGAAAGCAATCTAATTATCTGATAGAATAGGATGTTGAACATATCCTTTATTGTTTGTATTCGTTACTCCCAAAGAAGGTGAGCAACACTCCCCAGTTCAGAAGTGCTTATAGTCTATAGGGCACAACTCTAGAAAGGAAAGCGAGTGCTGGCAACTTTCATTAATCCAATTGGGAAGAAGGAACACTTGTCACCCACCAGAAGATGGCTCTTGGTCTGATATGGCCATAACACCAAACATTGTAACCACACAGCTGAAGGAATGGGCAAAAGCAGATCGTAGCAACAAGAAGGTGGGAGCGAGGAGGGGTGGGGAGGAGCGGACAAGGCATCAGTGTCTTCTTTTAAGCCTTTTGCTCAGCTCTGCATATCTTTTCTACTTACCTTAGAATGAGTTCTCATGCTAATAGCGTGTGAATTCACATACTAAAGGTATTTGCAGGAAGGGAAAGGCAGAGAATCTGCCTGTGTCATATGATGTGAGAAAAGGGAGAAAAGGTGCAGGATTGTTTTAGGGAGAAACAGAGCTATTTTGCAGAGTGGCTGAAATGTTGGCATGGAGGGGAGAAACAAGCTGTAGGCAGCCAGAGCTGTGTGGCAAAATAAATGGTGAAGACTGTGATTTCATTTATAAGGGAGCATAATTCATTGCAGTCATTGCAGTAACATTTTGTTAAGGTATTTTATTCTTACCTAAATAGACTTGTGTAAAATGCCTGCCTAATAGTTGCAAGGCTGTGAATAGTTTGGCTCCATTTTTCTAAGTTAGCATATTAACACATTGCGTCAAAAGAACAAACTCACCCAAGGCAGCAAACCTCTGTTTTTGGTTCCACCTTCTGTCATCTTCAGTCATCCTCAGACCCTGGCAGGGTGTGTCAACAAGTCAAGGTTTTGGCAGGATCTTACAGACACAAGCGAGACTGCAAACACCACTCTACAAAGTTTATTGATAGCCTCTCATGATGTGACAAGCCAAGGAAGGCTGGTGCAGGAGAGGTGACAGCAGCGGCAGCACTTTGTAGCCATTCCTGATTTCAGCTTCTCCTTGGAAAGAGCTGCTGAAGCCTCTCAGCGGTGTTAGACATATAGTTTAATCTCAGTGAGACATCACAGTGATGATGCATACATCAAAGACTCTGTTGTGCTTTCCCCTTTTTGTGTGAGTTATGTTTGCTCATTTGTTTAAAAAAATAGCATAATGATTTCAATTTTAAGAGGCTTAAGCCCAAAGCTTTGGAAAGTCTTAACAAAGAATGATTTAATGAACTGGCTATTGTGTTTATTGTTGTGCTCAGCTACTTAAGTATGTCATAGGCTCTGCAATACAAACAATTAATGGTCAAGCTTCTGAGCTCAAGTGCTAAGGTCTTCTGCTTTCAGAAAAGGAGAAGTAGCATTTGAGGTCTGTTCCCACTTAAGCAGCAGTGCAATAAAACTCCAGTGGATTTAGACTAAATGCTTTGGGGTTGGATTTGTTGTTTGTTTGTCGATACAACAAAATAAAGCAGAACTTAATCCTGTGTAAGAGCAGCACTGGAAAATTTCAGGAAAATGTTGAATAATACTCAGACATTTTCACTCCAGCATTTCCTCTAAGGACATACCTCTATGTGAAAACAGTCATAGGGAAGGAAAGATTCTTGAGCTTTGCCTCGATAATGCTGAGGTGTGAGTGAGCTTTGCACCAGGAGGGTCATGCCCACCAGGCTTAGGGATGGGCTGATCCTCATTGCATACCTTGAGAACCCGCTTTGTTAGACCACAGGGCATCAGATGGCTCTTCATGCAGCTCAACTGATAGTATGAGGTTGGTGTCCATCTCGAAAGCTACACAGCGTGTACCCCAACAACTCCTGGGGACTTAGGTTCTCCAGTGCGATGTAGGCTATGAATAATCTTTGAAAAGGATCAAATTACTTTCTTTCTTTTTTTTTTTCTTTTTTCTTTTTTCTTTTTTTTTTTTCTGAAAATACTTCTGCTCTTTGGTTTTATGATATCTAGTATGTCAGCTAACTTCAGCGCCAGGTAAAGTAGGCAGGAAGCATCACATTAATGCTTCTGTATTTTGTTACGGGTACTTCATGTCTTCTCTTTTCACTGCTTATCTACACTTTGTATTTGCCACTGCAAAATGATAGTGAGGAGATGGAGGTTAAAGAAAAATAATGAATTTTTAGAGCTGTTTATTGTCCTCAAACAGTATGATCCTCTAAGGCAATACCCCCCACCTAGTCTAAGCAGCCAGCAAAGAGACATTTGGACACAAATTCAGCCACTAAGAATGAAGTCAGAGCTCAGAGCTGTAATAATAAATTCCATCCTGGGAAGAAAGGAAAGACTGAAGCTGCCAGTGGAGCAACTGAGTATCTGTGGAACTATGACTTGCTTCTCCCTTTGCCATCCCATGGCTGAAATCACACTATGTCTGTGAGTTATCAACTTCTCTAGCCATAGGATAATGCAAGCCTGAAAATCCCCTCAATGCTGTCCACGTAGCAAGAGCTGCTACTTTTTCACTTCTGAATACTGTGTCACACCTGAGTAGTAAACTACACCAACTCTGTCAGAAATGTGATAATCATGGTTAACTGCTGCATTTACTTTACTAGGAATGCTTTGTGCCACCATTTTGATCAAGCCATCCACCTTTCTCCAGCCCAGTCCAGTCAGTGGATGCTTCCCCTGACTGTTGCCTTTTCAGTCAGCCCTGTAGTGTGGTAAATAAATGTGCCATCAGCATAACATGTGCTACCAACTCCTCTCTTCATCTCTAGTCTATTTACATTCAGTGTAGTTCTTTGACTGGCGCCAGCTCACTCGCAATGGTCTGTCCTCAGCCTTTTGTTCTTCAGCTTTCGCTCTGTGGGTGAAAGGAATAAACAGCAGCTGCTGGAACCCAGCAGCCGAAATAGTTGAGAGTTCATGTCTTTAAGAACAGAATCTGTGGGGATTTTTGCTCCTTTTTATTTGTTTTTTTCCTTGGAGACTGGGAAAAAGTGCTATGCATGCATGCTCTGGTATGGCGAGTCATCTTTGAAACAGTAGTTTACCTGAAACAGTAGTTGTTCATAGTGCTGTTTCTAAGAGAAAGCTTGGATTCAGCAGATATACCAGGGCCACGGAAGAAGAACTGCGGTAGCCCACAGACTTCCCTGCAGCCTGTAACTCGCTTGGCATTATTAGGGTTTTCTTAAAATTCCTTTATGCCATTCCCTTTTCACAGGGAGATTTCCTTCTGTTCTGAAACCTTGGAAGTTCCCTGTGTCAGGTGGTTACTGTACTCTCTCTCTAGCTGGGAAAAGGAAATGTAAAGCCATGGGGATACACAGTTGTATGAAAGTGGAAGCAAAGGGAAGGTGTATTCACTGGGTGGGGTTGCAAAGCCCTTGGATCCTACAGAGAAGTGTGTTAGAACTTCGTGTGCTCTTCTAGAAGAGAGTGGCAGGGTGATTTCAGTCGCCCCTGGGCCACGCTGAACAAATGCAATAGCAAAGCTGCTAGACTGTTAGTTCAGTGCTTTCCAAGGGGATTAAGCCCTGAGACAAATACCCACATAGCACAGGCTTGATAGCTTCTCTTCAAATTACATTAATAAGGCATCCTATCTTTTCATTGTATTTTATGAGAGAAAAAGACAAAGATGCAGCTGGAAGAAGAGTATTGCTCTCTAGTTTGTGGAGGAACATTGGTCTTTATGCCTTAGAAAAGACAGAACATTTTCTTGCATTTTAAAAGGGGAAGAAAAGGTTATGAAGATAAACATTTTATACCCTTAGGCACATATTTCAAAAGTGACTTCTAGAATTCCTGATTGTATCTTTAGAAATGTGGGCTTTGGGAGCAACTCAAGTTCTGTCCTAGGCCCATGGGCAGTTTAATCTCTTCCTCTGAAACCTGATTGTGAGCAGGTATTTGAAATTTGACATATCAGAATGAGACCCCTGTGAAAGTTTGGCAAAGCCCTACACAAGGCAGATACGGGGGGAGTACTGGAATCCAGGACACAATGTTGTGTCTGTCACTGGATGTTTTGGGGAAATCCAAGTGATCCTTCACAGAGATTTAGGAGAGGGCTAGAAAATCCAAGAGGCATAGAACAGTCTTTGGCTTTTTGCAACCTGTGATGTCCAAGTACACAGAACATTGTGGAGAACAAAGAACAAGTCAAAAAGGACATTTCTTCTCCCACATTTTCTCAGTCACCCTTATAGGGTAACTTCTCCGTTAGTAACTTTCAGTTCCAGCTACAAGCTACGGATAGATATTCATTCAAAGATGATGAAACCTTCATTATTTTTAAAAAGTTCATCACAGCACATTTACTTGTACACTGTAAAGTATTTTCACAAATTAAACCTAAGCAGTTGTCAAAATAAATGAACAAAGTATGGTCTGTGATGTTTTATCCTTTATTTATTTATATTTTGTATTGTCTGTTCAAGTGTTCGTTAATTTGAAAAATTCAGTTATTTGTAATAGCTCAGCATCCTAACTATTAGCTTGAATTAGCAAGATTGTTTTTTTTTTTTTCTTACTAGGTATGCTCCTAATAGCTGAAACACAGTTTTGTTTAGGCTGGAAGAACTGTGGTCACTACAGATAATCCAAAGGATTATTCTGTGATGGATTATCCTAGATGAAGGTTTTCCCAATCTGGCTGCTCTCTGAAAGGTCGCATCGCTTCTGTGCTAGACTCGGTGTCAAGCCACGTTTTGGTGTTTGCAGGAGGAGGGATTCCAAAAGGAAGGGATGGAGGTGGCAGAACTGGGTGCCATGTGGTAGGCATGTCAGCGGAGGGAATGGCGTGCCACACACCTGCTTTGGGGCTCTGCTGTGCCACAAGTTAACATTTTGATGAGCAATTTCCATTCTGTTGTTTTCTCTCAACACATGGGGTTCAAAAAACAGTTAAAAGAAAACTGTACCCATTTGCTCATCCCAGAAGCCTGTGATTTCAGAAGACTCTGCCAGATGAATTTTCGCATATGCAGTACTTCAGAGTTGAAACACACAGAGGACTACAGTTTATCTTTTGAAACTGGAGTATGATGGCCAAAGAACAATAGGTGTGCATTGCTCTGACTTCATGGAATGCTATTGACTGCTGGTTTATAAAGCTCAAGAAACCCTCTTTTACTGTAATCAAAACTTGCAGAAGTTTCTTAAGTCTATATAATTATCATGAATACTAACCTCTACAGGTTTTTTTTTCAGTGGCTGTATCCCCAAAAATAGAGAAATGCAACAATCTTTTTGCTGACTGCGTATCTGCAAAGAACCTGCTTTCTGTAATCACCCTATTTGAACTAGATTTCCTTTAAACCTGCACTAGAATGACAGAATATAATCTAATGATGTGCTACATTGAAACATTTTCTTTTTGTCCATACTAGCTCTGTAACATCTTCTTGGGGGCTGGTGGGGGGGGAAACGGGACAAGAGGAGGGGTGGCAGGAGAAATGGCTGCAGAATTCCATTGGCATGACTGCAGAAGTGATGCGGGTCTCGCAAAGCACTGTTAGCACGACTATGTATTTTAGTCAGAAATAGGCTAGTCCTTTGCTAATTTACCCAGAGAAGTAACTGTTATGTGCTTGAGGAAAGAAATAGACTTGTATTTCCTGGTTAAACCTTTAATCTGATATCCATATAGCTGATTTGGTCGTATATTTTGGCTACTGAAAATTTTCTGGCTTGTGGTAGACCTGTATCCGTGTAATTGGAAAATAGAAGAGATACTCTCACTTTATTCTGACGCTTATCTCCATCCTCCTTAAGGCAGGAGAAAAGCCAAGGGATTTAGCATCTTCCTTCTTTTCTTGCAACCTACTGAGACTAACTATGGTTAGAAGCTGTTTTTGATGCATTTTATAGACGGTTGTCCATGCTGCTAGAAACCTTCCGTTGCTGAAGTCTGAAGCATTAAATCATTCAATAACCCCTTATTTTTGTCTTCTGGGAGAGTGTCAGCTTGTAAAAAGTGACACGATCAACACAAAAGTCAGCCTGTGGCATGCCCTTTCACCCACAGATCGTGTTCATGCACTCCCTAGTAGAGCAGTTTAGAGGTTTCCAGTAACCTTTTAATGGAGGTAATTTCACTGGTCCCTTTCAAGGGGTCTGCCTGATTATATA
Organism: Patagioenas fasciata; assembly: GCF_037038585.1. Classification (NCBI taxonomy): domain Eukaryota; kingdom Metazoa; phylum Chordata; class Aves; order Columbiformes; family Columbidae; genus Patagioenas; species Patagioenas fasciata. The sequence continues at coordinate 74,836,792 of NC_092520.1, read as the reverse complement.
CCAGTAAAAGAGAGATGGTATTTGAGAATGGTTGATAAGCTCACAGGTTTTTTAAGCAAAGACCTTGTCGAGTTCCTCCACAGTCAGTCTCCTTGGGCTAAAATTTCAACCTATTACATGGGGATTTAGCCACTCATTTCCTATAAACATCAATGGGAGTCATGTGGCTAAATCCCTGTGCAACGCATTGAAAATGTATTCCCTTATGTTTAAACTCATTTTGATGCAGATGCTTTCTTCTACAGGAAACAAGTGAAACGAAGAAGCCATTTATTTCTTTCATTTGTCTGCCCCAGATCACCAAACCCCCAAATTATCTTCTCTCCTGCCTAGGTACCAGAGTGTCCCACAGGATTTGCTGAATCTGTGTGTGACACTAAGTCAGAGGCCAAGCTTCAAGACGTTAGGACAATGGATGCTAATTTGTATTTATTACCTACTCATGTGTGGGAAAAATTGGACAGATGACAGACTGTCCCTTCACCCATGAGAAGCAGATTGCTCATTTCTCTCAGTTCTCCTTCACCTGCTGTATCACGTATTAAAGGAGGGACCACATGCTGCTTTGAGTGGGTTTAACTAGTGATCTTTGACTACAGGTCACAGTGTAGGATCAATGCTTGGTTCTCAGTTGATTTGTGCTTCAGGATACTCTCCCACAAGGTTAATGGATCTGCTGTGATCATGATATGGAGATTCTACTTCACTAACTTCCTTAGTGAGGAAGAGGGTCTTTTAGACTAATTAGTGGAGGGAGGGGAAATGAAAGGCTATCAGGATGTAGGCACAAATGTGAATATACTGTTTCAAAATCATCGGGCATGATTTTCAATAATGGCATATGTGTGTTAAGATGCAATTTTGTGCCTGGAAAGAATTGTGTTCATTATAAATGGCAGGTGCTTTTAAAGCGTTTAAATATTGCATTTTCTATTTCCACCTGCACACCAGGTAACTGGGTATTAATATGCTACTAGTTGAGCCCATGATTCATTGCAGGTGCAGTGCTTGGGAAATCAAGGATTGCATTGAGGTCCTGATGAAAATCATGCCCTCAGGCACATCTGAGCTCCATTTTGATCAACAAGCCAAAAATAAGACTTTTATTTCAATTACGGTTCGTCTGATTTTGAACTTAATGATGCAACTCGAAGTCTATTGGCTTAGCTTCTGAGACCCAGGAAGGAGGCTGTCTGGGACCTTGTCTATTCAGTGGAATAGAGGTTCCCATTAAATTCACTCTGATCTCATTACATGTCTTTTATTTGGTCAGAAGCTCTATTTTTGCTCTTCCTGGCCTTATTGAATCTGTTGTTGATTCATTGTGCAGACTTGGTATTAATGAAAAAGACTGCCTCACTCAGGTCTCTCCAGAGAGTGAGATTTTCCATGGCCTTGTGTCTGTACCACGCGTTGGAAGCACAGACTCCGATGGGCTGCCTTGTGAAACTAGATTCGAGCAGAGCTTTATTAATAGGCTGATGAGATGTATCAGCTTGGCGAGGCTGCCTGCCTCCATAGTGAGCGAGGGCTGTATTTTACTTGCCTTAATGAACAGAAAAATCCTCAGCGATGCTTTTCCTGTCCCCCTGCTATCCGTGCTCCACATTCCTCTTTCAGACCTCTTTAAAGGTCTCTATTATCCCAGCTGCCTTTAGGTGTCACTCGAAGCTTTGGGTTCCTCCTGTTCATCTGGCCCTTTGTGTGCTGAGCCCTGCTCTCCCATTCAGCTGCCCCAAAGTCTTGGCAGCCCACTGGTCACCCCCCAACTACTGCCTCCCTCGTTTCTTGTTGGCACTGGCTGTCCACACAAGTTGTGCGTTGTTCCAGTTCAGTGTTTAAATAGCATTGAAGAAATGAAAGTAATTAATTTTGGTAGCTTTTCTCATTTTAAGCGAAGCTGGATGTCAAAGGCTGCACCTGCGTTACTGGATTGGAAGCTCTGGCACGAGAGAGCACAGTTGTCCTAAAATATGTTGTGGGCAGAAGACCTGTAGTTTTGACCTGCGTAAGAGTGAAACGGCTGACTTCTGTCTGACATTGCCAAAGTGTCCTAGCTCCTTTTGCTACTAGACTTCAAGAAATATAAATCTGGTCTTTTCTGTTTTGAGGTGGATCTGAACATTTTCAAGTGGGCCAAGTACTTTCTTGGCCTTCTGACTAAGCTTAGGTCACTCATATGGTAAATCATTAATTTGGAGACTATATTCTGCCTTTGCTGGGAGTTAAGAGTGGTGTTCTAATAGCTTCCTTCCATCTGGAACAGTCATAAACCAGATGGATAAAGGACTGGCACCACTTATTTTGAGTCTTTACCCAATCCACCCTGTGTAAAGGGACCTTGCAATATTTCCCAGACAATTGTTGCATGTATCCAGAATCATGAGTGAAAAATATCAGGATCAGATGTGTGGGCTGTCACTTGGAGAAGGTTTTGGAGAGGTGAGCAATAAAAATTGTACCTTCCTTTAGCAATATTATATTGGAGTCCATGATTAAGAGGCATATGTAAGATTAATTTGTATCTAAGAATTATTTGAAAACAATTGTCTAGTTTGAATTCCAAAGTATATAGCGCCTTGGGTTAAGCCAATTCAATGCAGAATTTCTTTCTTAAATAGAATGGGAAGTTTTCAAGGATGTTGTGTATAAAGATCTTGGCATCTTGTCTTACTTGATCCATTGTCTTCTTCCCTGCTTTCAGGAAAATAAATTAATCACTCCGCATTTCAGTACATTCCTTTAATTTGATTTACTAAGAATGAGAAAATTGCCAGAAACTAGGAGTTGCCCCTATAGTTATTTATTTTGGTAAATTAGAAGTATTAATATTTTCATTAGTGAATGGCTAGAAGGAAGAAGTCAAGCAGTTCTGGTGTGTTGCAAATAGCATTTATTATAGAGAGTGTTTTCATTTATAGCATGTCTTTAAAGAACTACTCTTTGGCCCAGGCCATACTGTAGGCTTTAGGAGTTGCGTCAGAACACTTTTGGTACTGCTGAATACCGGAAGAGATAAGTAGTGGTAGCCTATTTTATTTTGGCTTAAAGAAAAAAAAAATCAAGGAAGACTGTAAAATTCAGGTGAGAAAACTGAAAGGTTGAGAAAGGCTTCCTAAACATACCAGAGAAGTTGTGGAGGCATGGTATTACAAAGCACAAGAAGGGAAGGAGGAAGGTGAGTGTGCCTAAATAGGCGAAGATGTAAGAGGTTGTTCAAGCTAAACAAACACTTCTCACTAAGTACAAGTCTAGGCCAAACAGAGCCATAAGAAAGGTATATAAAACTCAGATAAAACTTACAGAAAAAACTGATGCAACAGTGGTTAAAAAAACAAAGAGCAAACCCACAGAAAGATGCAGTTTCTGTACTTGAGCTTGAAAGTCTGAGTGGAGTCATGGATAGGGCTACTAAGAAAGAAGAGAGGAAGCATTTAAGGATAGGAATACTGCCATGTTGTAATGAATCTATTTTCATTTGCCATCGTTGTATATATTGGAGGAGCCCTTTACCATTTTCAGCTGGGTAAGATCCTGGGCGTATGGAAAAAGAAAAAAAAAATTAAATAGTGACATATTATTTAGAATCACGTTGCATATGAATCCTGGAGCATTCAGGGAACTGAGAAGAAGGCGTTGGTTCTCCTAGACAAAAGCAATGCAATCTGTTCTTAGAATTAGCTGGAGAAATAAGGAGATTCGAAAGTTAGTCTATTACTTGGAAAGACCAAATGGTCAACTTAAGAACAAATCAAGCAAACCTTGCTTCAGTAGTTTGTAAACTGTTTACCACTATAGTTAAAACCATAAACAAATTTTTGTAGGCTGATTGGTCTTCACTGGCTCTTTCCACTTGGTTGGAAGAATCTGTCTGTGCCTGAGTGCCTCAACACCTAATGCTTCCTGTCCTGAACAGGTGATCCCTCTGTTCCCAGGTGTCATCTCTGCAGAAGGACACCTTTTGAAGCACCAAATGCCAGGAGGTTCTGCCGCTTTCCGCTACCAGCTAGGTGCTGGTCTGGAAAGCAGTAATTGGCAGCTAGCATTGCGTATTGCATCCAGGATCTGTTTCCTAGGCTATCCATGAGGACAGAAGATATGGGGCAAATGTTATCACTACAGAAGTTAATAATTCAGCCCAGACTGTCTTTGTGGTTTCATGATAAGGACTGTACTAGAAGAGCCAGTTCCTTTTAGCAGTTTCCCCCTGAAATGTGCTGGAATGTGAAGTGTTCAGATGAAATCCTTTGTGCCAGCACCTCTCTCTCTTCATCTTCTGCTATTCCCAAATTGCAAATTTGTCTCAAAAAAGATACTAAATTGAGGTATTGGGTCAAGAAATGTGTCCCTTAGAGTAACTCATTAGAAAACACTTAAAATACAGCTGTGCCTCTTCTTACAAAATCAAATTAAACTGAACTATAAAAAAATATAAGTGAACAAAAGCACTGAAGTAATAAGCAGAAACATATTGGCATTCAACATTGGTTCACCTGACCCTCATAATATGGAAATATACAATTTAATCACTTACAAACTTCAGAAGAGAACACAGCCTGTTAACAACATTAGTCCAGTTTCCCTATTGCCATGTTGGTAGTACTAGGACAAACCAGTAAGTAAAATTTAAACTTGCACCTAGTATTTGCTACTAACTCCTTAAATTGGTGCTGGATGAATGCCAAAAATTCTGCTCAAACAAGGGACCTGTAGGAAATTAGCAGCTTTTTTCTCTTGAAATGCCAGAGCTATAGAAGCTGTATACCCAGTACTGTGATGCTCAACTTTCTGAAGGCACACAAGCTGTAATTGCTCCAATCATTCACAGTATTAAAATTACATTAATCTGGTGGCCATCTTGCCTTTTGCCATTTTGATTCAGTACATCTTCAGTCATCTCTTGTGAATTAGAAAACTTGGAAACAAAAGGCCTGAGCAGGAGCTCAGACAGCCAGTGTCACTGATGTCAGTGAGACTACCAAAATAAGAAAGGCCTGTGAGGATTAGGCTCTCGGTGTTCATACCATCTGAAAAATAGGTTGGGATCCCGTTCAAATTGTCTGACAGCGGTGGCAGCTAGAGCTGCTTGGTTTTGACCTGACATCTTCTGCACCTGCCTGTGTTAGAGGCACTTTTGTGGCTCTGTAGCAAAGTTTTCAAGTCCAGTATCTTGTTCCAGCACCAGTCCCAGATTATTATCCAAAAAAAACCAGACAATTCTCTCTGTCCTCAATGCAACAAACTAGTGCAGAAACACAGTCTTGCAGAATGATATGTGTTGTTCAGAGGAACAAAAGGCTGAACTGGGAAAGTAATCATTTTGGCTTTTCTTGCTTATGCTTGACTGATTTCTAACCTTAGTATTAACATAAAGCAGAGCTACTTTACTTATCTGTTTTCTGTGAGAATTGGTATTATCTTTAAAGAATTGCTAATGTCTTACAAAAGTGTTTTCGTAGCTCACCCTAATGACCAGTAAGTTGGAAACAGGGATCTTAAAATATAGATTACTGATGCAATCATTTGCCCCAGTTGCAGCCTTTCTAGATAATCTCTAATGCAACAGGCATTAAAAAATATAGCATGTGATAACAGGGGCTGCTTACTTGCTCCACAGCAGAGCTATGAAGAACTCTGTATTTTCACATTGCAAACCTTGGCAAAGATATAGTGCTGTATATGCCAGATTTTCAGAAATGTTGCAATTTTGCTTTCATGCCCGGGAATAAAACAGGCTAAGGTACCGACCAATAGAAAATTTTATGGTGGGGGGAATACCCCAAGAGCCTTGGATGCTATTTTTTTATAGACTTTAGACGTTAGCAAATATTTTTTAAAGACTATAGCAGGATGAAGAGTTCTCTGGACATTTTGTTCTGAAAACTACAAAAATAAGCATCGGACATTAAATACAGTAATAAAAGTACCTTGTCAAACTTTATCCTGATTTGACAAATCTTGACTGACGGTAAATGAAATAGCTGAAATGCCAACCCTTGACAAAAAAAGAGAGATGTTAGAATGAAAAAATTTATTGTCTAGGTTAATAATTGCTCTCTCTGTTATTAAAATAGAAAAGAATATTTTGTTTACCCCTGGATCATTCAGCTGTTGTCTTAATAGACCAACGCAGAAGTTTTCCAAATTTCTATCAATTTTACAAAACACCAGTTCATTGCTGCAACCTAGAGTGAAGCTGTTTACAGCTCTGTGCTAAGTAGAAAGTTCAAATCAATTATTGTCCATTAGAGTTAGGTATAACTGATGAAATATCCCCAGAGGAGTATTGTGAATGTATCAAGATGTCCTCCCCCATTACAGAAATGGGGAGGCATGGTGAATTACTTACCTTCTCTCTTACACTTAATGTCTCTGAAATGCTGCCAGGCAGAAAAGGCTTATCTGGTCTCACTGGGTTTAAGAGAGGTCTGTGCTGTAGTCTGGCATACAGGGGAGGGAAAAAAAGGCAGTAGTACTGAGGGCAGACCCACATTAAGCTTTATTCTCAGACAGGACCAAGAACAAAACAACAACGAAAAAAACCCAAAACCAAACCAACCAACCAAAAACAACAACAACAGAAACACAGCCAGACAAAAACAAACAAGCAAACAAACAAAAAACAGAGAAAAGCTACTCAGTAACCAGCAGTAGATTCAAAATACATGGAGGAAATATCTGATCCAAAAATCAGTACTCGGGAGTTTTTTTTTATAATGTAACTGAAATTTTTGTGCAGTGAGCGAGATAATAAATTCACTCATTAAAATGTACACTGAAATAGTGTTGGGGCAGAACATGGAAACAATAGAAACCAAGAAATCCATGCTTAAGGATGTCTCCAAATGCCAGAGCACAGTGAGCATGGTATCGAAAGTAGCCTAGCGCTCCCTATTTGTCTCCATCAGGAAAGGAGCCTTCAGCCTACTTCTCACCTGCTATCCATCTGGTTCCTGGACAGTACTTGAAGATGTAAATAAATAGGGAAAGACAAGGTTCTTTGCACCAAGCAATCATTATTTTGTGTAAGTCCTTTGCTAGGGGTATAATGAGGTTTGTGGCTGCCAGACATGCTTTACTTTTTCCGATACCTGAGATGTTCTCAGTCTAGTCTTGCTGCTGGCATACAGTATTGCTCAGTTATGGGCTTCGAGTGACCTCAGCTGCATGTGACAGTCTGTGACAGCAAGCACAAGGCAGTAAAGCTGAGGGGAAAACACACCATTGTGAGACCTCTTGAAGACTGGATGTAGCACTAGAACACACTGGCTGAGAAGAGAGGAAAAGAGATACAGGGCTAGGCAACAGCCATGTTCCTAACTGGACTGTGAAAGTGAATCTTGATTTATTCAAGCGGTTCAGGTTTATGAAAGATGCCCTATGCTCTCTGAGTATCCAGAATGGAAATCAGAAGAAGGAAGAAGTATGCATCTCTCCATAACATCCCCAGAAAATGTTTCCATAACAAATTATAGCCTATGCTGCCCACAGAGAAACTAGGCTCAAGCCTTGCACATTTCAAGCAGTTTGATGAAGAAAAAGGAGAAGGTGGGATCAAAAGTTTAAAAAACCTGCATGGTGTTTTGTTGACTCTCGGGACTTACAACATAGCAGCTTCTGCTTATCTCGGTTGCAACAAGTGGACACATAAGGAAAAGTAGTTTCACGTAGCTGAGTTCCAAAGCCATGTGCTGTGTATCATTAATTTCACCCCAAAAATATTCATTCATATTACAGGATACAAAGAGAAATTTACCTCAAACTTATAATTTCTTTACCTTACTTTTGACTTCCAGAACTTGAGAGGTTAGGATGCTTATTTTTTTCCTTTAGAAGAGCATCTGAGCAACTGAGCATCAAAAATTACTTCTCTGAGTATTATCCATTCTTCTGAGAATTGTAGAAGAGAGGATATTAGAGAAGAAAAAGGGGAAAATTAAAGCAAAGATTGAAAGGGCCTGGGAGGAGGCAGAAGGGTGAATTTGAGAACCTAGTGGAAGCTGAGAACTGGGAAGGAAAGAAAGAAAGGAGGGTCAAAGAAATGGGGAAACTGGAGCTGGGGGCAACAGGAATAGTGAAAGTGGCTGGAAGGGGAAAAAAGTATTCAAAATGAAATATTTTGAGAATAAAGGCACAGGACAAAATCTAGTGATAAATAACAAAGCTTCAAGATCTGATGTAATGACATGAGAGGGTAAGAGGAAAAGGGCCTTAAAGGTCTTTAATCCTGAAGTGGACAGCATGACTGTTTTAATAGTTAAGTGACTGAATTGGAATTCTCAAGTGTGATTTTCAGATTTCTACTTATTAGTTTCTTCCGTGACCCTTAGGCAAGTAACTTGACATCTCCAAGTTGGCACTGCAGGAATGCTGACACTTCAGTAATCCACAAGGATATTGTGAGACCAAATATATTGAAGGTCTTGCAGTAAGCTGATGCTACAGCTGTGTGATTTGCTCAAGTATCTAGAAAAGAAAGAAGTGTTGGGAATGCAGATCTATGGAGTGAGACCTAATTTGAGATCAGTGGAGTGTAGATTTGGTTGTACAAAATGCTTTCACCTCATAAAAGGCTGATGGTAAGATGTATGGTGAGGTCCAGCTCTCCCCCAGTCTTAAGTGTAATTTTCAAATCTTTGTGCAGAGGAGTTAGTTTTGTGACTCATATCAGAATGCATTAATCACACAACTGAGTGTTGAAATCTGATGGATATCAAGCTACTCACAAACTTCTCTTTATGTCAGTGATACACAATTTCAGCACCTCTTGTAATCAGAAGAAATAATTGTTGACAGCTTGGAGTTTATCTTCAACATTTTTCTCCGTTATTTTCCCTCCAAGCCACAGTGGCTAAGATAGCCACTGTCGAGAATGCCAGTCAACATGTTAGTGTGTAAGAAAACAGCCCGGTGGCTCCCCAGAACTAAGAAGAAGCAAGTACACGTGTGACGAGCGTGGTGATGGATGCAGTGACGTCCCCCCGAGCAGAAACCTGCTCCCGAGGGCTCTGTCCGTGGTGCTGGGAGCCCGGCCCGGCCCGGCCGCACCCGCCGCCATCCTCTCTCTGGGCTGCTCCCCTGCGGCCCCCCCAGCTCCTGGGGAATAGCGACTGTTTGCCAGCCTGACCCTTGACAGGCTGAGGAACTCCAGCACTGCTGAGCCTCAAGGCTGCTTCTTGTAAGGACAAGGAATAATCATTTAATCTCCCGGCGCTCCAAGATGCACTTCCCTGCTGCCACTACTGTCTCGTACCACTGCAGAAATCTTTTCTGTGGGAAGAGAGGGCTGTATGTCGCTCACAACCAAGAGTCAGATTTGTTACCTCCACTTCTGTCCTGCTCCTTCTGGATGGAAGAGGCTCAAGGACTTGAAGTGGGTTTGCCAGGAAACAACAAAATACAGCCACAGGCTAGACTGAGTAATTAGTAGGAAGGTTTCTGTTCTCACTGCTGTGGTGGGGCTAGAGGATGTTTAACACCTGACATAACTTCTTAAAGTTTGGGAGAGTCACTTTCCTGGAAATCAAAAAGCCTAAGATAAGTTAGTAACGTAAAACTTCCCATATGAATGTCATAAAGCCTTAATCCCACTCTTTGTCACTCTCTAATTCATGATATGCAATTCTTCATAAAGTAAAACCATTTACAAAAATGTTAGAGTTCTTTATCTCACCTATTTGTATTTTGAGTCTTTAATCTTAAGCCTGGCAATAAAAGCCACAAAATGGCATCTGTCTGTATTTGTCCAGATTCTGTTTTATTCTGCCATATTTCTCTCCTAATGAATATTTCAGAAATCTTCAGTTGAAGCCTTTTGTGGTTTTGAGCACTTATGCATTATGTGGGATATATCATCCTGTTTGAAAAGTTTGTCATTCAGTTAAAAACAGGAAGCATATGACTTAGATGACCAGACTCACAGTATAAATAAGGAATGGTAAAAAAATTAATCCTTCATATATTGCCAAAGAGATATGTACTGTTTATCCAGGCTGTTCAGCTCATCCAGCTGAATAACAATATCACTTGAAAAATTAAAACTTGGGTGCCAAAAATAAAAATGGGTTACATTTTTCCATTCTGAATCAGTTGTTCCGTCAAGTCTACCAATCCCTTCTTGACCAACCCTAGAGATAGGCAAGAGCTGTAAACATATTTTAGAATAATTTGAAAATTACTTATATGGCTTTTCTGTACATAGTGTTGCTATAAATAGAGTTGCTGATCTCTTGGGACCTTACAAGTTGCCTCTAACCCTGTTTTGCATATAATTTTTGAAAGTGGAAGGAGTTGTCTTGCTTAGATATAGAATTCTCGTATTTCTTGTCATCATGAGTTGCAAAATTCACACCTTGTATTTGTCATTGCTTCAGGAATCAAAATTGCCATTCAAGAACTCTGGACCACTTCAATTTATGATCAGATATTCCACATGTGGGGAAAGAAAAAAATATGTGCTGTTCTTAAAATCTAAATAGGGAAGGAAAGAGAAAAAGAAAGAAAGAGAAAGAGAGAAAGAGGAAGGAAGGAAGGAAGGAAGGAAGGAAGGAAGGAAGGAAGGAAGGAAGGAAGGAAGGAAGGAAGGAAGGAAGGAAGGAAGGAAGGAAGGGAATAATTAGGAAGCAGGGGAAGAGTGTTTTCTTTGTAAGTGTTAAGAAGCCTGAGATACTAGAAATTGCAGTGTGGAAGAGAAGCTTGTGACCGAAGGCAGAAGAGTCTGCTGCACTCCTGTTATGGAGAGTGCTGTGGTAGAAATGACAGACTTATATTCCTGATCTGGTGCAGGCAGTTTTATTGCCAGTGAGCGTGGGACATTTGTGGTCTCTATTTCCAAGCAGTGCTGCTCAGCCTCCAAACATAGGAGGATGCAGGAAGAAGGCTTTTTGTTCTTTAGTGATACATATATTACAGAAAAATATTTTAGGTATAATGGGTCTCACTTCTGTAATTACAGGGGTAATAGATTTTATCTCTTTATATTCAGCCAGATACTTCCGATATCAGAAAAGAGACAGCACAAAGCTTAGGAAGAAAGTATTTAACACGTGCAGAATGCTTACGTGTATGTGAGTATATGTATGTATAAGTCTATATACAAGCATGCCTGTAAATATATATAGATATAAACCCAAGATTGAATAGTTTTTCACATGTATACATACGCAAATATGTATAATATTGTTGGAGTTTGATGGGTGTGTGGCTGTGCAGATGTATGTTATATTTATATATTAAATATGGGAAATGTATTTATATAGCCACTAATTTCAGTCTAGTAACAGGGTCAAAAATGAGGGTGACATGTCTGATTAAGAAACCTGCTCTCTTTTCCAGAGCAGTGACATTGCACTTCTTCTAAAGCAAAACAGAAATTGCACCTGAGTGTAAAGACAAAATTTTGGATAAAGACTGGACCTCAGGCTTCTGTGGTTCTGAGAAATATTATGTCTGAACAGATGGGAAAAACCTGTTTCTTTATCTGCGAAGAAGGAGTTATTTGAAGGAACACAGGCTGAAGAATTGTTAATCTAATTCTTGGGAGGAAAGGTTAGCCAGCAGGAGATGCTAATGTAGGACACTTAAAATTACTCCTGTGAAAAATTAATTTAGAATACACATATATGATTCGTTACCTGCCTATCACTTTTACATATGCAACATACAGTGCTTTCTGAAACAGATAGTATTAAGATATTAAATTGTCTGACAGAGAAAGGTTGTGGCTTTACAGGTTTCGTTCTAGCAGTTTTGAGCTTTGAACGCCATTAAACAAAAATCCTGAAAGATGCAGATCCCCTGTCTGCATCCATCAGGACATTACCCTTTGCAAGCAACTTATTTCTGGGGAATATAGTAACAGTGGATACCGTAACCCTCAGGTATTCAGGGACACTTGTCCTCCATCTTTTGGGCCTGGTGTCATCCTGGGGCAGGTGGATTCTTGCTGTGATTATGACACAACAAATGCTCTTGCTGATGTATTTCGTCAAAGCTTGCTCTAAACCACTCTGCTCCCTGTTACCCTGGGAGATCTTCTTCACTGGAAGGAGGAGTTGAGTGAGCTATAGTTTTCTTGCCTTTGTGGTAAGTGTGAAAAGCCCCTTTCTGGGTGTTTGCAAGGGAGACTTGGTGTATCCTTGGGTCATCTCTGTACCATTATAAATAGGCTGCTGTAAACAAGAGGACAAATTGCTCTGACTTGTTCCAGACAGACATACAGTACGTGCAGATTAGCAGGCAGTTTTCTGAGTCACTGTATGCAAAACAAGCTTCCCGGGAGACTTTGCGATAAAAAAGAAGAAAGCAACTTGTTATTTCAGTATTTGTGAGCCACTGAGCTGTGTAAACTAAGCCTCCCCATAGAGCCACCCATAACCTGGGAGAAGGACTGTCCATGGCTCCTGCTTTCTCTCAGATCATTAAGGGCACTGGGATTCCCAAGAGTTGGTGAGCCATCTTGGTTTAGTCAGCTTTTGTGTTTGGTTTGACTAGAAAGTGAGCTGTTAAAAGACAAGTCTGTCCTGTGGAGTCAAAGGAGACTTTAATCACTTTTGAGTCAGCTTCACAGTCCAGACCAGCTGCTGCTGTGCATTCTCTCTGGATTACCTGGCTGCCAGAGCCTACTTGCCACTTACACAGCCATTGAAAACGCTGCCTGATGCCTTGCCTCTGAGCAAGGACCGGTCAGAAGAGTCTGAACAGTTTGATCAGCACCAATAAGGGGCTCCAATCTGACTGTGTAGATAAAGGAACAAGCTTTGTCTATAAATCCACAATACAGCCATGCAGGATAGATGCACCCATGGAGGGGACTCAGTACCTGAAATTGCAGGAATTTTTTGAGAAAACGGTCACACTGATAAATGTAATGAATATCCTTTTCTCTCTCTTTGTCATCTTCCCCATCCATACAAAACCATAGGTTTTCTTTCTGTCCTCAGGAACAAGGCAGCTGCCAGGGAAAAGTGGAGAGCCCACACTAGCACCAAATGGAGCAAAATATTGTCCATCATCTGTACAGATCTGACCAGCCTGTATTTGAGTTTTCTCTCTGTGCAAGCACAAATGCAATTAGGAAACCTGTGATTCCTCCTGAGCCTTGCCAGTCTGACAGCTTGGGAAAAGGAAGTGAGGAGAATGCAGGGAGTCACTGGGCTAACAGTGTTCCACAGCCACTCTCAGCATATCTGTTCAGTCAAGGAAGGTGTACTGGGCACCGAGGTCTCACTTTACAAACTGCAGCATCTTGAGACTTGCATGCACTGCACTCATTGTCGATCAGTCTGTGATGGCCAGCACTGCCCCCACAAACACTTCATTCCCCCTCCTGCTTTTTCTGGAGTGGTAGGAACTGAAGAAGATGGGAAATCAGAGTTACTGAAAGGCAAGGGTGTGAGAGGAGAGAGTTTGTCATAACAAATAAGAGCTAAAGGTGCGCACATGAATTACAGTCTGGATACTGTGGTGGGATGGGACGTTGATGGTGCCAGGAGGAACAGCAGGAAAAAGATGTACAGCATATTTCAAAAAGATGGAGCCAGTTTGAAATTGCTATTTCTCTGCAACCACGAACCACCCTTAAATGAAACTCTTACCACTGGAAGGGGTGGGGCATGGAGTTTGAAATGATTACTGCTTGATAACTCATTAAACTGTTTGTAAATTTTTGTATAAGTGTAACATGTTGCCATCATGAAATATACTGCTTTGAAATTGGTTCCATCTTTTCAAAACACTCTGTATATTAGAGGGCATTACAAGTTATATATCTGAAAGTGGAAAATAAGGGGCAGGCTAAGGGAGTGACTAAAACTTAGTAAAGAAAGACCAAATAAGGCAGATAAAGGGAGAGGCAGAAAGAAAAATGTGGAAAAGGGAGGATCACAATGGAACGAATAGGTCTAATTGGCACTGCATCCTTTCATGAGACTTTCTATCGGAAAGAGGTAGATAGGATCTTTGAAACCTTCAGAAGAGATTAAAAACACAATTTGCATTGAAAGAAGGTTATAGTTGTATAGACACACTGAGCTGGTCTTAAAAATGCTTCTCTGCATTCATAGCAGCATACAGTAACATTAGCATGAGCTGCGTGACTTACAAATCAAAGTTAGCATGGACCCCAAACACTTCATTAAACAGTATACTATCCAATGTCAGTGTGTACCAAGAGGTTGAGTATTTTTTCTCAGAAGCATGTATGGATGCCTGTATGTGTTCCCTACATGCTATAGATAATTTACATAGATGAAGTTGCCTCAAATTGCCCATTCTAAGATGCTGAATCATTTGCCAATTACTTTGCAGTGTTCATGCCATGGAAACTCTGTTCTGAACACATACATGCTGTATTCTTGTCTTGAATTTTACCACAGAATTGCATCTGTGCCATTCATGGAGATGTAAAACAAAAATACTAATGCATTCTTTGAAGAAATGGTGATATAAAAGTCTTTTTTGGGGCAGGCAAGGGGTTGGATGTGAATGAACGGGCCTATAACTTCCACAAGTAAAATGCTTACAAGACAAGTGGCAGATGGAACCAGCTCAGCTCCCACTTCACTGAAAGGTTCATTAGACCTGAAAAGTAGCGTCTGATCAGACACTTCTCTAGAGCCCCCTAACCTGTCAACAGGAATAGCAAAATCTTTAAAGTGACAGCAGAGTTTTGCGCTGTATATTGCATTTAGCAAGTACCATAACCATTGCTTCTTGTGCATGAATCCCATGCCAAGTGGATCACTTGAGGCTTTAGGTTAGTGAGATATTTCTTTTTCATTTTATACAGATATTGATAATTGCATATGGTAATAAGCAGTGAAGCATGGGGGCTTTTTTAATGTCCTAAAGACTGCAGTGGACCCTCAGGCTGAAACCTCTTGCTCCAAGTTTCAAAGGACAATGAAATGCAATAACAATTACACTCCTCAGAAATAGATGGTTTATTGTGTATAGCCAGGGCAGATGTTCACTTAGCTGTAACTGAGCTGCTAAAACAAAAACTGTGTTTACCTGCTGCTGCCCAGCAGGTCTGAAGTCTAACAGATCCGTGAGCTGCAATGCGAGAGGAGCCATGTGCATGCTTTAGGTTTAATGGCACACCTCATGATGGGCCATGAAATACTGCTCTGGGAGGTGAAGAGAAGGTGAAAATACACTCCGCTCATCAAAAAAGCATCTCTGGAGCATGAAATACCCTTTGGATGGGAAAAAGTGCATCGGAAGAGTGTCAAAAGGAGAATTACAAGGGTCAATAAAGACCCTGCCAGATTTAACAGAACATTAATTCAACATGCTAGGCTTTAAAACCAAGCTTTCCTTTAACTGATTTTGTGGGAATGTTAGTGAAGAATCTAAATTGGAGCCCAGCTGATGAATCTGGGCGTCTCTGACACGATTAATTTTTGTAAATGTAAATAGTAAAAGGACTGTTCAGTAAAGCTAACCTGTTATATTTTGCTTTAAAATAGGCCTTTTTAGAACCAGTTGCTTTTCTAACATATAACACATGGGTTTCCATTAGCATCATCAGGATGACTTCATGCATATCCTGGGGCAAGTTTTGGCCCCAAATGCTCTATAATTAAGTTCTAGTGGCTCACATGGTAAGCTTGTGTTTTGGATAACTTACTTAAGGCTGTTAGCATTTAAATGGCCACAACTTGGACTTTAATGTTAATGCCCCATTAATCCCTCCACTCTGGGAGTAAGGTTTTCCTGCTTTAACATCTGTTGCACCAGCAGTAGGTGCACCTACACCGACGGTATACAGAAGGTCAGATACACGGGGAAAGGTGTGCAGATCTCTACTAAAGGGACCGTTCCAGCAGGACCATAGTTTGCATGGGTTAGAGCTGAAAAAAGCATCTTTATGTACCCTAGCCAGCCAGGCCTGATAATGGCTAAAGAGTTTCTTGAAATGTCCTAGCCTCCCATGTGGATCCACCAGCATCTCTAATTTTAGCAGGAGCTGAATCAGACATAAATTAGAGATTAGGTATTCTAGTACCTAACACTTCATGAGCCAGGAGAAAAAAGTCCTAATGCACTTTTTGGATGTTAAGATACTTCTATGTGGAAATTATGACCTACTTGCATTTGACTGGTTTTTGTTGCTCTGGTCTCAGAAATCTTAGAAGACTTGTCAGGGATGTAGAAGTATTCTGAATATAGAAGCATGGTGGTGTTTACGTTAGTGTAACAAGATCTTTCTCGTTGTGGATCTTACTATGATTATCTCTGTGGGGGACGGTTTGAAAACTTTAGCTCATATACAGATCAAGTTCTTGCTTGCGTAGTATTTTTTCTCCCAAGGACTTTAATATATTTGCACTCTCTGAATGACAACAACTTCCAGGTCGTTCTCAAGCATAAACTGGGAGATGCTTTCTGACCTTTGAGGAGCTTTATTGGTCTGGGTCTCTTTCTTAACAGCTGAATTATTTTGATCGGCTCAGCTGTTGGTTCTCTTGCATGCCTTGTCTCACTGGTTACCACATTCATGTACCCTTCCACAGATGAAGTCAAGATTGTTATATTTTGGGGGGTGAGCCCTATTTATTTTCTCAGGCTTTGGGGATGAGGGAGAGTGTGTGAGAGAACTGAGTGGGAGGCTATGTAAACTGAGAAAATGAGGGCCAAGCTTGTTTCCATGAGCTGAGAGACCTTTTTTAATGTTGGTATAAGGCAAAGTCAGACTAGTCTTTGTATGTGATTTTAAATGTCAGTTTACGTATACACATCAAACTTCTAGGTGTGCTCATTTTATAAATCTTAGCAAATTTTAAAAATCCCTTTATGCTTAAAGAGAGTTGTCCTAAGTATTGTCAAAATGATAAAAATCACACCATTTTAGGCAGTTTGAGTTGCTAGTGACTGCAAGGCTGTGCTTGGTGTTTAGAAAAGCTATCAGCTGTCAGTCACATCAGCAGTACCCATAAAGTTAGGACTGCTGGTTTGGACAGGCTGAAGGTAATTAGAGCATGCTGTCTACAAGGACTTACAGTATAACTTTAAATTTAGCTGGCACTTGGGGGAGTGAGCAGCATTGTATTTCCTCCTCATATTTAAAGTTATCCTAGCCAGAATGACTGTCAGAAGTGTTTTGTCTGTCAGCTGCTTGGAAGATCCTCTGTGACACACATGGGGTTTTAGGATACGGGGCCTGTAGAAGCTGAGGTAAGCAATGAAACACTACACGGATCTTGTAAGTGTAGAGGTCAAGTTATCAATGTGCATCAGCTGGATACAAGATATGCAGCCTCAAGCCACCTTTGTCACTGGACTCCACAGCACCAAGCAGACACACTGTGGGCTTGTCTTCTGTCGGACTCAGCAGGGATTCCTTTCTGTTCTTTTGAAAGAAGCTATATTTGGCTCTGCAGATGCACAGGTACATACAATCAGTTAGCAAGGAACTGCAGAAAGCTAATAAGGTGCACAGGCTGTGATTTGTCAATATATAGGCTTCAGGAACCAAACCAGTTGAACGTATTTCCCTCTTTGGCTGCTCAGAGTTGCCAACATGTTGCACAACTGCCCCACTCGTGCCAGCACAGCTGTTTGTAAAGTCAGGTGATGAACGGAGACAGCCAATCTTCCTTTAAATCATGGATTTTTGTGAGGACCACGGAGTAACTTTTTGCAGTGGTCTGGGGAGTAATGGGAATACCTCATCTGATTTTGCTTCTGAGATCACTGTTTCATTGGACCTTCAGCCTCAGGGCATGATTTGCAAAGTAATCAGTACTGCATTTGTGTTTGCCATTTTGTGCAGGAAGCACCATTGCTGGTACAAAGAGCTCCGCTTCTCCAAAAAATGTATTTTAATGCTGAATTGGAAGTTGTACTCCCAAAGGTAAAGCAAAGGGAAAGAGTCTTCTAGATGTCACACTGGACCAGTAAAGAAGGTTATCAGAAGAATAACTCAGAGGCAAAGATAAACTTTGTCTAAAGTCACCTGAAACTTCCTGAGGTGTTTTTCCTCCACATCATGGAAGGATCCCCACAGGCAGCAGAACTGTACTCACAAGACCAAAGACTGAGCTAGCAGTGTCAGGAAGGTGCTGCATTGTCAGGGCCACATGGCATCACGAAATCTGAAGTAGCCCCTCCGATGTAAGGCCACAGGGCAGTTAAATCAGTTACTATGTCTGGTCCAAAGAGGGTTGTATTTTTTCCCCCAGTTCCAAAAAATTTAAAAAGACTAACAGATGCCACTCACATGAATATAACACTAACCTATTTTTTCCATTTGATAACACCACTGTTGTAAATAAAGAGTTTGTCCTTGCTGAAAAACAAGTTGATTCCTCTGTCTCTACCTTCCCTTTGCTTCTCACCTGTAAGCTCTCTACTTTCCAGTTTAAAAAGCTGAGGATTATTTCCAGTGCAAGCTGAAATTAGTCAGGATCTGATTTGCTTTATGTAATAACCTTTCTGTCTCAGGTTTAGCTGGTGGTTTTCCTGTCTACACACCCTGCTGCTGGAGGGGTTACAAATGGGAAGTGACAGTAGCTTTTTATCTGATCATGTCCAGACTCCAGCGTTCCCTCCCCTGCGATCCCCTGCATGGCTCTGTGGTACATTTTGTCTGTTTATGCAGCTTTTTGCAGTGTTTTAATACTCAAATAAGGGGAGTATTATTTTTACTTTTATAGGCTTATATCCATGGTTCAATAGTATGGAAGACTGCAAGGCTCACTCTGTCATCATTGACTTTCT
This sequence comes from Patagioenas fasciata, assembly GCF_037038585.1. NCBI lineage: Eukaryota > Metazoa > Chordata > Aves > Columbiformes > Columbidae > Patagioenas > Patagioenas fasciata. Next base: position 74,818,069 of record NC_092520.1, on the reverse strand, counting down.
CTGGGTGCTTTATAGAGAGAATCTAGCTCCCTTTTTTGCACAGTCAGGTTTCTGGATTTATGATGCAAGTATTTAAAATTTCTGTAGACTAGCTGGCCAATTCATGCTTTAGGAGGTCACATATCCTTTAAAGTCATTTCACCGACTCCATTGTCATGTCTTGTTGCCTGATCGATACATGCTGCTCTCTTTTTATGCAATGGATTATCCTCTCTGCTGTGTGGCTGTTCCACATAGTGTCATCTGATGCTAAAAGAGCCTTTTCCTCAACTCACTAGGGTTTGCTCCTTGCTGTTTTACTCCTTTCTTCAAATAAAACTCTGTCTAATTCACAGAATTATCCAGTGAATATGAATTTAGTCTCCTTTTGGTTAATCATCATCTAACCTGCCAAAGTGTGTTTCATGGGTTTCCATATTTTTATGGATGTTTTTTAGGCCAGAAAAACACAGTGTACCTTGGAGTCATCAAGCTGGAAAAACAATCAAGACCTGCTCAGCCCATGTCCCCAGGGCCAATGAAGGATGGTTTGTGCATCACAGGTCTAGTGTTTTGTCTAGGGTAGTTCTAAATACACAGTCAACTACTCTTGAGGCTTATACTATTTGCTCCCTGGAATTTCAACTTTATGTTACTGGTCCTTAGTTAATCCTAACACCATTTCATTATTAGTTACCATCTCTTCTTTCTCTTTTTCTTGTTTTCTTGGTGGAATTTTTTGTTTCTTTGTTTGTTTTTGTTGGGGTTTTTTTGTTTGGTGGTTGTTGTTTGATTGGTTTGGTTTGGTTTGTTTTTTTGGCATTTGCACCTTTCCATTATATTCGGCAGATATGGCTCTTCGTTTATTTACCTAACAGCTCAGTCTTTCCACCACCCTGGTCATTTATGTTGCTTTTCTCTGAACTCTCTCCAATCAGTCTGATGAGGTGGTGCCCAGAAACAAATGTCACATTCCAGGTGATTTCACCTCAGAGCAGAGACAGAGAGACTATTGCTGTATCTTGCTGTTATGTGATGTGATTACTTAGCTTTTAGTGGTGCTGATTTGTCTTGACTTGTCTCTCTGTGTGTGTTCGGTCTAGACTGTGGCCATCATCTGTGGCTCTTGTAAGAGCCTCTTTAGCAGCCTGCAGGCCTGTTCCATTGATCTGAATTCATTCATTTTCCTTTTAGGCTCCTTCAAGCCCATTGCTCCCTCTTTAGCCTAAAGTGTAGGTGGCACAGAACTCAGTATAATCCTCTCATGGTACATGTGTTTTTGGTACTGCAGTTAATAGTTCAGGTTTTTGGAGCCAATCCTGTGGGCTGACATTTTGAAGCTACTTGCTCCAATGTGTAGCAAATACCGACGCTCACCTTCAGCTACCTAAGTCCATCCAAGTCTTCTTTGAAAATGTTAGGCTAAGTGAATCGTATTTTCCTGTAATGAGTCTTCATGAGACTAGGTTTTAAAGTAACATGCACCTGCAGCAAAATCCAGTCTGGGCACTCTTCTCCCCGGTCTTTGGGTGACTTGAACCCAGATGTTTTACCTTTTGATGTTTATCCATGCAACAATATAAAAAGAACCAAAAAGAAATACTATGTTGAGATGCCTTGGAATTTTTGAAGGTATTTGTATTCCAGTAAGAATTTTGCTCTAGCCCTTACTGTCAACAGAATTGACATCAGGTTAAAGCAAAACAAATAATCTGAGCAGCTTCTTAAAATGCATGAAATGTAAAAGGACAGACTTCGTTTATCTCCACAGTGCTCACCACCAGGTAAACCTGTTTTGTCCATGTGGCAATAAGATACTTGGATCACTGTTACGCTTGCAATCATTGTTTTTCTCATTCTTATGTTCTCATGTTGTTTGTTCCTTAAATATTTACTCCTGGCATGCATATATGGAGACATAAAAAAATCTCATACATTTCCATATGTCCCGAAATGCCTTGGGTTCATGCTTAGCTCCAGTGTGAAAACCCTTGGGTAAGCTGTGCTGCTGTGACCTTTGTGCTAATTGCAGCTCAGTATTGAAAAGACAGAATTCATGTCCTTGTTAGTGAAGCCTGTTCAGGATAAGATAAGAAAAAGATACATACCTTTCCTCTATCCATCTGCTAACTTTGATAGTACAAGATAAGAAAAATATGCAGAATACAGTGGAAGGCACCATATGCTGCGAACAAGCAGCTATAAATATATTTGCGCTGAAATGTATATTGAGTTCTGTCCATCGTATAGATGAGTGTGGTTGTGATAGTCCTTTTGAATTGGTAGCATATCACTGCTTGGGTTTGGGGGTAGATTATATTCTTAATCTGTAAAGTAACTCACATTTAGGCAGTTCCCTCTCTTGAGTTCTTTCTTTAGGACTAACTCCAACGAGAGACAAGAGTTGTGACAATGGGATGTGCTACCAAAACACTGATGAACAGATTTGATTCTGCAGGTCTGACTTATGGCAGCTTGGAATCTTCTGTTTTCCATTCACATCTAAGTAAAATGGTTTGGAAAAGTTGTATCAAATCAAAATAATGTTGTTTTGTTTTTATAATTCTCTTAACTTTAGTGTTCTCATTTTGGATCTGTCTTTCTTCCTAAGTTAGGTTATGGATTTAGTCTATCAAGGGCTATTCCACCATATCTACTATTACAATACTCAAAAGCTTTAGAAACCCAGGTCCATTTTAAACACAAACAAGGCAGGCTGATGCCTATGGTTGGGGACTGGTGGAATAGAGAGACTGAATGTTTGGTCCCCAAAGTCTTATAGCAACAGTTGTGGCATCTTGCCCGAACTGCTATGGGCAAGAGGCTGTGCATGTAGCCAGCTGTCCAAGTAGTCAGAACTTCTCCTCATCTCTCTTTCTACCAGGCCAGTAGCACGGGAAGGGGTACATGCTTATGCTGTTGCAGCATTGCAGTCCAGTGGGGAGCAAGGCTTAGCAAGTGCACAGCAAAGCCAGGGCTCCCTGGAAGCTTTAAGCTTCCTTTGGAAATAAAATTCAAAAGAGGAAGTGATTTGTTCCTCTCCTGTGATATCCAGGAGATGGTAAAATTGAAGAATCTCTTTTTCAAGTGTTTCCCAAATCTTCAAATTCCTTTTTCTCTTTCCTTCCATATAACACTTTCTACATAAAGGCCTCAAAGTGTTTTCTCAGCTCCCATGAATTAGCTTTATAAAATGTCTGTGAAGTTGATCTGTTATTATCTTGATTGGCCTTACAGAGAAGCTGAAGCACAAAGCACTGAAATATCTTTCTCAAGGCCAAGCATAGATTCCCCAGAAGCAGTGTAACTAGGACCCAGATTTCCTGATTTCCTAGTGCTGTTCTTTAAAATAAATAAAATTCGCTTTTGACTTCTGAAGATGCTCTTTGATGGTGGTGATGGCAGTGTAGCAAGCCTTGTTTCATATTTGTAAAATTTTTCTTTTCTCTTTTGATCTCACATCCTTTAAACTTCATTATTATTATTATTATTATTGATGCCAGCTCTAATGTATTTCTATTTTTATTTTGGCAGCCATGAGTTTTCCATCAAATGGGTAGAACTGTCACTTACTAAACTTCTTCATAGTATTAAAATTGATGAGATTGAGTCAAGACTGCTTTTACTCTTTTTTATTTTAACTTTTTTTTTTCCTTTTAATAAAGGCAAATCAAACTGCAATGTTCCACATTTACACCTGTACCGTCTTTCACTTCGTATAATCTGATTGATGGCTCTGTTTCGTACTACTCCTTTTCTATTATCACGCGTATCCATTTGTAGTAAAATACCCAGCTATCTTCACTGTTGTATTTTCATACTCCAGTCGAAAAGCTCATTGCCTCTGAGGCACCAAGTGCAAACCTTTTCTTTTTCCATGCTTTCCAGGAGACTTGTGTGGCAGCTCAGTCCTGCTGCAGACTAAAACCTTTGCCTCTCTTTTCCTTACTCATGCCATGAAGTCATAGCTGTTTGTGATACCACAATGGCTGCTATGGGAAATCATGCAGTATGTGAAGGAGAAGATTATAACTAGGTTAACAAAGCTGTGGCAGGACTGGAATGATAAAGGTGTTTATCATACCATAAAGCAGCTCAGCAATTAGAAATTTAAACACAGAAGTTTCCTGGTTTTTGAGGGAGAGCTGGAATTTTATCTGCTTTTCTCTCTTGTGCTTCATCAAGGAAGTTTACATTTATAAAGCAAGAAGAATTGATACTGCACTTTGTTTTTCACACAGTAAGAGGGAAGGGGAAAATGTGCAGGCAGGCTAGGTCTATAACATTGATTTGTAACCAACAAAGGAAATGTCTACTTATGAGACACAAATCAATGTAACCAGACTGTGAAAGTGCAAACAGAGATGTGAGAAAATTATTTGATCGTTAGTCTTCCTTTGGAAAAGACAGAGGGCCAAATTCTGCTCCTGTTTATGAAGATGCAACTTCCACGAAAACCAGAGGAGACTTGCTGGTGTAACAAGGAACAAAATTTCATATGGTGTCCTTTGGATGGCTGGAGGTGTAAGGTATTGGAGTCAGCAAGCAAGCTAGGTGGCAAAGGAGGCAGAGAAAGGATGCTGTAGCAAAGAGGATATGAAACAGGTTTTGCTATTAATGAATTGTAGGTTCAGAAAACTTATTGATGTTCCTTCCTATGCAGAAGCGACCTGTGTGAACTGTGCACCTGCTTAATTCAGCTGAAAAGTAAACCCGTTTTCATTAACCTGAGACACTGTTGCCACAGGCTGAGGTGTTTTCCTGGAAGTGGGCTGGTCTCCTGAGAATAATATAGTCCTGCCAATTCTAGACTACAGGTTCCACTTTCTAGGAAAAATCCATGTGGAAATGGACCCCTTTATTCTTACATGGGTAGTCTTTGCAAGGACAGTCTGCTTCTCAGGTGGGTGGGAGTATGTCTGCCCCAGAACTGTTTGCACCCCCAGATTTACCCTCTAGATTGGTAGAATTGGTTGTTTCCATGAAAACTCTCTGGGGCAAATGGTTTCTGAAGCTGTGGTTTGATGGCATGGTGGATCTGGGTCATAATACCCTATCAAAAACACTGTAGCCATATAACACCAAGTGTTGATCCAGGATGAATTCACATACTAGTTTGAATGTTTTCAGAATGAATGAATTAACTTCATATGGCAGGTTTTATGCCAGATCAGATATCACCTGTCTGCGCCACTCTGACTTCAGGCTAGATTATATATCGTCTGTTCTCTTGCAGCAACACAAACTCTTGCTAATTTGATAGCAACATGATCATGTGCTTGTGCCCAAACCAGGTTGGATCTATACTACTGAGTGATCCCATGGTAGTGATTGTGGACTGATAGCCTGAGTCTGTTCATTAGCAGGGAAACTCATCTTGACTTTAGTGTCAAAAATCCACCAAGAAGAGGCAAACTACCTTCCTGTAGCTAGGCTCCCTGCTTCGGTCTAGATTTCCATTGCCCTTTGCCTTCACTGGTTCCCTGCATTTGCACGGGTACTCGGCTTTCCCCATATGTCTCCATGCAATTCCATTAGTGCAGTCACTGGAAAGAGAAAGAGGTCAACACATACATACATACATACATACACAGTTTTAAAAGCTTGGGACCCATTTGGAGAGATAGATATTTTCATTCTGGTTAAACTATTCTAATTCCTGTGGATATTGTTTTATTTATGCCACAATACAAGATTAAATCAGGCCATGGCTTCCCAACAGGCAAACAAAGCGAGTCTAAACAAATGATATTTTTAAAAGCTTTTGGGATAAGAATAATTTTGAATCTAAAATGCATTAAAGTGACATTAAATAACAACAAAAAGCTTACATTCACTACAAGTTAAACTCCCGTGTACAGAAGGAGATGCCACAAGTTCTGTCATTTTACTTTGTAATCTGAAGAAAGTCCTGGTTTTGATTTTTCTGTCTTCTGAACTGCACTCGGCCTTTCGAGATGGAGGCAAAACTCTCCCTGGCACTTGCCCCCAACTCCCACATATAGCGAATATTTCCCCTTGGGTGCTCTTTGTGTCGTGATATCTTAAAACAAGCATCTTTCTGTCAGGCATTGCACTTATATAATACATGTTGTCATCTGGAGTGAGGCACAGTTGTGCACATTTAGCTGGTTTACTTGGTAATGCGTCATTACAAGTGACCGAAAACATGGTACAGGAAGTTGTTTCTGTCCCTTTTTTCATTGCTTATGCAACTCCCAAGCAGAAAATGTTCTTGAGAGCAGATGGTACAGAACAGTCAATTGCAAACTCCCATTTTCCAGATGCATAGATGTTTCATGTCTACTTGAAGCCAGTTCAGATGGCTTTGTAAACCTGAGTCCAACTTTTGTTTAACCCTTTAGGAGGCCACCAGTGAAAGTGTTTCCTGCAGGAGTTTCAATCCTAATAAAAATAGTCTGAATGCAGAAGATCTATTGTGTTCTCAGATGCTTAACCAGAGTCTGGGACATAGTGTTATGATCAGCGATTAAAATATGAACACTGTTTTTCTAGAAGGAATGTTGCAAGTTCAGCAATTGATGCGTGATCTGTGGTTTCCATTAGTTTCTCTCTGTCTTTCGAATTTCTAAACAGTATGTTGTAACACAGAGTAGTCACTATCTGAATTCTTACTGCTTGACAAGGGGATTACTAGATACTGAAGGCAAATTAATTTGACTTCCTACAGAAAAGGTAAGAACTTCTTACCCTAGGGCAGTAACACAGTCAGCTCATCATGACTGCATGATACTGATAAACTACAGTTTACAACTCAGCAGGTTTCGTGTTTGATTTTTTTTTTCACTTGCTTGGGTGTTTGGACTTTTCACAGTAGGCTTGTTGCTGCTGAACCATAGGTTTTTATTTGATAACAAATAAAATTATCAGTCCATTTTTTTTCCCCTGTTGCACCCACAGAAATCTGTCTGAGATTGTATGAGTATTACGGACTTAGTGGAGGACGTCTGTGAAAACCAGTCTGCAGTTGTTGGCCAGACCAGTCAATTTGTGAATTCAAACACAATTTGGGTTTAGTTCAGTTCTGACTTTACTGTAAGGTGATTTATGGATCCAGGAACTCATAATAAGCAAGATGCTTCATCTGATAATAACAATAACAAATTGTCAGTTATTGCCCATAGATACTGAGATACTGACTGGTTATGCGGTATGCCTTGGTCAGATGTAGCCATTAGAACCAGAATCTGACATCTGATCCACTAAGGTTTATTGTGTTCAAGTACTTCCAGTGAACTGTCAAGAAAGATTATCTGAACTGATAAAGATAATAGATTTAGAAATAAAAACTGAAGAACGTTTTTTTATTACGTCATCAGTTAAGTTTTTAACTGTTTATTACATTCCCACAATGCGAATAGATGAACCTAAACTGAACTCTCAGAACTGAACAAATCCAGAAGTCAAATTGACTTTCCAAATCCATGGCTCAAATCCACCTCTTAAACTGAGAGAATATAGACGTTTGGAAAGGATGAAGTCTGGCTCTTAATTTGGTAATAACTAGATTTGGTAATCCAAGTATAGATGCCCAGGTAGGCTGATTGATGGTAAGAGAGGTCAGAAGGAACTGGTTTATTTGGAAACCCTTGTTGAACAGTCTACAACCACTCTGTTTGTGAACAGGCTCCCCAGGGAATTGGTCAGGGCACCAAGCCTGGCAGTTCAAGGAGCATCTGGACAACAATCTTAGTCAAGTGATTTAGTTTCAGGTAGGCTTGTGAGGAGCAGCAAGTTGGGCTTGATAATCCTTATAGATCCCATCCAACTTGAGATATTCTATGGTTCTATGATTCTCTCCCTTTGAAGAGTCTTGTGTTTGTTATTAACCAGAATCACAATACTAAAGTTGATGGACCTGATAGCATGTTTCTCTACAGCAAATTTTTGTCCCATTTGGCAAGAGGACAGGCAGTTCAGCATCTCACGGAACAGCAGCAACATTAGCAGCAAGGCTTTCTTCCTGGACCTACTGAATAAAAGTTCACAATTTTTATGACACCATAGTAATCTTCAGAAACTCCTTCTTCCTGTGGACCACTCATGGGTTGCAATATGAATAATATTTTCAATTTACAAAGTTTAATTTTAAGATCTCAGTATTGATCTGCAGCATTATATCTATTAGCCTTGCAGTAATGAAGGACCTGCATATTGCCCTTTACTTTTCCAAGGGGGCAGCTGAGGGGTGGCAAAAATAGGTGTTCGTCAAAACTGTGAGAAGTACCGACTTTGTCAAAATGTCGTACTTCTCTGCGAGACAGAAGGAGAGTTCACGTCTAGAAAGAGTCAAGCATTCAGGTCAGGATCCAACCATGGTCTTTGCCATTCAATGCTCTCTCAAAACCAAACAGTGAGGTCGGGTTTTCTTTTTGCTCCCTCTTGCTGCTTGGGCTGTGAAGCAAATTGCATGTACCAGCCTGGTTTCTCAAGGCAATAAGTGGAAAATGGCATTTTAAAATAATAGTTGCCAGGTCCTACAGCTCAGAACTGTCATATTGAATGTTAAAAGCTCACTCCTTCCCAGAAGTGAGGTGTAAAAAGTAATATGAATATGTGTGTGTGTGTGTTGTGTGCATGTGTCTGGGTCTGGGACACAGACAGATTCCCTACCTGGAAATGCCTCGCTATTATTAGACATGCAGTTACCAGGGGTTATGTAAGACAATCGAAGCTCTGTTTTTTAACAGAGACATGATTCATGCTATGTGTAGTAACAGTAACCACCTCCAAACGAGACAGAAAGCAGACACAGACAAAAGCCTGAAGAAATCAATGCTGGCTGAACTCAGCCATCCTCCTGATACCTGCTGCCTCTCAAACATCAGCGGCGTTAGCAGCAGCGGAGGTTAATGCTAATTCTGAAGACTTCTGGAGTTACTGAGCCAGTGCATCTACACCGGCAGCATTTGCAGGGAGCAGCTGAGGCTGCAGGAGCTGTGAGGTGGGACAGCGCTGGGCACGCTTTGCCGTGTTCACAGCAATGTCTCTGGTGTTCTGCAGGAGGCTGAGGGAGCTGTGAGCAGAACTAGCACTCCTACTCTATTTTCTCAGTTACTCCTGCTGGCAAAGACTGGAACCAAAACAACTTTTGGCTCCTCTGCAGTTAGCACTTGTACAGTCATTTTTATAGTAATGTGGAGGGAGAGTCAAGACCTGGAATAGCTTTGAACTTCTGCCAGCAGTCTTCATTAGAGCAAATTGTGAGATCTGATTGAACTAGAATAGCTCTGGGCTCCCCTACAGCTAAGATTCCTGATCTGTCTCCTATGGTCCTTCTTGCTGGTCATTCCAGAGATCAGAATATCTGCAAGCGCCTTCATAATTTTGGTCATCTGGGCCATTTTCTTCTAAAAAATGTTGTTGGGAGATACCAGGAGTAAGGTAGCTGCCAGATTGTCTGCGATCAAAGATCAAATCTCCTCTTTGCAGAATTTCTTTCCTGATAGGAAAAGGAGTTATGTTCAAAATACCAAAGTGAACACCAGTGGGGTGCTCATTTACAGAGTGCCACCTTCCAGAAATAAAAGGTGGGGAAGTTGTTATCGGGTCCCATCAAGTCGCTGATATTCCTTACCATGTCTCCTCTTGGAAGACAGTGGATCTCCTGTAAAATTTCATTTCAGTGTCATCTAAACCGTTCTGCATAGTAACTTCTGCTGTCAAGTAAGAAGATGCTGAAGACTTGGAAATGGTCTTTTTAGCACTCAGGAGACAGCCCTCCTACGTTAGCAGAACTTCAACAATAACAGAGCCAACTGCTTCATTTTCACTCAAGAAAGTTTTGAAATGACCAGAGAAGTAGCCTCTGAGAGCCACAGAAGAGAGCTGAATACTGAATTCAAATAAATCTCCAGAGTTTATCATCTGTTAATACTGGAGTGAGAATAACAATGTTATTTTCCTTAATGCATCATGCTGTATATACTGTACAGAGTAGAAATCACTTCAGCTACTATTAATGTTAGTAATCATTCTCCATCAGATACACTGCATACAGTTTTAGGAGGAAAGTGAAAAATAGCTGGATTGCATTCAGAGATTGCTTGGTTCCACGCTCAGGATCAGAGCATCCCCACACATAGGCAGTCAAGGAAGGGAGCCAGGAGGCCTGCGTGGTTGAATAGGGATCTTTTGGGTATGCTCAAGCAGAAGAGGAGAGTTACAGGTCATGGAAGCAGGGGCTGGCCACTTGGGAGGAATATAAGGCTGCTGTTAGAGGATGTAGAAAGGCAGCTAGGATAGCCAAGGCCTCCTTAGAATTACAGCTGGCGAGAGGGGTCAAGGACAGCAAATACATAGCAGATAAAACTAATACCAGAGGCAGTGTAGGCCCACTGATGAATGGGGTGGGTGCCCTGGTGGCAGAAGATACAGAGAAGGCAGAATTACTGAATGCCTTCTTTGTCTCTGTCTACTCTGCCGGAGGCTGTCCTGGGCAGCCCTGTACCCCTGAGACCCCAGATGAAGCCAGGTCAATGGAGGAGTTTGCTTTAGTCGATGAGGACTGGGTTAGGGAGCAATTAAATAGTCTGGACATCCATAAATCCATGGGTCCAGATGGGATGCATCCGCGGGTGCTGAGGGAGCTGGCTGAAGTCATTGCTAGACCGCTCTCCATCATTTTTGCCAAGTCTTGGGAAACGGGAGAGGTGCCCGAGGATTGGAGGAAAGCAAATGTCACTCCAGTCTTCAAAAAGGGCAAGAAGGAGGACCCGGGTAATTATAGACCGGTCAGCGTCACCTCTGTCCCTGGGAAAGTAATAGAACAGCTTATCCTTGGTGCCATCTCAAGGCATATCAGGGATAAGAGGGTCATTAGGGGCAGTCAGCATGGCTTTACCAAGGGTAAGTCATGCTTGACCAACCTCATAGCCTTTTATGAGAATGTAACAAGGTGGATGGATGATGGCAGGGCGGTGGATGTGGTCCACCTTGACTTCAGTAAAGCCTTTGACAGAGTCTCCCACAGCATCCTCACAGCTAAGTTGAGGAGGTGTGGTCTAGACAACAGAGTAGTGAGGTGGGTTGCAAACTGGCTTAAGGAGAGAAGCCAGAGAGTGGTAGTCAATGGTGCGGAGTCCAGTTGGAGGCCAGTATCTAGTGGAGTGCCTCAGGGGTCAGTACTGGGGCCAATATTATTCAATATATTCATTAACGATTTGGATGAGGAAATTGAGTGTACTATCAGCAAGTTTGCTGATGACACTAAGCTGGGAGGAGTGGCTGACATGCCAGAAGGCTGTGCTGCCATCCAGCGGGACTTGGACAGGCTGGAGAGTTGGGCGGGGAATAACCTGATGAAATTTAACAAGGGAAAGTGTAGAGTCCTGCATCTGTGCAGGAACAACCCCAGGTTCCAGTATAGGTTGGGAAATTACATATTAGAGGGCAGTGTAGGGGAAAGGGACCTGGAGGTCCTGGTGCACAGCAGGATGACCATGAGCCAGCACTGTGCCCTTGTGGCCAGGAAGGCCAATGGCATCCTTGGGTGTATTAGAAGGGGGGTGGTTAGTAGATTGAGAGAGGTTCTCCTTCCCCTCTACTCCGCCCTGATGAGACTCCATCTAGAATATTGTGTCCAGTTCTGGGCCCCTCAGTTCCAGAAGGACAGGGAACTGCTGGAGAGAGTCCAGTGTAGGGCAACAAAGATGATTAAGGGAGTGGAGCATCTCCCTTATGAGGAAATGCTGAGGAAGCTCGGTCTCTTTAGTTTGGAGAAGAGGAGACTGAGGGGTGACCTTATTCATGTTTATAAATATATAAAGGGTGAGTGCCATGAGGATGGAGCCAGGCTCTTCTCGGTGGCAAACAATGATAGGACAAGGGGTAATGGGATCAAGCTGGAACACAAGAGGTTCCCCTTAAATTTGAGAAAAAACTTCTCAGTGAGGGTGAGAGAGCACTGGAACAGGCTGCCCAGGGAGGTTGTGGAGTCTCCTTCTCTGGAGACATTCAAAACCTGCCTGGACATGTTCCTGTGTGACCTCACCTAGGCGCTCCTGCTCTGGCAGGGGGATTGGACTAGATGATCTTTTGAGGTCCCTTCCAATCCCAAACATACTGTGATACTGTGATAACTCAGAGTGCCTTAAAAAATGACATTGCAGTCATGTCTTGACTCTGTGCTTTCCTGGCACAGTGTATTTAAAACCCAGGTCTGAATAATGTAGCTGATACTGACTTCTCTACATTTCAGGCACACTTAAGAAAGATCCTGTTTTGATGCAGATGATAGATAACTTTAAAAAGCAAATAATTATCACAAATATACATCACACCTCAGGACACATTGCTGTCGATGACTTGACATTTCAAATGATGAGTTTCACAAATGTGCATAACTATCAGATTTGATTAACAATATTTTAGAATAATTCACGTGCTCATCTAGAACTTTTTTTCGTTGTATTTTGGCACTGAAGCATGAAACAGGAAATCTACAGTGGATTTCTCTTTGCTTGTAAGGAAGCAAACGCTTTGATCAGTTCTACGTACTCAAGGCTGTAGTCAGTTATTCCTCAATGGATAATGAAACCAGAGCCCAGAGTGACTCTGTTTCTCTGTGGAACCTGTGTGATATTTTATATATAGTTTTTGACATAAATCAAACAAGCTTTCATTTGTACAGTTTGAGGCCAGAGGCAGCAAGCACATGGGAAGAATGGCATGGGAAAACATGTTCATGGTGCTTTTTACCTCATTTTTTCACTGTGTTGGTTACTGGCTCTTTAATGATTGACTTGCAAGGGAAATCTTCAGAGACAGGAGACAGTCATCCAAAACAAAGAAAAATATTCAAAATCATTTGAGTGTTTTTTTCTGACTGTCAGTAACATCATTGTTTAGCTCAGCATTCAGGCAGTGATGTTATGAATCTTAAAACTTAAGAAACAGATTCCTTGTCTCAGATCTTGCCCCTCAGAAAGCATGCAAACATGATTTTTAATATAAATCTTCCTCTAATAAAGGCAGGTAGAAATCTTGCAGATTTCTTCCTTTTCTTATAAAACAAGTCACATAACTAAAGCTCAGTAAGAGCGAAGAATTCCATCAAGATGATGCTAAGATTTTTTTGGGGAAAGAGTGTTGAATTTTTCTGTTTATCTATTTGATAACTTGGCTCTTGGTGCTTGAGAAAACCGGATATATGAATAAAGGTTTCATTTCCTAGTTTTCCTTGAGGGGGGTGGTTCTGTGACAAATAGATCAAATCCACTGAAGTTTAGAGCTGGTGATAATCCATTGTCCTACGTGGAATTATACTTTAAATGAATGTAAACAGTTGCTCATAGTTTCTGCGAGCAACAAGGCATGAAAAAACAGGATTTCATGACTTGGGTCGGTTGCCATTTTGTATCATCTTCCATAGTCATGACAGTGCACTTCAGGCTTGTGATTGAGATCAGCTTTCAGTATGAGAAGGTACAAATTTGGTGGCCGGATGCTGCTGCATCAAGTGCCATACCATAGTGACCAGGAGGGAAGGGCATATGGCAGAACCAGTGCCAATTGCATAAATCGTCATTAAATTGTGTTAATTGTTGAAATTACACAGTCCCTGCATCTAGGTAAAAACACCAGTTTGCAAACCTGGTTGCTGAACCATGGAGATCTGTTCTTTGAGGACATACGGTACTTTCTTCGATTCGCCAAAACCTATGGGGCTAAGGGTTTCAGAGTTTATGCCAAAGTATTTGCAAGGACAGCATTCAGTGAAATCAAAGCAATGTGTAGGGGAGGAGGAAAAAAACTCAGCTCATTCTCTTCTTATGCTTTCATTGTTTTTGTTCTTCCTGAAAAAATAATGTCCTTTCAGATTTCGTTTGACATCTCCATGATGTTGAACAGATTCGGAGAAATCACCAATATTTTGACAGGGTTCCTTGGCAATGAAATGTTCATGAAGCTCATCTGTCATGAGCTAATCTGGCTCATCTAGCCAAAGCAGTAGCTTAGGCGGATATATTACTGTAACAATTTAATTTCTACACATTTACTTCGTCTCTGGTGATTGCAGTGATGGCAACTCATATTTCAGTTGCAGAAACATTGGTAGTAATTGCAGCACAACTATGCCTTTGGTTTTGTGAGAACCTTGCTTAAGGCAGCAAGGCAGTGTAATGTTCACAGAATTACAGAATCACAGAATGTTAGGGATTGTAAGGGACCTCAAAAGATCATCTAGTCCAATCCCCCCACAGGAGCAGGAACACCGAGATGAGGTTACACAGGAATGTGTCCAGGCGGGTTTTGAATGTCTCCAGAGAAGCAGACTCCACAGCCTCCCTGGGCAGCCTGTTCCAGTGTTCTGTTACCCTTGCGGTCACGAAGTTTCTTCTCATATTTAAGTGGAACCTCCTGTGTTCCAGTTTGTATCCATTGCCCCTTGTCCTATCATTTGTTGTCACTGAGAAGAGCCTGGCTCCATCCTTGTGACACTCACCCTTTACGTATTTTTAAACATGAATGAGGTCACCCCTCAGTCTCCTCTTCTCCAAGCTAAAGAGACCCAGCTCCCTCAACCTTTCCTCACAAGGGAGGTGCTCCACTCCCTTAATCATCTTCGTTGCTCCGCGGTGGACTCTCTCCAGCAGTTCCTTGTCCTTCTGGAACTGAGAGGCCCAGAATTGGACACAATATTCCAGATGTTGTCCAAGTGCCGCCTCCTTGGTAACAAGGCAATACTCTGATTGTGCTGGACATCTTCAGTGTGCATGGCTTCAAAGCCTTAACCTCTTGCCTTGTTCCCTTCTTACCAACCTCTTGAATTTCATTCAGTAATGCTGATCTTCGTAGCTTAAAGCATCAGCACATGAATGCCTGAGGCTGTATATACTCTCAAACTGCTTCTATTAATACTAATTAATACTATTAATACTAGAAAAATAGCACTCAAGACTTCACAATGCTCACAGTATACAAGCACTACCCACAAATCAGTCTGTTCCCTGGAAAGCTTATGTAGGTGCGTTTCCACTGAGTACAGATGATTTACTCTGTATTTGAAACCAGCATCAATAAAATCATGACTTTATATATTTGCCTCTGTTACACCCCACTTCAGTGACTTGCTTTGAGAAGTATGTGGTTTCATTCAACATTCAGCCATGATTATGAAGGCTTCATAGTAGGAATATAGAGAATTCTGTGTTGTTATAGCCAGTGATATTTTGCCAGAATAAGATAATTTGAAAATAGTAATTGTGTATATAACCATACAGACATACATATATATGGTTACCATATATGTATATGTCTATCTATATGTATAATACTGTTTCTTCTCTTTACCTCTGTGAAAAGATAACCCATGGTCTGACACTCTGTCATGGTTCAGACTGGCATCATAGATTTTTGTATTCATTTGAATATCTAGCTGAATGTTACACCAGGGCTTTTGGTGATCTGCTTCTGCTCTGATAAAGCATACCAACTAGTGACATTTAGCTGCCTCTTCCAGGTACCAGTTATCTTCATAATTTCAAATCAGGTGTGCGAAGTCCAAACAGATGCTTAACATGGCCTAACATTGCTTTACTCTGCTCTACCCAAAGCAGGGTGCAGCCAAGAGACCAGCCTACAACTCTGCTTGCCACCGTCTAACCCGTTTATCTGCAAATGTGGGGTTTATACACCCAACACACTAAGCATGATGAGATCTTCATTAATCGAAAATATGCAGCACCCCAATTTATATCTTAAATGAGAGACAACTTTTCCAAAAGTTCAGGAGTGAGGCCTTGTAGCACTGCTCAGGGCATGGGGAGTGGAAAGGAAAATCAGTAGAAGAAGAGTTATCCTTTTGGACCTTAGCTCTCAGGTGGGGTTAGCTGTTGCACTCAGAATACTATTTCCAAATAGAAGTATCAGAAGAATCAACAGGTGAAAGTGAGACCTAGAAAATGCCCATTCCAAGTGCCAAATTCAAACTTAGGAAAGTAAGTGCAGCTCAAGGAAAGTGAAATTTTATAGTATCAGATGAAAGGCAGTGAATGAAGGGGAAAAGGAACATACAGGCAGGTAATAGAGGGTTTGTGAGGCAAGAAGTGAGAAGATAATGTAGACTTCACTACAAACTACATTGCTATTCCAGATTTCAGTTAAATACCCCTGGGACTTCAGGGCAAGATTTTTTTCTCTAGTACTTTTGCAAAGATGTTCTTGTGGGAAATTGGCCTTTACCAGGCTAGAGCAGTCCAGCCTCTTTAAACAGTCTTTCTGCAAATGTCTAATCCATTAACAAATTAATTTCTGAATTTCAGGCCCAATTACTGATAGTGGACATACAGTGTTCCCAGTAGAATACAGAAATGAGCAGTTTCCTCTCCTAGATGAAGCCCTGACCATTGTGAAAAATTCATGCTATGGCCTTCTGATAGCATGTCCTGTGCTGCTAAGTTTTTATGTTTTCTCTGGCACAAGTTCTGGTCTCTGTTGGAAAGGTGTTTTTATATCACAGTCCATCTTGATCTCTAAGACAGTGTGGTTGGATATCTGCCCATAGGTAGCCAACAGCCTAACCTTCTTCATGTAATATAAATGCCGCAGTCTACCCTAGTCAGAGGGTGTACCTTCTTTTGTAAAAGAAACAGTAAAATACATCTGGAATAACCCACTTCACGCAGCAAGTTGACTCTCAAATCACATTTGCTGATGGCTAACACTGCTTCTCTTCTTCTTCTTGTTGCTGCTTTAAGAATTTAACCCAAAATGCTACTCCTGGAGAAGTGACCGAAAAAGAATTACATTTAGCCTACACAGCTCAGTCTGAAAATATATCATGATTGTGAAAGTGTCCTTTAAACCCAACCCCACCTTACTCAAGAGACCTGCACAATACATTGATTAAGATCAGATGTGCTAACTTCTGTGGCACTAGCAAGTTCTTATTTTCCGTTGCCTCATGATAGACAGCACTGCGGCAGCACAGCAAATAAGAATAATCAGAAATAAGCTCACAAGAAGCTCTTCTTTTAATTTTTTCATTATTAGGGATCAGACGAAAGGCAGAAGGAAGAAGATTTCTGAAGAGATCAGGGAAAAGAGTATTGCAAGGATAAAATAAATAGCAATTAACTAAAAAATTGAGTCCCCTCAATCAGGAGTAACTAAGAGAAAGTACCACAAGTCTATGGTACCAGGTCTAAAGCAAAGAGAAAGACATATTCTGCTGGTTGTCTCTTGCTGGTCAGACATATTAATGCCCCTAACAAACAAGGAACATGGAAGGTGTTTGATGGTATCTCTGAGCAGAAAGAAGTACAGCCAGGGGGAAGAGATAGAAATGTCCTGTGAGGAACCAGCATATAAAACAGAAATTTCAGGACCAAGTACCAGCAGGAAATTGATGTTTATAATATTTAAGTAATCAGTAAAGGAAATATTGTGATGGGGTGTTGTGTAAAGAGCAGAGTCAGACCAATGCATGCCTATGTGTGTTTTAGCTAATGTGATATGACAGACCACATCAGATCAGTGGTGCTGATTAATGAACAGCTCTGGAAAGGTAGCTAACGAGAGATGAAAGGGTCAAGACAGAAATTCCAGGAGGGAGGAGAAGGAGGATCAGTGCATCAGAATATGGAGGTATGGTCCTGAAGCCCATTAATCATTGCATTATTATGTAAAGTACTGCATTTTCTCCTGACTTTATGCCCACTGCAACTCCACCGTGATACTGTAAAATCCACTAATTGAAGAAACTTCTAAAACCAAAATTTCTGGTTTTAAAAGCAAGCATCACCTTTATTGATGAGCCAGCACACCCACAGGGATCATTCCGCCTAGTGGGGGAACTAGTAAATTAGTAAATGCCTAAAATCTATGACCCTTATTCATATAGACTTCTTTTATTACTAATTGCTGATTTTAGGTATCACTGAAGCCTTTATAGAACTGACCTAAAGTGTACCTCTTAAATCATAATCTGTCATATATCACTGCTATCAGAAAACAGACCTTCCTTAATAAAAACAGTAACAGGATTATTGTTTCTTACACCCTCTAAATTACCAGATAAAGCTTGAGAAGAGCAAGGTGGAATAAAAGTGAGCATATATAAAATGCCCAAGTTACTATCATTAGTGGAAATATTTAAGTAATAAGAGCCTGCCTTTCTGGAATGCGTTCATGCAGAAAGTTTATCCCCAAAATCTTACTTAAGCACACAGTACCTCGTGGAGCAGAAATGTTAATGCTTTCCTTTTCTGGGTAGAGAAGCCCAGGTAGAGAGGGGAGAAGTGACTTCACCCAGTGTCACATATCCCATTCCTCTGTTGTCCTGCTTGTCTCTCTTTTCTCCCAACCTTCCTCTGGACAAAAATCCTTTTCCTCTATTTTTTCCCTAGCTAGATTAAGACTTCTAGAAAAATTTGGAGGTGTTGCCTTCTCTGTTGCACTCCCCATGTCTTCTGAAGCACCATCAGCTTTGTTGATTTTAGGTATTTAAAATGTACCTATCAGCTGATGATGATCTCAGTGTTCTGTGCTCATCACACTGGAGGAAAAGAGATGTATCTTCCCAGGCCATAGCAAAAATTATGGAGAAAAAATAAGATCTTTTAAGTGTTGCCTTTCATGGAGATTTTAATGCCCAGATTTTGTAGAAGACTTTGCACAGCCCCCTCTCTAACAACTTCTCTGTCTGACCCTTGATGTGAAGCCAGATTGAGGCAGTGCTACGTTAGAGAGGCACTTGGATTGAGATACCAGAGATTGGAAGAGCAATAATAACACAAAAACTGAGGTGACAAAATATGCAGGATTAGTACATTTAGTTCTTAGGCTTCTCTTTCATGAAATTAGGAGTGAAGTGAGCAAGTGCTGCCGAAGTAAAGACTAAAGACCTGATCCCGTGATTTTTCTGCTTCTAGTACAAGTTAAAAATGCACGTTAACTGAAATACTGGGCACTCTTTAAGGCACATGGGATTTATGCTTTAAAAAGGTGAGCAGTAGCCAGATAAAAGACAGATTGATGTGTGCGAAGTGGATATAAGAAGCAAGGTCAGCATTAACAGAATGGATGGGATGTATATGGAAGTGGGAAGGAGAGCTTGAAAGTAAGCCATGCTGAGTGTTAGCAAGGACTTAAATCTACAGAATCCTTAGGTGTTATTGCACCTTTGAAATTCAACCCTTGGTAGTGGTCAAAGGTGCCTCTGTTTTATGTAATTCTTTTGAGCTAACCCAATGCTGGCATATGGTCCATCTCCCAAGCCCTGGTGAAACTCAGAGGTTCAGGCTGAGTTGAGGATTATTTTTTCATATTTAAATTCACTCAATCTGCAATTCAAAGCAGACTTCAAGAGGGGAGAACCCGCAAAAACTGGAATCAAATAAAATATTTGCTCGAGCCTCTGTGAAGTGTAGCTGCCAGATTTCACGTAGCCTGTTGAAATCAATATGTAGCATATATCCCACTCACCAATGAACGTCATCATTACAAAATGTGTAAATTGAACATAAAACCAAATGTATATTTTGTGAAGTACATTATTACAGTGTCATCTAAAATCCTTCATTTTGTCTGCTGGCAATCATTCCAGTGTTCCTGCTGCACAAACAGTGGGGTTTTTTTATTGTGTTGCATTTACAGACATAAATTCCGACTTGCAGAGTGACATTAACTACCTGTGAAATAACAATTACATCTCTTATCATTTTTTGTTCACCTTCTTGATTTCTTTGATAAGGCAAATACTTGCTTTGCTTGTCTGATCAGAGTAGGCAAAATCATTTTTTCATGGAAATAGCACCATTGGCTTCACTGTGGGTAGGACTGAATATGCTGATGTCCCAGGAGTTCTTTGCATAAGTGAAGCGAGCAGGACTTAATCCTGTCCCTGGATGTTAGCTTCAGACATACATCCAACATCCACAACGAGCCACCCAAAGATCATAAGAAGTTAGCAAAGGAGCAGTTCTGTTAGTCTAGAGAGGGATGCAAGTCCCCCAAAAATGTAAATACTCCCAAAAAGTTAGGTCTGGGTGGTGAAATCACCCTCTAATAAATATTGGAGCTGAGGTTTTTTCTTTGGATCCCTTTCTGTATTAGTCCATTGGGTCCAACTTTCTCTTTAGCTCTGCTGAGCTGAATCTTCCCTGAAAGGCTGACGATAAGTTATTTGACTGGTCTCACTGCAGTAGACCTGGTGGCTAATGGGAGATAAGTGGGGTTTGTGCTTTGATAAGAACTGTTATTTTTGTGATGTAAAGATGGCGAAAGAAGTGGAGGAGGATTTTTCCTTCCTTTTGCTGCCTTTCAGTCCTGAGGAAGTGTTTGTTGCTGCTCTGAACAGGACTAGCCTTGTTGTTCTGATGAGAAGCACTCGAGTGCCAAGTTTGTGCTAGCTCTCCATCACTGCTCCGTGCTCATGCCATTAGAGTGAGCAACTTCTCAGAATGAATCCTACTGATAGCGCTTTGTTGCCTAATCCTCCCTCTCCTCCTCACTTCACCAGAAGAGGTTGCATGGGGAGACTGGGGTAACTGGGGACTGACTCTGTTGTTGTTTGCAGCCAATGCTAGAGGGATTGAAGTGGGAAGAATTTGGCCCTACCAGGCTGCAGCCAGCTGTACTGACAGTGGAGAATGCCAGTTAGCATCCAACAAGTTTTCTTGCTCTCAGTAAATTATTATTATTTCCCCCTGACCTTTCCTTTTTGGTTCTTTCTGGTACAGACACAGCCTCTCTCTGTTCCCTGCCCCAATGAACGTCTGCACTAGGTCCAAGGCTTGGAGTAATTTACCTGAAGAGTGATACCATTTGGAAACCACTGTAAGTATATTTTATCTCTTATAAAAGACTTCTTGTTTCAGCAAAAAAAAAAAAAAAAGAGACATATTCAAAAAACAAAAACAAACTGCAGCACCTGTGAGCATTACAGATGAGGGTAAGCTAACTTTTGCTTTTGAAATTTGCAAGAAACTGTGTGGGCAAAACAAATGTCAATAAAAAACTGTTAAATATTTAAGTCATATCCTCACAGCACAGTTCAGCAATGGCTGGTTTGATCTACTTGTATCTTTTAGTTTGGCAGGTTCTCCCTCCTTACTGCTCTAGTTCATGCTGTTCTACTTGGTTCATCCATGTTTGACTTCAGACTGTTTATCTTCTTTTTTATTCATATGACTTTTTAATGAGATACCTTTCCTCTCATTGGTGTTTCATGAAATACAGATTGAATTTACTGCAACTCCTTAAAGATTTACGTTGATTTTTTCCAGGCCTTGAGTAATTTAAGATTTGAGCTGGTGTTTCTTAAGGCCATTGCAGTTTGGTAAATTTGGCTGGATTACATACGTGAAGTTGCCTGAGAGAATTTTGACTTTGTGTTGTGGTTTTATTATGCTTTGAAATTATCAATTGTATGTTATTTGCACAGTTTTGCCCCTGTAGAGCTCATAGTTTTTATCTGTTCTTATCAATTCTCAGTGCTTGCCAGTATTGTCACAGTGTTGCTGTAGCTGAGATGCTCTAAGGTTGTAAGTCAGGCAAGCTTTGTAGGCAGGACCTAACTTTCATGAGACTTGTGGTTTAGATGGAAATAACTGACAAATTTGGGGGCATATAAGCCCCACTTCAGGTCTGAAACAGATCCAGCAAATTTCAATCTTAGTTTAACTTAATCTCTGAGTTTAACTTAATTATGTTAATCAGTCTTCTGTGAGGAATTTTGGAGTTTATTTTACTTTTTCTGCATTGATTAAGTTTTCCAAGCTTTTATTGCACAAGAACATTGGGCCTCTCTTGTTAGTTCTCTGTGCCTCCCATTCTTGCTCTTCAGTGTTCTGCTGGGATTTCTCTTTCATATTACATTTTACGGCGGTGTTTTCAGGAGTTTGTGTTTTCCATTGTATGACACAAACTTGCAATCAGAGATTTTAAACAAACTGCCAGTCATGTAGCTGTGACAGCATGAAGATCAATGTGGCTGCAAAATCATCAGAGAAGCTGTGTGAATATTCAGGCAGTCAGCCTGTGCAGGACTTTTAACTACTGAAGCAACACTTCTGGCACAAAACCTGGGATGGCTCGATTGGTTTAAAGCAAGCTCATCTTGGAAAGCTTCACCCTCAGCCCTGGCATTCAGTGTACCCTCAATTTTGAGGTGAGGTCTCTGGGCAGATTTCAGTGCTTTTTGCTGTTCTATCAGGATTGTTTGGTGTTTTGTTTTGTTTTGTTTTTTTTATATTCAATGATTGTACGCGTCTCTCTCTCTTTGTCAGTTTCTAAATATGTATTGTCAATGTCATGTCTGGAAGAGACACAACACTGGCAGTGATAAGCACTGATATCAGGAGCTGTGCTAGTCGTACACAGGCAGAGGAAGAATGTGCAGCAGAACGCTCAGGAAAAATATTGATTAAAATAAAATGTGAACTATTTTCACACTCTTATATTTTTAGGAACTCAAAAGCTAGGTTTTCTTTTTAATTATATACGGTCTCTGTGAATTACTAAGCTTACAGACAAACTGATCGTCAGCGAGTTAAGTGCAGTGCTTGGGCATTACAGGCATCTCTGACCGGAGGGCACTTACTAGAAGGTGATGCCAGATCTATGAGAAGGAGAAATAATTCTGGGAACATGGGTGGGCAGACTCAGCCAGCAGCAGCACTTGTAACAACATCAGCAACCCTGTGGCATGTTCCCTCCGTGCTGTTTAGTATGTAACGAACAAAGGTCTGGTTGGTGACCCAGCCCTCCTTGTATTCAGAGGCTGAAAACTGCCTTATTATTGTTCATTATGTAGTATTATTCTCATACAGTCACATTATCATAGCTTCCCCTGAGAGCCGGGATGCTGCTGTGGGTTCTGCACAGCTACACTGGCTCCTATACCTGAGCTAATGTGTTCATCACTAACCTGGTGCCTCTGCAGGACGGAGCGCTGTTCCCTGTGTAAGGGCTGGTTCAAGCATTAGTTATAGCTGCTGTGGGAGAAGTACAACAACATACATTTCCTGTTTTTGACAAAGACTTGATTTGGTGGCCCAGCTATAAGAACATGTTAATTCGTTGTGGCAAAATTAATTCCAAACTCAAGTAATGGTTGCAAGGGAGATACATGCAAAGAAATAATGTGTGGAGAAGGGGTGAAGGGTTTTGGAAGTGAAGGATGTATGCATGAGTGGCAGCAAGAAGGAATAGATGTAGAAGAGGTTTTATAGTAATTGGTTTCTAGATAGCTCTGATGTTAGGGCATCCAAAATATTATCCATTTTGCCTTCAAATTAAACATGAAGGAGCTATTCTGTTTTGCAGACAGTGCCCAGATCATTGCAGTAGCTGCAACACTGTGAGTTGTCCACTGTCAGAGACCTTTTTGTATGACAGTCTAGCATTAAGGTATATGGAAAGGAGAGGATGCCTCACTGCAATGAATATAGTGACAGAAGAGTTTCAGAAAACAAATAAGATGGCAGTGATTGTAGGTCTTCTACACATGAGCTGGAAAGTGCTAATACAACACAGTTCAGTTCAGGGATGACAGTGGATGCAGTTAGCCTGATGTTAGGTACCAGAGAGCCTACAATCGAGAAAGGAGACAATATATTTTAAGTGGTGTAAATGAACTTAATGAGAAGTATCACAATAAATATAAGGGAATGCTGAAAGTGAATACATACAAAAGAAAAGTACTTGGACATAGGATAGAAAGTTTAAAAGATGGAGTAGGTAGGATGTTTAGAAGCAGACTGGATAAATGTCCTGTGAATCAGTAGTAAATATGAATTCTGCAGTGATCCTCAAGCCTTAGATTATTTTAGAAAGGTCAGCATCTCTTCTGTCCCCAACTTCTAGGAATCTGTGCATCAGGTCCATATACAGAAGTGCTATTTCTTTGCTATATTGGCTTTCCGCTGTCCTTCACAAGAAGCAAACATGATGACAGCCCTCTGATAATTTTAAGAATCAGTGCAGTATTTGGAAAGACTTGGGGTACACCACAGGTTGTATGTGGAGAAGGAGCTCAAAAATAACTGAGTATCAGACTGGAGCCCCTTGCACATTCCCAAGTAGTTTGCAAATAAGTTGCAACTTCTATTGCCCTTAGCAAAAGTAAATAGCAAACTTCCTGTTTCCCAGATTAGTCTGTAGGGAGGAACATAATCACATGAACCAAAGTAGCAAGGTAGACTGAGCCTCACAATTGAAATAATTACAGGACTGTCAGTCAGTGAAGTCCAGGGATGGTACATAAATAGGTTCCACAAACAATATTTATTATTTGTTTCATTCTCACTCCTAGCCCTGTGCTTTCAGGGTTTTTGACACAACTAAGACAAGTCATAGTCTTCCACAGTTACTGTACCATTTTACCTCCTGGAACACTAACATATATTAGAGAGCTTGCTGATGGAAGTGTTCATAGAAGTGTGCAATCAGAAAAAAAATAGGTTGTGAGGGTCCTCTGGAGGTCTCTAGTCCAATTCCCTGCTCAGAGCAGGCCTGACTTCCAAGTTGGATTAGGTTACTCAGGGCCTTGTTCAATTAAGTTTTGAAAATCTCCAAGGATGGAGATGACACAACCTGGCTTGTCAGCCTAATCCAGCGCTTAACAACTCTCCCTGTGAAAACTATAGCAATAAGATAGCAATAGAGGTAGACTATGTAAGTGAATGTAACAATATTTAATTAGAATATATAGGTGAAGAGTGCAGCAATAGAAGCTTTTTATATGGGCAATAAGGTAGAACAAAAGGATAGCACTATACTTACAGCAATGGGAGGATTTTTCTGGCTTTGCCCATTTTCATTTGCTGGCAACAGCAGCCCGGTATTGCAGACTGGAGAAGAACCTTGTTTGGCCGTCTTCATAGGTAGTTTTGACTACAGTGTCCCCAGGATTTTTCTTTCCTGAAAAGTATTTTTTTAGATCCTTAGCTGACTTGGCTGTTTCCCTTACTTAGCCTTCCTCATGTGGAAGCCTGCATTCCTTTCAGGTGGTACTGAGATGCAGAGCATGTCTAAGCAGTGTAAGAGAAACTGGGAACTGCTGTGGAGAGGTATTATCCTCAGTGCCAGTCAGCACCATTGTTTCTCTTCCCATCCTAGTGAGTGCAAATCACCAAGCTGCAGGACTCTGATGTGGAAAAGCAATGATGCAAGAGCATCTTGATAACATAGTGTCAGCCTTAAGAGTGAAGTAGAAAATAAATGGGTTTGGAAAGGAAGAAGCAGGGAGTGCTGTGCACAGCCTCGCTGGTGTCACTACCTGTTGCTAAAGTATTTTTTAACCCATCCCTCTAATGAGTTTTGAAGGCCTAGGAAGCACACACAGGATCAGCCACACGATGAAGCATCAGTGTTTGGTCTAACAAAACAACTGTGGCTGTGCTAGCAGCTGACAGGTCATGTTTACTCAGACTGAGCCCCTACCCTGCAAGTAACAACAGCACCCTGTGCAGGGGAGGCTGCTTTCTGTGTGTATGGATGGAGCTGGAAGTCAAAGTCTGTACTTCAGGCATGTAACTTGGGTTAACTCCGAGCTGAAAACAGACCTTCAATACAGCAGTTCAGCTTCCAGGCACAAGGGACTTCATTACCCCATACCTCCAGTCTAACCCTATATACATCCTTTGCTGCCTGGACAATAAGCCATGCTATCTGAAAGCTTCTTGGGTAGCAATGCTGTAAAAAAACCACACTGGTTTGTACACAGATTCCCTACAGCCCTGGATGCATGCTGCTAGCACATGGGAAAGTCATGGGATCTGTAAATGAGGCGTATGAAGGTGTGCCAGAGTTTGTACGCCAAGGATCGATGCAGACTGTAACAAACAAAACATATGCAGTCCTTATACTTTAAAATACATGTGCCCGTGTACAAGCTCTGTGTCTCATGCATCCTCATCCCTGTAGCAAGAGATGGAGCCCGGTGACAGCATGGGGAACAGACGGAAGGATGCCCGAGCTTGGAGTGATGAGATGCTCTGTTTACTCTTCAGGAAAAAAAAAAAAAAAAAAAAAATGCTTTTAAAGGGTTTGACTTTCCTTCCGTTTAAAATGGAGATAATTAGTTCAACCATTTGCTATACCTCCACAACTTCAAGTAAGGTCCATTTAGTCATCTCCTATTGATTTAGATCAGATTAGACCTCAGCCTGGTATATTTTCAACCTGTTGATTATACACAATGGCAGTACCCTCTGCCTGTCCTGCAGCATGGGAATTTTTAGCCCCAGCAATCCAAAACGCATCAGAGCGGGCCCTCGGGCAGCGGCGGATCACCCGCAGAGCTCAGCAGCCCGAAGTCCCATCTGTCTGCGACCGAGCTGCTTTTTCTGCATTTTGGCCAGCCCAAGGCAGGTGCCAGCGGCCAACTGGGCCCAGCACCTCCTGAGGGGCCTTTGTCCGGGGTGTGGGGGCGGGAAGGATTTCTTTCTGGTTTGGCCCACTTAACTTTTTTTTATTATTATAATTATAAATTTTCCTTCTTCCTTTCCCGGAGCTTTCTCGTTCCGGCCGAGGCAGCAGCGCGCCGTGGCGCGGCGGGCAGGCAGGGCCGTTGCCCGGGCTGGGCGGCCGGGCCGGGCCGGGCCCAGGCGGCTGCTGCCCCCCGACGGCGGCCGCCGGGAAATGGCGTCGGGTCCCGGCCCTGCCCGCGGCCGGGCGCGCCGCCCTTATGTAACGCCCTTATGTAACGGGCTGGGGCCGTGGGCTCTGCGCTCCCCTGCCGGGTGGCTGCCCCGCGCTGCTCCTCCTCGTCCCCTGGACCCCTCGGGAATGGACCTTTTCTTGCTGTAAGATCGAGTCGTTTAAAAAATGAGAGGCCAGCTCGGTCCTCAAAAATCACGTTTTGGCATCTCAGCCGCAGGCTGTCCTCAGTGGGATGCAGGAGGGCAGAGTGTGTGGGGAGAAGGAGCCGTGTCACCGGGGGTTTCCGTATTGACCTTTCAGAGGGAGGGTCCGTCACCGTTGAGAGGGGCTTTGCTGGGACCATGCTGGGCAGACGCAGGGCAGAGCCGTCTTGGCTTCAGCAGCACTTCCATGCTCTGGGACAGACCTTGTTCAGGCCAGACTCTGCCCCGAAACTATGTTCACCCAGCAGCGCAAGGTGCCGCCTCAAGAAGGGCCTGCTCCCAGGGCAGCCTGCCACTGCTCATGGCTCAGGTGCCGACAGGAGTTGTATTTGGATGGCTTCAGCTACCGGGTGGTTACTAGGGCACCACAGCCATGTGCTGGGGCAGGGCGGCCATGTCCCCCGGCTAGAGACTGCGGACTGAGCTGGCTGGGTGGCTTCCTGCCTCGGGGAACAGAGGGAGTGCCTTCCCCTGTGGCGAGGAAACAGTGGGCACTTGCTTCCCTGTACAGACGGCTTGGTGCGTGATTCAAAGCCCACCACTTCTCTTTGTGCCTCAGTTTCTCCACTTGTGAAATGAAGGTGGTGATTAACTACTTGCCTAATGTTGCTCTGAGGCTTAATTCCTTGTGTTTACAAAATGCTCAGAGGTCCTGAATGGAGGGGAGCATTGAGAGCTCGTATGCACTGTGCTCATAGCCTGTTGTTGGAGGTAACAAATCTTCATGCTTAACTTAGATGAACTCTGCATCTCAAAATTACTTCAGTGCTTTTGCCTACAAAAAGAGTCTCTGTGCTGATTTGTTTTGAACTGGAAACTTGTATATTTGTTTGCTTTTGAGACAAATCTATTACATTTCTGTATAATTCTATTCAGAATGCTACAGACCTGGTTAATATTTGTCAAATGGAGCTCTGATTGTCTAAACCACTGGTGATACCAAGTGCTTGAATAACTGTTGTTAAAGCAGGCCTGTGTTTCATAATATCAACACTATACATCCTGTGTTTCTTAATAACAGCACTACACATCCTGTGTGCAACTATAATTTTGCAATAGTTTAGAATATGCATTGCATCTCCTGGAGACAAGCAGGGCTTCTCAGAAATTATATGAATATTCATTGTTGTAATGTATATAACAAGTGTGCTTTTGATCTTTGGTGTGCATGTTGAGATATCCCCCATGCACCCACCACTTCAATAAACCAATGTCAACTTTTTAAACTATCACTACATCTGGAGAGTTTTCTTGGTTACTGTTTCGGTAACACTGGGACAAGTTTTATTTTGTATGTCATCAGTAGGGGCAGAATGAGGAGCTAGTTGACCAGTTTGCTGTAACACAGTCTCAGGGCCATTGCATCAGAGTCAAAACAAGGAGCAGCTTGTTTCCAAACAAGAAGCATGGAGGAAAGTCTTCTCTGCCTCCCTCCCTGTAAGGGAAAAGAGAGGAGAGAGGGAGGTGACGGGGGGGAAGAAAGTTATCTTTAACAGATTCTAAAAATGCCTTTTCCCAAATATGCAGTCAGTCCCTTCAAAGGTCTCTTTGTTTATTTTCAGGAAGAAACCCAAGACAGCTGAAAACCAGAAGGCATCTGAGGAGAATGAGATTACTCAGACGAGTGCATGCAGCGCCAAGCCGGGCCTTCCCTGCCTGAACCTTGAAGCTGTTCTGTCTCTGAGCCCGGCCCTCATCCACTCACCACATTCACCACCAAACCTGCACGCACACACAGGGTCATCTGATTGTGAGTACACCAACATGCTGCTGGGTTGCACCAGGGTTCTTGAAAACATGCTCCTTATTGCAGACCAGGTTTTCCAGTTGGATGCTCTTTCTGTAATGGCACGAGCAGGACTTCCTCAGGGCTTACCTTTTCCCTTCTACGGGAATTACCACTGAAACAGAGCGTTGAGGTCGTGGTAATGCAGTCAGCCAGAGGAAGCTGAGAGCATGTTGTTGGGTCAGGTTGCTGCTTCTTATGCATTGAAAAGGGAAGACTCCTGAAGCATTTCTATTCCCAGCTAAAGCTATAGTTATTCCTCTCCAGGTAGTCACATGCTTCTCATTACCCAAGCATATCTACTGACTGGGGGTTTTCAGCCTGTGCTGTATTGCAGTGGGAGAAAACAAATGTCTGACACCCAGGATTGTAAAGGTTTTCCACCAAGAAATGAGAGAGTGTTTTGTGGAGAGGATCAGTCTGTGAGAGTCTGGAAAGTCTTTATAGACCTGTGTGGTTGTACCAGTTAAAGGCCCTTCTTTTGAGTGCATTCACTTTCAGATTACTCAGTATGGGTTCATTGGCCTTTTGAAGGTGTTCTTTTCCATGTTGCCAAAAAATACAAAAATAAGGGAGGAAATGATTAAAACTGGATTTTGGAAAGTCAGAACTTACCCTGTCAGCTCCTCAAAACATTATCATTTCACAGCAGTCACTGCCTGGAAGTCTCTTGGGCAAGAATATGCAGGATGATGTGAATCTCATCATTCGCTAGTTTTAGAATATATAGTTTACATCTTTAGCAGTAGTTTTAGGATTTTGTAAAGTTTACAAGGGAGAACAAAAGAGAAAGAAAGATGATGACACTGGGTTTCAAGAGCTCAGAAGCCAACCAGACTTTGCAAAGGCCTATTTAAAAAAAAACAAAAAGAGAGATTAAAAAGTATGTATATCCTTTTCTTTTTTTAATTTAAAAATCCTGCCTCAGGGCCAAGTTTGGAAGCAACTGGGTTATAAGGATCATCACCATCAAAATCACTTTAGCTGCAGTTCATTCCTGTTGGCTTCTGACTTTGGTCATTGTGAACTTATTCTTGAATTTAATAGAGCTGGTAAAAACATTGGGGAGACTTTCTTGAATCTCACCTGGTGATCTGGGGAGAAGAAAGAGATGTGAAATAATTGAGCAGCAGGCAGCACACAATTTAGTATATACAAGAATTCTCTTCAAATTGAAGATGCCAGGCTCCTTGTTAAAACGGGGGTACAGTTTTGTCTTGTGATGTTTTCTGAAAACAAAAAGCTTGTGAAAAGACACAAAAAATGAGCAGAAGAACAAGAAAAAATAATCCTTATTTTCAAACAAAGAATCTCTTTATCCCATTCACAAAGATGAAAGAGTTCATTAGTAAATGGGATTTGAAAACTCGCACTGATGTTTTTTGACAGTACAAATGGAAACCCATGAAAGCAACCTTCGGATAGAGGCCAGCAGGGATTGTAGGCAACTTGGAGAATGAACTCCTGCTTTTGCTTTCTGAGGTGGCCGAGTTCAGGGGTGAGGAATATTGGCAGAGGGCAGTAAGGGGAGGTGGAGCCTGCAACTCTTCATGCTCTACCTGTTCTGTGGACAAACAGAGTCTTTTAGACTCCAAAGTTTTTAATGTCCCCAAATCCCCTTCCATTCCTACCAAATTCACAACACTGTTATGAACAAACGGCAAACCCAGGTTCGGTGCTCTTTTCACACTGATATTTTTTTCAGAATAGAAGAAGTTTAATAATATCTTCAAGATTAATATTAATATTGTCCTGTCTCAGGAATTGTTGCAATTTAGTTCCCAAAATACAGTTGAATCATGAAAAAAGTCTAGAAATGATACAACATCTTATGGTGTTGATCTCTTAGCTGATTATGTGTGCTTTGAAACCAATGGAAAAGCTCCCATTATTTATGACAGGTTATAACCTTTATCAGGCTGTATTTGTTTGGGGTGGTATGCACATAATTAGTGTTTGGCATGCCCTTGCAAAATAGTCATGCCAATTTCTCACATGAACTAGAAATGAGACACGATGAATATTTACTGCATATTTACCCATCTCCCATGTGATGTGGCATTATTTTTTAATATGGCCTCAATCCTTAGTGCTGGAACACATTCACTGACCCAAGAGATTAATATTTGTGGCTCCCAACATTTAAAGATGGGCTTCCCTGTCATTACAAACTCCTTCTCCTTACATCTTGCCTCCCCTGCCTTTTGGAGTGACTCTTTTCCCTCACTCTGGAACCCCTCCGTGTGTCCTTCTCTTCCCCTCCTTGCAAAGCTACATTGTCACATCTTTTTTCCTCTCAACTTTTGGACCTGTGGTGATACTTTACTTCTTTGGGCCAGCAGCACTTCCAGTCCTTCTCTCTGCCTTCTGGATACTACAACATTGTTTCTTCTGTCTTGCCCAGACCACCACACTGCCTCTGCCCCCACAAATGGGCACATTATATTTAATTTTCAAAGGACATTCTTCCGTCTCCTGGGCAGTTTTCTAGCAGATGGTAAATCATTTCAAAATACTTTAAAATTAAGATTAAACAGGAAGTTTGAGATGAATATTCGTTGAAAACATCGGAAACACCCAGAAAGAGTCAGCGTGGTAGGGTATATAAATTCTTGGAAAAATGTACGGATGTACAGATGGTTCCATAAGCCCTCATTCACGTATCTGGAAAAAAAGACTTGGATTTTATGGGCCACCTATTCAAATCAGTTTGAAATCTTCACTGACCACTTTGCATGCACAGTCACTAGTGCTTGGCAGAAAATACCACCACATATTTATTATGAGAAATATTCAGAAGCCAATCTACTTTAAAAAATCAGGGTGCTTTTGGAATGATTCAGATCAAAATACTTTTTCCAAGCATAGGAAATAAAACCTCTGTGATAGCCATCTGCTCCTCAGCTGTAAAAGGCAGAGGTGAAGAAAGCCTAAGCAATACTCTAAATGCCAGTCTTACTGAAATAAGTACTTAGCAAAAAAATAGTGTAAACTCATATGTGATGCGCAACTTAATTTATGGCCTAATTCTATAGTGTAGTGCATTCCACATGCTATTTCTTGTGCCACTTATTCCCAATGAAATTGCGTCACTTCTGACTCTGGTAAGACTGGGTACTACGTTTCTGGATTTGAACATTATATTTCCAGCACAGATGAATCCTTGAAGCAAAATCCAGGACCTTTGATGCATTGTGTCTGGTTGCCATCTCTTTCAGTCTTGGGAAATGCTAGCTTACGCAATGCAATTGGAGAAACAAGGTAGAGGAAGGGGTGCTTCCTGAGGTAACTGTTTTCGTGTAAGGCTTGGCAAATAAAAAGCACCACTTTGAATTAATTTGGAATTAAGTCATAGAGTGAGCTGATAGAACTCCAGATGAGTTATACCTCTAGCTACTCAGCTGTCACAAACAGATGTAGCTGATTACCCAGAAGAAAGGTGTTTCTGCAAAAAGCTGCAAGGACAAGCATGGAGACACAGATTCTGGCAAGGTTACAAAGAAGCAAAGGAAAGCATATGAGATTAGTGCTATTTGCAGTTTTCCACATACTTTCTTGCTTATGGATAGAGAATGCATAAAGTTGGTAGGGTCCTAGTTTGAAGGCTGAACTCCCTCAGGTAAGGCATCTACAGATTTTGCTGAGACAGAAGGAAATGATCAGGACTTGGCTGGATTTAAACTGATTTGGTCTATATGGGCCACTCACTTCAGGAGTCTTTCAGAAAGCATCTATAACTATATATGTTTTGCAAGTGCCAAAAGATAAGATCATTTTGGCAGAAACTTTCACAAGTTCTCAGAGATGCAATCAGACAAAAACTTCATTCAGGTTCTGATGTATGCGTCTTAACAGATGTGTCCAGACTCAAAGGAATCCCACGGGAACAGTGCAACTGAATCTCTTTGTCTCTATTGATAGTTAAAGGAGTTATTCTTAGATATTGGATGGTCCATCTGTGAAGGAATTTGTTCCAGCTAGGGGAAAAGCAACATCTTTCCAAAGAGTTTCCGTGGGACTCAGAGGCAGGTTGGACAATCATTGGAAAAATGCTGAAGCAATTTTTATTATTTTAGAGAACACAGAATTCTTGCAGAGACCTGAGATTCTGCTAGGGAATGAAAGTTCAGAAGGAAAGTGAGACATGGGTAATTTTTGAAAACTCCATGAAACAATCATTAACAAGATGTTGAGATGTGGGAGGACTTTCTAAAGTTATGTTTTAGCAAGGAATTGGGGAGTTCTTGTGCATTGTATAGAATGCATTTTATAAATACTGTCAGTGAATGACCACATCCGAACCCTTTGTCCATACATTATCAAGTTATATGGCTGACTTGGTCCAATTCCAGCATTTTTTAGCTTTCATAGGATCAGAACTTTGATTCAGTCAGTTTTCTTTTTCTCCTTCTAAGCTCTAATTTTTGTAGCTTGATAGCCTTCCAGCACAATGGAGAAAGAGAGGGAATCTCACAAAGTTTGTGAACTCCACAAAGCATCAAGAGTGGATGTGGAAACTCTGAGTTTTCGTTTTCTTGAGCAGCTAGAAGGACCCACCATTCCCTTCCCTTGAATCAACAAGTTTGATTTGCCTGGGGCTAATATAGAGGTTAGCTGGATCTGAAGTTGGTTTGGCTTTGTCTTTATGTTTTAGGTTTCCTGTGTTTCAATTTGAGGTTCTGTGGCAGGAAGAGAACAGTTATGTGCCCTTATGGTCTTCCCTCTGCCTCTGAAAATTTGTGGCTATGATTCGCTAGGAACTCCTCTGGAGCTTTCAAATGATCTCCACTCTCAGAGGGGAGGAGAGGGGCCCTGACTCTACCAGCTTCCTTGTTTTCAGAGGCTGACAGTATGTCAGTAGTAATTTCATCTGTATTTTTGCTAGTCTATGTATAGAATGTGTTAGCTAATGCTGAGTATTTTTGCACTGGTTTTGGTGACCTAAGAAATAATGTATGTTTAGATACCTTTTTTTAGATGATATAATAATAATGATACAGGCCTTTTCAGTAGCAAGCGAAATTGAAAGCAAGGACATCCATAGTTCTCAAATACTGATGTCACGGATTATAGGTTTGTCTTGCAGAGTATTTGAAATTTTGTTTAGTAAATGCTTCTTTTCGTAATAGTCGTGAGTTTTATGTCCTTTAGGTTAATATTTTTGTTTGTAAAATTGTCAAAGAAATATCAGTCAGGAATGACTTTTGTTTTCTTAGAAATAGATATATGTTGCTTTAATTTTGTAGTGACAGAAGTGCAAGTACAGGTATGTTAAACTATAAGCCAAGTTCACCCTGTTTCTGTTGAGAAAGCCATCACAATACACTGAAGAATTGGCAGTGTAAAATATTGTACTACTGATAGGAACTGGTCTCTATATTCCTAATCAGTACACTAAGTGAGTTTTGTCAGGTTGGTCTCCTGGGCTTTTCTTCTCATGAGAAATGACTAATAGCATATGGTACTTCAGTTATGAAGTCAGTGAGTATGTTTTCAGAAGCAACTGTGTGTCTTTGGAGCCTAAGTTTCACTGGTGCATAAATCACTTACATTTATAACACATAGATGCTTTAGAAAATTTGTCTAATTATACTAAATGTTGATTCTCTCATTTGATGACCCTGTAATGCTGGCTTGATGCTAGGTTGTCAATTCCTGTGGCATTCAGTGCTTTTCCTACTGCTCTTTATTTAGGAAACTCTCAGTGATTACATGCATAGTTTCAGCTTTGGCTTATAACAGCCGTGCAAGTTTCCAGCTTTCATGATATCAGGGGAGAACTTGAAGGTATGTCCCCAGGCTATCTGTTCTTTCCAAGTACCAGGGAAAGGGATAAAAAGTCTTATTGCTCTTTACAATTCCATAGCCTCAATTCTTAAGATTTTGAGATTACTTGATAGTATTGTGATATTTCTGTTTGTAAGTCATGCTGCAACCACTGAGACATACTGTAACTGGCCAGTAAGATACCTGCAGTCTGTTTCTGAGTTTACCTGTTCCTGTCTTTAGAATCTGCCCCCTATAGATTTTTATTATCATTCTGTAAGTTGTGAATAATATATATGTATATGAGTGTTTCAACTGCTTCACTCATTAAATGATTAATACTATGCAACTGTCTATCACTGTTCAATGTATTAAGATGTTCTGGTGCACTTTCGTTTTGGGGAATTTTTTGTTTGGTTTTGTATGTGTTTGCATTTTTTTAATAACAGTCTCCAGAACAGTGCTTTCCTCTCCTCCCCCTTGAGCTAGCTCACCTTCTCTGTCATCCTCCATTCTGAAAATTAAAGCAATAATGTAATTTCTACTGGAGAATTTCTGTAACCTTTTTGATTACCTTTACTGCTTTCATAGGTCAGTAGTCTAGCTAACCCACTGAGTCTACTGCTTGCCTACTTAATCTATCAATACACATAATCTGTAGCACTTCTGAGGTACTGGTCATTGCCCTGTAAGCTTTCTCTGTCTGATGTGTTTAAATAATGTTTTATTACAGTATATGTCTTTATAGCTTTAGCGTGTTTTTTTTCTTTAGATTTCCTCTTCACCCTACCTAATCTTGGTTTTACATCTAGCTTGCTACAGTTCATGCCCAGTTCTATTAGTGTCAGTCAGGCATGATTTCCATGTTTGGAAGGACACATTTTCAGCTTTAATGAATTCTTATACCTTAATATTTAACCACTGCAGCATTTTCTGCTGCCTTATTTTTTTGTGGTCCTTGAATATGCATACAGACTCCAAAAAAGTATTATTAATGCCACCTCCCTGCTGATCTTATGGATTTTTATTCCTTTTCTTTTCCTTCCTTCCTTCCTTCCTTCCTTCCTTCCTTCCTTCCTTCCTTCCTTCCTTCCTTCCTTCCTTCCTTCCTTCCTTCCTTCCTTCCTTCCTTCCTTCCTTCCTTCCTTCCTTCCTTCCTTCCTTCCTTCCTTCCTTCCTTCCTTCCTTCCTTCCTTCCTTCCTTCCTTCCTTCCTTCCTTCCTTCCTTCCTTCCTTCCCCTCCCTTTCTCTTCTTTCCTTTGTAGTAGTTGTTCCTCCTAAGTAAGTTTGGTAAGTTGCACATACCAAAACTGCCACTTGATATGATCTGCTTGAAGGATGTCAAACATAATCACGCCAATCATTGTTATTTCATGTCTTAACTATGCATGCTGCTGCTGTTGTCTCCTCTGTTCTGATTGGGTGAGCAGACTAAATCAAATTTCCCTAGTATGGTCTGCAGAGGGACACTTCCTGTAGCAGTCAAACATAAAAGATTTTCCAGTGTTTGACAGGTGACTCTTACTTGAAGGAAACTAACACAACTACATCTGCATCTCCTTTTGTCCTACTGTGTGTTGTTAAAACCCTGCGTAACTCAGTGCTTGTATCTCTCTTGGTTAGTCCTTTGTGTAATATAGAGACACTTTCCGTGCTTGGAGAAACAGACTCATGCATCCATTGCCCACTGTGTTGCAACTATGCAACTCCAAAGCTATGGATATAAAAACAGGCTTGGTCACCTTCTGTTCCTTTTCACTACTGTGATCTGTCTAGCACTGAAGCTTTTTGCTTTTTTCATCTAAGCTTCCATAGTCACTTTCTCCTGTTTTCTCTTTTTTACCTGTGGTGGAGTAGCCATGCAGCCTTTGCGCTGTCAGTCTGCTCAATAACTTTAGAACAAGGTAGAGCCAGAGCAGTAGTCATAGAATCATAGAATCATTTCATTTGGAAGAGACCGTCAGGATCATCGAGTCCAACCATAACCTAACTCTAGCACTAACGCATGTCCCTAAGAACCTCATCTAAATGCCTTTTAAGCACCTCCAGAGATGGTGACTCCACCACTTCCCTGGGCAGCCTGTTCCAGTGCCTGACAACCCTTTCTGTGAAGAATTTTTTCCTAATATCCGTTCTAAACCTCCCCTGGTGCAACTTGAGACCATTTCTTCTTGTCCTATCACTTATTACTTGAGAGAAGAGACCAACACCCTCCGTGCTACAACCTCCTTTCAGGTAGTTGTAGACAGCTATAAGGTCTCATCTCAGCCTCCTTTTCTCCAGGCTAAACAGCCCCAGTTCTCTCAGCTGCTCCTCATCAGACTTGTGCTCCAGACCCCTCACCAGCTTCATCGCCCTCCTCTGCACTCTCTCTAGTACCTCAGTGTCGTTCTTATGATGAGGGGCCCAGGACAGAACACAGGATTCAAGGTGCAGCCTCACCAGTGCTGAGTACAGTGACACAAGTCAAATGAGGGAAAACCAAAACAATTCCTGTATTGTTCTCAGCTGAACAAAGACAGCTCTTTCATTCAAAACATTTTGAAGTGAAGCCTTAACATGGTACTGGGAGAGAAGCTGAAACATAAAACCAAGATACTGCTTAATACTACCTACTAATCTTTATGAAGTGTGCTATGAGATGTTGTGGGGGGGAAATCATTGTGTTTCCACAGAAATGTGGTGTTTGATCTACTCCATAGGTGAAAGTCAGCTGTAAGGCATCAGAGTGCCACAGAACTCCTTCATTTGCATCAGGGTATTTGCTTCGCAGCCTGATGCACGGCAGATCACAGTGACATGTTCTGGCTGGCTCTGTGCATTTGGGTTCCCCAGAACAACAATTATTATTGTTTCTAGAGGGAATACCATTGCGCCATCTTTTCATTTACAGTTATTGTGCCCATTTTCATTGTCCATGGAGCCATTTACAAGACTAAAATAACATGAGATCTCATCTTATGTATCTACTACTCAGGAACTGGAATACAAAGAGAATTCAAGATTTCTGGTTAATCTGTCATCACAAATAGCTCCTTGAAGAATTAACTGTGCCTATGAAAAAAAGGATAAACAAATCCTAGAACCCCCTACTCATCCCTGCTTTGTTGTGTTAAACACTGAAAGGAACTCTCCCCGGCTGGGATGCGCAATATATACTCTGTATCAATCCGTGACATGTGGTGAAATGCTGCTTCTTGAAAGCCCACAAGAGAGAAGTAGTATAAATTAAGCGTAATCTCACAACAGCTATTTTTGAGTTCTTAACCAGTGAAAATGTAAGTGTAGCAATATTGTGCATCTATTAAAACTCTTGAAAGGCTCTTTATAAGTAGATGATAGGAGTGATAACATATAATTTATTGATGTTACACAGATAGAGAAAAAAACACAAAGTAGCAATCTTTGCGTAGAAAAGGGGTATGATAGAGGAAATAAAAACAGAGCAAGGGACTTCTCTCCACAGCATCATGCCTGTGTGTGCAACCATATCAACTTTAGCAAAAATACCTTGTGCTTTGATCCTGTGCAGGATTTCAAAACAGGGCATATTCCCTGTATTCAAAAGTAAAACTCCCAGATGCTATCTTTAATGTTTTTGGCTGAGTAGAGGGGTAGAATGTGCCCGGAGGCAGACCTGAGTAATAACTCTTATGCACTGTATTAGTATCACCTGTTGGTGTCTTATGCTTGTGTACACATGTAATTCCTGGACCTTTTCCCTGTGAAGGAAAAAAAAAAAGGCATTGGAACTGTCAATGTACATTTAATGCTACAGATCCATCTGATGATATCAAGCCACCCATGAATGCAGTGTTCTTGTTTATTGCCTTCATTTGTTAGTTTAAAATGTTCTGCTGCTGTACATTTATTTTCCTATCAAAACTAAGTAGGTGATTTTGGAAATAAGTCTGCTTCCAGGGACTGCAGAGGTCTCTCTGAGGACAGAAATTTTCCCTGTGGCCTTCATCATCATTGACATAAGCATGTACTTTTTCCTGCTGATATTTAAGTCTGAATTATAAACAGACCTGAACACTCATCCCATAAATGCAATATAAAGAAGCCACAGTCTAAAACTGTATGAATATCTGTCTCACGATATCTCTAAGTTTAAATATTCACCAAAGCAGCCAGTTGTACTAGTTAACAATTACCCTTTCACTAATAAATTAAAAAAAAATAAACCAAATAAAATCTAGCATTTTCATGTGATAGCTTTCCTCTACTCAAGGCTGATACACAGCCACTGGAAGAGATAAAAGAATCCTTTTCCCAACCCTGAGGACTGGCATTTACAGCTTTTTGTCTGTTCCTTGTTTCTCTTATCAACTAGTAGTTCTGTGACCAGAACAAAATCTCCCACACTGAAAGGCCTTTCTCTGGAAACATGGAGGGTATAAGCAGTGCTCTTCCACAGGCAGCAGCTCTCCCACCGAAGGCAGTCATTTCTGACTGCACTGTTTTCCTAACAGACTGCTACAAACATTCCCTGTAGAGGATTCTAGCTTGAATAGATACCTTCTAAACAGGTAATTATCTTAAGAGGTTTTAATCTATATTTTATTTTTAACCAAAGCCCACAGGCTTTCAGGTATACTGTATTTAACCACATTTAAACTGATAAGCTTTTCCTTCTTGTCTTTCTGCTTGGGGGGAAAAAAAAACAACACAGAGAAAACAAGAAAGAGTTCATGGAATAGCAATTGTCTCTTTTGGAAGCTTGTTTTAATATACTTGCACCTATTACCCTTCTAAGTAATTCTTCCTCCAACCCCAGCTCCTTCTCCTCCCCAAACAGTGCTTCTGAGAGAGGATATAAGTGTATACAGTTCACCACAGCAAGATAACCAAAAGCAATCCCGGTTTACTTTCCTTACAGGTATTCAGTCTGAAATACACTATTAGGATTTAAGCAAAAGCCCTTAAAAGTAGGTGAAGGTATTCTTAGTGAATACAGTAAGCTTATAATCAGGACCATAGAATAGCAAAATCAATCACCTTGGTTTCCTACATTTCAAAAAAAGTTTGTTCTTTTTTTTCCCATGAAGCGCCCCCCTATTCTTTGTATGAGTGGGGAGTGTTCTTTATGGGCATCACTGGCCCCTCTCACCTCTTCCCTGTTCTGTGGCTCTCTTGCTGCAGGGCAACTAGTGCAGCCTGCCCTCTGAGTAACAGCACCTGCCACTGTGAGGGAAAAACGAGCAATAGATGCACCTAGATTTTTAAAGAGCCAAACTGCCTTAAACTTATAGGCAATTGAAACAGTTGGGCCATGCCGGGGCTTGGCAGGATCGTGCGTGAGCTCTGTAGGAACAAGCAAGCCCAGCTGAAATGGTGTTCATGTAGAATGTGAAAATGTTCCCTACTGAACAGGGATGAGCACAGCCTCGTTCCTCTTCCTAGGAAATGGTGCCATCATGTGGCGATATTATTTTCTCTGTTTCCCATTACAAGAGGGCACTTGTACCAACCGTTTTCTCCCTTCACATTTTGAAAAACAGCATTAAATGCTGTTGGGTGATCCCATCTTTTGCTGACATAAATAGGTTACAGTTGGCCGGGGCAAAGGAATTAGCACCCCTGTAATATGGCCAGCCTGCAGAAATCCCCATTAATGCAGCTGTGATGACAGCTTTGGTGGTTGTCCTGTTAATGTAGTATATGTTGCTTGGAGGTGTTGTAGATACCTACAGGTATCATTGATGTAATCCCTGTCTATGCTACGAGGATGTGATGGAATGGCTGTAGCAGCAGGGGGGTGCATACAAGGGCTGAGAGAGGAACTGAGAGAAACAGTGTGTGTGTATATGTGTGCTGGTGTTTACAGTGGATGTATATTGGACTGGCCCCCAAACATGTGCCTGGGAATAAAAATGGTTTTTGAGTATACTGTAAAGTATCTTTGGAGTTCCTAAAATAGCAAGAACACAAACTGGAGTGAAAGTGGAAAAAGTAAATACCCTGGCTAAAAATTGAATATTTCATTAATTTAAAAATACCTGAATGTGCTGTAACACTTTGAAACCTGTGGTCACCAAATTGCTGTGAATTGGAGCTAGATTTTACCTGGTGTTTTACAGTTGTATGTACGATATTTATCATGAAGAGGTATAAAGGAATCAGGGCACTAGAGCAGCGTGAGAGGAAAACTTCGTTTTTGTAAGCCTGGAGAACAAAATCTGAAGAGACCTGTAGAGTTAATTCTTCATCTTTCTGTAGTGCTTTTATCAAAATAATGCAGAAAAATTTCTTGAGACTAAGACAGGCAGTCCTTCTGGAGAATTGGGTGTGTGCTGCTGTCACTGTTCTACGCATGAAGCAAACAGGTACAATTGTTGCCACCTTGCAGACTGTAGAGCCAACAAGATTAGTGCTGACCAACTCCTCCTGCAGACTTTCAGGCAAAGCATAGGAAGGTGATTCAGTGCCCACTCCCCAAGCGTGTGAGCTGAAATGGAGGCTTTTATGTTTGACATTGGGGATTTATGCCTACTGGGTGTAGAATCAATTTTATGTACAGAACACCTTATGGTTTAGTCTTCAGTTTTATGTAAAATGAGTATCTCATCATTAGGTAGACACTAAAATGGACAGGGCAATTAGCTGAATAAATCGTCCAAAGGAAATTTGCTGAACATTCTCTAGTCTGCAGAAAGTGCCTATTTCCTGAACAAAGTCTAAGCAAACTCTTTCATATTAGAGTTTGCTCCTTGGAGATTAAGGTTGTGTTTGTGTGTGCATGCTTTTTGTCTTTCAAATAAACGCAGTTATTAGACTACAAAATTTAGAGAAGTTTGACAGCTTTCAGAACACAGTGATTCTTCCTTCCATAGAGTATATTACTGACACATTAATAGATGTTATGCTGGTAAAAATACAGTACTTCCTGTTAAATGTAGACTGCTACATATTTTGATTCTAACAACAATCTGGTAAGGTTAGGGCAATTCGTGTAGTGTCATCTGGTGTTTGTTTTGGATAGATATTATAGAAGGAGATACTGATTTTCAAGATGTTCAAGCAGATGATTGGGTGAAAACTCCAGCAAACCTTTAAAGCAACAGAAAGCAAGGGCTGCTCCTGGTCAGATCTCCTGCTGAGGATACAAATGTTCTTCTGTGTTCCTGAAACTCCATACAAGCTTTTCCATTTGCAGGCCCCTGTTCAGAATGAGGCCAAATATTCAGGAGAATCAGTCAGAGCAGGATTGGCTAATTCAGCCTCTCTGGTGTCATTGAGATGTACTGAGACATCAGCCACTACCAGGTTTTCAGGATTTGTATTCAAGTCACTTCCTTGAGTGGAAAAAATGTTGCTCCATTAAATTTGGTCCCAGAGAGTTGGAACCTGATGCAGGACTAATTTTGTGTATGGAAACATTAGATATGAATTTTTGCTCTGTTAATCCAGTTATATTTTAGAGTAACTAACTTGAGAATAACAAAAAATAAAACTTCATCACTAGGGATAAATCAGGTCGTTGGAGCTGAAGAAAGCACCCATGGTTACAGTGCTAAGTTTGGAACAGGAGACACTAATGTATGGAAATGAGAAAACTTCCCATGGAAATTAAAGGGATATAGTAGCTTTCACATGTGACAGAAATGCTGTATTTCCACTGAACTGTTATATTTATGCAAGAGTTGAGATTTTCATTCCAAATTAAGAATTCGTTACTGAAACATGCTTTTCTTAAGGAAAATTTTTAGAGTTTTATTTTGATAACAAGGCTCTGTTTGCTTTGGTTTATTTATTCTGTAAGGTCTTTAAAGAGTATCGTATATGAAGTATCTCAGGCAACTGTTTCATTCACCTCACTCAGGCAGAGTACTTTATCCACTTTAGGGCCCTGCATTTTAAGTGATAGAGGACAAACTAGACAGAAGATGGAAGAAGGTAAAAATGAGGAGAGTACATATAACCAGTGAGGGTGACTGGGAGACCTGAGTTTATATTTTCTGGAAAAGATAGGTCTAAAGAAGAAAAGTGAGGCCCCTTCCAATATATGACAGAGTGCTATAAAGAGGAAAGTGGTCAATAGTTCTCAGTGTCTGCTGAAGGAAAGGATGAGTAACTGGTTTCAAAACTAAATACTAGGAAAACTTTCTTGCTATAAAGACAGACGAGAGTCTGTCTGGGGAGGGACTGGAAATCCCCCACATTGTTATTTTTTGCAAGCATATTAGGCAAATTTCTGATGAGCTAGTGTATGTACATTGTTCTCACCACAAGGAAGAGGTAGACTAGATGACTGTCTGAAGAACCTGATGCATCCTTTTGATACAACCAGGAGGCCATGGTCATCCAACGCTTGTTGTGGAGACCAAGGATTAGAGATTTCCAAAACTGTGCATGGTAGAGTAAGAGTAAGGAGTAGATGATAGTGTTGGTCTCAAGCAGCAGCAGGTTACTTAGGTTTGTGGTGCTCCCTTGAACTAGTGGCTGGATTACAGATACACAGAGAAACATCTCTAAAAGCAGGAAGAAAGCCTGTCAATCCTAACTTCCACATCTTTGTCTTACCCCAGGATGTTCTCCCACCTATGGAGGCACTTGTCATTTTGATGATAAGAATGTAAAGATACCATATTCTACACGAGATATAATGCCTCCAACTTTTCTACTGTCTCTCGAAGTATGTATTCTCAGTGCGAGGCCCAAGAAGCTTGTCAGAAAGACAAACTAGGCAACAATATCAAACTAGTTCTAGTTAATCTTGTCTAAATATCAGTGAGATGGATTGCCAAACAATTTTCTAAAGGCTACTGCAAAAAAAATTGAGGCAAAACCGCAATTTGTATCTGTCTCCGCAAGCCCACCAGTTCTCAAGAATGTAAGATGATTAATCTCTTGGCCCTGTAACTAGGAAAGCAAGGCAGAGCTTTTGGGGTTCACTCTGCTAGTTATTGATGTGAAAGACCACACAGTAAGTTTCCAAAAAGAGCTTTGATTCCACCATCCTAGGCAGTTTGCTTCAGGTGAAGACTATGCACTGAGCTACTGCTGAGTTACAGTAGCTGTGGTGGTTTCATCGTCACTGCATTTCTGGAAATGTTAGTT
Source organism: Patagioenas fasciata (assembly GCF_037038585.1). Classification (NCBI taxonomy): domain Eukaryota; kingdom Metazoa; phylum Chordata; class Aves; order Columbiformes; family Columbidae; genus Patagioenas; species Patagioenas fasciata. Next base: position 74,774,641 of record NC_092520.1, on the reverse strand, counting down.
ATTACTGTGCAGTGAGCTTTGAGATACTGTGATTTTAAAGGACACTAGAGAAAATCAAATTCCGTAATATCTTTCAGTTATGAGCATTAGATATGTAAGCACTGGCTTTGCAGAAAGGGACATCTAGCGGCTGCAGAAAAAAACCCTTAATAAATATATTTTAAAATGTACAACATAGCCATTTGTGTGTGGCCTGCAGTCTTCAGTATTCCATACATCTTTATAGCTCTACTGCATCTTGTGTTTGGCATGGATCATTTTCTATGTTTTTGGCAAACAAAAGATCACCTTTGTGAGCCATACCTTTTTAGCATTATGTAGATCTTCATATGGTAGCTTTGGCAAATACAAAGCTACCCTCAAGCCATGCTTGATATGTCTCACTGCTGCACTTCCACATTCTCTATCACCTTTTCCAGGAGTCTGCTGCCTGCTGTTCCCTTCTGCCATTGCCTTCCCCAGTGGTACTGTACTTGGAGAGGTTGTCATTGTTATTGTCATGGTAAAATCTGCCTTCTTTTGAATGCCCATAGCATAAAAGTCAGCAGGAGGGGTGAATGAGATTTAGGGAAACACTAATCTAAGCACTCAGTCATGTATTACACAACAAAAGTTTTTTCCTTTCCCATCCATGTTTTGCTCCTTCTTACTAGTTGAGGATGAATTCCATGCATGTTTCTGTGAATAGCCTGACAGTTTAATCGGTACATTTGCATATGGGCAAACGGAGCTTTTTTCAAAGTTGCACAGTAATATGTTTCACCTTTATGCCATGCCAGCTTCAAATTGCATCCCAGGAGGATTGCAAATGTGCATAATCTGTGCAGTTGTCTAGGGTTTTTTTCTTTTCTTTTTTTCTGCCTTTTTTTTTGTTTTTAACTGGCAAATGCCTATTCATTGCCCATCTGGGTAAGAATGGCCTTTGCATTTTCACACCGATTCTTTCCTATAAGGTTTGTGAATACCCCTCCAATCAGAACTTTCTTCACAGAAAGGGAACAAAACCATTTTACAGGAGTTTCTCAGAATAAGTCCATTGGGATCTCTACATCATGTTTACTGGATAAAAAAAAACGGAGGGGGACGGCATTTTAACAAAGACCACTTGAATTTCACAGAAAGGTTCCCACTGTCTTGAATTTAAAAGAGTGGCAGGCCTGAGAAGAGCCTGAGACAGCAGTCTTTTTCCTGAGCCGGGCATTCTGTGCAGTGACAAGTAGGTGAGTGTGTGTGTAGCTGGGTCTTGCTAAGAGCTGACACACTTTCTGGCTTGTCCAAGGCTCTAATAGTCTTTGTCAGAATGTGGCATTTGCTTTAGCATCAAACCTGCATTGGCTAGTCCACCTTTTGTGGAGAACATCACTTTTGGACTTTCAGCTTGGAAGAGCTGACAGTAAGGGCAAGGGACAAGCACAAAACTTGGATCTGGACAGAGTTTCCTGCACAGAGGGAGAAGAGCTGCATAGGACAGTGGTCCAGTGGTCCAGAAGAAACATCCTAAAAACATGCATTAGCTTTTTTAACCATTTATTATGTGTTTCTTCCACCCACTCATCTCATTTTATCCTTAAGTAGTGAATTTTAGTTGCTTCTCAGTTGAAGAAGTGGTAGATGTTCTCATTTCACTTGAAGAAGAGAAGAAATGAGAGGATTTTTTAAGAAAAAAATGTGTTATACCAGTGGCAACCAAAGTGTACTCCGTGCCTTTTTCGAAGTGACTCATTTGACTTTCAGACTAGTTCCTATACCTCAAGGTACATGCTAGATCACTTCCCATGGGAAAGCTATTCACATCACTCTGCTAAAGGCACACAAACCTCTCTTCTTTAGCCTTAATTAACCACAGATTGCTGTTTTCATCATGTTAGCTATTGACCAAATACATTGTTGCTACACAACTCTCCTCACAGCCAGAACCTGAGAAAGGCTGCTGAAACTTAGACATGAATCTTGCACTTTCTCCTTTCTATACAGGATCTGTGGAGAATCAGAATCATAGAATAGTTTGAGATGGAAGGGACCTTCAAAGCTCTTCTAGTCCAATCCGCCTGCGATGAGCAGGGACATCTTCAACTAGATCAGGTCGCTCAGAGTCTAGACTTGGATGTCTCCAGAGATGGGGCATCTACCGCTTCTCTGGGCAACCTGTGCCAGTGTTTCACCACCCTCATTGTCAAAAATTTCTTCTTCACATCTAGCCTGAATCTCCCCTCCTTTGCTTTAAAACCATAAGCCCTTGCCCTATCATAACAGGCCCTGCTAAAAATAGCAGAATTCAATTTCCTCGGGACAACATCCGGTCTCTTGGTACACATCACACCTTTCTGGAAAGGAATTGGTACTGAGGATGCATTTTTCACAGTTCCACTCACAAAATTCATTTTATCTGCCACAGTGTATAGGAACAAAGTAGGTTTCTTTGCACAGACTCAAGTTGAGACCCATCCATAGCATCCCTGGTATGTGTGGAATATTCCACCCTGGGCATGTGCAAGGCAGTATATTTGGTTTATTGAGTTAGACTGCTGCATATTTCTTCTTGTTATCAAATACCTTATTTGACAAAGCAGAACATAAACTAGAGCTCATTCCCTTTTGCAGAAGCATATCTTAAAGGCATGTTTGTGAGAAAAGGGAACCCTAGGGTCAAACCACTTAGTCACCAATATTTATTGATGGAAAGATTTCTAGCACACTGATAGGCAACCGCTCAAAGGGAGATGCAGATAAATAGGTAGTTATACAATCACTTGCCATGGCCTACAGTAGGTCTTGAAAAGAGGTGTCATCTGTTTAGCATTAATTTTCCGCCCTTCTGTTTCCTCATCAGTACAAAGCTTTTACCAAACTCTCTTCCTTTCAGATCAAGGATCTGAAATGTCTTTTTATGTAAGTACATTTTGAATCCTGTGTGATCTGATATGTTGGGCAAGGGAGGTATCTGGAACTGCCCTGGAGGCCTCTGGAGAATGACTCTATCTAGAAGAAGAAGGGAATACATCTCTTCTGTACATTATTTTGTGTAATAATAGTTACAGTGGCCTTGAAGGAAGGTATCTCAGTTTCGAAGATGTTTTTCCAGTCCTATGGTCAGTCTCATCAGAGGAGGAAACTCAGCAGAACTTATAAACAAGACATATGTAACTCACAACTTCTATGATACTGTTAGTGGTTTTTCTCCTTATTTCTGCTATGTGAGCATCCCCCCAGTGCTCTAATCTTACATGGAAACTAGTACCCTTCTGATACTGTCTGGTTTACATCTGTTAGCATCAGACTTCAGGCAGCTTGGCCCCATCAGGATTTCCAGTTCCAGACCTTTATGCTTCCCTTTTATCATTCAGCTCCCTCAGAGAGTTGAAAACACACACACACACATACACACATAAACAAACCAACCTGTGTCCAGGGTGTTTTCTTTTAGAACCACCAGAACAGAGGGTGTGAGATGTCAAGAGTGGGTAAGTGAGGAGGAAAAGGCAGAGCATGGAAGGATGCCACATCTTCCTGCAAATTGCAGTGAGTGATGTTCTACTGCCTGTGTATGAGATGTAAAGCGCCCTTTAGGCTGGAGCAGAGAGACATTGCTGGGCTAAAAGACATGTATGAAACCCCTTTCAATGTCATTTATTTGCTCTATGTGCTTCTACTAAACAGGCAATGACAATAAGCTAGTGTAATTTACTCATGCTTCTCTACCAAATTTCACATTTGGATTCTCACACATTAACAAGTAGTTGTGGCGAGAGGGGTTGTAGCTTTGGTAGGAATATGCAAGATAAAATGCCTGTAATACTAGTGGTGATTATGCATTACTTTTCTGTGTACTTTTCTGGGAACTGAGGTGATGCATGTACTGCAAATGCTGAGAGAAAGGAATTATTAATAATGTTTTATTTGTTTACCTCTCAAACAGCAGTTGATTCTTCATAGTTAAAAGATGAACCGTAGTTTCTTCCCATCAAAATCTGAATAGATGAAAAATGAGTAAAGAATGGGGAAGGAAACAAAAAAGCATTAAAACTGAAGCAAGCAAGGTGGAGACAGGGAAAAGTGGACCAAGAGATCAAAAAGTTACTTTTTAGTCACCTGTAAAAGTTCATTTTGAAGGATATGTTGACTCTGTACCCGAATTGGTTAGGTGCTTTTCTAAACTGTTCTCTATTTAGGTTATTCACCCAAACTAAGACAAAGTCTTCCTTAGAGTAAATGTCTCTGTAATTTTCCAGTTCCTGTCAAGTAAATAACAGCAGGAGAACATTTGTTTTTATATGATGGCATTTTAGTGCCAGTCAGAACTCGGGATATGCTAAAAATGAAGGGGACAGCTCAGGTTAACTTTTTGCTTTGGGTTCTTAGAGAGGACTGTTTGTCACTATTGGGTAGCAAATGTTCTAAACCACAACCCCAGACAAAACTGTGCGTGGGATTTTAGGAACATTTACAGCCTAAATCTTGAACCAGATTTGGATTTTACAAAGTGACTGCCAGTTTTTTGATACAAGTAACTGTGCCATAAAACACAGGATCCAAATTAATTAAAATACCCATCTAGATAGAAATCACATTTTCATATAGATTCTTCGTGTTAGCAACTTGGTGCAAAGGGTCATTAAAGTAAGAATCTGATCTTTTCTGGCATAGGTCCACATCTGAACAGCCTAAAATCCAACTTTAATCCATGTGCTCAGTGTTTACAATTGGCTGGCTCTAGGCTTTTTAAAGCCAGATAAACTGTTAGGAAGTCCAAGGCCCAGGAATGTGGTTGGAATTTAGGCCAAGCTACACCTGTCTTTGCGTGCTCTTGTCCAAAAATTTAGGAATTGAGCTCCAGCAAATGAGTAGCAAATTTTACTTCTAGCCTTACAGAGATGGTACCTTCTTATTGGTGCCTTTGTATGTGATTTTTACAGTATAATCTGTTTGTTTACCACAGAGCAGACACCTTTGCCAATGCCCTGGCTGTGGGTCTGCAGAGGACAAGACTCAATCTGTTCTCTTGTGTTTTTTCTTTGTCACCTGCTTTGCTACAGGTAACATCAGTTGCAAGGGGATGACAGAGCGCATTCATAGCATCAACCTTCACAACTTCAGCAATTCTGTGCTCGAGACCCTCAACGAGCAGCGCAACCGTGGCCACTTCTGTGACGTGACGGTCCGCATCCACGGGAGCATGCTACGCGCCCACCGTTGTGTGCTGGCGGCTGGCAGCCCCTTCTTCCAGGACAAGCTGCTGCTGGGCTACAGCGACATCGAGATCCCCTCAGTCGTGTCAGTCCAGTCTGTGCAAAAGCTCATTGACTTCATGTACAGCGGGGTGCTGCGGGTCTCACAGTCAGAGGCCCTCCAAATCCTCACAGCTGCCAGCATCCTGCAGATCAAGACTGTGATTGATGAGTGCACAAGGATTGTCTCACAAAACGTGGGAGAGGTCTACCCGGTGATTCAGGATTCTGGCCAGGAGACACCCAGGGGAACACCTGAATCAGGCACTTCGGGGCAGAGCACTGACACAGAATCTGGCTACCTGCAGAGCCATTCACAGCACAGCGTGGACAGGATCTATTCAGCCCTCTATGCCTGTTCCATGCAAAATGGCAGCGGGGAGCGCTCCTTTTACAGTGGAGCTGTGGTCAGCCACCATGAAACAGCCCTGGGGCTCCCCAGGGACCATCACATGGAAGACCCCAGCTGGATCACCCGGATCCACGAACGGTCGCAACAGATGGAGCGGTACCTCTCCACCACTCCAGAGACCACACACTGCCGCAAGCAACCACGCCCTGTCCGAATTCAAACCCTGATGGGCAACATCCATATTAAGCAGGAGATGGAGGATGACTATGACTACTATGGCCAACAGAGGGTGCAGATCCTTGAGCGCAATGAGTCTGAGGAATGCACTGAGGACACTGACCAAGCAGAAGGCACTGAGAGTGAGCCCAAAGGGGAGAGTTTTGACTCGGGAGTCAGCTCCTCCATTGGCACTGAGCCAGATTCTGTGGAGCAGCAATTTATGGCTGGTCTGGGCCGGGATGGGCAGCAAGAACCTTCTCAAGCAGATCAAAACGATGTCCCCGCTGATGGCACTCAGCCACAGCAGCAGCAGCAGCATGTAGATGCCAACGCTTCCTCGCCAGAGAGAAGCAATGACGTTGAAATGGACAGCAAAGTGCTCGCAGTCAATAACAGCACCGAAAAGGGGGCTTTGCAGCCTTCTGTCAATACAACTGTTGCCCAACCATTGCCAACCACACAGATCTACTTACGCCAGACAGAAACCCTCACCAGCAATCTGAGGATGCCACTGACTCTGACCAGCAACACTCAGGTCATTGGCACAGCTGGCAACACCTACCTGCCTGCCCTTTTCACCACACAGTCTGCTGGCAGTGGCCCTAAGCCTTTTCTCTTCAGCCTGCCCCAGCCTTTAGCTGGCCAACAGACACAGTTTGTGACAGTGTCCCAGCCTGGCCTGTCAACCTTTACTGCCCAGCTGCCAGCCCCACAGCCCTTGGCCCCATCTGCGGGCCACAGCACAGCAGGTGGGCAAGGCGAGAAAAAGCCTTACGAGTGCACTCTCTGTAACAAGACTTTCACCGCCAAACAGAACTACGTCAAGCACATGTTTGTACATACAGGTAAGAGTACGTCCCTTTGGCTTGTACATGAAGTCCTTGACAAACATGGACTTAGATTCTGTTTCCCAACCTGCCGGCCCCCAGCACAAGCAGGAGGGAGAAGTTATTCAGAGAACTGGTATCACTGAACACTTTCCGGGTTTACTGCGTTGAAGTTGAGCCCCTGCAGACACATATAGGTCCTCTATAGGGACCTAACTGTTCATGGTGCAGGAGAAAAAATCATTTTACTTGGACTAAAATGTGTCCTGCACCCATCCAAGGAAATTATAAGCACTTCTTGTCCCTTGCAAGGTGACCAGGCAACATTAAGTAGAAGTAGCGTAAGGAAACTGTAATAAGGCATTAAAGGAAAACAATGTCTACTAAGAAAAGGCTTTTCTCTGTAAGTTTTACAGCTATGGAGGTTCATGCTCAACTGATGATGATTGGTATGAGCTCAGGGAAAGTTCATTCGTGGTGGAGCTGCAGCAGTAGGTCCAGGCCTGGGTGTTACACACACTGCCGTACATTTTCTAAATCTCACATGTTCCTATAAGAAAGTAAATTTGGAGTTTTTTTCAGGAAGTTTTTCTGTACTTCACCCAGACTGATTGCTGTAATCCCCTATTTCTTGTTAAGTCAGATGTTTCACTAGCTGTGAGTACAGAAACATGGGGCTCTATGAGAAGAATTTAAAATAATATATGTAGAACACATCAGCACCCTTTTTGTTTAAAAAATGTAACTGCTGTTGTACATGGTCTTTTGAGATGATGTAGGTAGCCATATTTACAACTGAGCCAGAACTGCCTTTTCTAACTTTATAAAGATTTAAGACTTCAAAGCAAGGAGGTGTATGTGTCTTACATGGGCAACCTATCCTGGGTTCAGGACTGAATTTTGCTTGCTTTAGCCCTTGGCTCAGTCTGATGTTGGAGAGAAGTTCTAGTTTAGAGAAAGAGTAAATATTTCTCTCACTAAGCAGTGGTTTTATTAATGTCAGATCATAAAATAAAACTGGGTTTGTGATACGTGGAGCAGGATCTGGAGAAGTTGCCCAGGGTACGGGAGGAATGTAAGTCATTCCTTCCCATTGTATCCAATGAATTCCTCTTCCGTGTGCATATGTAAAATTTTAACTTCCATTTATCTCTAATTATCACTTAAATGAAAAATTCCACTAGGCATCTCATGCAGACATGTACAAATACGTATACAAAAAGGTCAAATTCTCAGGACTGGTACAAAATGTATGATAGCAAGGATCAAGGATCCTGAATGCTAAGATTACCTCTTGTATCTGTTGGTGTTCTCCATCTTTCTGTCATGGATGATTACCTATAATACTATGTAGATAGTATTGTATTGTTCAGAAAATTATCCCTTTCAGAACACAGTCAGATGTATCTGCCTGCATCCTTTTTCTAAAAGCTAGAAAGGCTTTTTCACAAATGTCTTCACTGAGATTAGGTACTTTATTTCCCTTAGCCCCAACTGTGCACTGCATTTGGTATTTGGAATCCGATAAAGAATAATATTGGAAGACCTGACCTAAATATTCCTAGCTACTACACATGAAGTCAACCAAGGATGTTGATAGGCATCTCCAATCATGAATTAATATTTTATTTTTGTGGGTCTGAGAATGCCTCAAAATAATGAGCTTCAGTGACAAGCAGAGAATTGTGTAGATACATGATTTCCAAGTTCATTTAGGAGCTAACTGGCTGCGGGAGTATCTGGGAGAATAATTGCATCTTAACCAACAGGGGGCAGGGCTTCAGAAAATCCTTCTGAAAATAACTTTTATAAGTACAGCCTGAGAGAAAGTATGACTATCTTGTCTAGCGCTGGACAGAATAATTATGAAAACTAAGAGGAGACAGCTGTTCCCACTGTCAGCATGATTTTCCTGTTACAAGCAGACAAGTGAAGTGGCTTTGGAGAAGATCCATGGAGAAAGAAAAAGGTCTGGGAGATAGAAATGTTTGAATTAGTCTTGCTGTTTGGAGGGCTCACAAAAGAAGCCATGGAGGAGTCTGATCATGAACAAGAATTCAAGAACCTGAAGGACTCCTAGTCTCTGCACATTTTTGTGCTTCCAAAAACTGCCCTCTAGCATAGCTTCCCATGCAATGAAAGCACCACAACTTAGGTGGACACAAACATACTAGAAATGGATATTTTTCCATGTTCCCTGCACAACTGCCTTTAGTGTATCCCAGAGTGCTGTTCTCTGAGACGTGCAGTGTTGTGGAAGTACAGTGCTAGAATGCATGCAGGGTCCATGCACTTTATAAGCCATCATTGCCTTCTTTTACGTATGTTGTGATTAATACTTGATAACTGTCCCACATTGCTGTCTAAAACCAGCCAAATATGAAATAAAGAACTAAAAGCGGGAACACGCACATTTAATTCACTAAGCAATGTTTTCTCTGACTTCAAGATGAAGAGTCGTGGGAATAAAGAATCTGCCGTGCTTACTTAGGAAGCACATACATTTGCATACAAAAAAAGAAAACCTAAAAACTTTTGAGATTCTTAGGAGAGAAAAAATCCCAGGAAGGTTTTGAAGCTAAGATTAGAAAGTCAGAACCCAGTGTATCTTAGAAACATGCGCATGCAAAAATTAGGGTATTTTCATGGCATAGCCGTAACAGGGCTTAGAGCAGAGGAAACTGACTTATTACAAACTCTGGGACATATATTGCCTAAGGCAAAAATGAGTACTGTAAATAAAACCAGTCTCCTATAAGTTAATCAGACATTATTGTAACTGACACACTATCATTTTCCATATAACACGTGTCAAGCATATTGGTCCGTCTACATTCAACATACTACTGTGTTCAGCAAAGCCAGCAGGAAAGCAAAGACTTAATGTGTTTTGACCAAGTGTCTTTCACCAACTAGGGACATACTCATCATTGGTGCAAGGAAGAGCAGTGTGTGGACTTCATTGACAGTTGTTACCTTCATACGTACAAACTGTGAAATAAAAAGAAACAGAGACTCAGGGGAGATAAAAAGTAGGTCCTTCCCATCCAATCCGTATTAATTATCTCCTCTTAAAACTGAATATAAGCAGCATGTTCCAATCTCACTATAGAAAGGGTAAATTCAATATTAACACAGGCATGTGATAGTCCCTGAAAATTGACTCTTCAGGATCTAAAACAGTGCCAGACAGATCGTAAAAAGGAGGAAGCAGGATGTCTGTGGAAAAAAGGAAATAAAAGGATCTCCGCTAGAGGGGAAATTGCAGAATGACCAAAGGAAAATAATTTTTCAGTCAGTGAAACACAGGATCATTTTGATTATTACAGAGCTCTGGTACCATCTCCCTGACAGCTTTGGGGATGATGAATTACTACACCTGAAATATACCGCAAGTGATTCAGAAAACAAATTAAAAAGCAGCTTTTGGTGGGGCGTTCAGGGTGTTGGGTATTGTCTACATTATCAATACAGTGACATATCATGAAATTGTTGCCTGATAAATGAACCATGAGGCCGTGGTGTGTCCCAGAAGAAGTCTGAGCATGAGGAGGAATTAAGAGTCGTCTGGACAAACTGATTGCATGTGCTCAGCTAAACTATGTTTTTTCAGTTTGTCCTTGTAGTCACTGGTTTGTCTGGATATGATCACTTACACAAGTTGCCAGAATCAGTTTTACAAGAACCCTGGGTACCCAAGGCAATGTGGTAGATGACAGAAGTATTTCATATCTCTGGTGTACCTGATAAGGTTTTTTATTTAATTGGCAGTCAAATCCTTTAAATTTCTTGTCTGTTACACCAGAAGTTTATCTATTAGACTGCCCTTTGCATGGTGCTGGCTGGCCAAGGCAGTTCTGTGTATCGGGGTGCCCTCTTGAGTTTCTCTTATCCACCAAGCTTCACCTATGAGATTTGACCAGAAAAAGGGACAACAAATGTAAATCTTTTATAGAGAGCTGGATTCTTTTGGTAGTCTCTTATGTTTCTCTTCTGAGAAAGTCAAAGCAATTTGACAAAAACAAGTGTGTTACAGGTCAGCCATCTAGTAGTCACCAGCTTTATCCATGCCTTTATAGTGTGCAGATAGGGAGATGGAGGCACTGAAAGGTAAAGTAACATAAGACCTGTCTAGAAATGAGTGCAAGGGGTAAGGCAGGAGGATGAAGAGGAGAAGTGATGTCACTGAAGCCGGAGGTAAAACACGGTAAACTTTTAATCTAGTCCTGTCTTTGTCAGTGACGTGTGCTATGTGAAAGTGAAGAAATCATCTGAGCTCCTTTTTACTGTATGTGGAATGGGAATACCTACAGCCCCTTTGCAAAGCATTTTAAAACCTCTGGTCACAAAAGATTTTGGATATCGAAGCATGCTTATTGACTGAATTACTTTTTCCTAACCAGAGCACCTCTCCAAAGACCTCTGTGAGACTTACCATTAATTTATTGCAAAGAGTCATAAAGAGCTGGTTTAATTGTATGATTTTTTTTTTTTTTTTTTTTGTCTTTTTCTTTCTTTCTCTCTCTCTCTCATTGGCAATGGGCAGGTGAGAAACCCCACCAATGCAGCATCTGTTGGCGCTCCTTCTCGTTGAAGGATTACCTAATCAAACACATGGTGACGCACACTGGCGTGAGGGCCTACCAGTGCAGCATCTGCAACAAGCGCTTCACCCAGAAGAGCTCCCTGAATGTGCACATGCGCCTCCACCGCGGGGAGAAGTCCTACGAGTGCTACATCTGCAAGAAGAAGTTCTCCCACAAGACCCTGCTGGAGAGGCATGTGGCTCTGCACAGTGCCACCAACGGCACGCCTGGAGCCACCGGCACCGGCGCCAGGGCCGTCCCTGCCGGGGTGGTGGCCTGCACGGAGGGGACCACGTACGTCTGCTCTGTCTGTCCAGCTAAGTTTGACCAAATCGAGCATTTCAACGACCACATGAGGATGCATGTGTCAGACGGATAAGTAGAATCTCTCTCTCTTTGTTATGAACAAAAAAAAAATAGAAACAACAAAAAAAGCTATGGCACTAGAATTTAAGAAATGATTTTTGTTTCATTTTTACCTTTATTTTCCTCCTTTTTTTGGGTTCGTTTCATTTTGTTGTTTTTGTACTACATGAAGAACTGTTTTTTGCCTGCTGGTACATTACATTTCCGGAGGCTGGGTGAATAAGAATTTTCCTAACCTCCCTCGGATGGTGGCCTTAAGGCCAGGTAGTGCTTCATGAGCTCCACTGGTTGGATCTCTAGCTACTGGCCTCTAAATACAACCCTTCTTTACTACAAAAAAACAAACAAACAAACAAACAAAAAAAAACACAAAAAAAAAAAATCAAAAAAACAGACAGAAAAAATAAAAAAAAATTCTCACTTGTGAAGAGCACTACAAAAAAAAAAAAAGAAACAAAGCGAAATATATTACAAATCTACAAGGCCTACTGTCGTTATAAGTACACCGCTCGCAGTGTTTCAATGGACATAATTCACAATGCTGACCGCTTTTGGACTTCACAGTATCCAGTTAGAACTGTGGAATATTTTGCTTCTGGTTGAGCAGCAACCAGAGGAAACAAGGCCCTGCTGGTTTCCACCACGTGTCTGCTTTCTCACACGCACGGCCATCCACAAACACACGAAAGGGCTGAGGGAAGCGCGAGGCAGTGTGGCTTGGATAGTGTGGAGTCCCTGCAGGGTGAGGAAAAAGAATCAGAGGTTCCTCACCTGGATTCTGCTCCATCCCATGCTCTCTGGTGCACCCTCCCCGCTGCTTTTCCCATACAACCACCACCACCACCTTAAAGCAGAAACCAAGAAGATTCAAACAACGAGCTACGGTGGCTTTTTTGTAATTTATTCAGTGTCTTCGCTGAGCCCAGGGCCTCAGCACAATCAAGAGGGACTTTCACAGAAGGCAAAGAGAAACACAGAGGAAAATCAAAGATATCAGAGGTTGCAACCTATGGATCTAGGTACAAGAGAAGGGTTAGTTCCCACAATCTTTGCAAAAAAAAAAAAGTTGCATCAGGATTTATTCTTGTGGAAGAAAGAGGAATAGAGGGTGGGTGGGGAGGGGAATAATTAAAAAAAAGAGTTCTTGGGACTTTTTTAATTCAAAATTTTATAGAGGGGCAAAAGTGACGTTTACCAGATAGAATGCTGATTTTTTTAATATATTTACAACAGTATTTGTGTAAAAAAAAAAAACAAAAAAGTGAGATTGTTAAAAGTAATTTTTCTTTGTTTTCTTTTTTGTTTTGCGTACACTGCCACTAATATCTTCTCTTTTATTATATATATGAATATATAGATAAATATATATTTTATTTTAAATTGAGACTGTTAAGGTTAGCTAACCTGCTTCCAGATAGAGGGGGGGAGGGGAGATGATCTTGATTTTTATTTTAAAAAAGAGGAAGGATGTTTCTTAATTTTCTTTTCTAGTATTATTCTCTCTCTCTTTTCTAATGGAATCAAGAATTACCTGGGTCGATGAGGGGCTCTGTGAAGTCATCTGTGAGATTATCTACTAGAGTTTGTGCATCCTGCAGTATCATTTGAACTGCTACTTTGTTTTTGAATTATGTGGTTCTCTTTTTGGCTTTTACCAAGGTTCTGTTGTTTCCTTTTTTTTATTTCCACCTCAGAATTTATTTCTGCTGAAGGGTGGTTCCTTTTGAGAAAGAGATTTTTCTAGCAATGTTCCCTTGGTTTGGGGGATTATAGAGTCTGTAGTCTTTTCTTTCTTCTTATTTTAAAAAGTAATGAAAGTTTTGGAAGTGTGTAATAACTACGATTTCCCTTCTTTTTGGTCACTGGACAAGAATTAATCTGCTGTATTGTTCTCTCACCCCTGCCTTGCTCGCTAGAGAGCTTCCATATTTGTGTGGGAATCTGATCCTGCCCCTGGTAATTTGTGCTGATGCCAAAATAACTTAAAATGTTACCATTGCAAATTATCTTCCCTTCTTCATTTGCAAAAACATCAAACTGAAGGGCCACGTCCCGCATTCTCTGCATATGCAAAGCTGTGCATGGAATGTAGGATCAGTGTGAAAGATTGATTCCTGATCTGCATATATATGTTGGTGTTTTGTATTTTGTTTTATTGTGTTTGGGCTGGTGTTCTCCCTAGTCGTCTTCTGTGTATCTGTGTGAGGATTTTCCCCCCAAAGCCAACTCCCAAAGTACAGGGTCCTTAGTTCAGCTGGATCAGTGTCTGACACTATCTTTGTCTTGCTTGAAATCCATAGCTAGGATTTGCACCAGCTGCACTCTGGACTTTATATTTTAGACAGAGAAGAAGCACCTAACAAAAATATGCAAAAAGAAGAAAAAAAAAAAAAAAAAGAAAATTTGCTAGTTTAGCTTTTACTTGTGTCTATATTTAAATTAAGCTTTCTTAAGTTTACAAAACTTTGCTTGTGAACACTGAGCATTTCACATGAGACATTTTTTTATGCTGGACAACTTTCTAACTATTGACTTGATAGATCTCCACATACAATTTTGCGTGTTCTTTACACCTGCGGCTTCTGTATCGGATGTCTGTGATTTAGCACGGGTAACCTCATTGCTATGTTCTACACCTGTTTCATTACTGATTTATTTTGGGGAAAAAAGTCTGACAGGTGTTTCAGTCTCAGAATCTTTCCGTACCCTGCAAGATATTGTTCAGTAGATCCTAAACACTGAAGCGCTGATTCTCAGCTGCAGTAGGCAGCATAAAGAGACTTTCAGGCAAGTGCCAGGGCAAATGAGCCTCTTATATGGTAACGTCTTTTTTGTTATGAGTTTGTTTGGGCAGTTCAAGGGGGCTGGAAAAGGAGCACAAGTTAGTTAATAAATATAATTCTCATAACCACATTGGTAAAAGCAATACTGGCAGGTAAACCAAGAAGTGAAAAGACAATGCCTAAGAGACAGAGAAGAGGAACTAATATCTGACATGTAAGGACACACTACATATGTACAGAAAAGAAAGGTTCTAGAGAAAAGAGTGTGGAAGAAAATGGGGGAGGTGAACCTATACAAAAGGATTGAAGGTCATTCTCTGAGGAAAGGAGTTTTAGTATCAAGAAGTTTGGTGTTCTCCCATATTAGGAATTAATGAAGAATTTTACCCATCTTAAAAATCTGTAGCTGCTCATTTGTCATATGAGGCCTGGGGAAAAGCTGTTTAATTTGCCATTGTTAAATCTGGTGAACTATAGTCAAGATGTAGTGTATTCTGGAATATGGTTCTGATGCCAGAAGAGATACAGCAGTACACAGGAAATAAGAATCAGGGTTTACATCCACCTAAATCCGAATACTATGATGTTTAGTGAGAAAAATCCTACCTAAAATCTAAATCCTATCCTATCTATTCAACCTTACCTAAATCAAAGTGGCAGCATCTTTGAAATACGAATTTATTATGGGACCTAATAATTTTGAAGTCAATTAAAGACAACTTGTGAATGAAGGGTGCCAATAAAAAAGAAATAAACAAACTTCTTAAAGTAGTAGCATACTAGATTGAATTCTGAATCACTTGTCAAACAGTTTAGACCAAGGTCTTCACAAATGGTGCCTGAAATAGAAGCTGATTTTGTTGAACTTCTGGGCTCAAAAATTAGGGGCTTGATTTTGTAAAACAGGAAGCAACTTGCAGCATGACTGCGAACGTAGCTGAAAGTGCTAATCAGTTCACTTAGGTGCCTTTCTGTGAACTTAAGAGCTCAAACGTAGACCCCTTTATCTTTTAAAATGTTAAATTCTTTTAAATAATGCTTCCTTCCATCTGTTGAAATATTTATTTGCTACTTGGAAACTATTACAATATTTGAATATTACACGTATCTTCAAGCTTCAAGTATTGCTACAACATTCCTGTTAAAAAATACCTGTGCTACACTAGCAGGCCCAATGATTGACAAACTGCTATTGACAGTGTTTGAGCGCATTCATCTCAGTATGCTTGAAAGGTTTCTTTCAAAACACCCAATGAAATGATATAGAGGAGAAAGAGCAGTCTGTAGTGACGGAGCATGCAACATCCTGCATTCCTTGACCCTGATTCTCACTTTCCCTAAAGCTGTCTCTCTGTATGTTGCTTTGGCAATGGAAAAGGGCATTAGAAAGGCCATAAGCATACAAATCCAGGCTTCTCTGCAAGGCAAAAGTGCAATAAAAGAAGCCTTAGAGTAAATGAGAGGTAAGTGCCTTCTCTTACTGCCGCTGAGGCTGATGATGTCAATTCAAAATGTAGGATTGACCAGAGCAGACCTGCCCTGTGGTCCACCTTGCCCAGTGTTCTGTCTCTGACACGTGGCCAGTTACAGATGAGTTGGATGAAGATGAAATACCCATGTTGGATAATTACAAAGTAATAAGCCTATGAGAGAAGATTTATTATAATCCTCATTAGCTATGTATCTGCTTATAACCTAAAGACATAGTAATTTATGGCCTTAACATTTTATCCCATATAAAAATTATATATTGTGGCAGATAATTCTCATTATCCTTTAAAGATCTAGCTTATTAATTGCTAGGTGGCCCCAGTGCTATCCTGCAGAAGTGAGTTCCTCAGGTTAATTACCACATTGTAATTATTCCTTTTCAGGTTAATTTTGTTGCTGTTCATTGAAACACCCTTGCTCTTTTATTATGTGTAATCATAAATCAGAGAACAAAACCTCTCTTACCCATTCCACTAAAGTCTGCCTCTCTCTTGGAAGTCTGAATCCACAAGAAATGCAGGACCACAACTTCAGTGTCTGCTGGACAGTAAGGAGAGAACAGCTACCAAGTGTGTGCGGCTGCGTGTGTGGAGTGTGTGCATTAGTGAGGTTCTCCTACAGGGATCTCTTGCAGAGGACTGGCAAGTACAGCTCGTAAATAATGGGAACATTCCAGCAGAGTACACCAGTTAAGAAGTTGTAATATGATGTGAAATATCATATCTGGTCCCTCCTCTCACAAAACCCTTGGAATAGTCTCTCATAAGGGAAATAGTTACAGATATTTTGCAGGAGCTGCTCTGAGGACACTTTCTCAGCAACTGTCGTGCTTCTGCTAGGCCCACTTCTGGCCCATGCTCTTTGTTGTTTTCAAAACCAGCTCAAATTCACAGTAAGCTGACAGAGAAGAGTGGCATTTAATTGACTTTCTAAGGCAATGAAATTTCCCTTTGCCTAAGATTAAAGAGGCCAAGTGGTACCCATTTTTCTTTCGATTTCTTTTTCATCCAAAGTAGAGTAATAACCCACATACCATCAGCCCCCTCACTTCTTATCGCCCCCAAACTGATTTCAGTTGAACTTCAGTTATGCGATTAATGCTGGATCATTCACATGATGGAGGAACAAATCTCTCACCTTTAGTGAGTATTATGCCAGCATGTCCTGCCTCTCTTAGTAATGAAAA
Source organism: Patagioenas fasciata (assembly GCF_037038585.1). Taxonomy (NCBI): domain Eukaryota; kingdom Metazoa; phylum Chordata; class Aves; order Columbiformes; family Columbidae; genus Patagioenas; species Patagioenas fasciata. The sequence continues at coordinate 74,757,606 of NC_092520.1, read as the reverse complement.
CAAATCCCACAGGGAGAAGGTACAAAACATACTATTTGCAGGAGCGTTGAGTCCAATCCAAAATCCGAGCCACCCAAACCATTTCAAACATAACCAGACCTTCAGTATGCCTAGGACTGTAGACTGGTGACTCTTCTGACAGTCTTATGCTAAGAAAATCCTCCAGCTTTCACTGCCGAAGATGGCTTGCTGCTCTAGAAGAAGTATAATATCAAATTGGCACCTGGTGGCTGTTCTGTCAAGGAAAACTAGACCTTGGTAATCCAACCCTTTCAATTCAGAATCCAGCTGCTCTGAGCCATTGAAATAAACCTGACAGAAATGAATCAGCAGGTAGCCTCACTGAAGCAGCACCTGATCAGCCTAAAGCAAAATAGCTGCTTTTCACATTCCTTGATTTGTTTTTATGCTGTGAAAATTTGTGAAGGAGGTGTAATGTGATGACAACTTGGCTCCGAAAGATTTTGAGCCTCCTCTGCTCCCAGGAGGCTTGTCTCTCAGTAGGATCTGGCCTCTAAGTGATCACAGCTCTGCTGAAGAAAAGGCTTATGAGATTAAATCTGGAGTCTTGAGTTTGTAAATGCAATGAAAACATTTCCCCGTGCTTGAGTGTCCCACTGACAGAAACCAAAATCAGGTAGGAGGGCCTTGCCAGAGGGGCAGATGCTGGATATACCAAGTCTCTGCAGCATGTCCAGTAAGACAGCCAAGTGTATGAGGTGGCCTAAGGCTATATTCGTGTCCATCAGGGGCCTGCTCTGGCCAGGCCAAGTCAGTGTTCTTGCTGCTGTTAACCTTCTTATTTGTCCTGCCAGAAGTAAAAAGTTCTCAGCTGACTTCCTTTAAAGCTACTCAGAGATCCATTTCATTTCAGCAGGAGCAAAGGAGTCCCCAAATTTTGACAAATGACTAAGCTGTGAAATTTGGAGAGAATTTTAGGTATGTGTGTATTCTTCAAACTAACTCAGACAAAACAAAAAGACAGGTTATGTTTTCTTTAGTGTAGAACAGAGAGATTTGGTCCTCGAGGGAACACTGACAAAGAGATAACCTGTCTGAAAAATGAGAATGCTTTACTATCTTAGACCTATTGTTGTGAAGCACAAGGGGAATCTTTGTTTCATTTTTCTAAGAAAATATGTAAATGAGAAACAAAATGTGTTAGGTAATAGTGTATATCCATCTAATTATTCCCAGTGCTGATAACTAATCAACTGGATTAGTGCCTCTAGGAGCAGAGAAGATGTTACGCATTCAGTGTTTCTATTTCTGATCCCCCTCTGCTGTAGATCAGGAGTAACTATCAGAAGTAACTAAGATGAAAACAGGTGACTTAGAGAAATGCAAAATCTTGGTGAACAACATAATTATTTCCCTGCTTATGTCTGCCAGTATCTGGACAAATAGCTACTCTGAATTAATGTTTATAATTACTAGGCTACTGTTAGATAATTTTGGTTTAAAATTTATGGTTTTAGTGAAAAAATACAAAGTGAAATATTAACAGATAGTTTTTCTTGATATATTTAGCAACAGTGCTACTTGTTTTTGTATTTTAGCCTCTGCAGTAGTGCTTGATCCCAGACATTATGAGAGAGTCCAAGTGTAGGAGAAGCAGAGTTGGCTGCAATTAGGGTAAAAAAGTAAATTGAGCCCCTAATATGCTTTAAATCACTATTCACATTGCAATTGGTTACTCAACAAAAGAGTTTCTGGGTATATTTTCAAATACGAGTCAAATTTATTATAAACATAATTCTAGCAAAGTCACATCAGGAAAACAATCAGTAATGTTTTTTAAATGCCAGTTTCCCCAATAATTGTTTATTAAAAACTTTTAAAATAATAAGAGGCCAATTCAAGATATGCATAACTGTGCTATTTTAGCATGTTTCTTCATGTTATACATGATCACAGTTTTCACTACCAGGACTAAGTCAACTTCACTTCCTTGCCCTGCAGTCAGTGAGCTGAGATTTTTGTGCACAACCACATATGGCCAGAGAAAACTCATAATGTTTGCCTTAGGAAAAGGAGTGTAACATTCAGGTAAGCAGACCAAAAACATCTTCCAAACACTGTCTTAAGTCTATTTTAACCTTCCAATCTACACATTTGTCCTCCACTGTTTTGCAAAAAGCAAAGGGCAGTAAGATACTTCTTTGGGAAGCAAATACAATGCAGCCTTGAATACACTACGGTCTCACATACAATTGCTGCCTTTAAACAGAAATGTATTTGAGCAGTATGGAGTGTACCGATGTTTTGTGTCTGTAGCATAGTTTCATCTAAAACATTCCCTTCATACAAAAAGTCTTATATTGTGTTTTCCTGTTTGAGAGCGTAGGGAAGAGGTAGAAAGGTATTAATAAGGAAGGCATAGTCATCTCTTCATATTGGATGATGCTTCTCAACTGTTTCTTGCCTTCAGTTACAGCTTCAGGCTGGACCCTCTTCTAAAGTGGTCTCCTTTTGATTGGGTGGTTGGCATCAGCTCCCTGTAGAACACTGGAGGGTAAATCCTCTTTCTAAACCAAATGAATAATATGGAGGTAAGGCTGTGTGATGTGACTACTGCCTCCAGCTTTGCCAATACCAGTGGAATTCCTGAGAGAGAAATACAGTTAAAAGCTGCTTCCTGGTGACAAACTCAATTCTTAATTTCTATCAGTGCAACCTGTATTGGCACTTTTGGGATGGCTGCATGTCACTGGAGATAAATGCAGGCCCTTTGATTGGTTTAACTGTGATTTCTTTCAAGAAAAATGTACTCTAACAATATCCTTTTGCTGCAACAGTATCATTATACAAAAAAAAAAGAACCACCAATATCCCATCATGTGTGAGAACTTCTATCCAGTTCAGCCCATAAGGACATTCTTGTTTCTGTTCCTCACGCAGAATTTATTAGCGCTTGAGCTCTCTTTGTGCTGCGAAGTTTCATGTGCAGTCATGCAGCCACACCCCAAGCATCCTTTGTAAATGCTTTGTGTCGGGTTGGGCTTAGGTGTTACAGTAGCCCGTATGCTTTCAGAAGGTCTCCACTGGGACTTACCCTGCTGACAAATCTGATCAGTTTGGCAAAGCATTTCTTGCTTTGGGTATTTTCCAGTCAGAATTGCAGGCTTCTACTAGGTGCACACTTCATACAGTTGACTTGTTGGTGATATTTTTGCCAGCTTCACAGTCCTATGACACTTGAGGAAAGTTCAGACCTTGGTTAGATACTTACTGTTGTGCTCTGTCCGATTCTGCAGTGACCAGTTCCTACAAAATGGACAGATATCTTTCTGAGATCTATGCATTTAATTAGGCATCTTTTCTATTTCACTTTTCTCGTTTTCTTTTTGCCACCTGGATATTGCCATGTTCTTTAGTGAACCTAATGAAGTCTCTTAAAGGATCAACTACGGTGTTGAATATGCACAGTTCGACTAGAAAGGACCATCACATTCAGGAAGCAGGATTACATTCACCCAGCTGCCCTGACATACATCACAACTTTCTTCCTCTCACTTTTTCCGTGAAGTCCTTTGCTTTCATTTGTCACACAGTCTGTTGGTACCGATGGGGTCTTTGAATAAAACTCAATTATATGGCCTCTGTGTGTGTGTGCATGCAAATGTATGTGTGAGTATGCATGTGTATGTGTGCATGCATAGGTAGATAGCAAGCTATCTCTTTCTGGCTTTACAGACAGGTTGCTTATAGAGTGCGTGGGCATGCCTGGTTCAGGAAAGGGTTTAGATGGAACAACGGTTACAACATTAACTGGAGCATTGGCATGAGTCTATATTAATATGATGAAAAATAAATACACTACTTTTGCAGTATATATGCACACATATATTAATAAAACACATTCTGTTGGCCAAATGCTCTTAACTGATATTTGCCCAAATAAGATGTTTGTCCTCATTCAAAACTTGGCACCCAGATTTGGTCCAGTGTATTTTTGTGAGTACCCATTCTGAAGGGCAGGTTGGAGTGTGCCTCTCAGAGCCTTGTGTGGTCTTTCACCCACAAAATAAATAAAACTGCCCACCTCAGGAGCCTTCACCAGCAGAGATGGGCATCCATGGGGAGTGGCAGCTCCAAAACAATACTGTTGAGCTCAGTCACTCATTTCCATTGAATTTCAACATGTTCACCTGACAAAGGAATAAAATCCAAGCAAAATAATCTAACTTGCCTGTTTGCTCCCCCTAAAAAGAACAGTAAAAAATTATCAAGTCTTTAAACAGTTAGCAACACAGGGTATTGATAGGGTCTGATATACTCCAGATCTGGAGTCTGTAGTATCCAAAGCGCCATATCAAACAGCTCTTTCCCCACCTCACGTACTCTGAAACATGTTAACTCTGAATATATTTACAAATAATGTGAGTAATTCATTCTAAATGTGCAGTCATTAACAATTAACAATTAGCTTTCTCTCCCTTGGTCTTTGCCAAAATCTTTTTGGGAATATGGTTAGTGTGTCTAGAAGACCAGTAGATTGTCAGGAGAAGAAATTGGTCAGTCAGAGTATTCAGTATGTAATCCATGAGAACTGCAGGATTTCTAGAACTTATTTTTCACCCATTTAGTTGGGGGAATGAATAAGTATGTCTAGCTACAGCTGCGTATTTTGGTATCGAGATGGCCCCAAAAGTAGCATTTTATTATTTTAACTCTTTTGCCCGGTTGGGGGTTTGTCCTTGTCCAGGAAAGGATAACTGGAGACTTGGGGTGGATTTTTTTTCTTTCATTTTTCATTCATAAAAGTTGAGTAAATGTTATTCTTCTTCTTAGATTGGTGGCATTTCCCTTCCCCTTTTGAATAAGATGATTAATGCAACAATTTTGGCTGGTTGATTTTGGGGTTTATTTTGGTTTGGGGTTTTCCTTTAGTTAATGTACATTGTCTCTCTATAGTCAAAATGTCTGTGACTGTAACAGTATGTATTTCTTTTACGGGAGAAAATAGACTTTTTGGTTTTTGTTAACAGTACTAGTGACTTTGTGGAAAATGACAAGTTGCTATTTAGATATGCTTAGTTAAGTACAGTACACTACAATACAGTATTTCTGAAAGCTAGAACATACAGTACACAATATATATAGCAATTCTATATCAATATATATACATAGTATAATCATTTAACTTTTGCATCTGCCTATGATCATAGAAGAATTATTTTTCACATGTATCATTCACAACCCAATCAACTGCTGCAGCTATTTGAAGCATTTAACAATCATTATTACAGCTCTAGTGTGCTTTTTCATGTTATTGGCTTCTTTGTTGTCTTTACAACTATTTTTTCAGACTTTTAAAAATCTCTATGTAGCAAGATGTAGGAACGTAAATTTTTTTAAGAAAAGGTAAAACAGTATTAGGCTCTACAAAAAGTTAGAGATTGTTCCCTGCTACCCTTTCATATCAGAACAACAATTAATCAAGACAATTAAGGTTATCTATTAGCTCTCTTCTAAGATGTCCTGTTATTTCATTTGTAAAAATGTATGTCAGGCTTTCCTCTTCCATTCCTAGCCGTGGAGAAAGATGCCACAAGTGGTCTTTCACTCTTTGCAAGTTCTGTTTCTTTAAAGTTTTAAGATTTCCTGAAATTATCCTCCACACTAATGTGGGGTAGAAGAAATCTTATTCTCCATACAGTTATGCTTAATGTGGCCAATGGATTTTGCCAGGAATTGGATAAAAAATACCTCCATCCACCAGTATTAGTATGTTCAAATTGCATCTTTACTTATCCACTTGATCCCCCCCTTTTTTCAAATGAAAAGAGCCTCTGCAAGTTTGAGTTTCAGTTCAAAAGTTTTCCAAGGTGAGTGCTGCCTTTATCATTGTCAGTCCACATTGCTGTTGGTTCTGAGATTCGGGTCAGTCCCACTAGATTTTAGTTGTCACCACAGAGCTGCTGAAAAAATGTCACTAAGGATATGTCCATATCTAGATCCAAGTAGCCCTGAGGAAGCTGACCAACACCCAAGCTGTGTGGCTTGGCGTGTCCTTTCTGTGTTCTCATCTTGCAACAGATGGCCCAGGCAGCAAGTCTCAATCCAAACTTCATAAGAGTGCAAACTTAACAAAAGCATTGATGTTTGCTTCTCTAATTCAGGTATATCTAGGCTGACCTTCATTCCTTGTCGATAATATATCATTCCTAAGTGAAACTGTGCAAAATCAAGTGGATGAGGGTTGTGGAGGAGGTATTCATTATATCTCATTTCTTCTGACTGTAAAGACTGGAAGAAATGAGAGATGGTCACGTCAATTACAAACTGTGTTTTCACTGAGAATGAGGAAATCTGTGTCACTGCAAATCAATAAGCTTAAAAGTGACTTGGGAGTGGGAAGAGAGGGCAAGAATTACCTATGCCACATCTTGGGATAATAAAATGAGAACTTCAAGCATGGGAATCGTCAAGTGCTGGCATTCCTTACAGACTGCTGTCATCTGCCATTTGCACTTATGTGGAGGCCACTACCACATCCTTTTTCTTTCTACTTGCAGTTTAAGAGTTATGGTCTTCCAGCAGTGACTTCTAAGTCTGGCTTTTCTTTTCTTCTGTGTATACCTTTTTGTAAGGGAAGGAAGAGACTATTCCCTCAGTATGAATTACACAGGTAACAAAACTAATTACCCTATTACATAAAGGATGGGCTTTGTCCCGTCAAGCCAAACAGGTGCCATTTCCCAAATTAATTCCAGTTAGCTGCTGCAACAAAGCGCTGATTCAGTGGTCCACATTTTCTGACCATGGTCTTTGCCTCTTCCTTTGACTGAATGCTGAATCATACAGATTATCATAGAGTGTTCTCACTTCACTGAGAACGCCTGATCATTTAACGGGCCGCGTACCCATTCCATGCTTCCCCTGCTAATCCTTTGTAAGGTTCAGTAATTCACTTAGGATAATTACTAGTTTAATGTGTTTCTTGATTTGACTTCTTCATTGCCTTTTATTTTTTCCTAATGCTTTTTTAAACACCTCAGTTCATTTTGCATCTTATACAGTTTACAGTTTATATTTTTAGGCTAAGAAGTGGTTTTACAAGCAGGATGGTACCAAACAGGTAGATTATCCACACTAGAGATTGTACTTTTAGAATGCAGTGTGTACAGGTACAATTGCCTAAGGGAAAGTGAAACTAACAAAATAATCAGCTGGTGAACACTATTTTAACATATCTTTTACATAAAAGACAGTCAGTCATTTGTAAATCCAGAAATCTTGCCTTTTTTCAATATGTATCCTTTCTTTTTCATTCTCTGAAGAAATACTGATCTTGAGGATTGTGATGTTCTAAGAAACTTATTTCATATGTGTGTATTTTCTGCTTTTCTAAGGAGAGAGAAAACTGAAGGTGGTACTGGCTTTAGACTTGTATAGATTCTTGCATTGGAGACTTTTCTGAACTGACAGAAACGTCAAGGGGAGACTCTGTCCAAATATTAGCTTTATTCTAGTAGATGATTTTTGTTATTACTTTCGTTTCTCCAACTCCTCGTTGACCAAGTAGACTCCAGGGCTAATGCAAGCTGTGATCTTGTGTGTCTGTGGTCGACAGCTCCTTTTTGCACTTCTTTTCTGTGTTATACAGCTTTTGAGGAACACAACAGTTGAAGTAGGTAACACTGTCACCACGAGAGGGAGAACCTTGTTCTCCGAGAATGTTGCTCTATGCTACTGTACAGGGACTGAAAGGGATTTTAAAGCTTTTTGCTGCAAGGTTGAATAAGAGGAGAGTCCCCTGCCTTGGGGGTGCTTGCACCAAAGACTGGGGGCCTCCCAGGAGAGAGAAACGCTTGATCTCCACACAAGGGACTTGCTCTTCACCTGTGCCACTTAGAGAAAAAGACTGAATCTCCAGTATCTGCTGCTGCTCTTTTTTTAATGTATGAATATCTTTTAAAAATTTTATAGTTCCTATTTATTGGTGGAAGAGATGTCACTCTTTCATTTACTGGAGTCAGAACTACTCGTTCACAAGTATTTTGAACAGGTTTCATAGTCTTTTGAGGTGCCCCTTTTCCTTTGTCCTAATGCCAGGTTGTACTCGTAGGGATCCTTTAAATCTGGAATTTATTCCCAGTTTCGTATGTGCCGAGCATTCAGTCTCCTAGATACTTGCTCCACAGTTCAGATTCAAAGAAATTCTTACGATGAAATGAAGCAGAAAATTGGTGTTTTCCCATAAACTCCACCCATAATGAGCTTTTGTTGTCAAACATAAGATAAATAAGCTGCTCAGTTCAGGCAGGATATACTGTGTGACCTTTCTTGTCAGCATCAGTGAGGTCTGTACTTAATCCTCAAAATTGATTGGACCAGCTCTCTGTGGGCCAAACTCTGCAGGCAGGAGCCACGTGCTCTTCTGTTGACTTCAGTGTGTTTTTTCTGGCAGAGAAGGAGTATGTAGTCCTACAGAAAGCTATGGTCCTACAAACAAATTTCCTATACACACTTTAAGATGTCACAGGACTGATCCCCATAATTTATTATGTTTCTGCCCAAATTTTCTGTCCTTCGTAAAATTGTTTCAAAGTTTTATTTCACTCCACTAGGCAGATTTTGCCTATGCTAAAGGCTCTGTGATTGAATAGTCTCTCCTTGCTGGGAGGCTTGACTCAAAAGAACTATACAGGGCAGGACAGCTGCTTGGCTTTGAACAAGGCGTGGGAGTTTTTCTGTCCAGAGAGTCATAAATAGCCTGGAGTCTCTCGTTCTACAAGTGTGTAGCCTCTTTGTGTTTGATTGGTGAAAGAATGTTTGTCTGAAATGATTAAATAGTGAACCACAAGAGCTAGTGTAGATACATGATACGCAGCAATCGCTTTTCTCTAACTTACACCCTTGCTGTGTCACTTTTCTATTTCCAGAACAACGTAAAAGCATTTGTGTATTTGGATATTTGGAGTTACTTCATTGTAGGTTTCTGACTGCTTTACCCAGAGCGCTCTGGCCATGCCTTTTCTGTAATGGTGATCACATGTTCGTGTGGGTGAAATAAAGTTCTTTCCTTGTAATATCTCATTATATAACCCCAAATTCAGACTACACATCAAACTTTCCTGAGGACTTTTTTTTTAAGAAGTGCTACTGCACTGGGTACACAGAATGGATGGGAACCCACATAGTCTAGGGTGAACTTAGCATTTCAGCAAACAGGTAGAACACTCTCAAAGTACACACAAATCAACAGCAAAAATATTTGTTGCTGCTGATTATACTGGCTATATTTATGTTTATAGACTTTACAGAAGAGTTAGCAAGCTATATCCACTTTGTATCTCGTGTGCTCTGGCTCTGCACCCAGAGAGACTTCGTTTAGGTTCTGGCCCCTTGTCATAGCTAGTGATTCCATTATGCTCTTTATTTTTCATGATAGGCTCATTGGTGAAGATAAACAGCAAAAGTCCTTACGAACTGCCATTTTTCTGTGTTGACGGATGTTATTCAGGATCCTTGCACCCTTATTTAGATTCTCTTAGGTTTTTCCCTTATTTCTGTGCATGTGAAACGCTGTTAGTTTTTTTCTGCACTAGGATGAAGCAGAGTATATCTGTGTGCCTGGAGGTGAGGGCACAGTTCTGTCTTTGCAAGAGGAAGAAAAAGGAGGAACCCGCTTCTCGGTTATCATTTGGTTTATTTGTTGGTATTTGCTTCTGTTTACATTCTGGGGTGGGTTGCCACCTTCAGCAAAGGACTGGGAGTGGGAGAAGAGGCTGAAGGTGTGAGGAAACATGTGCCTAAGCCTAAGCAAAGCAGCATCAATATTCCTCTATATACTGAGCAAGTACAGTGAGATTAGTATAGCAGTAGCAGTATTACCCTAACGTGTTCCTTTTTCCATACATTTCCCTTTCTTGCTCCTCCTTCCCTGTTGTGGCCTCTTACACTGTTTTGGTGGTTCCCTACACTCCTTTCTAGTAGTTATGAGGCTGAGATGGAGACTCTTGGTCTCTCCAAACTGAAATTAATCTCCAAACCAGTGAGTACCCACAAGTCTTTGTTGTGTTTTCCCAAGTGATATCTTAATGAGTGGCAAACTGTGGCAGATGTTTTATTTTGTTAAGAGATAGACAGGCTAGAGGAAGTCTGGGCTGATTGGGATTCAGTAACCTGCTGCCTTTGTTATTAGTGATCTTTATTTTGTTTTTCTTATGTGTTTTCATTTTGAAGTACTTAAGAGTTTGTAAGCCTGTCATTAAAATTCCTGCTTTTCCCATCATAGCCCTAGAAGGGCTGTGAAAAAAATCCTTTTTATATACTCATGTATTTGCAGGATGGAGGAGGGATTTGTTCATGCACCTGCGTGTCTGTGTGAGAGGGAGAAAACTAAAGTTAGAGTTGATCTGTCCATTTGTTTTAGGGTGGCCGTAGAGAGCTACCGCTTTGAAGAGTTGATTGCACTACAGAACCTTTGCTTGGGCACTGTTAAAATAAGGACTGTATGTTGGGAACAGGGAAGCTTTTTAAGTTTTTTATCCACACTTACACATGCCCTTTGCAAGGTGTGCCCTTGCAAAGTTTACATCTGACAACTTTGTGTGAAACCACTACTGACCTTTTTGCTGTATCCATTTAGTTCTCTCTTATTTCTACAGCCCCCAAACAATGGCTTATCTCCGTTCAGTTTCTGTCATTTAACTTCTTATGTCTTCAATAGAAGTCCTACCTGCTAATGAGATCTCTGCATTGAGTGGGAGGAGAGAAAATGAGGCATGTGAAAGTGTGGCTGGGAGACTGCAAATCCCCCTTTGTTTTGGGGCGTTAGTATGCATTTACTGAGAGCTGATTCCTTGGGGGCTAGGTGGGATGGGGAGGGAGTTTGTGCTTTTTTGGTCTGGATGAGGCTTTTTATTTTTGCACTAAGTATGACTGCACTGCACTGCATTGCACTACTGAAATGTATTTACGTGTGGTGG